>NC_073302.1:337046667-338246667 GCF_027595985.1 Sorex araneus | reverse complement strand
AGACAAAAGCTTGGAGCCTATTCACTACAAAACACGTGACAGGCATGAAGTCATTCAAATTACCATTTAATGAAAATCTAGGAAATTTTTTTGAAAACTATGGGTTTGATTCCTCCACCCCTCTCGGAGTGCCTGGCAAACTACCGAGAGTATCCCGGCCTCACAGCAGAGCCTGGCAAGCTACCTGTGGCATATTCGATATGCCAAGAACAGTAACAGTAAGTCTGACAATGGAGATGTTATTAGTGCCCGCTTGAGCAAATTGATGAGCAACGGGATGACAGTGACAGTGACCATGTACACTGAATTCTGTGAACAGAGAAGAAATTTTTAAAATGCAGAGTTCTGGGCCAAGGGTGACAGAGTTGGAAGCACCTGGGCAGGAATCTTCCTGCCCACTGGGCATCCTTAAATGGACTCTGGCACCCAGGCTGTCCTGGGCAATCCCCACCAGCCAGCCCGACTGTGCACGTGAAGGACGCGGGAACTGCCAACCCTGGGGAACAGGAACCAACAGTCAGCATTCGGGCCTGCCCCAAAGGCCCTGGAGCCGTCCCTTCATCTTTGTCTCGACAACCTACTCTAATTCCTTTACTTTCTTAGAGGTCCTCTCGAGTCTCCTGAGAGAACTGTCTCTTGGGAACTGACTTTGAGAACCAAAACACAACGCTACTGTTAACAGGGCTCCTGTTAAGAAAGTCATTTACTGTCCAACTGAGTGAGAACTGGAAAATATCACACACACACACACATACACACACACACACACAAACACACACACGCACACATACCCCAACCAGGAGCAACCCCTGAGCTTGTATGCCTGGTCTAGTAACTCCTATACTGTCAAGGTTGGGCCAACTCCCCACCCCCCCAAAAAAAGGGGTGGGGTGGTGAAAAAGGAAGGAGAAAGAGCTAGAACAAAGAAACCATCCCATGCTGTTCATGCCAAACTGTCACTAGGGCCTCTAGTGTCATTCAGATAATCATCTCACTCATTTCCCATCTCCTCGTTTTTTGCTAATGCTGATGGTGGCAATTTCTTTCCTTTAGCTCTACACAGGCAGTCCCCTTTTCTCCTCTAGCTCCTAAAGGCAGTTTCTCAGGTGGCTAGAGTGAAGCCCAAGTTTCTGAGGAAGCCAGCTCAGGCTCCTGCAAGCTGTAGGCAACTGACTGTACCTCGCTACAGCAGCCTGTAGGCTCAGGTCATCCATCCTAGAAGCTGGGGCCCAGTGGTTTCGCCTGATTCCAGGAGGGCGGGCATGGATTTCTCCAGTGTGTGCCCCCTCTTCCCTCTCCTGAAGAGAGTTTTGAGGATGTGGCAGTGGCAGCATTGACTGACAACTCTAGATGGAAAGGAAGGACTGTTCTATAAATAAGTGCACAGTCCTGATGATGCACAGTGAGCCTCTCCTCTCCCACCCCCACCCCGGTGACTGACGAAGGAGAGCAGCCTCCAGCCAAGGGATTCATACATCACAAGGTCACAATAGATGTGCTGGTCCATAAATACCCCTGCAGAGGCTTAGTCATTGAATTGGAGCCAGGAGGGGAAGAAAGAAGAGGGAGGAGACAGAGGGAGAGAGGAAGAGGGAGAGAGGGACAGAGAGAAGAGAGAGCTGGGAGAGGAGAGAGAGAGAGGAGAGAGAGAGAACTGGAAGCCTCCCAGGGCTGGCTTGCAAACTCACAGCTGGAAAAAGAAATCTTGACCTTCTTCCAGAATGTGAAAATCTATAGAGGGAGCGGAGAAGGGAGAGGCAAAGGGCAATTTCCACCGAAGCATGCTTGTTTTAACGGTGGTTAGCTTGAGTCTCAGAATACAGAGTTGTCCCTAAGTTCAAAGAGCTGGAACCACCAGAAATTTCAGAATCTCCACTCTTATCAACATTAGGATGATGATTTTTGTTTGTTTTGGAACCACACCTGGCAGTGTTCAGGGGTTTCTCGAGGCTCTACACTCAGGAATTATTTCCGGTGGTACTCAGGGGACCAGATGGGCTGCTGAGATCCAGCCCAGGCAGGCTGTGTGTGAAGCAAGTGCCCTACCCGCTGCACTATCTCTCCAGCCCCAACATTAGGAGAGCGAAGCCCTGACAGAAGAATTTGGAGCACTTTTGCCACAAAGAAGCGGGAAGAGAAAGCGGGGCTCCCGTGTGAAAGCTTCGGAATAGTTTAATCCAGTGGATGTTTCGGCCCCTGGAGCAAGGTGGTATTTGATAATGAAAGAGGAAGCCTCAGTTTCCCCTCATTATGAGAGAGGAAGCCACAAGGCTCAACACTTTTATTGCTCAGTATTTGCAATAGGAAACATTTTCTGGGAATCACAGAGACAGTTCCTGCATCACCTGCATCAATAGGAGAGTCTTCTCTGGGGCTCTGAGACCCGCCCCCTCGATGGGCGCACACTTGCTGTGTCTCCGGCAAGCGCAGGCTGGGGCAGGAGGTGAAAGCGCCACGTGGGAGGAGGTTTCCCAGGAGCCTTGCCCACGAGCGTTGCCCACAGGTCTAGAAAGGAAGGCTCCCCGTGCCCTGTGACAGTGCCCCAGACGGGACATTCTGTATTGCCACCGACAGAGGAGAGGACAGAGAATGGGTCAGCAGAGACTTCAGAGCTGTTGGAGGAATCACACGGAGACATATTAAATACAGTCTCCTGTGCGGGGGTGGGAGGACAGCATCTAACAAAAGCCGGATTTGGGCTTCAAAACGTTTAAATTAGGTACATCTAATTCTGCCCTCAGTTATTGAGTATTTTGGTCCTTCTTAAGTGAAACTTTAGTAATTCATAGACTATTGACAAGTTTATATTAGTAGGTTAAAAATTTAAATGTTTAAGAACTAATGTAAGAAGCTAATTTAAAAAAATAAGCTAATTAGCTAATTGGTACCTGGTCCCAGTGTTCTTAATTGCAAATGTTATAAACATCTATGATTTTTTTAAAATAAAAATTTAGATGGTTTCAGATTGAGCTTATGTTTATGGTTAATGTTCAGTGGAAAGCTTCGAACCACCCCCTCTTGCCCTCCCCTTTACCATATAATTATGTTTCATCATATTATCTTTCAGAGATTTGACATACCCTTGCTTCTGTTCCACAGAAAAAAGCTATAGAACTAAATTACTCTTTTCCTTTGAGGACATAGGCTCTACCTCTGCAGGAAATAAGCTTCAGGAATATTGGGATCAAGCAAATGAGAATATGAGATGCTCTCTTGTTTTAAGAGGCTCAGAGGTTGAACAGTAGCTAAAAATGATTGTAAAGAACATTTTGTAAGTGATCAGAACCATGTGAGTATGGGCTCTCTATTAGATGTCTCATATTAGATGTCTCATATCACTGGAGCGATAACACAGTGGGTAGGGTGCTTGCCTTGCTTGCGGCCAACCCGGGTTTGATTCCTCCGTCCCTCTTGGAGAGCCCGACAAGCTACTGAGTGTATCTCGCCCGCATGGCAGAGCCTGGCAAGCTATCCGTGGCGTATTTGGTATGCCAAAAACAGTAACAACAAGGTTCACAATGGAGACATTACTGGTGCCTGCTCGATCAAATTGATGAGCAACGGAATGACAGTGATACAGTGATACAGTGATATTTTAATATGAAATTGTTAAGTGTAGGCAGGTTACTGAGACATGCACAGTTAGGTGAGACCCACATGGAGGGGTCGTCCAAGCCTCTTCCAGAATGCCAACAAAGATAGAGAAAACTGCCTAGAACCAAAGCACCTACAGGTCATTCCTGGTGGTGCTGGGAATCAAATCAGGGTCGCCTGCATGCAAAGTCTGTGGCCAGTCAGTTGAGCTATTTCTCCAACCCCTGACTGACCTCTCTTGGGAGACATAAGCCAAGAGTGACAACATAGCTCCCTGGTAATATAGCACCCTGGTAACACTTTGGCTGCCTGGTAACAGAATGCCTTGCTGTGATCTTAAAAACTTAAGTCAAGGGCTGGAGCAATAGTACAGCGGGTAGGGAGTTGGCTTTTCAAGCAGCTCAACTGGAATTGATCCCCAGCATCCCATATGCCAAGCGCAGTGCCAGGAGTAACACCTGAGCATCACTGGATGTGACCCTCTCCCATGCCACTTCCCCCCAAAAATTTAAGTCAATATGGTAGTCAAATAATAGATAATTATTACTCTTGTCATGTGAACTAGATTCCTCACTTGAAAACATCCTCTTTATGTATCAACTTTGGTTGAACTCCAAAGAAATAAATGTAGGGGAGGAAAAATGTTAGCTGAGTGTACCATTGAGAAGACCTGCTGACTTAAGCCACCATGAAGCTGCACATTGCTTGCTACCTAAGGCCAAACAAGGCCCAGAGCCATGAGTAAAGCCTGAGTAAGTAACTCAGCCTGGTGCAGCCCCCCCAAACAAAAACAGAACCCACCAAACAAGGGTGGAAGAGAAAGTTGAGCAGGTAAGGCACTAGCTTTTCATGCGGCTGACTCTGGTTTGAAGCCTTCCACTGCATATGGTCCCCTGGGCCACTCCAGGTGATCCCCAAAAACACAGCCCAAAGTAATCCTTAAACACCACAAGAAGGTGTGGCCCCCAAACAAACAAACAAAAAACCCCAAGCATAAGAAACCAAATGAAGTCACCACCATTAGCATTATGGAATGATGAACCATCATAATTTGTGGCTTGATTAAGTCTTCAAATGTTTGGTTTGGCTTCTTCTTCTTCTTTTTTTTTTTTTTAGAAATTAGTAATGATTTCATCTCTTCTGAGCTCTAGTCAGCTGCCCTTTCCTGAGCACAGCTACTAGAGACCCTGGCACAGCCAGTGACACCTTTTTGGCAAAACCTCTGGATAAGCTGCTGCAGCTGCAGCTGTTTTGGGGTGCAGGAGCATTTCCTGCCATCGCTCTTCTGAGTTACCCTGTGACAGTTTTTGGTGAAAACTCCTAAAAGAACGTAATCACATTTCTCTTGACCTTGAATGACAGAAGACACAGGCAGCTGTGGTCCCAAACATATTTTCTGGGGCTTAGCAACTCTTGCCAGGCTTGACCTCTAGGTCAGCTTTGTCTCATTTGCCCCGAGGTGCAGCTACTAAAAAGCCAGGGGGGTTCACGTGCCACATGTAGTTCAGAGGATGTGACTAGCTCCTCAAGTAAGCAGCAGAGCTTACTCTGAACGCTTGGCAGAGTCCTTTTCCCGTTCGGCCTTATCTGGGGTGCTCAGGGGAAATTCCTGGTTCTGCGTTTAGGAGTGACCCCTGGCAGTGCTTTGTGGGCTAAATGAACTGCCAGGGATTGAACCAGGTTCGGCACATGCAAAACCAGCACTCTGCCCTCTGCTATCTCTGACTTCTCTTGTGGCTCATCTTCTCTGTGGTTCAGCTCTTGATAAGCAGACACAAGCTAGTAGTTACACCTTGACCTTCAAAATCAAGGTCAAGAGACCATGAAAAAATCAACAGCTGCTACTTTTCTGTATTATACTATAAATACACTTGATTATGTAATTCTAGATTCATTTCTAGCTATATCTTTTTTTAAATTTTTATTAAATCACCATGTGGAAAGTTACAAAGTTCTCAGGTTTATATGTCAGTTATACAATATTGAAACACCCATCCCTTCACCAGTGCCCATATTCCACCACCAGAAACCCCAGTATACCCCCCGCACCAACCCCCTACCCCCTACTGTATAACTAATGAATTTCACTTCATTTTTTCTTTACCTTGATTACATTCCATAATTCAACACAAAACTCACTATAGTTGTTGGAGTTTCCAACCAAGAGAGACAGACCTACTACATTTGATAATTAGTTTTTCATTGCTGGAAATGAAGAGATATGTAGCCCCACTGCTTCAAGTACATAACTCTCTCTCTCTCTCTCTCTTTTTTTTTTCCTTTTTCCTTTTCCCTTTTTTTGTTTTTTCCTTTTTCCCCCTCATCCCCCTTCCTGCGCCTCATAGTATGGTGTACGCCACGCCGCATCGGCCAGCGTGGGGCTTTTGCTTAGTTCACAGTCCAGAGGTGGCTGCTACATTAAAAACCTTCAATATTTCAACAAAAACTTACTGTTATTATTTGGAGTTTCCCCCCAAGTCAGACCTGTTCAAACGGAACCGCTTCACATTGCTGACAATTATAAATGTTTTGGATTTCTGTATAAAGTCCAGGGAAAATTCTGCCAGAAATTACATAGCCCAGCTCACAGTCCCAGTGCACTGCTGTAAGAAGTCTCTGAATTCAAAGTCTTTAGGCGCAGAGTGTCCGATTCGCGCTCAGTGGCTCCGGATTTATCTGGGCCGAGGGCGTGCCGGTTACGCCCCCTTCCCATGAGTTCCTGGGAGCCCCAAAAGTAACAACCGAATACCTGTGGGTTTGGAGTCACAGAAGATGGCACCTGCCACATGGGTGCCGCCAGCCCGCCGCTTTCCGTGCAGGAAGACAGGGTGGGGAGGAAAAAAATCCACCCCCGGCAGCACAGAGTTGTAGCCCAGTTCGGTGTCCCAGTGCATCGCTATCGGATGCTGCGCTGGATGCCCGGATGTGTGTTACATCTCTGGAATCAAAGTCTTTAGGCGCAGAGGGTCCTCTAGCTATGTCTTAATTGTAGTGCTGCACTGTAACACTGTCGTCCCGTTGTTCATCGATTCACTCAAGCAGGCACCAGTAACGTCTCCATTGTGAGACTTGTTGTTACTGTTTTTGGCATATCAAATACACCATGGGGAGCTTGCCAGGCTCAGCCATGCGGGAGGGATACTCTCGGTAGCTTGACAGGCTCTCTAGAGGGAGGGAGGAATTGAACCTGGGTCGGCCGTGTGCAAGGCAAATGCCCCACCCGCTGTGCTGTCGCTCCAGTTCATGTCGGTCGTAAGATCAACCTAAAGTCAACCTGCAGCAAATGTCTTGACTATCAGTACATATATGGAGAAATATCAGTTAATAACTTTTGGGGGGTTTGTTTTGAAGTCACACTCAGCAGTGCTCAGGCTTAGTCCTGGCTCTGCACTCAGGGATCCCTCCTGGCAGGGCTGGGGAACCCTATGGGTTGCCTAGGATCAAACCAAGGTTAACTGCGTGCAAGGCAAGCGTTCTACCTGCTAGACTATGCTCCAGCCCCAGTTAATGACATTTTTGTGGTGGGAGATAAGAGGGGTGTGTTTCGGCAACACCTGGCTGTGATCAGGGATCACTCTTAACAGTGCTCAGGGGACCATTACAGGATGTCAGGAATCAAACTCAGGTCAGTCAAGTTCAAGACAAGTATCCTGCCTGCTGCACTATCTCTTTAGCCTCATGTTTACTTTTTATTTCTCTTTAGCACTGAACACTTAGCATGATTATTGATGAATAAATTCAGAATCCATGGCAAATAAATTCAAAGTCCATGGATCTTATTCCCAAGCTGGACCCCCTTGTTCCATCCTTTTTGGGGTGAGAACTGCAGTCACACTTGGCTAATATGAACATTACAGTGTACTAAGAAACACCTAACAAGTCAACATCTCTGTGCCCTAGATAATTTTTCATGCTCAAATTCATTCCCTGCTCCTCCTTACCAATGAGTGCGAATGTGCTGATGCAATAATGGGGAGAAGGTTTAAATGGCATCTGATAATTTTATCAAAATGCTTATACTACTCCAAGCTCTGGGCCACTCATATATAACCTCGCTATGTAAAATGGAGGGAAAATCACCCTCATTAGACAATGGAGCATCCCAAGTCTATGCTGAGCAGTGGGGAAAAGAAACATGAGTAAGAAAGGGCCATGTGTGACCTGGGAAAGGTCTGGGTGAACTGAGAAGTCCCTAAGTGTTAATGGTTTTTCTAGACATTTCTTCCCTACACACTAAGACAGAAAGGAGGGAATGTCCATTCTATTTGGGAAGACCTCATAGATGAGGTGACTTTTTGATTTTTCTTTTGTTTTTCAACACAGCTGGAAGGGTTGAACCATGACTCCTGGCTCAGTACTCAAGAGTCACTCCCAGAAGTGCTCTGGGGACTATATGGGCTCAGGGCTCAAGCACATATTTGCAAGCAGAGTCTTTGCTCCAGCGTCTAGCTATTTCCCGAGCCCCTAGCATTTTAGTTTTTATTTCACCTCTTTCAAGGGAACTGTTCTTTCTTTCATATCATTTGAATAAATTATGCACAGGTGCTTCTCTTATTTCTTTAATTGGGGTCTCTGCCCTCTCAGATTTCCTTCATAGACACACACTCACCAGCGTGTCCTTCAGACCTGTTTGAATGATACCCCGGATAAGATGATAAGGGCAGGGGGCCCAGCGAGATAGCACAGCCAGAAGGGCACTTGCCTTGGATGCAGCTGTTCTATCCCCAGTATCCCATGTAGTCCCCTGAGCAGCACCAGCAGTGATTCCTGATGCAGAGCCAGGAGTAACCCCTGAGCTCTGCCAGGTGTGTACCCCACCCCCGCAAGAAAGATGCTAAGGGCTTGGACTGAGGTGAGGAATGTGGAGGAGGGGACGTAATTGAGATGTGAAGCGCTGGGGCTTGCTTCGTGACTCAGCCCATGTGGGTGGTGAGAGAGGCAAGAATGAAAAATGACATTTCAGTTTCCACCTTAGTGGCTGAGTGGAAGGTTTTCCTTTTAGGAGACAGGGAATGTAGGAGAGAGTGATAAATGTGGCATGACCAATGCACTTGGCTATAGGTGTATGAAGATTGGGAAACAGGTTAAAGACCAGAGAGCAATTAGACAATTTAGGTTAATGAGAAAGTCAAATCTTAAAGATACAGATTAAGGGGCCAGAGTGACAGTACAGCTGGTAGGTCATTTGCCTTTCACACGCATGATCGGGGTTTGATTCCTGGCACCACAAATGGTCTCCTGAGGGCTTGGGAGCCCACCAGGAGTGATCGCCGAGCATTGATCCAGGAGTAAGCTCTGAGCACCACAGGATGTGGCAAAAGATAAATAAAGATACGGATTTAGATGTCATCAACACCTATCACAGTTAAAATCAAAAGAAAAGCATCAGTTCAATGGAGGGAGAAAAGAATCTGGTTGTGAATGGAAGATAGGAACTGGCTCTTTCTGAGACCCTTGTGGGTTAGAAGGAATGTCTGTAGCCCCCCAAGATTTTACGAGTCCCCATTGCTCTCTAAGCAGTGCCCATGATTCCAGGACCCAAGAAAGAGTTTCCTGAGAGCCATGTGGGAGACACTTCCACTGGCCTGGCCTCTCTGAGCAAAAGAGCAAAGGCGTCAGCCACCTCTCACCCACCCAATGAAGGAATGAGTTCTGAACGGCTGCTACAAGTGTTTGGGCTGAATTCTGTTCATGCAACACATACGTTTAAGACCAGAAACAAAATTCTCAGTGGAGCCAATGCAGTTTTCTTTCTGAGGTCTCTACCCTGTGCGTCTATATTCTGTATAGACTCACTTAAGTAACTCTCCATTTGCTTGGTTGTTTACATGAGGCATATTTCAGAGAACAAAAGTTTAAACTATTAACAAAAAAGGGAGCTCTTAAATAATAATATAAACATATTATTTCAGTTGACATTTCTTTTTTCCAATAGATTTCTCTATAGATTTTATGAGGTACAGTTCAAATCATAGGTATTTATTACCTATTTTTCTAGCTTTTTGCATGCATATATATGTAGATATATGCACTTCCTTTGGATATACATATATATATAATTGTATCTTGCTTTTTTCCTACTTTTTGGTTTTTGTCTTTTGTCTTTAAATTTTTTGGGTTTGTGATTTTGAGACACATCTAGCAGTGGTTAGGGTTACTCCCTGTTCTGTGCTTGGAGCCACTCCCAGAGGTGCCTGGGGAACCACATGGCATCCAGGATTGAATCTGGGTCTCCTGCATGCTAAGTATGAACTTAACCCTTTGATCCATGTCTCCAGCTTGGTTTTTATTTTTGTTTTTGTTTTTGTTTTTCGTAGTTATCTTCCCCCACCCCTTTACTCTATTGATGTATTTGTTGCAAAAACTGATTGAAACAATAATTTTGTTATGATACTCATAGATTTTTTTTTTGTTGTTGTTGTGCTCCCTGCGGGTCACACATCAGATTAAAATATTCACACACTTGACTAAAGTACAGACAGAAGTTGCTGATGGCACCAGGGCCACAAACAGCAGAGCCACTAAGCTAAAACTGTGCTTGGTGACTGTAGCAGCACTAGGGATCAAACTCAAGACTTCACACTTGTGAGACTGTTGCTTTAGGATCTGAGTTATTTCCTGGCTTCTGGCTTCTTTTCAAGACATTAGCTTCTAAGCATTTCCCCCTTTATAATGCCAGTATTTTGATAGCTATATTTTGGGCTCCAAGCCTGCTCAGATCGGGACTGGGCCTCTTCCACCCAGATCCCCCATTTTCCAGTAGCTAGGCAGTCACACCCAGAAACTGCCCCTTGTGAGGATCGGGCCCAGGACAGAACACAAGAATCTATTTAGCTTTCTTAAGACTCTTTTTACAGGAGCCCGCATTCTAGAATAACTTGATTTTCTGCCCCTGAGCAAGGAATTCAGATACAGGCACCCCGGTTCGCAAGAACGGTGGTGGTCATACCAGATAATCAGACCCATATCACATGACCCGTATCACAAGACCCAGGACTGCCCCCAGAACTGGGACATTCCTGAATATTGGCGCAAATACTGATCTCTAAAACCATAGGCTAAGGAGTGATGTCCTTTTAAATGCATTGGTTAAGAAAGTTTGCAATATTACAAATCTATTGGCTATGAAATGCGCGGGCTCTGCTGTAACGGCCGGGGAAGGCCTATATAAGAACTCCTTTGGAGAAGTTCGGGGTCTTTTGCCCAACCTGCTGGACCTGCGTGTCTGTGTAGGCGGCTGGACCCTGGCTAGCCAGTCTTACAATAAACCCTGCTTGCTGTTTGCAGTCTCTGGAGTCTCTTTGTCGTTATAGGGAGATCTCGATCCGCGCCCTAACACCCTGGCTCTGTGTAATCCCATCAATGGCCAACATCCAGAGACTATAAAACCAAGCTCCCAGAAGCTTATAGACATCTTATAGCCTAGTTCTCCCTCTTGGAGAACCTGGCAAGCTATTGAGAGTTTCCTGCCCGCATGGGAGAGTCTGGCAAACTCCCCATGGTGTATTCATATGCCAAACCCGGTAACACTGATGGGTCTCATTCCCCTGACCCTGAAAGAGCCTCCAATGCGGTACCATTGGAAAGGACAAATAAAGAGAGGCTTTATTTGGGAAGGACGAGTAAATTGAGGCTTCTAAAATCTCAGGGCTAGGATTAATGGAGATGTTACTAAGACTGCTTGAAAAAATCGAGGATCAACAGGATGATGATGATGATGATGATGATGATGATGATGATGATGATGAGCAATAGTACAGTGGGTAGGGTGTTTGCCTTACACGTGGCCAACTCAGGTTTGATTCCTCCGTCCCTCTCAGAGAGCCCTGCAAGCTACTTTAGATAGTATCCCACCCACATGGCAGAGCCTGGCAAGCGACCCGTGGAGTATTTGATGTACCAAAAACAGTAACAAGTTACTGGTGCCCACTTGAGTAAATTGATGAACAACAGGACAAGAGTGCTACAGTGCTATTTAAAGACACTTTTTTGGGGGCCAGAGCGATAGCATAACGGTAGGGTGTTTGCCTTGCACGGGGCCTGTTGCATGAACGATCATGTGGTAGGAGGCACTGAGATAAGGAACACAGAAGAAAAGTATTGATTGGAGGACTAAGGCTCTCTCTGGCTCTTAGCAAAGGCAGAGGGCCTCGGAGATCTCCTTTTATTGATCACAGCACTTCCAAAGGGCACAATACATTGACACCACCAAATGGCACCAAAAGATGTTACAGGAAGAACATTGAGGCAACATTATTCTCTTGTATCTGCAGGCCAGTAATCTAGGCCTCCGGAAAGAAGATACAAAACCAAAACCAAAACCTTCCTTGGGCTGAAAGCACTTGGATTTATATCCCAAAGACCAGGCTGGGCTGCCACATGAAATCTACATGTCAATTACAAACTAGGCAGCACCTGAAATCTACATCCCAAAGACTAGGCTAGGCCAGAGCCTGGAATCTACAATGTCAAGTCAGTCCTGGCTAGCACTTAAGATCTGCATGTCAAAGACCAGCCAGGCTTCTGTGAGAAAAGGAAAACTGCCTCTGAAATTATTTCCAGAAGGCAGCTGAAAAGGGGAAAATATTCCTGTCTGCAGTACAGTGTCCCCAAACAGGGGCCAACCCAGGTTCGATCCCCGGCATCCCATATGGTCCCCCAAGCACCGCCAGGAGTAATTCCTGAGTGCAAAGCCAAGAATAACCCCTGAGCATTGCTGGGTGTGACCCAAAAAGCAAAAAAAAATAAAAATAAAAACACTTTTTTCAAATATAGTCACATTCTAAGGGCACTAGGGTTCAACAAAGGAACCTGGGGGCAAGGCACAATTTATCTCACCACACATGTGTTTGCTTGCCTCTGACAGTATTGGCAATTGATACCATAACAGTCTATTTGGGAAAACTGTTTATAAAATAAGTGAATAAGTCAACTAAGGATTCTTCTCAGCTGCCTCTAGCAGAACTCATGTATCAATGACTTAGCTCAGTAGGAATTTATTTCTGGACTCAAAAGCCCAGAGACTGCTTCATGATGTCATTCTTGGTCTCTGCTCTGCTCTCCTCTCTCTTAGCACTTTACCACATGTCCACGACCTCTGCACTGGCTCCTTTCTTTGCTCCTCACCCCCAAACTCTCGTAACTAGTTTCTTCATTTTCTTTGGATTTTTTTTCAACATTAACTTCTCAGTCTGACTTTTGCTGATCTATCTAAAATGTATTTCCTGAAGCTGGAGAGATGGTATCGGGGATAGAGCACTTGACTTGTATTCCACAATCCTGGTTCAATACCTGGCACTGCATATAGTTTCCTGAGAGGTACCTGAGCCCAGATTCAGAAATAGCCTGTGTACTGCTGGATGAACTCCACAGACATTCAAAAATTAACAAAATACAATGTACCTTTTAGGGCACACGGGGTAGGGCATTCACCTTGCATGAGACTGAGCCGGGTTTGATTCCTCCATCCCTCTCGGAGAGCCCGGCAAGCTACCAAGAGTATCCTGCCTACGTGACAGAGTCTAGCAAGCTACCCGTGGTATATTCGATATGCCAAAAACAGTAACAACAAGTCTCACAATAGAGACATTACTGGTGCCCGCTAGAGCAAATCGATGAGCAATGGGATGACAGTGACAGTGACCTTTAAGGGCCTGAGCGATGGCTCAGAGGGCTGTAGTCCATGCTTTACAGGACTGAAGCCAAGTCCAACACCACCAGTACTCAATAATACATTAATTATTTCTCTTTCTTTCTTTCTCTCTCGTCCTCACTCACACACATAGACACACATTTCCATTCTCAGAAAACACTAAGCTCAAACTAATATTTTCAATGAAGTTATGAAATTTCCTATAAATGGATGGACATGGAAAGTGTCATGCTGAGTAAAATGAGTCAGAAGGAGAGGGACAGATATAGAATGACTGCATTTATTTGTGGTATATAAAAATATATATAGTAGAAGACGAATGTCCAAGACCAGGGCAAATGGGCTTGGAGGTTGGATCTACCCCAAGTGTGTGTGGGGAGGAGGGTAGGTAAGATAGAGAAGAGACCAGTATGATAATAATAGTTGGAAATGATCACGCTGGACAAGAACTGAGTGTTGTAAGTAGGCAAAGGGATATACATGATAACCTATGATAACCTTCCAGTATCTGTATTGCAAACCACAATGCCCAAAAAGAAAGAGAGAGACAGACACACAGAGACAGAGAAGAAAAGTGCCTGCCATAGAGGCAGGCTGGGGGTTGGGGGGGTGATGGGAGGGGAATTGGGGGCACTGGTGCTGGAAACATACACTGGTGGAGGGATGGGTGTTGGAACACTATGACTGAAAAATAATCATGAACAGCTTTGTAAGGGTCTATCTTTTAAAGGTCTATTTAAGGATTTTTTTAATCTTAAAAAATAAATTAAAACACTCAAAAGGAAAAAAAAGCCAAACCAATTTCCTTCCTTCTCCCTCCATTCTATCCCTTCCCTTCCCTCCCTCCCTCCCTGCCTCCCTCCCTCCCTCCCTCCCTCCCTCCCTCCCTCCCTCCCTCCTTTTCTTTTTTTTTTCTTTTCTTTTTCAGTCACACCTGGCTCTGCGCTCAGGAATTACCCCTGGCGGTGCTCAGGGGACCATATGCTGGGAATCGAATCCCTGTCAGCCACGTGCAAGGCAAATGCCCTACCCGCTGTGCTATTGATCCAGCTCCTTTCCCTTTTTTTTTTTTTTTATGCCACACCTTCTGGTGCTCAGGGACCATTCCTGGTGGTGCTTGGGGGCCATGTATGGTTTTGAAGTAGAATCAGGGTTAGCCTCATGCAAGGTGACCACCCTGCCTCTATACTATGACTTCTGTCCTCTCCCTCCCTTGTTTTAAATTGTGAGATGACTTACACAGAGTTTACAAAGTAATGAATGAAACCAAAGGAACCTGAACACAGTTTCTTAAGTTTTTTTTTGTTTCCAGTACTTTGGTCAAGCTTTTCATTGACTCAAGAATTATCCCAATTGGGGCTGGAGCAATAGCACATCAGGTAGGGGTTTGTCTTGCATGAGACCGACCCGGGTTCGATTCCCAGCATCCCATATAGTCCCCTGAGCATCGCCAGGAGTTAATTCCTGAGTGCATGAGCCAGGAGTAACCCCTGTGCATTGTCGGGTGTGACCCAAAAAGCAAAAAACAAAAAGAATTATCCTAATTGAACGCTGTAGAGATGCCTCCAGACTCTGTGCTAGGCAGTCTTCTCAGGGGCAACCTCAAAGGGGCAGATGAATTCCCCTCCCTGCCCCAAGAGAGCCCTGGCAACTGAAAAACTCCAGAACTCGGTTGCTGCCATGCTCACGGCTGCTCTCCACAGGCTTGGATGAGCCTCACTCATGAGTGAATCTGCTGTATAACCACATTTTAAATCTTAGAATTCCTGGAGCAATATCCCGTACTTTACACCATTGATATACCCAGAGTAGTGCACCACTTTTGATGGGGTTTAAAGTAGAAGGCAACCAATCTTAGGGGGAAATATATTTATATAGATATATATAAGCACGTAAAGCTCAACCTTTGACAACATGTTAACAATCTCTTAAGAAGGCTTTAATGGTATAGGTGAAATACAACAATCTTCACATGCTTTCCTCTAAGGAAGCTTTTTTGGATCATTTTTAGCAAATTATTCATAACAAGTAATACAAAAGAAATTTCTTTGGTTCTGCTTTGGGGGCAGGGTTTGTGGTTTGGGATAGAAACATTTGAAATATGGTGTTGTAGAGGTGTAATAGTGGTGGGATCGGTGTTTAAATATTAAATGTAATCAATTATTGTGAACAACTGTATAAAAATAAAGTTAAATTAAAAAATTATCCTAATTGAAAAGAAAGAATAAAAACTAAAAAAAAAAAATTATCCTAATTGAGCCTCTTACACCTGACTCTGCCATACCTAAAGGCCCAGCATTAATCATCTTCTGCCCCTGCTTATTTGCCCCGTGGGCTGTAAGACTCATCATCTAACCGACACCCTGGGCCTTGTGGGAACCGAGGCAGATTCCCTGATGTTCTGGCCAGGTCCTCACAGTGCCTACGCCGGTCTACCACCACATAAGCAAGCCCCGCTCTACATCTGCTGCTATTCTACTTGTGTCCCAAATTACTTTTATAATCTTAAAAAAGAAGATCCTAATAGACATATAAATATAGTTTTAAAAAGCCCTTTATTTTGGACAATACTCTCGGGTGCGCAGGGGTTACTCTTTGTTCTAGGGTCCCTTCTTTCAAAGCTCAAGGGACCGCGGTATGGGGATAATCCCGGGCTCCCTCAGAAGCCCTCTGAAATGCCATCTCTCTGGTCCTTCAGGAGCCTGCTCAACAGAACACTGATAGGCCAGATTTCTAAACCTTTAAGGGAATTTTCTGACATCTTTGGGGAGCTTATGAGGGAGAAGTTAATATGGTTTTTGTTCTGCTATCTTTATTCAATTCCTGGTTCATCCTGAGCCTACTTTCTTCCAATTTTTTTACAAGATAAAGAGCAAAATATGTGTGTATATATGCACACACACATATAGCATGTTAATATTGGTATAACATTAGACACTAAATATATTAAAATGTACTTATGCATGCACAAATTCTCTGGTTGGATACAAAAAAAGTTAGCAAGGGTAATTAATTATGGGCTTCCTGGAACTGTCGAAGTGAGGGCCTTGTTTGTAGCATGTGGTGCCCAAACATCCTGTAGACATTGGGCAAAGCACTTGCATCGAAACCAAAACTAAGATAGATAAATGTGGATGGCGCAGCTTGAGAAGCCTGACCATGGCTACTGGGGAGATGGTTTCTCGTCACTCAGAGCATACTGAATGACAAGTGTTCAGAGCAATGCACAGGTGGTGGCATTGCTAATTAAAATGAAAGCCGTTCTGTGACATAGCATTGCAGAACAGGAACAGAGAGTCTAAAACTTGCTGTTTGCTTATTAGAATGTGACGGCAGCTTTATTTCTTTGTTTTGTCTTGTTTTAGTTTGGGGACCACAGTGGGTGATGCTCAGGGCTTACTCCTGGCTCTGTTCTCAGGGATCATTTATAGTGTGCTCAGGGGACCATACGTGGTGGTGAGGATTGTGTACAAGTCAGCCATGTACAAACAAGTACCCTACTCACTGTACTCTCTCTCAGGCCCCTAGTGGGAACATTTATTCAAATCATGCAAAAAGCTATCACTGATGTAGATGATGTGTAATTTACATTCACAATTGTATCGACATGTCTTCTACCTCTTTTCCCCCTCAAAAAACCTATCAGGAAAAATTTTAATTGGATATTACAGAGCAAAGAAATCAGATTCTATTGCCATTGATTAGGCTGCATTATCCTGGTCAGGCCCGAGATGACCTTTTCTCAAACTATAGACTTAACGTCAGTACAGAAAGGGCACCTACTTCTGGAAGAGGAACACTCCTTGGTTAAGTCTGTGGAGTTGCTAGTAGACTCGGCACGCCAGCCCCACAAACAAGGCCTGTTTCTAGGGAAGCAGTAACTCCAGTGTCCCTCGCAGCACAGAGGCTTACAGTGACATGGCCTCTTCCCAGGCCTCGGCTCTGGAAGCATCGGTTCTTGCAATGTCAGCAATTGAGAATGTTCTTATTAATCCATCATTACTTGTATCCAAAAACATTCTTATTACCACACATGTAGTGTCATCACAAAACTCTTCCAATGAGTCATCACAGACACTGAGAAGAAACATGAAGATGATAATTATGATTTGTAATGAAGCCTTTTTTGTGGGTTTTTTTTGGCTTACTTTGAAGCATGTAACATGCATGCTTGGTTTTTGATTCATTGAGATTATCGATTCACTGAGATTAAAATAAATTTCTTTAACAAGAGCAAAAAATGCATGTTTGATGTCTTTAGTTCTGATTCAGTAAAGAATATTTGTGTAAATATAGTTATCATGCTTTTGTTAAATGGGTACATGTTGGATTTTCCTCATTAGATTTAAAATGGATTTTTATTGACCTTTAAAAGTAAAGTTTTCACTTTCCAACTTGTAATTATGGTAGGGGAAAAGGGTGGAGAGCAACATAGATTGGAGAGGTGGTTGCTCACTCTGACATTTATACTTTAGTATATTAATGCAAAGAGACAAAAGGAAAAAATGTTTAATGTTAGGCAATGGCTTCAGATGTTTATTATTATTATTATTATTATTATTATTATTATTATTATTATTTTGCCTTTTGGATCACGACCAGCGATGCTCAGGTGTTACTCTTGGTTCTAGCACTCAGGAATTCCTCCTGGCAGTGCTTGGGGGACCATATGGGATGCTGGGAATCGAACCTGGGTTGGCCGCGTGCAAGGCAAATGCCCTACCTGCTGTGCTATCACTCCAGCCCCAGATATTTTATTTGTGAAATGCTGTGAAATCTGGTGTGGTCCTGCCCATCTTTCTGATCTGATCTTTTCTAGGACTCTTCTTGCATACTCTGTGTAGTGACCAAGGCTCCCATTCTGGGTGACCTCAGCGCGACACAGGACTTCACTTGCTTTTCTCCCTTGGAGTCTCCCTCCGCCGCCCCTGCTTACTCCTTCTCCTCTTAGTCTCTGCTCCTCATGAAATATTTTCCCTTAACTACTGTAGGATTTGTTACTCTCCGCTCCCATTTCTTTTCCCTTTACAGTGCTTGTCCACACACCAGTCACTTATTTCTTTCCTTGTTCACATAGGGCTCTCAAGAGAGCTGCGGCTTTCTCATCACCATAACCAGAGCCTCAGTAGAGATCTCAGTAGAGTATGGGATCTCAGTAGAGAAGGTGCTCAGCACATATTTTCTAAATGAATTAATACGTACACAAGTGAGTTCCTCTGAGAATCTTTTTTTTTTTTAATTTTATTGAATCACTGTGAGATAGTTACAAGCTTTTATGTTTGGGTTATAATCACACAATGATTTTGATCCTCTGAGAATCTTATTAATGCAAGATAGTATTAAAGTTGCCCAGTTCAGCTTCCTGAACTGGAAGGTGTGTGTAATAATAATATGAATAATAATTCATATTATACCAGCTTTGGTCAACTATGTTGCTGGTTGGAAAGCTATAATGAGAAGATTCAGAGTCTCTGGCACACACAACGAGAACTTTGAGGTCAATTAACAATGATGGCAGAGGAGGAACATAATTATACGGGTGTCATATATATGCAATGCTAGGTCATTTGCTAGGTTTGGCTAAAGAGAAGTAATATGATCAAGAGCATTTTGACTCAATTTTAATAAAATTTGTATTGAGGTATAATTGACAAAATTTTGTGTTAGTTTTGGTATACAAATAATGATTCAAAAAGTAGACATATATTGCAAAATGGTTACCACAATAAGTCCAGTTAACATCATCATTACACATCGTAACATTTTTTCTTTTTTTCTTGTGATGAGCAATTTGTGTTCATGTGAGGCAAAATAGTTTTTATTGAAATTTATTTAGAAAGATGTGAGGGCAGAGAAAGGGAGAAGTGCGTGTTCAAAAGAGAATGTGGGCTTCTCAGCAGTAGAAATTAGTAAGCAAAGAAACAAGCAAGATGCATATTCAAGGAAGAACCTATGCTTGAAGAACATGTGCCTTGAAGGTAGATATCAAGTCACCAGCATGTTCAGTGAGGAAACAAAAATTAAAAAACAACAACAACAAAAACCTCTCAATTCATCAACTAAAACAAACAAAGAAAAACACATTAGCTATAGTTCCTATCACTACAAAGTTCTCAACGAGTTTGGAGAAAGAGGCAAAAAATAAGGTTTAAGACAAAAGAGGCAAAAAATAAGGTTTAGGACACAACTGTCAGAGACAGAATATTGTCAATAGGGGGTAGTGATTTATATGTAAATATAACAGAAGAAATCCATCAAGTTCCATAAATATGCCCCCAATACTTCCAACTTAGTTTTGCAGTTGAATAAGTATTTTAGTTACTTCAGGAAAAATAGAAACACTAATGCCAAAAACTCAGGGGATGAGAGAGTGACTGGGAATCGGGAAGAGTCCCTCAATAGGGCTCCAGTTTCCACCCTACTTTGGGAAAGAGGGATTGGGCCACTCTGCCCCCCACCCTCCTTTGACACAAGCACTTACTATGAAAAGAGGTTGAGAACCAGGACAATATTTCAGGTGTTTCTTTTGTTGACTTTTAAATTATCACTATGGAAACAACAGGCATGCACAGTTAAAAATCAAATAGTACCACCAGGCTGAGAACAAGAAAGCAGTCCTCACTTCAGCTGCTGCCCTCACCCTGTAAATAAATCCAATCACTTTATTTACTTATTTTGCAGTTCTGGGACTTGAACCCTGGGCCTCACACAAGCAAGACCAGTGCTCGGTCACTGAGCTCCATCCCCAATCATTTAAACTCTTTGCTGTTTTGTATTTTTTATCTTCTTTACTTTAATCAGCATGTTTGTGCTGCCAGCTCTTGATTTTTCTTACTATGGACAGTTCAATATGGAATATCACACATTAGTTCCCACAATACTGTCCCTACCAGTCAATAACAAATGTTATCATATCAGTAGATGGTGTTTCCATTAAGTATGTCAAAATTGTTAGAGAAGGATCATGTAATACATTGTAATTATTTTTTCTTTTCTATAGAGTTTTTTGTTTTTCTTGAATTAGTAACTACCTCTTTTCTGTTATTATTGCTGTTTAATTGGTTTTTAGTTCATCTTGTGACTTTATAATAAAAAATTATCATTAAGTGATTATTTTTTCATATTACATTTTTATAATTAATTTTATAATTAAGAATCATAAAATTCTTCCCAATGTATCAAAACATATTTGGTGATTTCCCAATTTTAAAACTTTTTTCTTTGAGGGGACAGAGCAATAAAACAGTGGGTAGGACATCTGCTTTGCTGATGAGGCTTGATTCCTGGCACCCCATATGATCCCTAGGAGTAACTAAGCCACTGGGTGTGGCCCAAAAATACCCCCAATTTTTTTTCTTTGAATGGGTCTAAGGTCCACAAATCCTGCATTTATCTGTCTTCTAGCTCTTAGAAGAATTGCTTTTTACTCTGAATTTCATGCACAACTATTATTCTGAAACTTCACTTTGTTCTGGGAATCCCCTGTATTTCCCTTCTGTGTTAGGCCTACGTTTGTTTATTTCTTTATATTCGTTACAGCCTACTCCTGAGTTTGGCCTCTTGTTGCCCTCTCCTTCACATCAGCAAGCCTGTTTGCAGTCCCCCCAGTCACCACCACCCAATCTCCCCAAACGCCTCCCCCCCCCCACTGAGGTTTCTGGTAATCTAATTCGAGTCTGGACCTTGCTTGGAGACCCAAACCAGATGTTGGGGTGTCCTGAGGGCCTCCAACCCCCATACTTCTAGGGTTTCTGGCCCTGCTACGTGAGTTTACAGTTCTCAGAACTTTTGTGTTTCTTCAAGGTTTAACACTTATCACTGATTTGTTGTTTTCACATTCTCTTTGTCCTTGAAAATTTATTCTCCTTTCTACATTGACTATCATTACAGTGCTAGTTTAAGAGAGAGCAGGGATAAAATTATGTGGTCAGCAAATCATGACTAACTGGTATTTCTCTGTGATTGTCTTTAAGTGCACCCTTCTAACTTTCTCCCTTTCTTGCTCTCATTTTACTTTACTCTTCCTCCCTCTTGTCATTTTTCTTCCTTGATTGTTCTTACCTTCCCTGCTCTCTCTTCACCTCCCCTTCTCTTTCTCCTACCCCTCCCTTCTTTCAGAATACTCTTTTTCCCTCCTGAAGGAAGTCAGAAAGGTTTATGTTTGCTGCCCTTCAGTATACTTGAAATATTGTATGTTATTATTGTATATTATTGTTGAAGTCAGAGTCCAGTGTCTCAGTGTCTGACTTCAACTAGAACACATTTGTTTCTGCAGTGGACTCAGAAATACCACCAAGCCATAGTGACCACGCTTCTCTGTCTATTATCTCCTATGGACTTGTTGAGAAGTTTCTGGTATTTCTAGGAAGTGAAATATTGAGATCCATTCACTTCGTGTACAGCAATCTTTGTTCTGAATTTTAGAACCTTGGTCCATGGAATATAGTGAGAGAGGTCAAAGAATATACTCTTGACCAGCAAGGAAAATGGATCAGAGTTATGGTGAGACTAGGTATCAATTGACTGATGAATCAATTAAAAAATATGTGCTGAGTGTCAAGTGCAACTCAGCCAAGTGATAAATAGGTTATGAAAATGAGTAAGATGTTCAGAGTCCAAGAGGGAAGACAAACAGGTAAACAAACACAACATAGTGTGTAAATGTGACGAATGTTCCTCATATTCAACAAAGAGTGCCTACTATGTGTCATATTTTACACCAGATCCTTACCAACAAACATAGAGTGCCTACTGTGTGTCAGATTTACACCAGGTGCTTGCCAACAAACATAGAGTGCTACTGTGTGTCAGATCTGCACCAGGCACTTGCACCTTATGTGTTCCTTACAATAACAATGCGTGTTAAGTATTATTTTATTCATTGTAATATATGAACATTGCCCAAACAAAAGAACATACAATTTGTATGAAAACACTGCTGGATGTGGCAGAGATTTAATTTATTGTTTTGATTTGGGGGCTATATCTGGCTGTGCTCAGGTTTACTTGTGGTGCTGTGCTCCGGGCTCACTCCTGGTGAGACTTGGGGGACCCTATGAGGTGCCGGGGATTGAACCTGGGTTTGCTGCATGCGAGGCAAGCATCTTACCTGCTATACCTTCTCTCTAGACCTGGTTTTACATTTATTTATTTTTGTTTTTGAGCCACACCCAACAGTGTTTGGGGCTTGCTCCTGGCTTTGTGCTTAGGGATCACTCTGGTGGGGTTCTGGGGACTATACGGGGTGCCAGGGAGTGAATCCAAATGGATCGCATGCAACGCAAATGCTCTACCTGCTGTAATATTGCTCTGACTCCAAGAGATATTTTTTTAAAGGGAAACACAAGCAAGTACAAATACACACACACCAAACACACACACACACACACACACACACACATACACATACACCTCCAAATTTAATCAGTTTTTGTGGGGTGTGTAGGTTGTGCCACACCTGGCTGTACTTGGGGGTTACTTCTGCCTTGATGTTCAGAAGTTACTCCTGGCAGTGCTCGGGGGATCATTGGGTGCCAGGAATCAAACCCGGGCGTCACACAAGCAAAACAACTACTATTTGTTGAACCACAGCCCTGGTCTCTTCAGCCTTTCAGACAAGAGCTTGCTGTGGGTTCCTGAGCTGATGGCACAGGCCTGGTGTTCCTTTCATGGTCACCGTGCCCTCTGAAGCTGGCAGCAAAGGTGGCTCCTTCTGGCTGGTGTGGAGCTGACGTCTCTGCAGGAACTCCGGCCTTCCCAGGCCAGAACAGGGAAATGGCGGCTGCAGGTCCTTGGGGGCTGCCTGGTGGAAAAGGTGCACCCCTCATTTGGGTTCCCCCTATGATCAGGTAGAGGTGGGGACAGCGGGCAACCAAACCCCCATGTTGAGAAAAGAAGGTGTGGGCGGGTGGGGTGCAGGCTGAGGTTTTGTGAAATTACAGATTGTTCTGATGAGATCCAGAACAATTCCCAGAGGAAGACCTTCCCACACCCACAGGAAGGCCAAAAAAAGACTGAAATTCAAATTATTTTTGGTGCCTGGGAGACAAGAGGACTGTGGCAGAGGCAGTGGGAGTTGGTGGGAACCAAAGGAGAAATAAAAAAGGGGGACAGTTTCGGGGCATCTGTCCTCCGGAGCAGCTCGAGGGAGCACCAAAGAGTCCAAGAAATGGAGTTGGTTCTGAGATCATTCATTGGGCTGAGAATTTCACTGGCAGCGGGCCAGGTGCTTCGCCAGGCACCACACGGTGCCCTGAGCACTGCCACAGTGAGCTTCAGTCAGACCTAGAAGTAAATTACTGAACTTGAATAATTATTATTTTTTTAAAATACAAACAAGAGTATCCCGCCCGCAGAGCCTGGCAAGCTCCTCGTGGCATATTTGATATGCCAAAAAACAGTAACAAGTCTCACAATGGAGATGTTACTGGTGCCCGCTAGAGCAAATCTATGAGCAGTGGGATGACAGTGACAGAGATAGTGACAAGCACAGGCTACGGTGCAAGGGAGAACATCCACACATCCATTTTCTATCCATTTGGTTCCTTTCCTGAGAGCGACAGCTGCTCTCTGTCCTCCTTTTCTCAGCCTCTATTTTTGAGCCGTCAGGACAGAGGTGCCGGCCCACGGTCTGCCCACATGCTGGCTTACCCCACCCCCTTAGCCCCCCCCAGCCAACTCGTCGCCCTGTTCACTCCCAGGAGTGCTAGGAGAGTTATCATTTTGTTATTATTTTTACTTACATTTTTTGTTTTTGTTTTGGGTTGACACCCAGTGATGCTCAGAGGTTACTCCTGGCTCTGCACCCAAGAACTACTCCTGGCAGGGCTCGGGGTGGGGGACATATGGGATGCCAAGGATCAGATCTGCACAGGTTGGACCCTGTTCAAAGCAAGTATCCTATCCGCTATTTCACCTCTGGGGGTTCTCTGCTAACATTTTTTTTTTTGTTTATTTGTTTGTTTGTTTTTCTTTTTTTTTTCTTTTTTGGGTCACACCTGGTGATGCACAGGGGTTACTCCTGGCTCTGCACTCAGGAGTTACCCCTGGTGGTGCTCAGGGGACCATATGGGATGCTGGGATTCGAACCCGGGTTGGCTGAGTGCAAGGCAAACGCCCTACCCGCTGTGCTATCGCTCCAGCCCTGTTTGTTTGTTTTTCTTTGGATACTCGGATGAGGCACTGGAGTGATAGCACAGCAGGTAGGGTTGCCTTGCACGAGGCTGACCCGGGTTCGATTCCTCTGCCCCTCTTGGAGAGCCCGGCAAGCTACCGAGAGCATCTCACCTGCACGGCAGAGCCTGGCAAGTTACTCGTGGCATATTCGATATGCCAAAAACAGTAACAACAAATCTCACAATGGAGATGTTACTGGTGCCCGCTCGAGCAAATTGATGAGGAATGGGATGACAGTGCTACAGTGGTACTAGGATGAGGGGAAAGGCTGGAAGAAACAGAAATGGACACCATTGGAAGAGGTGAAGGAGTAGTAATTGTGGTAAAGTATTGGGTTGAGAAAGATGAAAATCCCTGTTTTTCTTTTCTCATTAAAAAAAAATCATCAGTATTAGATAGGGGTGTCTGGATAGAAATATTCTGAGCACCCAGTTAAATTTGAATTGCAGGCAATGACTGTCTGACATTACAATTTTATGTTTCAGAGTTTCTTTGAGGGTGGGCAGTGGGTGGGTTCCTGGCAGTACTCGGGGCTTACTTCTGGCTCTACATTCCTGGATCACTCCAGGTGGTGCAAAATTTTGAATCCCTGGCGCCAGCCATGTTCACATGGTGGATGTTTTCAGGGTGTGGCCTTAAGGGAACCTGTCTGCAGATCCACCTGCCCAGGCCAGAGCCACCTTCACTCAGGCTGCCCTTCATTCTATTCATCTTGTTTTGGGGCCACACCCAACTCTGCTCAGAGATTCCTCCTGGCTCTGTGCTCAGGAGTGACTCCTGATGGTGCTGGGGGTGGGGGTGGAGGGTGAAATGTGATGCTAGGAATGGAACCTGGATGGCCGTGTGCAAGTCAGTGCCCGACCTGCTATCCTGTCTCTCTGGACCCTCTCTGGAGCCTCTATCTGGACCTCTCCCTTCATACTTAGCCTCTCGCTTCTGAGAAGGAAAGGTACATATCAGGGATGGAGAAATCATTTCAAATAGTTATCCTCTGTCATTGACACATAACAGTATTCTTTTTTTTTTTTTTTGTTTTTGGATCACACCCAACGATGCACAGGGTTTATTCCTGGCTCTTCACTCAGGAATTACCCCTGGCGGTGCTCAGGGGACCATATGGGATGCTGGGATTAGAACCCGGGTCGGCCGCGTGCAAGGCAAACGCCCTACCCGCTGTGCTATCACTCCAGCCCCACATAACAGTATTCTTAAAATAATTCAATGGAATTTTTTCTTTCTTCCTTTCTTCCTTTCTTTCTTCAAACTCAAGACCTGGCCCCCAAAATAAAGAATTGTTTTTAAAAAGTCTCAACACTTGGGGTCTTATAACATGATTTTTGAAATATAAAAGATTATGAAATATAAAAGATTAAGTTGAAAAATCATCTTAAATATATTTTTTATTTTAGAAAATATAACAGGACAGCTCATAGAAGATACTCAAATTGTAAAATATGCCATAAAGTAGGGCCAGGGGAATAGTTAATAGTTCAAAGGGCTGGGGCCCGGGCTCTGCAGTTCTCCAAAGCTTCATCCAGGCTTTGTGAATATCAGTGGTTGTTACTGCTTTTTGTTCTGTTTGTTTTAGCTAGGACCTACTGCCGGCCCTGCTGGGGAGCGCACAAGTACCCTGGCTCAGGGACTGAACTCAAGGCTTCATGCCTGTCAGGCATGTGCTCTACCTGTTGAGCTACAGATCTAGCCCGGGTATGTTACTTTTTGCATATGTCTTTGGGGATTAAACTCAGTACCTCACAACACCTGCACAGCAAGTGTTCTGTCACTGAGTTACTTCTTTGGCTTAGTTTGTTACTTGTGGGGGATGGGTACTGGGGACACAACTGCAGTGCTCAGGAGTTTCTCCAAACTCTGTGCCCAGGGGCCACTATCGGAGGTGCTCAAGCAACCATGTGCTGCTGAGAATTAAAACTGAGTCTTCTGCATGCAAAACATGTGTCCAGCATGTTAATTCGTCTCTACAGCTCTGAGTTTGTTCATTTTTATTGCTGAATAATACTCCACAATATGGATCAACATCGTTTAACTCTTCACAAGTTGATTGTCATCTGGGGTTATTTCAAGTTTGGGGCTATAAACATTTATGTACAGGTTATTATGTGAACAAACCATTATTTCTCTGTGATAAGTGCCCATGAGTGCAATTGTTGGTCATATGAGAGTTGCATGTTTAGTTTTTAAAGAAACTGCCAAATTTTCCCCAGAATGTCTATGCTTTTTATATTCTCACAAGCAATATATGTAACATGGCCCAGTTTTCATGATCTTCACCATGATGGTCCCACTGTTTTTCATTTCATTGTTTGTTTTGTTTTGGACCACACCCAGAGGTGTTTAGGCTCTGTATTTAGGAATCACTCTTGGTGGGCTCAGGGAACCATATAGGATGACAAAGATCGAACCTGGGTTGGCCACATGCACAGCTAATGCCCTACCCGCTATACTCTAACCCCACATTTTACCTATTTGATAAATGTATAGCTATGTCTTTTTTAAATTGTTTTTTCAATCTTTTAATTTTTACTGATATAAGTGCATATACTATTATATCAAAGTATACATAATAATACATAAAAACTGGAAGATCATGACTGAAACCCAATCATGAGCAACTTCGTAACTGTATCTCACTATGGTTCAATTTAAAAAATTAATAAAAAATTTAAAAATCATCTTTAAAAAAGAGCTAATGGCCAAGATTTATAAAGAACTCACAAAGCTCAAGAACCATTTTTTAGTTAAAAAATAAAAATTTTTTTAGTTGAATAATTGTGATATAGAGCATTCAAAAGCTCTTCATGATTGAGTTACAGTCATATAATATTCTAACACCCATTCCTCCACCTGTGTACATTTTCCAGCACCAATGTCCCTAGTTTCTCTCCCACCCCTAACTCCCCCTACCCCAGCCTGCCCCTATAACAGGCATTTCTCTCCTCCCTCTCTCTCACTTTCACTCTTTCTGTCTCCCTGTCTCTGTCTCTCTGTCTCTCTCTCTGTCTCTCTGTCTTTCTCATTTGGACAGTTTGGTTTGCAATACAGATACTGAAAGGTTATCATGCCTACTTTCAACACTCAGTTCTTGTCCAGAGTGATCATTTCCAACTATTGTTGTCATACTGGACCCTCCTCTATCTTTTTTTTTTGGGTTGCACAGTGATGCACAGTGGTCACTCCTGGCTCTGCACTCAGGAATTACCCCTGGAGGTGCTCAGGGGACCGTATGGGATGCTGGGAATGGAACCCGGGTCATCATTGTGCAAGGCAAACTCCCTACCCACTGTGCTATCGCTCCAGCCCCCCTCCTCTATCTTAACTACCTTTCGACCCCCACATACTTGTGGTACTTTCCAACCATTACTACTAGTCCTCCTGGCCCCTGTTTTCCCTGGCCTTGGATATTAGTCTCATACTATTTTTTTTATATCCCACAAATAAATACAGTCATTATGTATCTCTCCCTCTCCTTCTGATTTATTTCACTCAGTATAGTACTCTTGAAGTCCATCCACTTATAAGCAAATTTCATGACTTCATTTTTCCTAACAGTTGTGTAGTATTCCTTTGTGCAGATATACCAAAGTTTCTTTTTCCAGTTGTCTATTCTTGGGCACTCAGGTTGTTTCCAGATTCTGGCTATTGTGAATAGTGCTGCAATGAATACAGAAGTACAGATGGTGTTTCTGCTGTGAGTATTTGGGTCCCCAGGGTATATTCCCAAGAGTGATACTGCTGGGTCAAACGGGAGCTCAAATTTCTAGTTTTTTGAGGAATGTTGGTATTGTTTTTCAAAAAGGTTGGACCAATTAGCATTCCCACCAGCAATGAATGAGAGTCTATTTCTCCCTGCATCTGCACTGGCACTAGTTAGAACCATAGTAATTGTATTAAAAAATGTCACCTCTCCAAAGGAGACATAGGATGGCCAGTAGGCATAGACTATTGATTCCTTTTTTTGCTTTTCATTTTTTTTCCTTTTGGGGGCATACGTGGCGTGCTCAAGGCTTACTTCTGACTCTTAGGGATCTCTGCTGACAAAACAAAGAAACAAACAAAACCCAGGAAAATGTCCACCACCATAAGTTCAGGTTGCATCCATCATCTTAGGTTCAGAGAAATATAGGGGTTGAGGCACTTGCCTTACATGCAGCCAGCACTGGCATTAAATATGGTCCCCTGAGCATTGCCAGGTGTGATCCCTGAGCATTTAGCCAAGAGCAAGCCCTGAACACTGCCGGGCCCCAAAATAAAACAAAAACATTTATCATCATGCATGGTTGTAATTTTTGTGATAACTATTAAAAAGTTTTGTTTGTTTTTTTTACTTTGGGGTCACTTCCACAGTCCTCAGGGCTTACTCCTGACTCTGTGCTCCGGGATGTCCTGGCCCGGAGGACTGTGTGGAGTACTGGTATTGAAACCCGAGTTGGTCTCTTGCTCGCTATATCTTAAAAGGGGAAAGCAGGCTCTTAAAGTTTATTTTTAAAAACTTTTAAATATACAACATAGCAGTGTCGCAGTGTTAACTTATAGCAAACATCCCAAACATTTATTTCCCAGAAGTTTGTATCTATGGGTTACTTTCATCTATTTTCCCCAATTTACACCCTACCTCTGACAACCACAGTAGATTAACTGTGTTTCTATGAGACGGTTTTCTTTAGGTTTCCACATATAAGTGAGAACTGTAGTCTGCATATATTTCTTCATATTACTTATATCTATCTGTTTGACTTCTCTTAGTATAATGCCCTCAGGAGCAATCTTTGTTAGCATAAAAGACAAGCATGATGGCCTTTTTTGTGGATAAAAATATTCCATTGTATGTGTGTGAGAAGCAAATTTTCTTTGTTCTTATACCTGCCAGTGAATGTTTATCTCTACGTTTATCTCTATGTTTTGGTTATTGTGAAAAATGGGGGCCACACCCTCAAAACATTGATGTCTCATTGTGATTTCAATTTTCATTCTTCTGATGGCCAGTGAAATTGAGAACTCTTGATTATTTAGTTTATTTGGAGGCGGGGTTTTCTGGGGCCATTCCCCAGGGATGTTTTCTTTTCTTGGTGATGACAGAAATAGAAACCAGGGCCTCAAACATGCAGGGCAAATGCAGAATCACAGCCTCAGCACCCAGCCTGAGGACTTTTTAAGTAAACCTGTTGGTTATATCTATGTTGCCTTTGGGGGAAAAAAAGTTTATTCCTCTGTCCATTTGTTTATTCAAATAGTTCTTTGTTTGCTATTGGACTATATTAGTTCCTTATAAATTTGGGGTATTAAACCTTTACTAGACATCACATTTTGCAAATATTTTCTACTTTTTGATAGGTTGTTTTTGTTTTTGTTGGTGTTTACTTTGCTGCGCAGAAGCTTTCTTACTCTGATATAATCCTACATGTTTTTGTTGTTGTTGTTGTTGTTGTTTTCTTGCTTTTTGGGTCACACCCGGTGATGCACAGGGGTTACTCCTGGTTCTACACTCAGGAATTACCCCTGGTGGTGCTCGGGGGACCATATGGGGTGCTGGGAATCGAACTCGGGTCGGCCGAGTGCAAGGCAAACGCCCTACCTGCTGTGCTATTGCTCCAGCCCCAATCCTACATGTTTAATTTCACCTTTTTTGCCTTTAGTTCTGGTGCTAAAAAAAAAATGGCTAAGACCAAGGAATTTACCTTGGTGCTTTCTTTTAGGAGGTTTATAATTTAGGTTTTCAATATTTTAAATTTACATAACTTCTTTTCATAGACTCTCATTTACAACCTTTTTATAGGAGTATTAAAATAAATTATTTATTAATAAAATAAGCACAATGTGTATGATATAATATTAACTACTAGGACTGGGAGCTTAAATATTAAGCTCAGTGGGGCAGTACATGTTTTTTATGCATGAGGGCCTGGGTTTAATTCCTGGCATCACAAGCCAAAAAAGAAAACAAAGAGTCGTATTAACCCCCTTTCTCCCTTCGCATAGCCCCTGGTATCCTCAAATAAAATAGAGTAAATAGAAGATAAAATAAACATCCAAGCAAGAGTGATGGCTAAGCTTCTTCAGATGTGATTCCTCCCCTGAAGCCACCGCTTCTGCCAGCTAAGTCACATGTTGAAATAAGGGGCACTGATCAGGGTTCCTCCACCGTTCCCTACCTCAAGGGCATCAGGGAATGACAAAGACTGTCTTCAGCACGCATAACATCTGGTAATGCTTGTCCACTTTCTTCCCCCTCCTTTGTTGCCAGCTATTCCATTTATGGACCAAGGGATGAAGTGAAAAAGTCATTTCCCCTCCTCTCTCCTCCCTCCTCCATCCCCCATAATTTCCCCAGTCTCCTGCACTTTCTGATCTCCTGAGCACTGAAAACCCACATAGCCACAACGTTTGAAATGAGATAGTTATTCAGAATAAATCAGCAAGCCTGTGAAAGGTGTTTCTTAATACAGAGAGTTCAGTTACCCAAGGCTCCACCCCTTTAGCCTTCTGGGCACAGAGATCTGCACCAGAGATGGAAGTTGCCAGAAGGGAAGCATCAGATTAGGGCTATGCTCCTGCGGGAGCCTTTTCCTGGTGATCCAGGACGGGGACACCCTCCACCATCAGCTGCTGGAGGGTGCGACTGGCTGTTTATCCAGTGAGAACATTTACTGTATCATTAAGTGTTAGGCGAAGAGATAGAGCTGGTTTGTTTTGATTCAATTACTAAATGAAGGAGTTAAACTGAATGAGGCTTAATTTTCCAGCCTGTTGTCACATTTCACTTTAATACATTTTGATAGACATGTGGAATCATCATACAAATTATGAAGAAATTTGAAAGATGATTCATCTGAGTAAATTATCTGTCCCCAGTGATTCATACTAAATTTCACTAGGTCTCAGGGTTCAAGCTGCTAATTGGGCTTTATATATCTTTTTGAGTGTTGGAGTTTTAAGGTGCATGGGTATAAAATTGACTAAGATACTTTTAAAATGTATCCATAGTTTGGCGAATTTTAATTTTAATCACAAAACACCTATGAAGTCTCTGAAGAACTTTTAGATTAAAAATAATTTACTCTTAAAGCTTTCTTCTCTACTTGTAAAAAAGTACTGGTTTATTAAAGAAGAAAATTTGGAGAATTCAGAACTAAAAAATATCTTAAAAAATAACTCACAGACTACCATTTTAACATTTTTAGGTTAATATATACCTGAAATACTATTATTGATAATAATAATTTTGGCTTTGGGACCACATTGCTGTGTTCAGGGCTTACTCCTGCTCTGTGCTCAGGGATCACTCCTGGCGACGTTCAGGGGTTCATAAGTGGTGCCAAGTATCAAAACAGTGTTGACCACATGCAAAATAAACACTCTTAGCCCCTGTACTATCTCTCCCACCCCAATTTTTTTATTAAACACATATATAGATTGATTCTCTTGGGAAAACAATGTTTGGGGACCATGAGGTGAAGAAATATTTACTTTTCACTCTTTTATACTTTTTGAACTTTCTACTATGTTCATGTATTTACTTTCAACAAAATAATGGGAGGACACAAATCTAGGTCATCAAAACTTTTTGCCTTTTAAAAAAGATCTAACAAATTGTTTATCTTGAGAATGGCTGATTTAAAAGTAAACCTTCTTCACTATGATAGGCATCTCTAAGAATAAAGTGTACAGTTTATTATAGCTAATGACTTAGACTATTTATCTATAAGCATCCACTAATAGCAGTCCCCATGTAGACTGAGGGATGAGGAAATGAATTATATATTAAGTCTAAGCAAAAATAAAGTTAACTATAGTGTTAAAACATGCCCATGTATTCCGCTAAGGCACTGTTCATTCTCTCAGATTCCACTGGCTCCATTCTCCCCATCTAATCACAAGCAGCGCTGGAGATCCAGGAACCAAGCCATTTTTGGTACTTACTCAAATGGGCAGAACAGGATGCCATCAGCATCAACCAACAGCAATGGAGGAATTTGCCAGCAGGCTGCAATTTCTGGGGAAGGATGCATACTGATTTTTTGAGGCTTATATTGACATCATATTTAATATTTTCATAATGTCTTCTGATCTTGATTACTGGAAAGTAATTTTGACTTGTATTATGTATGGAAATGTGCATAGTATATTTGTGAATATAAATAAATATAGCCCTAACAAAATACTATAAAATTGATGACTTAACAGAAATTAATTATAATGGTTTGGGGAAATATATATATGCACATATATACACACATATGTATAAACATACATATCACTTGTATCACTTGTCATCCCATTGCTCATCCGTTTGCTTGAGCGGGCACCAGTAATGTCTCCATTCATCCCTGTCGTATGCTAGTGTAGCCCAATGGCGTCTGTTTGCTCCAGGAACATGAAGAGCCTCAAACCATTCAGTCAGGGTCTTGACAAAGCAGTCTGACCATCTTGTAGGTGGGCGGCCAGGCGTTCTTTTGATGTCCTGTGGAATCTAGTCGGTAATAGCTCTAGTCCAGCGGTCATCTCCAAATCGAATTATGTGTCTGGCCCATCTGATTTTCGACGCCTTGGCAAATGAGACAGCGTCCCTGATTCTAAATCATCGACAGAGCTTGGAACTCTGGATTCCTTCTCTCACTTGAGTGAAACATGATACTCCAAGCATAGCTCTTTCGATTCCTCTTTGGGATACTCCAATAGCGTTCTCATCCTGTTTGTGTAGTGCCCAGGTCTCTGAGGCGTATGTTAGTGCAGGAAAAATGGTGGAGTCCAAAACATGTGCCTGGAGCCTGAGTTTCTTTGTCCTCTTAACCACTTCTTCAATGCTCTTGAAGGCGTTCCATGCTGCTCTCTTCCTCCTTCGCAGCTCAGGTGCCAGGTCATTCATCATGTTGAGTTCTCGACCCAGGTACACATAGCTGCTGCATAGCTGCTGCATTCAGAGATGTTCGTTTCATTGAGAGCAAATGGAATGTGAGGACTAGTCCATTTCTTATGAACATTGTCTTAGTGAGATTCAGCTGCAGTCCGACCTTTCCACACTCACGGTCGAAGTCGGCCAACATTCATGCCACTTGGCTAATGTTCGGTGTAATTAGAACGATATCATCAGCAAAGCGGAGGTGGTATAGTTGCTGGCCATCTATCTTCACTCCCATTACTTCCCATTTCGGTCATCGTTGCATGATGTTCTTGAGGGTGGCACTGAAGAGTTTCGGTGAAATGGTATCACCCTGTCAAACCCCTCTCTTTACGTCAATGATCACTTCCTTGTAGAATGGTGAGATCCTGGTGGTGAATCCGTAATACAGCTTAAGGAGAATCTTGATGTACTGAGTTTGAATGCCCTGTTTGGCTAGGGTTTCGATGACCGCTTCAGTCTCAACAGAATCAAAGCCCTTCTTTTTTTTTTTTTAATTTATTTTATTAATCACCATGTGGAAAGTTACAAAGTTCTCAGGCTTATATCTCAGTTATACAATGCTCAAACACCCGTCCTTTCACTAGTGCCCATATTCCACCACCAAAAACCCCCAGTATACCTCCCACCCCCACCCCCCACCCCCACCTGCATAACTGATAAATTTCACTTCATTTTCTCTTTACCTTGATTACATTCTATATTTCAACACACAACTCACTATTGTTGTTGGAGTTTACCCCCCAAAAGTATGGCCCTACTGACAAGGAAGTATTTAATAATTAGTTTTCCATTGATGAGAATGAAGAGATATGAAGTCGAGAGGCAGCTGTAGCGGCTGCACGGTTTAGGATTTCTGTATTTTAGTAATTAAGTCCAGGGAGATTTATGTTGGAAATTGCATCATTTCCCTTCCTGGGGCAGAATGGGGCAAAGGCTTAGTTCACAGTCTGGAGACATGGTTGCAAGCAAGAATCAAAGCCCTTCTTTAAGTCGATGAACGTTAGACAGAGCAGCATCTTGAACTCTCGTGAAACTTCAATGAGTTTGGTCACTGTGTGGATATAGTTGATCATGCTGAAGCCCTTTTGGAACCCGGCTTGCTTGCACAGTTGCCCTTTGTCAAGTGTTTTGCCAATCCTATTTAGGATGACTCAAGTGAATAACTTGTAGGCAGTGGACAACAGGCAGACCGGGAGAATAGTTGCCGATGTCGTGGATGTCTCCCTTCTTTAGTTTTCCATTGGGACGGAACCTTGCATTCAGACAGGTAGCATGTGAAGAGCCGAGGCAGTGTATTGATGAGTACTGGCAGTAGATTCTTCAGGTGTTCGGGTCTGACCTTCTCTGGACATACATATATGAGATTAAAATCTTGTTGAACACATAGATGAAATTCTGATGGTGGACTGGGGTTACGGCTCAATAGTAGAGCAACTGCCTTGCATGTCTGAAGCCTTAAGTTTGATCCCTGAAACTGTAAAAGTAAATTTATTTTTAATAGAATACCTAGAAATTTCCCACCGGCAGAGCCTGGCAAGCTACCCGTGGCATTTTAATGTGCCAAAAACAGTAACAAGTCTCACAATGGAGACGTTACTGGTGCCCGCTCGAGCAAATCGATGAACAATGGGACGACAGTGCAGTGCTACCTAGAAATTTGTTTATTATTTATAAAATCAAACTTGTGGGACTGGGGAGATAGTATAGGGACTAGAGTGTTTGCCTTGCCTGCAACTCACCCTGATTCTATCCTAGGTACCACATAAGCTTCGTGTGATGTAGCTCTGGGTGTTGCCCTGAAGGCCTCTAGGAAGAGCTGGTATGGCCTTGTGTTCCCCAGACACAGGACAAACCCAGCACTGTGGCCTCATGCAGATCTGGCAGAGAATCACCAGGAATGTGTAGGCTCCCAGAGTACCCTACCACCAAATCTCAAAACACTCAAAGCACTCCAAAGCCTAGATAGACAGATAGTCCTCTGAGCTCCATTGTGGTTGAGCTCAGGCCCTCAAGCTGAGGGCCTCTTGTAGTTGCAGGCAATGTATTATACATATATATTCATGTATCTTCCTGTTTAATGTTTGATTTTATAATCAAACTTTCAGGTGTTCCATTACAGTTTTATCTTTTTTAACTATTTTTTGTTTTGTTTTATTTTTTGGGCAATGCTCAGCGGTTACTCCTGCCTCCGTGCTCAGGAATTACTCCTTTGGAGTGCAAAGCGCCATACAGGATGCCGGGGATTGAACGTGGGTCAGTTGCATGCAACTGCTATACTATTTTTTCAGCTCCTTGAAGTTTTATCTTTTTTATTTCAATTTATTATTGTCCCTTAGAGTTGTTTACTTATTCAATAAACACATATCATCAGTTTCTTTTATTTTTCTTTTTTTCAGTACTCAAGACTCTGGGAGTTTAAACTAAGCTGTAACCATGGACAGAATTCATGAAACTAGAATTCAGTTTTCAGGAATATGATTCAAGACTGTATCTTTTTTTTTTCCTTTTTTGGGTCACACCTGGTGATGCACAGGGGTTACTTCTGGCTCTGCACTCAGGAATTACCTCTGGCCTCGCTCAGGGGAACATATGGGATGCTGGGATTTGAACCGGGGTCGGCCGTGTGCAAGGCAAACGCCCTACCCGCTGTGCTATCTCTCCAGCCCCCAAGACTGTATCTTTTTAAAACCTAAATTCTTCCATCAGTGATATGATGAATAATCCATAATCCTGTGAGTGGAAGAAAGAATAGTTAATAATTTATCACAGTAATGATATTACATTAATATCTTTGTAATAAAAATTTTTTTTTTTTTTTTTGCTTTTTGGGTCACACCCAGCTATGCTCAGGGGTTACTCCTGGCTTTGCACTCAGGAATTACTCCTGGCGGTGCTTGGGGGACCATATGGGATGCCGGGGATTGAACCCGGGTCGGCCGCGTGCAAGGCAAACGCCCTACCCGCTGTGCTATCGCTCCGGCCCCTGTAATAAAAATTTTTAAATGAAACGCAGAATTTTTTTTTCTTTTTGTATCACACCTGGCGATGCACAGGGGTTACTCCTGGCTCTGCACTCAGGAATTACTCCTGGCGGTGCTCAGGGGACCATATGGGATGCTGGGAATCGAACCCGGGTCAACCGCTTGCAAGGTAAATGCCCTACCCACTGTGCTATTGCTCCAGCCCCGAAATGCAGAAATTTTAATTCAAATATATGATGCTTTTTTAAAAAATTCAATAGGCATTCTTAGTATTCACTATGTGCCTAAAAATCATTAGCTTGACCTCTCTTTTTTGGATGCCTCTCAAGAGGTGCTCTAAATGTAGTGGGATGTAGTGGTATCCAGTGGTGATTGGATGATGTTCAGCGGCCACCAGGGCCACACATGTTGGTGCTGAGGGGCTCAAGAACTACACCCAGTGATACTCAGGGAACCATGTAATGCTGGGGATCGAACTGGGCTCAGAAGCATGTGCCTTATTCTACCCTTCCTTATACTCTCTCTCCAGTCCCTATTAACTCACTTAATCTCAGCACCAACAGTTTGGACTAGGTGATCTATCGTTACATTCCCATTTTATAGAAACACAGAGAACTATGGTACCTGGTCCATGACCATGCAAGATAGTGATCAAATCTGGAGTCCAAACCCTGTACCTTGATGCTGTAGTTCAGTTCTCAGAGAGTCACTATGAATGGCTACTCAATCACTTCTAATGGTATCACTTCTGTGCCATAAACCTTCAGGGGCTCTGTAACTATAAAGTAATAAGTCCAACTCTTTAGTTTAGCAATAAAGACTGTCAAACTCTCTTTCTGCCCAGTTTATTTCCTTAAAAAACCCTTTCTTTCTTCCTCAGTGCACGAGCTGAAAATGGACCAGGTATACTTTGTGGAATGGGTCTCTGTATATCTCTATGCTTCATCACTGATAAACTCCTTATCTGGAATCCAACTATTCTCAAGATCCTTTATTTGCTTTATTTTTTGTTTTACCTATAGTATAACTTGAGGCTACTGCTGGTTCTATGCTTAGTGGTCACTCCCAGTGCTGACAAAAGTTGTGTGTATGGGCGGGACCTGGGTCTAACCCAGGCCTCTTGCATATAAGTATATGCTCCAGTCTATGGATCTGCCTCTTTAGCCATCAAGATCCTTCCTTACATACCATCTTCTTCATGCATCTTCTGCTTCCAACCTAGATGATTGCCATTTGCCCGCAGAATTTTATCTTTACTTTCCTGTGTCAGTATTTGGCTTTCATGAAAGTAACTTCTGTACATGTGATATTTCTTCCTTGCCAAATAATGAACTACTTGAGGGCTTCAATATGATTTCTTATGCTATTAATTTTTTCTTTTTTTAATGTTTAAATTATATTTTCATAAAGTTATTCACAATAATTGATTACATTCAACATTTCAATACCAATCCCACCACCATTATTCCTTCCCACTACCATTATTTTGAAGTTTCCCACCACCGCTTAAGCCTCCCCACAGGAAGATGCTAGAAAATTTATTCTGTATTGCTTGTTAATAATAGTATAAGATGTCTGTAAGGGTCTAGCTCACAGTGATTCAACAAAAAGCACTGCCACAAAAGCAGCCACGTGCTCCTGGGAACATAAACATTGAAATAATTGGGGTCGGGAGCCATCCCTGCATCAAGCTGCTCAATTCTGAGATTCATTTGTGAGTCTCTGGATCATGGCAGCTAATGCACTTAAATGGTACCTGGAGGCAGTTCATGGACATGATAGCCAGGACCCCGGAGGGATGAGGAGACAGGAAGGGGTGGCCCAGTCCTGACCCCTCGAGGCCTGCTGTTTTCAGTCACTGGTCTTGCATACCTGGGTTTTCCACTGGATTTAGTCTATTGCCTGGGGGGCCCAGGACAAGCCTGTGAAGATCAGCCGTGAGGGTGGCAGTGGTTAGTTTCTGAAGGTTTGCGGCTGCCGGGGTTCATCTGCTGCAGGTGGCAAGAGGATGCTGCATCTGAGGTGCCCCGTGAGATCAGCCTGGGGAAAGGCCCAGAGCTCTCTCTGCAGTGAACTGCTCGGTTCCAAGATTCATAATTCCTGAGTGCAGAGCCAGGAGTAATTCCTGAGTGCAGAGCCAGGAGTCACCCCTGAGCATTGCCGGGTGTGACCCAAAAAGCAAAAAATAAATAAATAATAAAATTTTAAAAATAAAAATATAAATAGGGTGAGAGAATCCAAAGAGATCATGCAACGGTTCAGACTCATGTCTTGCATATTTCTCGTCCTGGTTTGATTCCCAGCAATATGAGCATTAGATGGAGCTGCCTGGGAGGACTCTGGGGATCACTGGGTGTGTGGTTCTAGAAGTGCTTGAGCATTGCCAGAATGGCCCCAGGTAGGGCTCTTGCAATGAACCATTGACCAAGTTGGCTGAGAATTGCCTGATCACCACTTGTGATCCTCCCCCAAGACTTAAATAAGTAATTGACCAATTATTGTTCTTTTTGATAGTCAATGGTATGCATATATAGTGGAAAAATATTAAAGATTATAAAAATATCTCTTAGAAGTTCAGATCCACCCTTTTAATCCCTCACTCCCTGCCCAAGAGAACTGTTAATTATTTGAAATTAGTCTTCTATCATGTACTAAACATATATAATCTTTTATTTACAAAAATGGGGTTACTCTGCACATTTTCCCACTTAAAATATCAATATTTTCCATAGAGATGCATCTCATATTTAGAAAACAGTAACATAAAATATTATATGGATACAGGAGCCAGAAAGACAATATAGGGAACAGGTTGCTCACCTTGCATTCAGCTGACCCAGGTTCAATCCTTGGTACTATGTATGGTTCCCCAAGCTCTGCCAAGAAAGATCCCTGAGCACAGAGCCAGGAGTAAGCTCTGAGGACTGCTAGGTGTACCTCCTACCATCACCCCCAAATTAGATAAATGTACAAATAGTTATCAATTCTATGATAAGCATGAGAGTGATTTATAATTGTTGCCATTATAAATAATGCCGCAGTAGATGTGATATATACAGAATATATTTTCTATTATATAGATTTTATATGTGTATTTAAACGATGCCTTTTTATAAGACATGCTTACATGTCTTATGTGTAAAATTGTAAATGTAAATTTTCTTTTTTTTCTCTCTTTTTGGTCACACCTGGCTATGCACAGGGGTTATTCCTGGTTCTGCACTCAGGAATTACTCTTGGCAGTGCTCGGGGAACCATATGGGATGCTGGGAATCGAACCTGGGTTGGTCGTGTGCAAGACAAATGCCCTTCCCGCTATACTATCACTCCAGCTCCCATTTCTTACACCAAAATATAAAATTGCTTGGTGAACTGGAATGGAGATTGTGAGTGACAATAGTTATTAACATGTAGATGGGAGTATGTCTTATGCTTTAAGTATCCTTCAAAACTCTACTGTTACCAACTATTGTTACAAGTGAAGGCTCAGATATAAAGGCTGCAGAAGTTTGTATCTAGACTTGGTCTCTGTGACTAATACCTTTGTCATGTCAGTACCTACCTGCTCCTGGAGTTAGAAGACATAAGGAAGAAACCCCCAAAATAGTTCACTGACTTTAAGTTTCCACTGAAAGAGCCTAGAGTAAGCTGCCAGCTTAACCCTAGTGCCACAGTGTACACATCTGGCAGCTCCATTATCAGGTAAAGGAGAGATTAAAAAAAAAGAGAGAGGGGCTTGCTAGATAGTACAGCTGGCTGTGTGCCTGCCTTGCGTACAACTGACTTGGGTCCGACTCTTGGTATCCATATGCCTCCCACCCCAGCCTGCCAGGAGTGATCCCTGAGCATAGAGCCAGGAGTAAGCTCTGAGCACTGTTGGGTGTGATCCCAACACCAAAATAAAGAAAGAGACCTAAGTTTGTAAAATTATTTATATCAAGGAAGTACATGGGAAGAGGTAATGAGTTCATATAATCATTGAATGATTAGGACTAAAGAGAAGAATAAATAGTTTTAGTAATCATTCTGGAAATGGATGATACAGAACCAGTCAGACTTTGCTACTTAAATCAAGAGCAACTCTGTATAAAATGACCAGTTATATATTACGCATTAATGGTGTAACATGTAGCCTTGGAGAAGTTTATTCCAGGGGTGAAATTAACTGGCCCACGCCAGGTCAGCCTATGGCCTTGGCCTTTGCAATGCCACATTTCTCTCAGTGGAACTAATTGGGCTTCCCTTCAGCCTGGTATCTTCCCTAGAGGGTATCTTGAGTACAAGGAACAGTGCAGCACCCCCTCGGAGCACCAGCTCACTGAAGGTTACTCGCTCATCTGATTACTCAGCCATCTGCTTTAAAAATGAGTAGAAAGTGCACAAATTAATGGTTTGAGCAGAGCCAACGACTTTCTGTTTAGTCTTAGGTTCTGGGCCAGAAAAATCTTTGTTGGAAATGTTTCTGTACTTACACCACGATTCTGAGGTGACCAATCCTGGGTTCTAGAACCATCTGCCACTATCTAGCTGCGACGAAAGGGAGCAAACTTTTGAAGCTCATCTCGCACTGCAGCACCCGGAACTGAAGTAGCTGCTGAGAAAGCCCCACCAGTCTTTTTTTTTTTTTTTGACATTCCTTTGCCTGTAGGCAGTCGTGTTTTCAAATACCAAGGCTGTTTATTGCACTGACAAGAATTAATTCATAAATTCAGGACGTGGAAATACTTTGAAAATAAGTCTGTCAAGAAGTAGTGAAAGGATTAGAGAGGGCACAGATTGCACTGATGCCTGCTTTGTGGAGCTGACCGAAGGGGTGGTGTGACCTCAGAAATAGCAGTCAGATATCCAGGGATTAGGAAGTAGGAGCAAGACAAGACACACACAGCTGAGCCTCGCCTGGGCAGATACAGCGAGAAGGGAGACGGCTCTGGAAATAATCCAAGGTGATCATGAGCTTCCTCTCAGTTCAACACCTTTTGGCCTCTTTCTCACTGGAGTCAAACTGCGCCCATTTCAGAGCTGTTTGATTTTTTTTTCTGAGAATGCGCCCCCTCCCCCAGAAAGGGGTCTTGGTCTTGTCACTCCAAAGGCTGACAGAACTCTCGGCTTCATCTCTTGGGCATTCTCAGGAAGGTTAGCCTTTGAGTGACACTTGTGTCTTGTCAAGGAGACCCAAGGCGTTGGCTCCTTTTTGCTCTGAGGTACCCACACCCAGAGCGCTTAGGGGGTCCTTGAGGTCTGTGACTGTCCCAGGCAAGCTCCCCAGAGAGTGGGGTTGGATGGGCTCTATGAACCATGCCATAAAATCTGAGACTCCCATCTCCTTGATCATACTGGAAACCCTCACTTTCACTTTGGGTTATTTATAAAATATTCTTAGAGCTGGAATTTTGTTCCCCTTCATTGGGCAAACGATAACCTAGTTTTAAATTGAAAAACATTTACCGAGCACCTACTTCATGTTCCCTGCTCAGGACCTAAACATTTTCAAATGTTGATTCATTTACTCTTTATGGTCACCCAGTGGCCGAAAGGAGGCAGGAAATGTTAAGCAGCTTGTCCAGGAACCAAAGCTGAGAGGCTGGGGGCCGGGGATTCAAACCGCGGTTTGTCTGGTTCTAGAGAGCATGTCATTGGCGGGAACTGATGGGTGATGAAAAAAAAATCTCCCTGCACAAAAACCAAAACTCAAAATCCTATGTATATTTATTTCGAAGAAAATGTGTGTTTCCCGCCTCCCGCGTCCGGCTTTTCTTCTTCACAGCAAAATGTTCTAAGGCAAAGGGTCCTTGTTTCACACCTGGTGGCGGCTGGCTCCTTGCTACTTCAGCACTCAGGATGGAAGAGGAAGCGGGCGGTTTCATCACCGCTGTTTCGGGCTGCGTGCGAGGGTTGCGCCTGTCTCCTGCCCTTCTGGCTCCTCTCCTGCCCCCCACTGTCCGGGCTTTGGGAGCTCGGGTTCTGGGGGGTCCTCATCAGTCAGACCCCCACCCCGACACCCCCAGTGGATGCGGCTCTGCCCCTGCGAACATCCCGTTTCTGCGGGAGCGTCGGGCAGCGTCTCTCCCGTTCTCGGCCCCTTCCCCCCCACCCCCACCCCGGGTCCCGGATCTCCCCCCGAGTTTGCAGGCGCGCGTGTGCGCCCGGGTCCGAGATGCACGTCCGCCTTCCTGCGCGTTCCCCTGTCTGCCCACGTGGGAGGCGGGCCCCAGAACCTGCCGGAACCGAGCCCGGAACCTCGCTGGGCTGCCTCGGTTTCCTCGCGGGGCCGGGGAGCCGGGCCGGGCGGGGAGGCCGCTGCCCTCCGACCGGCCCTGCGGACTCGCCGCCTGCTGCCCGTTTCCCAGTGCGCGGGGGGCGTCGGGGCCACGGCGGGCGTCCGGGCTGCGCTCTGGACACGTTCCCCGAGCCCGCAGCTCCCCCGGGGGCAGCGCCGATCTAGGGGGCTGCTAGGTGGGGCCCCGGGAGGCCGGGCGAGGCGCGCGCGCTGACACCTGCTGCGGGGCGCGGCGTCGGGGACCCCACCTGCGGGCCGCCCCGCCCCGGCACCCCTCTCCTCCCCCGCGGGCTCCAGAGCATTGTACTCACATCCGGGGCTGGCTTTGCCTTAATGCGAGACGTAATTAACCCGGAAAAAAGAGCCGCAGACGCGGCGGGGCGGCTCCGATCGGCTCCAGCCCGGGGGTCCCGGGGCCCCGGAGGCGCCTGCAGCCCGCGGGGAGCCCGCTCGGCCCCAGGCCCTGCCGCTGCACCTCGGGGTAAGTGGGGCGCGGGGGCGGCGGGCACCGCGCGGGGACCGTCCCCGGGAGCGGCTCCGGACACTGGGCTCCGGGGCCCCGCAGTCGGCCCCCCCGGGAGACTTTTCCCCCTGCGCCCCGGAGCTCCAGGCGCCCCCGGGGACTGGAAGGGAACGGTTTGGACATGCAAGTTCGGTGCCAAATTGGGGAAGGAGCCGGAGGGGAACTGGCCGCCTCCTGCGCCCTCCCGGACTTCTTCCTCACCTTCCTTGCGTCCCTCTCGGCCCTCGATCTGAAGGCGGCTATTCCCTCAGCGTTTTCTTTCTATTAATAAGGAGGAAAGGGAAAAAGACGCCTTGTAGGGAGGAAAAGTGTCCAGGCATGTCCGGAGAGGAGGCGGGGCAGGGGCGCGCTCCGCTTAGGGCCTCGCTCATCTCAGCTCCTCCTGGGCCTTGCACGGTAAGAGTTCCTTCCTCCTGGCTGCGGGTACGCGCAAGCGTGTGCGGCCGAGCCACGGAGCACTGCGGGGAGGGCGTTTGCCAGGGGTTCGATCCCCAGCATTATATAGGGTCCCCCAGAACTGAGAGGAGTAATTCCTGAGTGCAGAGCCAGGAGTGACCCCAGAGCATCGCCGGGTGTGGCCCTCTCTCCCTCCCTTTCTGCCCCCACCCCGCCCCCCTCCCGTCTCCTCCCGGGTTCCTTCTCCCAGTACTTCCCTCAAGAGGGGGGAGCATTCTTCTGAGATGTCAGCTATGGCCCGTGGCAGTACTCAGGGGTCTGTGGTTGCACTTTGGAACTTTGCAAGTTCCCAGCTTGCACGCATAGGTTATTCTCTTTCTTTCTTTCTTTCTTTCTTTCTTTCTTTCTTTCTTTCTTTCTTTCTTTCTTTCTTTCTTTCTTTCTTTCTTTCTTTCTTTCTTTCTTTCTTTCTTTCTTTCTTTCTTTCTTTCTTTTCTTCTCCCTTCCTTCCTTCCTTCCTTCCTTCCTTCCTTCCTTCCTTCCTTCCTTCCTTCCTTCCTTCCTTCCTTCCTTCCTTCCTTCCTTCCTTCCTTCCTTCCTTCCTGTCCCCCATTCCTGACTTTCTGGAATGCCATCACACATATGGTGGCAAAGCCTTCAGAAACTGTGAAGACCCTTGAAGAATAGAAGTCTTTGCTTGCTGTTTCAGGTGTGTATCGTGGACTTTTGTCGGCTACTGTGAAACACAGTGCTGAACAGACTGCCTCCTCTCCCTCACGGAGCTTCCAGTCTGAGGGAGGAGACTGCAGGGGTGCCTAGGAGGAGCAGCGCGAAGAGATAACTAGAATAGAGATCTGGTCTGTGTGGAGGAGCAGCCTTCAAAGAGCGCCAGCATCATCATCCCAGAAACAAGCCTCTCCTTTAGATGCCATTGAAGGCAAGTGACTTCTGCTAGAGCGAAGGGCTAATGTGTGGTCTGTGGCAGCCCCAAGCCTGACACTCACTAGGTGCTAAGTAAATATTTGTTGGACGAGTGGACTAATAACTGCAAGCACATTCATTATCTGCAGATGTCCAGATGCACGAGGCAAAGAGCTGTGTGGCAGTACACCCACCTATAAATTTTTTTTTTTTTTTTTTTTTTTTTTGCTTTTTGGGTCACACCTGGCGATGCACAGGGTTTACTCCTGGCTGCACTCAAGAATCACCCCTGGCGGTGCTCAGGGGACCAAATGGGATGCTGGGAATCGAACCCGGGTTGACCTTGTGCAAGGCAAACGCCCTACCCGCTGTGCTATTGCTCCAGCCCCACCCCTATAAAAATTTGATTCGCTAAGCTCGTCCCTGAGTCATTGACTTGGGGTATTGCCTTGGGACCCCAAGTCTCTTTTCACCTGTCTGTAACAACTTCTCTCCCAGGTTCTGTGGCACTCTGAGCGCAGTTCTAGCTAAGTAATGACTTGGAAAACATCTGGGATTGGTGGAATGTTTGTAGATGCTTCTGTTACCTTGTAGGTGCTTTCTTCTCTCTTGTGCAAAAGGAAGTTAAAGCCTGCAAATCCCCTCATGCCATCACAGTGAGCTGAGTAGCTCAGTTGAAGTTAAAAATAAAGTTAAAAAGATTGCCAAGACCTAGAGAAATGCTGAAGGCATCAGGTTTGGGCTGGAGCTTACCTATGGAGAGATTCTGCAAAGGTGGGCAGGGCAAACGAGGCACAGTCTGGGCCTCACTGAGCAGCCCTGGTGCCAGCTTGTCACTGTGTGCCGGGACACTGGAAAGACGTAAGCAACAGGAGCGCGGTCTTTGTGTGTGAACAGCTGTCACTTGTTGATTTCCTGTCCTCTTTGTGGGGCAGGTGGACAAGTGGGTGATGTTCCTGTAAAAAGACTGGCGGCCTAAAATTAGATCTTGCTGTGGACCACACTGCAGGGAGAATGCCCCTGCTGATTTAGGCACGCAGTGGTGCCACTTGCTCTGGCCAATAGAGTCCCAGAGCTCGAAGAGGCTCTTGGTGCTGATATTTGGAACTCAGGGCTATCCCTGCCTGCCACCACCCTCCCACCCCCTCCCACCCTGAGCAGTTTGGGTCACCTTACTTTCTTCTATTTCCCGTCTAATCTGGTAGGCTTCGGAAAGGAAGAAACCAGAGCAAATATTCTGTGACAGCCTCTGGGAGAGAAGAAGCCTAACTCTGTCCAACTCTTTTTTTTCTTCTTTTTGGGTCACACCTGGCGATGCTCAGGGGTTACTCCTGGCTCTGCTCTCAGGAATTACTCCTATTGGTGCTCGGGGGACCATATGGGATACTGGGAATCGAACCTGGGTTGGCCTCCTGCAAAGCAAATGCCCTCCCTGCTTTGTTATTGCTCCAGCCCCTGTCCAACTCTTGAGACAGAGAACTGACAAGGAGAGGAGATGAGGGTGGGAGAGGGTGGGGCTGGTGTTCCTGCCTCTCCCTGCCTCCCCACGGTGGGTTCCCCTGGGTGGTGTGTAGTGGCCTATAGGGCTGGACTCCAAAAACCCGGTTGACGTTATTCTTATCGTGGCTTACTCTGTCCTCCCTCCCCCTGCTGCCTGCTCTTAAGCCTTTTAACTTATCTTCCAGCTGAAAACCCTTTCTCTGACCTGACCCCATTCGATTGAAGTGATTTGTAAAGCAGTAAAGGCTCCCACTGAGGATGTCCAGCCCTGGAGGGACAGAAACTCTTGCCACTGCTCAGTGTGTGCAAAAAGCTTTGGGCACACACTCTGCCTTTCTCTCTCTCTCTCTTGTTCCTGGCGGTGTGGGGGAGACGGTGCAGTGCCAGAGCAAGCCGTTTCTGCATGGCTCAGGCCCGTCGAACTCTTATCAGTGGCCTGGGTGTGTTTTCTGAGCAGAGAGCAAGAGGCTTCCTGAGAGACACTACGGTTTGAGAGCCGAGAGTCGGGTGTGCTGCCCTTTGTGTGAGGGCTCACATTTGCCGTCTGCTTGCAGGGTGACTCTGTGTGACAGTCCCTCCATGGAAAGAGCTGAGCACAGCTCCAGTGGCTGCCCTCGGAACCTGATGGGCATGTCTGGCTTCTTCGCTCTCCGGGTGGAGTCGAGACAGGCTCTCAGGTTTTGTGGCCACGCCTGGTGGTGTTCTGTGGATGGTGTGTGGTCCCGGGTGTGTAGACTGACCCGGGCTTTGCTGTCTGCCTGTACCAGCTGACCCCTGGACTGTCTCTCCACTAGTCTTGGTTTTTCATTTTTGGGAATCTCTTGGAGAATTTTAGAAATGTAAAATGTGATGATCACTGGAGAAGAAAGAACCATGTGCCCTTCTTAATGATGACTGCAGTGTCGTGGCCTTCCCGTTGCTCCCTCTTGAGTGTTCTGAGAGTTTTTTTTTTTTTTTTTTTGTGGTGGGGGGCTGCACATCCAGTTATGCTCAGGGCTTACTCCTGATTCTGTAGCTTTGGGAGCATTGCTGTTAGGACTTGGGGGGACCACATAGGGTGCAGAGAATCGAACTTGTATGGCCATGTGCAAGGCAAGTACCCACACTGTTGTACTATCTCTATGGTCCTTTTTGACTTTTGGTCTTCGGCTATACCCATGGTGCTCAGGGCTCACTTTTGGCTCTGTGCTCAGGGATCACTCCTGTGGGGCTGGGGGACCGTCTAGGGTGCTGCTGATGGAGCCCAACATGGGCATGTGCAAGGCAAGTGCCCTCCCGCTGTCTTCTTGCTCTAGTCCCCCAACTGCTTGTTCTTACTTTAGTAGCAGGGCGCTTGGGTCCACTTTCAGGCAGTGCTGTGGCAGTAATACTTCTCAGAGAACTACTTGTTAAGCATTACACACACACTCACACCCACGCCGCCCCACACACACCCGTTTGCTCTTGTTATCGACCTCCTCTTCAGTACTGTCCACATATCATTTCATGTCACTCATTGCTGCGGCCATTGAAGTAGCTTTTTGGAGGATCGCTGTCTGTTGTGGAAATGAGGAAGTAGGCCTGCCAGAGCTCTGGAGAGGGGCAATAAAGCCCAGTTCCTTTTACTTCACTCCTCAGCACTGATGCGTAACTGAAACTAGCACCCTCACCCCTTTCAATGGTGTGTTTTGTCCAGTAACTGTCACCTGCGTGTTCTCCTTGCTAAACCCAGCCCTTTTCCCTAAGCTTAGAGATGTGAGATCATGCTTTTAAACAGACACCCAAAGGCCACTTACATGTTGCCCTCACACTTAAAAAAAAAAAAAGGCTGGGAGGCAGAAATAATATTTCCTTTTTATTCTTCTACTGACAATTTTTTTTAAGTAAATAGACATTATTTGGAGGATTTTTTGAGTGGGAGAGAGTGAGAGAGAGAGAGTAACATGCTCAAGAGAGAACTCAGGTTTCTCCAAGGGCAGAGAGAGCCCCTACACACACCCCAGCATTAGACACGAAAGTTTCATTAGCATGAAAGTACACATCTCAGGAGGGGAGATGCGGGCGACACATGTGCTTTCACACCACATGCGCTCGGCCATGTGGGTGTCAGCAGCACATAGGCTTGGGCAGCATATGTGCCCTGACGATGTTGTAGTGTATGAAATGGTCAAGATTTAAAATCATGATAAGAATGGGAACACGAGTGGAGGGAAGTTGATGCTGGTGGATGGACTGGTGTTGAATTATTGTATGCTTACAACTCGACTATCAGTAGCTTTGTAAATCATGGCTCTTTAATTAAAAAGAAAGATGAATAAAGCCCCAGGATGCTTGTGTGGCTGTTTTTAGGGAGCTGAATGGTGAAATGGAAGTCGCTGTGTCTTCTAACTGGGAGCATTTGAATGATTCCAACAGCCACGTTTGCTCTGCTGTTTACAGAGGTCATGAGTGTCAACAACTGGTTTGTTGTTTTGGGCAACTGAATTTCAGTGGTATTAATGCTTGGTTTCTCCTGCTACTCCCCCGACATATTCCCCTTTAAAAATTCTTTTTTTAAGGCCCAGAGAGATCATACAAGGGTTAAAGTGTTGGCTTATGTGCAGCTTCCCAGTTGAATTCCTGGAACCACGTGGTCCCCTATGCACTTGCAGAGGGTAATTCCCAAGCATAGAGCTGGGAGTAGTTTCCACGTGGCTCTGAGCCCAGAAAGGCACAGGTTCCCTCTTTTTTTTTTTGCTTTTTTGAGTCACACCGGACGATTCACAGGGGTTACTCCTGGCTCATGCACTCAGGACTTACTCCTGGCAGTGCTAGGGGGACCATATGGGATGCTGGGAATTGAACCCGGTCGGCCGCGTGCAAGGCAAACACCTACCCGCTGTACTATCACTCCAGCCCCCAGATTCCTTCTTTAGTGTCTCTTGCCTTCCTGTCAGATTGCTAGGATCCAGTGGAGAATCTCCTTTCCCCTCCAGTCTCCTCTCTAACCCTTTCCTGCCCTTCCTTACCTTCCTTTCCCTCCCCTTCAACTTCCCCCTCTCCTTCCTTCCTTCCTTCCTTCCTTCCTTCCTTCCTTCCTTCCTTCCTTCCTTCCTTCCTTCCTTCCTTCCTTCCTTCCTTCCTTCCTTCCTTCCTTCCTTCCTTCCTTCCTTCCTTCCTTCCTTCCTCCCTCCCTCCCTCCCTCCTTCCCTCCCTCCCTCCCTCCCTCCCTCCCTCCCTTTCTTCCTGATCAGCTTTTCTTAAACTTGACATTCTGTAGCTGTTTACATTCCTCTCCCTGGGCTGGCGCTCCCTTTGGGAATCTGTTCCCAGTACAGGGCCTTCTCTCTCACATTATTCTTCTGTCCACTTTTTGGAATTTGCTCTTCTGATCGTTTTAAATTCCACAATAGTTTGTGACCCCCCAACACTTCCCCGCCCCTCACGCCAAGGAAATAGATGCTCCCCTCCTCACCAGGGATTCGGCTCTGGGTCTTTCTCTGCAAAGCTGTGCTTGTCTTTGTGGTGTCCTCTGGGCGCTTGGCAGTGCTGCGGCTCCCCACGCCTCTCCAGACACTATGCGTTAAGCTTCCATGAACATGCTGTGAAGTGGCCCAGGCTATTCCAGCAGTAGCTGAAGGATTGCTCTGACCCTCCACACCCCACTTCCTGCCTGCTGTCGTCTGGGTCTCTCTGAGACCCCTAATGTCATTTCCTGACAAACTTTCTCCTGTAGAGGCTAGGCAGTTTCCTGTGAGCATTCCTCTTGATCACCACTCTCCCACTTACCACTGCTGCTTCTCTTTCCTGGATGAGAAGTAAGGCAGTGTCCCTGCTGTATACCAAGAAAATATTTCCTGTTAGTTTTTTTGGGGTGGGGGAAGTGTTGAAGGTCACAACTGGGAGTGCTTTGGAGGTGGGGGTTGTTCCTTGCTCTGTGCTGTGGGGGGGTTGGGTAGTGTGTGGGGGATGAATTTCTAGCCATGCTCAGGAGATCATGCAGTACCAGGAATCGAACTCCGGGCTCCTCCATGCAGAGCATCCCCTATTCCCTTCCCCCTTCCCTTGAAGCAAAAATCCCTGCCATTTCCCGTGCTGCCAGCACAGAGCTAAAGTGATTGGTTTTGTCATTTTTTTAAACTCTCATGGTTATAATAATGATTTCATCATGGGGCCAATACCATATAAGGCTTTGTTTCTGTTATCACTTTCTTTAACTTTTATTTACCTCAAAAGTGTCGGCTGGTCAGGCAGATGAAATCGCCCTTGCTCGTTCTGTTCTGTCTTCAAAAGGCGTCAGTGATCTTACAGTTCTAGCTGTACAACATGAGGCTAGAGAAGTTGCCCTGGAAGCTGGAGTGCACACTTCACAGGCAGGAGGCGCAGGGGGAAGCCTAATGTTGCATCCCAGGAGACAATCTGGCTCGATAAGCTCATGAGCAGCCTCTGAGCACTGCCAGGCTCACAAACAAACCAAAGCAGACCACACCCCTGCCCACAGAAAGACACGTACCGAGCAAACCCAGACTTGATGACTTAATAGCATCATGTTCAAGGTTCGGGTTTTGACCCCCAGCACCATGAGTCCCCCCATCTCTCCCTGCCCCCAACCCCCTCACACCACTGGGTGTGGCCCCACAATCACTGTCACTGTCATCCTGTTGCTCATGGATTTGCTCGAGCGGGCACCAGTAAAGTCTCCATTGTGAGACTTGTTACTGTTTTTGGCATATCGAATATGCCACGGGTAGCTTGCCAGATTCTGCCGGCGGGTGGGATACTCTCGGTAGCTTGCCGGGCTCTCCGAGAGAGTCAGAGGAATCAAACCCAGGTCGGCTGCATGCAAAGCAAACGCTCTACCCGCTGTGCTGTCAGCCCCATAATAGAGGCAAATAAATGTCAACTCTGTCTCCCAGAGGTTTCAAGAAAGACAATTTTACTGGGGCTTCTTGTCAGGGCCCCTGTTTTGTTTTCTGAATCTCTGAGTCTGGGGTAGCTCAGAACTGTCAGTAGAAGAATTTGGGTGACAACTTGATTGTGAATATTCAACCAGTCCAAAAGTTAGGGCTCCGCTTATAAGGACCAGAAAGTCAGGAAATGAACCTGCAGGGGAAGGAATGGGCCTTTGTCAAAGGAAGAACAATAGGAAGAAACCCACGCAGACAGCGGAGGGTTCAGGGTCCTGGTGGCAGGTTCCTGGCGCATCAGCGATTACTGTGTGTGGGAGACTGTTCTAATAGATTCAAGATTTTGAAACAAACAAAGATATCCCCACTGATTCATAACATAGCAGTTTTTGTTTAGTAAACTAAAAAAATATTCTCAGCTTCAGTACCTATAAACTAGGGATGGGTATTGGTGAATGGAGTTAAATAGACTTGTCTTTTGTTAAACGGAATAACACATTCTCTGTGAAATATTTGGAAAATAAGGAACCTGTATGAATGATAAAATTCAGTCAAAACCTATATGGTTTTGGGGCCTGGAGAGATAGCACAGCGGGTAGGGCGTTTGCCTTGCACTCGGCTGACTCAGGTTCAATTCCCAGCATCCCATATGGTCCCCTGAGCACCGCCAGGGGTAATTCCTGAGTGCAAAGCCAGGAGTAACCCCTGTGTATCGCCAGGTATGACCCAAAAAGCAAAATAAAAACAACAAAACCTATATAGTTTTTACAAATATTGTATCTGTATGTCAGTCTTTTTCTGTTCAATATAGAATTCTAAAAATAGCATTTAGAAGATTGAAATAAGATTATAAAATAAATCATAACATGCCTTGAGGAAATCACTCATGGACTGGACAGGAAAGTCAAAGGGCTAAGTGCAGGTTTGTACACAGGTGGCCCAGGTTCAATCCCTGACACTTCATAGTCCCCCAAAACTATGGGAAGAGACCCCCACAACCCCAAAGCACAGAGCCATAGCAGTGCTCTTGAGCACCACTGGGCATGGCCCAACTCTCCCCCAACCCCCCCCCAAAAAAAGGCCGAGCTACTTTATATGGTTGGTTTCTTCCAGATTTGGTTTTTTGTTTTGTTTTAGTTTTGGGGTCACATCCAGTGGTGCTCAGGGCTTACTCCAGACTCTACATTTGAGGTTTTACTTCTGACGGGGCTTGAAAAACCATGTGTGTTTCTCGGGATTGAAACGGGGTTGGCCATGTGCAAGGACAGCACCCCACCTTCTGCCCCCCAATTTGTTTAACTATTACTGGAAAGTTTCATCATTCAATAATTGTAGAACGTTTCCCTATATGGATGTTCCATGGTTTTATTTATTCATTCTTTAATAATTGAGATATTCAGAGCATTTCCAGTTTTCTTTTTATAAAAATTATAGTTAGTATCCTTTTATTTTAATCTTTATTTGTATCTTTATCTACTCGGATGGAATCCTTAGAAGTAGAATTACTAGATCAAAGGGTATGAACATTTTTAACGCTCTTGTTATATATTGCCAAATTGCTTTCCAAAAAGATTTAGATTTTTATCCCCGGTGTACTAAGAATACTAGGGAAAATTTTCAAGTAGCTGATATTTGTTTTAAGCAGCAATCTTCTGTCTAGCTTTTAACCCCTCTAAATGCCTCTGTCTCCCACTGGTGCATCACTTATTTTCTTAAGATTTTGTTCCCAAATGTCTTATATATTAATGAGCCTGATAAAAGTATCCATTGCCTCAGTTCCTAGGGGCCAATTTTATTTTTGTCTTGAATCTCTCCCACTCAGGTAGTGAAATGGGCAGTAGAGGGTCAGCTCAATAGTGTAGTGGGGAAGATACTTGCCTTGTACTTGGTCAGTTTGGGTTCATCTTCGGCATTCCAAATGGTTCTCCAAGGCCCACCAGGGGATATCATTGACCACAGAACCAGTGATGTCAGAGTCCTCCCCCAAAACAAAAAACAAACAAAAAGATAATTAAATGGGCAGTAGAGGAGATATTTTGGACAGGGTCCCCCCAGTGCCCTCATGTTATTCAGAGGGAGTGGCCATTTACTTATTGATTTACTTTTCTTATGAATTTTGTGTAATCAGTTGACAAATATTGACTAGAAATATCAGTTTCATTGACATTGAACTCATTTTCTGTTGCTAACAGAAAACTTCATGTGAATATAATTTCTTTCTCAAACTTTCACTTTCACTGTTTATATACTGAGAAATGTGCATCTTACAAAATGTCCCTCTTTTTCTTTTCATTTATTTATGCATTATTTGGTTTGAATTACTTTGGGTTCTATAAGCATGTTTGTTACAGAGAGAGAGGGGAAGAAAAAAGATAGGGAGAGAAACAAGATATAAGACTGAATATGCGCATAAATTTTTTTTGGGGGGAGTGTGGGCTATAGATTCAAGGCAAGAACCTTAAGCTCTATACCATGTTTTTGGCCTCTACTTGTGATACACATTTAACAGAGTCAAGTAGGGTGATGAAATATGAAAATGTGAAAAATATTCCACCTTAGTCCTTATGAGGTATCATTATATATTTGAAACTTGAAATAGTTTAAAATATTGAGATTTTTCAGTGTACATAAGATTACAGTGATGGGGTCTGGAGAGGAAGTATAGGGTTTATGGGGCATGTCTTGTGTGCAGCCCTGGCTTGGTCACCGAACGGCATCAGGTGTAGTCCTGAAGGCACCCCCTCTCCCAGCTAGTGTCCCTAAGCCCCATCAGGGTGGCCCCAGTAATCCGCACCGTTCACACAGGACACAGCAACCTCTCATCTTCAAGCCATAGCATTGAATCACTAACGGGTTGGATAAGAGTCACAGGTGGTACCTCTGACCTCTTCAACACTTGGGAGCTGCCCCCATCCCCAAATTATATTGATGATAACGGCATGTCACAGGTTGCAATGCAAACATATGACATATTTTTTTAGAAAACAATGATCTAATTATATTATTACTTGGACTTTATGCTGTTTCCATATAAAACCTATGATCTAGTTATAGTATTACTTGGAATTTATGTTGTTTCCTTATAAAAGAAGAACCAGGGAATAAAGATATACATTTGTGCATTATTTCCACAGCAGTGAGAAATCTGATATTAGTAAGTGAAAAATGTTAATGATGGTAAACTAAGTCCAGCAATGTTATGCAATCTGAAGAATAAAAGACTATGTGGCAACACAAAACATGTTTATGATATAATTTACAAAAATTTAAAGGCCAATTATGTGAATAGGGGCATGAAAAAGCATGCAAGAGTAAAAACAGTTGGCTAGAGAGGTTTTTTTTTTTTAATGCCAGTAATGCCAGCATTGTTAGATTGTGATTTTTTGCACTGAAAGCCAAACACCGAGAGGTTTGGCATACCTTGAAAAAATGGGGTGTAGCTGTATCTCACGGTGAATCAAAAAAAGGGGGGGAATATAACAATAAAATAATAAAATAAAGTTAACATTCAGAATAGAATAAAAAAAAGTAATATGGAGTTCATGCCCAATTCAATCAGCTTAATCAATGGCTGAATAAAATTATTAAATTTTATTCTAATAATTATTAAAAATCAAACATTACATTTACATATAAATATAAAATATATAAAATTATATAATGTATATTGTATATATAATATTTACATATAAAATATAAAACTTACATTATTAAAAATAAAATAAAAAGATGGGGTGCAGAGTAGGTAAGACCAAGATCCCTTCCTGCATGAAGAGTGTGTGTTCTTGGGGAGCCACGTGCTGAGGCCAGGAAACTGCTTGTTGGGGTGTGTGCAGAAGGGGAAGGGACAGGCTAGAGAGCAGGGGACAGCGTCTTCGATGGGGTGCATGGGCAGGAGGTAGAATTCTTGGGTCCAGCTACTTGTCTCATCTTCCTCCCAGTAGTTTCATGTTGGGGAACTGGGGCGGCAGTGAGGTTTCAGGGTCGGGGAGTTTCCGCCCCTGTCACACCTCTGGGGAAGCACCCCCAAGGGAAACTGAAGATAACAAGCCATCTTAGAGAGTCAGGACACAGGTTCAAATCACTGGAGGGCTGAGTGTGGGGCCCAGGTGCTTGGAATATGCCTGACGTGTTCACAGGTGGAGAGTGATCCCCGCTAACATGTTCCCCGCTCCCCAGCACCGTTGGTGGGAGCCCGGTGAGCCTCCGACACCACATCTCAGGATGTGGCTCTGTCCTTGCCCCCAAACACGGATGGGTGTGGCTCCTCTAAAAAGTTAATAATATGTATGTCTATATTTAACTGCCGGGGTGTTTGAAGTTGGAAAGAAGCCATTATAATGCTTTGCCTTGTCTAAACAGGGAATTTGGGAAGACAGTCTGTGTATGTATATGTTTTGGTTTTTCTTGCTTAGTTTTCTATAATTTACTTACTTTTTTGTCTTAGGGACTCCTAAGTGGACCAGAATCCCTACTGATGATTCATTTTTCTTTTTGGGGGCCACATCTAGCAGTGCTCAGAGCTTACTCCTGGTGGGCTTGGGGGACGTATAGAGTGCTGGGGATCAAACCCAGGGCAGCCACATGCACAGCAGGTTTCCTACCTGCTGGACTATTACAATGGCAGTTCTTACTGAACTGGGCTTGTGGTTGAAGACAAGGGCCCAAGAATGAGATGTCGCTTGGGCCATTTGGGACCAGGGATACCCAGGCCACCACACTGGTGCTGGGGGCCTTCAGGGCCGCACTCCGTGACACTGGGGGACCATATGCTACAGGGAATGAACTTGGGTCTGGCACATGCCGGGTATTCACCCGACCATTGTACTGGCTCCCTGGCATGTACTTTTTGTTTGGGGGCTCTCGAGGCAGTGACCAGGGATTACGCCTCGCTCAGGGCTTGGAGGCTGCTCCCGGTGGCGCTTGAACCTGGGGCTCCTACCGCCAAGCTGTCTCCAGCCCTCTGAGCTAGTTTCCCAACATGCAACTTCCTCCTGCCACAGCCCAGCTAACCACTGGTGGCACCTTCTTTCTTCATCTCTTTCCAGTGTTTGGCAGAGCCTGCGCAGGGCATAGGTGAGAGGAAGGCCTGGGAAAAAGAGGAGTCTGTGGAGGCGTGGAAGCCGATTGTGCAGCAGAGTTGAGGAGTCAGGGAGAGGAGTTTGGGGGTTTGGGGCAACCCACTTGGTGTACAAACTGTAGCAGCCATTGTGTTGTAGAATATATAGATGAAAAGGGTCAAGACTAAGAGCTCAGATTTGTCTTTTGCATACTGTCTTTTGTGTGGCTTCTGACTGGGTCACAGAGCTATGACCGTGTTTGCTCGTGATGCCATATAATGCTCCATTCTGCCTCCCACGTTCTTGAGCTCTGTGACTCAGCTGCTTTCCAGGACATCTGAGGCATTTTCATCCTGAGTCCTCTCTAGACCCACAGTCAGATGCCGCATGAAGTCTTTTTATTGTTGCTCCTTTTGGTACGAGACGGTCCTCTCTGGATCCATCAGAGGAGGACCCGCCTCCCGCCAAGCTCCCTGCCCCAGGTCAATCAGTGAAAGCCCCTGTGGAGAGCTGTAGAAAGTGCTTTCTCTTGCCATTGACCAGAGGAAGAGGCGCTGAGTTTAATCCTGTAGGCTAAGAGTGGAATGTTTGGAAAGCCAGGATTAAGATGGATGCCCTGGTGTCCCACTCCATCCAGAGACAGTTGACTGGAGTTTCCACTGCAGTGGAAACTGCTTTTTCCTAGAGATGGCCCAAGAGTGGCCACAGTCCTAAAGCCCTTAGAAATTCTGTCTCAGTGGCTGGACGGGCATCAAAGGAACCAGCTGTCTTCTGGGGAACTAACTTCTACTGACCTGACAAATGTGCACACTCAGCGTGGAGCCTGGGCACCCTTTTCCCGTGCCCGACGCAGAGTTGCTGCATCCTTAGCAGGAATTTGCTTCCTCCTCGCTACCCTCCGTCCTTAACCCAGCGTTGGCTGGAAGACGAAAGTTTCTCCTGTGCCTGAGTTTCTAACTCTTGGCTTGTGCCAGGCTCCTTCCTTTTCCGGAGCTCACACTTGCCTGCTCTGAAGCTGAAGCTGAGCTGAAAACTTAGTCCTGGGCGAAGGAGGGAAAGCACCCAGGGCAAGGGCTGTCTGCAGGGCCTCTGGAGCTGCTGCGCCCTGTGGTTTCTCCCCAGCCTGCCCCCCCCCCCCCACTTCCCCTGCTCTTACTTCCTTGTGTCCTGCCTTTCTACACATCCGTGTCCACTTTGTATTCCTCCATTACCTCTTTTGCTTCTGCTTCTTCTACTTCCTTCCTGGCTGTGTTGCTTTGTCTTTGTTGTTTCCCGGCCTCTTCTATCTGTCTCCCACCCCGTACCCAGCAAGTAACCATCCCCTTGCCCAATTCCTTTCCCACCTCACAGAACCCTCTGGAATCCAGGGGATCCGCTTCTCACTGGCGTTCTTGGGTGGGACACAGTTATATTTTTAGGGCAGCCTTTCAATACTGCAAGGACCTCGGTGGGGTGGGAAAGAACAGACCACTCTGCCATTGGGACCCTTAGAATTAACCTTGTCTCTTGGGAATGCAGCTTCCTGCCAAAGACTTTCTTTGGGGCTGGAAAGCCTAGGACGTGGCATCTCAGTTCTTGTTTGTTGAGCCTGGGAGGCTGGCCCATCGCCAGCATCTCTTTTTGCCTAGTTGGAGATTAAGGATCACGGTGGCTGGTGTGTGAGTCCCATGTGCTGGAGTTCTCAGAACCTTCTGGGACCTTTTCCTACTTCGGCATGTGTTGTGTCTCCTGGTGCAGTGGTTGTTGGAAGGTGTCTGTCAGTGTTGGGGAGGAGATGAGAGCTCCTTCCCTTTGCTTTGACCCTTCAGAGGAAAATTGTGAGGAGCCGGGTGAGGGGCATGGCATGGTTCGAGAACACAGCTTGCTTCTCATCACCAGAGACCCTCTTCTGGGGTCTCCTCAGGGTTGGCGATTTCCTTCAGATCCATCCAACTTCTAGTGACAAGAAATTCCTAAGTAAAAGTGAAGTGGACGGAATCGTGCTGGGCTTGAGAGATGTGGCCCCGTGACAGTCCCAGGAGCTGCTGAGATTTCATTATTTGGTCCCTTCAGGGATCTGGAAAGGCTCCTCTTTATAACCGAATTCCTGGCAGAGTTTCACCCGGGTATTTGAGCCAGAGCGTGCATTCTTTCTGGGTTAGTTTCCCTGTGCATAAAAGTGGGTTATGGCTGATTTTCCAAGGCTTCTGTGAAGAGTAATAATAATGCCTGCATAGTGTTTATGAAGTCCAATATGTGTGCACAGCACTTTGTTCCCACCAGGACCTTCTGGAGTGTCGGGACCATTATTAGCCCTATTTTACGCCTTCAGAAATTGAGGTTTGTGGAACTCATTGTTTGTGGTCATGTAATTGCGAAGTGACCGGGCCTGGAATTGGAGCGCAGAGCTCTGACGCAAAGTCGAGGCTTGCATTCTCTGTGTGTGTAAAATTGCCTAATCCTCTGCCTGGCATATTAAAGAACCTCAGAAAATTAGCCACGTGCTAGTGGATTTTGATGACTGCTCTCTGAATAGCACTGACGGAGGTTTCCAGGGGCTGATTGGTTGGAATACTTGATGCTGGGGATGGAGGCTGAGGAGGGAAGGCGCCGGCCTCTCTCGGCGGGAGGCATGCCAGAGCGAGTTTCCTATGGGTCTGGAGGCAGATGCGCTTGGCCTCCTTCTCACTGACCTCTTCCTCTTGTTCCGTAGGGTGATGTGAGCAGGGCCCAGGAATGCCTTATGTGGACAGGCAGAACCGAATCTGTGGGTTTCTGGACATCGAGGAGAATGAGAACAGTGGCAAATTTCTGCGGAGATACTTTATTCTGGATACCCAGGCCAACTGCCTTCTCTGGTACATGGACAACCCCCAGGTGAGATGCTGCAAGGATGGTCACCGGGCAGCCTGGCATTGCCTGGGGGGAACATACCTGGGATGAACCTCAGGGGCTCCGTCTTGCCTCCGTCTCCTCATCCTGCTGGCCAGTGAGCGAGCACGTGCGCAGGAGCTACCCTCGATCTCTCTCCTGACCTGCGGGCTCTCTCCTTCTTAACTTGAGGAGAAGAGAAAGCCACTCAGTCTCCCCTACCCTGTGGAGCCAGTGTCTTTTCTCTGACACTTACCGAAGTCACCCAGAGGCAGGCCAGGCTGGCTCCCCTCTCGAGGCCTGGCTCGCTGCGACCTCATGGTCACTCCTGCTCTTCCAGTCTGGGCCACTCCCCAGCAGAGAATGTGACCTGCTTCCCTGAGCTGGGCAGATGTGGGCTTGTGGGGCTCCTGCACCAAGGAGTCGGCACCCTAGCTGGAAGGTGACTGCCCCCCGTATTTGGGTCACCTCTGGTCGTGCTCAGGGACCACTCTTGGTTTGTTGCTTGGCAGCTGCTCCCGGCAGTGCTCCTTCCCATGCCAGGGAGGGGACCTGGCTCTCAGGTGTGCAAAGCTCATGCTCCGGCCCTTTGAGCTCGCTCCCTGCCCTGATGGTGATTCTCTTGTTGTTTTTTTGGTTTGGGGTCACACCCAGTTGTTCTCAGGGCTTAATCCTGACTCTGTGCTCAGGTTTGAACTCCTGGTGTGGCTTGGGGAGGCCCCGCATACAGGACGTGGGGGATTTAGCCCAGATCAGCTGTGTGCACGGCAGGCACCCTGAGCAGAGTACCACTTTTCTGGCCCATGCTCGGGACTTTTTAAGGTCGCCTACTTCTAACACTCTTGCTACAAATGAACAAAGCAGATTCTCATAGAATATTTGACTTTGGCAAGAATATTGCCAGATGTAGCATTTTGTCAGGCACAAAGATTTGTGCATTTTTTTAGGTTTTACTGCTATGGCCAGAATTCCTGGAGTCCTTACTGGTCTGGCCAAAAATTGCCACGCCCCTGATTATTTTTTTTCTGGCACTGAGTGCCACTGGCTCTTTTCTTCTTGCCACTGGGAGAGGGTTGGTGGAATAAGGCCCCAGTTGCTGTGGTCCCTGAGAGGCAAACTCACGGTTCTCAGCCTTGCTGGCGCGGAGATGGGTGTAGGCCTGACATCCAGCTCTGGTTCAGAGATGTGGGGAGGGGAAGGCAGAGCAGTGGGGGCTGGATTCCTGCTTTGAGATTTGAAGTTGGATACAAGGTGATCTGAAGCTCTAACTTATCACTGGGGGACTGATCCTCTGGGCACCTTTGTCCTTGCTCCTCTGGGTTTGACAGCTGAGAGCAAGTCCTTGTTGATAGGAAAACAGTTACTCAGGTTCACTCTGCTAATTGCCTTCTCCAGAAAAGACAGCCCTCAATAAATAGAACTATGCCTCACGTTTTCCCTGCATCCCTGCTACTTTATTTTATTTTATCATTATTATTCATTGTATCACTGTTATCCTGTTGTTCATCGATTTGCTAGAGCAGGTGCCAGTAAAGTCTCCATTCGTCCCTGTCATGTGCTAATGTAGCCCGATGCTGTATTGGGGGCGTACTGGGGGCTCTTTCAGGATGAGGACCGTCGTTGTTACTGTTTTTGGCATATTGAGTATGCCACAGGTAGCTTGCCAGGCTCTGCCCTTCAGGCGGGATACTCTTAGTAGCTCTCCGAGGGGGACGGAGGGCTCTTGGGCCTTTACAGGTGTTCCCAGTTTACCGAATGTAAGCTTTTGTTCAACCGGCATGTTGTAACGAAAATTTTATGGAACATTAACATTCCAACTCTAAAGCCAAATAAATTCTAGATGTTTTCAAAAGATAAAACTTTTTTTCTTTTGGGCAACACCCAGTGGTGCTCAGGGATCATTCCTAGTGGGGCTCAGGGGACTCGTGAGGTGCTAGGGATTTGACCCGGGTCAGTTATGTAGAAGGCAAGTGCCCAACCTGCTTTACTTTTTCTCCTTGTGACATACTCAGTGTTTTATTATTATTTATTTATTTATTTATTTGCTTTTTGGGTCACACCCGGCAATGCACAGGGGTTACTCCTGGCTCTGCGTGCAGGAATTACCACTGGCGGTGCTCAGGGGACCATAGGAGATGCTGGGAATCGAACCTGGGTCGGCCGCATGTGAAACAAACGCCCTACCCGCTGTGCTATCGCTCCAGCCCCATTCCTGCTACATTAAAGTACTGAGCGTTAGTAGCAGCCTTACCGTGCTCTGGTTTGGGTTTGGTTAGGGGCCCTGCTGGGTCATCCCCCAGGTGCCCACAGCTGGGTCAGCAGGTGGACCATGAAAGGAGGGAGCACTCGAGGCGCTCCTTGAAGATAAAAGAGGTCGTGGTCAGCTTTTCACCGTCCCCCAGGCTTGGCTTCGGGCATGCTGGTGACTTATGGTTTCTGGACTTGATTCCCTTTTCCTGGCTTCCATCCACTTCCCGCCGCTGGACGGTTGCCGTTGCCGGCCTGCTCGGCACCTGGCTTTCTACCCAGCCACGCTCCACACATGTATTTGCATGTCGGGAACCTACCGTGTGCTTGCCAGCTGCCTCCCCTGAGGCTGGACTCTCCTTCACCTGGGCCAAGGCCAAGGCTAACCTGGGCCATTGGACCAGTGTCACCCTCGGAGATCCTTTTCCTTTTCGTTTAGGTTTGGTTTGGGCCAGGGCTTACTCCAGTGCTCAGGAATCATTCCTGGTGGTGCTCAGGGGGCCTTTTGTGGTGCCAGGGTCAAGTGCATGCAGGGCTCGGCCTTCCCATTATACGCTCTCTCCAGCCCCTCTTTTTCCTTTTATACTTTTATTTTTGCAGGGGACATTGTTGTTCTTGAGCTTTATTTTCATGCTGTTTTTAGCAGCTCTCCCCAGAGTCACAAGCTGACAGTCTGACCTAGGCCTGCACCCAGCGGGCGGTCTGTCTGAGATGGCAGCTGAGGCTGGAGGAACTGAGCTTATGTTTGACAGCATTGGGGGCGGTATCTGCTCCCTGGGGAGAGAAGAGGGAGGTTCGGGCACAGACTCCTGGTGCTCCCTCAACAAGACTGGGAAGGGGTGCTGGCCATTCACGGGGGGCTGGGGCAGATGGTTTCACGGCCATGCCTGCGGGTCAGCACTGCTCTCCGACTGCTGAGACAGAGGGGAAGAGGGACCAGCCCCTCTGCCCTAGCTTGGGGGTCACACCCAGCATTCTCAGGGTTCCCCCTGACTCTGCACTTAGGAATTACCCCTGTCGGGCTTGGGGGAGCCATATGGGAGGCTGAGGCTCAAACCAGGGTTGGCTGCATGCAAGGCAAACACCCTCCCTGCTGTACTGTTGTTCCAAGCCCTCTTTTCTCTTTTAAAAGCATCTTTATTCCTTTTAAAAACATCTTTAGCCGCCCCCCACCCCGGATTATCCATTTTTCTTCATCTTCTTCAGTTTCTTTTGCTTTTTGCTTTATTGTTCATTTGTTAAAATTTTTCATTTTGTTTCTTAACTTTTTAAATTTCCCCAGAAGTCGGAGAGAGAGAGTACAGTGGGTAAGAGGTTTGCCTGGTTTGTAGCCGACCTGGGTTAGATCCCTAGTACCACAATATGGCCCCCTGAGCACTTCTAGGAATGATCTCTGAGCACAGAGCCAGGAGTAAGCCCTGAGCACTACCAGGCTTGCCCCCCAGTACAGAAGGAAAAATAGATTTTAAATAACTATTTTGTTGTTATTTTGCATCTTGAATGCTGCCAGTTGTCGGATTTTCCTTATACTGACCTGACTGGACCTGATTGTCTCTTGATTTAGCATCTGTACTCCCTGGATTCTGTTCCTCACCGCCTGGCTGGGATTTTGGGGTCTGCCTCTGCGGTGGGCCTCGCTTCCCAGGCAGCGACTCTTCTGTGCCTCTTACGGGCTGAGCTCTGAGTGTTCAGGCATCTTCTTTCCCTCCTGGATTCTCCATTATTCCCGGAAGTCAAGGTTGCAGCTGGCTTTGGTAGCGCCTAAAAAGGGAAAGTCTTAATGTGGCATGGCAATAATTCAAAACATTTGATTTCTTTAGATGTTGGCACCATTTTCATTGTATTAATGACCACAAAATCATCCTAACCTTGACAATGGATATTTTTGTGAGTTGTAAAATAGAGAGCATTTATTGGATTGTGCCTAGCACTGTTCTAAAGATATAAAAAGCACTGATCAAAAAAAAAAAAAAACCTGAGTTTTCATATCATTTGCACAGCAAATCGGCTGGTAGATATTATTATCTTCATTCTAAGGTGAAGTGGGTGAGGCAGAAAAGAAATATTCCCATGGTGGTTCCATAATAACAAAGTGGGGCCAGCAGGCTTCTGACTGTGGCACATTAGCTTCCCTGCTGTTATTGCTGGTTATGAGAGTAATTTTAATGTTGACTTGGGAAGAGAAGGTCCTATATTCAGGTAATCTCTGAAAAGAAGAGGCTGTAAGACTCTTGGGGCTAGGTGGCTGAGTGTATCTAGTTTAGCACCCTTTTCCTACCATAGTAGTTAATTGTAATGATTATTTATGAGACAAACTGCTTCTTAGCCCAAATACCCGTTTTTCTAAGTTTAAGAACACAGCTCAGGGCCAAACTTATGTGAAAGTTGACCCAGAGTAATTCTTTATGTTCCCAAGCTGCTTTGCATCCAGGAAAAACAGCAGCCTGCATGAGCTCTTCAGAATCTTTTATAAAGTTGTACTTTCTGCAGACATCTGTGTATGCTTTCCTTCTTGGCTCAGACACAGCAAACTTATAGAAAGCGATAACCCCCAGGGATATAATGAATGGCTCCAACAATATAAAATCACAGACTCTTGGCCAGGTTGCCCATCTGAGACGCCGTGTAATTCTTCTCAGTTCAAAAATCCTTCTAGATGGGAGGAAAGGTGGATGGTGCTCCTGGTTTCTCCTTTTAATGCAGAGCTTGTCCAGCTGTTGGTGAGCACAAGAGGAAATGAATGAGTGAGTGAGTGAGTGAACAGGCCCAGTTCGCCAGGTGGGAGCCTGTTAGGAAATATGGAGCCATGGTCCATCATGCCAGGACTGAGGACAAAGCCTCTGTGAGACAAGGAAGGTCAGAGAACCAGGAGCCAGAGGGAGAGCTGGGCGTGACCCCAGGTGCACACTTCGGAATTTGTTTGTTTGTTTGTTTGTTTTTGTTTTTGGGTCATACCTGGAGATGCACAGGGGTTACTCCTGGCTCTGCACGAGGGAATTACTCCTGGCAGTGCTCAGGATACCATATGGGTTGCTGGGAATTGAACCCGGGTCGACCGCATGCAAGGCAAACGCCCTACCCACTGTGTTCTGTTTTTGTGTAGAGAAATGTCACTATCTGTGTGTCTGATTACTAGACATCTTATTTAATGTGGAAAAAAGAAATGAGCAAGATATCTTAGTTACTTTATGGGCATTAGCCTGCATCCATGTCTCTGTAAGCTGCTCGGGAGTTAGTGCCACTACGGCAGGTGGTGGAGGCTGTGTTCAACTGGTACACACAACACCGTGTGTCTCTGGTGCTACGGCACTTTGAGTTATCAGCTCTTTATGGAGCAGTTCAGGCAGTTCACTTCTGTGGGCTGGAGCTGCCATGGAAACAGGGACTTACGTGTGGGGGTGGTGGCCCCGTGTCTTCCTCCCGGTGCTCGCTCCCCCTTGGCTCCTTTCCTCTGCCATGGAGGACACTCAGCCGTGGCGTTTGCTGCCAGCCTCTGCTCACTGCTCTGGGTCCATGTTGTCTTCTGCTTCTGCTGATCTAAATCGCGCCCGCATCATTGCTTGCTGTCAGTTGGCCCCTGGGTTCCTCCCGTCTGTCTGTGCAGGTCTGTGGAGAGAGGGGCAGGCCAATCCTGGGTTTGATATTTCAGTTATCTGCAGCATCAGCTGTTTCTCTTCTCTCATTGGCTGCCCATGCAGGTTTCAAATGACCAACCAGAGCATCTTGATTATTTGCTGCCCACCACCCTCTGCGCCCCCAACACACACACACACACACACACACACACACACACACACACACACACACACACACACACACTCTTTCATCACAACAGTGTTTAGAGTCTGTTTTGATTCTTGCCACTGTTACTATCAACACTACCACCAGCAGGGCGTATTTCCCGAAAGCTGCCTCATACCAACTAGTGTACACAATGCTCTTGCATACATCATTTCCTCAAGATCTCCCAGAAACCCTGGGCCATGGGACTGGTGCCACTCTTGCAGTGGACTGCAAAGTGCAGAAGTGTAGTGACTGTCTGAGGTTGTACCCAGGCCTGCCAGACCTCTCTGTCCTGCCTTCCACATCTTTGCCCACTTTCTTCCTCCAGCTTATGCTTAGTTTGTGCAGGGTCCTCTTGTCCATGTAGAAGGGAAGTTCAAAAAGGTCCTTGCTATCCAGGAAGCTTCAGGTTTAGTTTGGGAGATGAAAATCTAAGCGAAACTGTTGTGTTCAGAACTTCAGACATGAAATTCACCGCCTAGATTTCAGTTTTGGTTGAAGGAGAAGAAGCTGTAGTTGTCTCCTGCGTTTGCTCATTGGGGAAGTAATAAGGCTGGGGTGTGCAGTCTAAATGATAAATTCTCGAGAATGGAAGACAAGAGATCAAGAATCAGATTCTGACTCTTCTACTAGATGCTTTGTAGAAGATACAAAGCATGTTAAGCAAGTTATCTGTCTCTCTGTGTGAGAGGGACTCTAGGCAGTCAGTGTTCAACTTTTTTCTGACTGTGGCCCCCTTCCAACCTTCTTTTGTCATCTGCCTCCCCTTTATTGTCTTGTGCTGTGACTTATTTTATTTTCGTGTGACCCCTTGGAATAACCAGGAGGGGGCACGCAGGGTTAAATGGTCCCCAGATGAGAAACCTTAAACATGACTTTCAGTCCTTACTTTCTTTTTAAAAAATTTTATTATTTAATTATTTATTTATTTTGGATTTGGGGTTCACACCCCAGAAGTGTGCAGGGCTTATTCCTGGCTCTGTACTCACAGATCACTCTTGGCAAGCTCAGGGACCCTATGGGATTCTGGAAATTGACCAGGGTTGGCTATGTACAAGACAAATGCCCTACCTGCTGGACTATATCTCTGGCCCTCAGTCCTAACTTTCCTGGTAGACTTTGAAGAGAAGGAGGACCTAGAGTCCAGCAATATTATTTGATACGTATTTACTAAACCTGCCCTGTGTGTGTGTGTGTGTGTGTGTGTGTGTGTGTGTGTGTGTGTGAGAACAATTTAGATGAGGTTATAGCAGTGAGAAAGACCAGTTCTTTGCCCTCACAGGGTTCCCGCTGAGGTGGGGAAATAGATAATTAAATAAATATGTGATAAAGAGAGCTACAGGGAACTACTTCATTGTGTATGTTGGGGTACTACTGGATCTAGTTTTTGAGAGATGGCGAAGAGTAGAGTGATTGCTATGGCAGGAGGTTAATTTGTGGAGCACTTGGTGGGATTTGAATTTTGGCTGTTCTACACAGCCTGTTGTAAGGAGAGATGAGGGGGAGTAGTCAGAGTTCTGAGTGAGAGAACCAGTGGTCATTTGGGGCAAAAGTGGCAGCAAGGAAAGAGGTGAGCTCATAGGGCTAGAAGGTGGTTGAGGTTGGGCCCCAGAAGATCCTGAGACAGAGATTTGTGTCGTTTCGTGTTAAGATAATGTTCCCCTAAAGACTGTCAAGAATGCTAGGAAGCTGACCAGGGAATGGGTGGAAGTGGGAAGTGATGGGGACGAAGGAAAAATGGTAAAGGGGACCCTGAGTTTTTCCCAGAGAACAAGACTTAGCATGACTCACTTGACGGTCTTGGTTCTGGCGCTGTAGGTGTGGGCACAAGGGCCCTTGGAGACCTGTAGGGCACCTCTTCTGCCGCAGGCGCCGAGGCAGACCCACAGGGGAGGTGGAGACAGTGCTCAGGAGGTACGCCATGGGCGCAGGCGAGGGGTCAGCACCAGATGTAGGTGTGGAACAGCATGGAATGTTCAAACGTAGAACTGGTGTTCTACATAAGGATTCAGGGCTTTTCACATAGGCAGTGATGACCATCAACTTACAGAGGAGAAAAACCAGTAACTAAAAACATAAATGAAAAGTTTCAATAATATTGGTGGGAACTACTGATTGGATGAATGCATGTAAAAATTAATATGCTGATAATATCAAGTGCACAGATAATCCTTTTATAGAAAAGAATATTGGCTGGATTTCTTTTAGAATTATACAATAATATTATGGCACCAGCACTTGTATTTTAATTGGCTACTGGCCCCTATCATGATAGAAGAGATGGAATTACTTAATTAGGCTGCTCTACTTTATTACAGTGACCTGCACAGCAACTATGTTTTAGTTGCACAGCAACCCTTAGTTCCAACCCTCTAATGCCCACTCAGCTAAGAAATTGAAAGCCTAAATTGCCCGGGCCTGGATAAAGGATAAACAGAAACTTGAAACCAGTACTGTGCTAGGTTGTAGCTCTTGTCAGCTGTGCTCAGTAAATGTGTTTTTCTTTCTTTTGACAAAAATTAGCCAGATGATTTTACTTTCCAAGGGCTACAACAGGAATTATGTACAACAGTATCCAAAAGAGATTGTGTTTCTCCTGGTAACTTGAGGGCTCCAGTAAAAGTTCTTTGTGCATTTTGGGCAAACCCAGCAGCGCTTGGCATTGCTCCCAGAGACACTCAGGGGACCGTGAGTACCAGGATTAAACCCGGATCTCCCTTGTGCAAAGGATGAAGTTAGTAACCCTGTGGGCTTTCTCTCTCACCCCTGTGCCTTCAACCAAGACAAAACTAAACAAAAAGCCAAAAGCAAGTTCTTTCCATTGAAAAGAGTATAGAACTTTAGCTCTGTTGACAAAAAAAAAAAAATTGACCATTGGCTATTTTATTTTTAGTAGAAAGAATAAAGCAGAGTGATAGGAAATTTTATTAGTATATAATACATACATGGACAATTGTTTTGTTTTCAAGACTAGGTAAAAATAAGCATTTTTATAAATTTGAATTTCTATATCAGAAAACATAGAGTAAAATTTGGTTCAAATCTGATACTTATCTAAAGAACTTTATTTATAAAATGACCCACCCCAAATTATAGAGCACATGGTTTGCTTGTATGAGGTCCCGAGTTTGAATCTTCTCACACACACACACACACACACACACACACACACACACACACACACACACACACACACACACACACACTAAGTTTGAGTGTGCACATGATAGAAAATTAAAAATACAAAAAGTCTGATAGTAATAGATTTCGTCTGTCACTCCTGTCCCTCAGCCTCAGAATCCCCTAGCCAGAGTCAGGCAGATACTCTTTGCATGTCCAGAGATACTCTTCACATGTACAGGTGTCGTCAGAGCTTTTGTCATAAGATGTTGAGCAATTGTTTGGGCCAAGTGATTTTTATTTTTTTTAATTAATTTATTTAAAAAATTATATTGAATCACTGTGAGATAGTTACAAGCTTTCATGTTTGGGTTACAATCACACAATGATCAAACACCCATCCCTCCACCAGTGCACATTCCCCACCACCAATATCCCTGGTATACCCCCCCTTTCCCTCCCTCCCCCTGCCTCCATGGCAGTTAATATTCCCCATACTCTCTCTCTGCTTTTGGGCATTATGGCTTGCAACACAGACACTGAGAAGTCATCATGTTTGGTCCATTTTCTACTTTTGGCATGCATCTCCCATCCTGAATGACTCCTCCAGCAATCATTTTCTTAGTGATCCCTTCTCTATTCCATCTGCCTTCTCCCCTCTGCTCATGAAGCAGTCTTCCAGCTATGGAACAATCCTCCTGGGCTAAGTTATTTTAGTTAAAAGACTGTAATTTATGTAGTGACTATATATCAAAATACATGATTTTGAGAGTCATGTAGAGCTTCTGGCATGTTTTTGTCTTCATACTTTGTGTTAAGCAGAATTTTGTTTATTTATTAATTGAAACTCTGTGAGAGCAGTTACAAAGTTTTTGGTTTAAGTCTTGGTCATACGATGAAACACCCATCCCTTCACCAGTGCACATTTTCTACCACCAAAAACCCCAGTGTCCCCACCATCCCACACCCTCCCGCTACCTCTGTGGCAGATGATTTCCACATCACTCTCTCTCTACTTTGATTACATTCAATATTTCGACACCAAACCCACCATTATTATTTGGGATTTTACCCCAACACTCAGATCTGCCGAGAAGGCAACATTAGACAGTTTGTTTTCTATTGCTGATTATGAATTGCATATGATGATACACGGCCACTATTGCAACCATGCGATTTTGGAATTCTGAAGTTTTAATAATTAAATCTGGAGGGATTTCTGCCAAAAGCCTCTCTGTTCCGAGCCTTGTTTCTGAGTCTCTGGGATCATGGCCGATAAGCAGCTCAATCAGCAGTCAGAGGGCTCATTCGTGGGTGGCAGCTCGGGGTCTCCTGTACTGGCTGGGGGTGGGGGAAGGGCCGGCTCTGCCCCCATCCCATAAGGCCCCATGTTCCTCATCACTTCGGGCCCCTCCCTGGCTGTCCCTAGGCCTCTGGAAGACGGCAGTGACGAGCCGCCAGGGGAAACAGGACAAGGCACGAAACCCATTCCCACTTGGGGTGGTACAGCACTGGAAACCTAATTAAGCAGAATTTTTTGGTGGCGAATATCCCCCAATATTTCGAATTGTATATCTTGACTTTTGTCAAAATGAAACATCTGCTAACTGTAAATCATTAAATGAATATTTTTAAGAATAGGAGCTGGAGAGATAGTACAATGGGTCTGTGGCTGACCCTGGTTCAATTCCCAAAAATCCCACATTGTCCCCTGAGTCTGCTAGGAATGATTCCTGATTGCAGAACCAGAAGTCACCACCAAGAACAAACCACTCGAAACAAACAATCCCCCCCTGCAAATAACATACTTAAGAATAAATTTATGTATGGACTTTATGAAAGCTAACATACCATGAAGTACAATTTTGCTTTGTGTGGCTGTGTGTGTGTCTTGTTGTTGTTAAAGTATTTATTGAAACTTATTTAGAAAAATGTGGGGCGGGGGAAGGGAGAAGCACATATTCCAGAGAGAACACAGGCTTCTCCGAAGTGAAAAACAGCGAGCAAAGAAGCATCGAGACAAACGAGTGAAATATGGATTCCAGGGAGAACACAGACTTGAAGAACAAGCCATTTTGTGTTTTTTGGTATTATTTTTTTTCAACAGTTTTGTGTTTACAGAAAAATTAGCATTGTCGGGGCTAGAGCGATAGCACAGCGGGTAGGGCGTTTGCCTTGCATGTGGCCAACCCGGGTTCGAATCCCAGCATCCCATGTGGTCCCCGAGCACTGCCAGGGCTAATTTCTGAGTGCAGAGCCAGGAGTAACCTCTGTGCATCGCCAGGTGTGACCCAAAAAGCAAAAAAAAAAAAGAAAAAAAAAAGAAAAATTAGCATTGTCAAAATGGAAAAATCTGAAAATTGAGAAGGACTTTGAAACAGGCAAACACCCATCTTGATATTAAAGTCCCAGAAGCTAAAGAGATAGAAGCTATGAATCTTAGCAGAGATTTCACTGATGCAAAATATGGTAGTTCTAAGTTTTCTTAGATTTTCTCTTTGGTTATGTTGTTATCTTTTGTTATAGATTTTCACTTTCAACATTTGTTTAAAATATAGGTTATATATTCATACATATGTTATGTACATAATTAATGCCATTATTAAATAGCATCTTTGGGCTGGAGCGATAGCACAGCAGGTAGGGCATTTGCCTTGCACGTGGCCGACCTGGGTTCGATTCCTCTGTCCCTCTCGGAGAGCCTGGCAAGCTACCGAGAGTATCCCACCCTCATGGCAGAGCCTGGCAAGCTACCCGTAGTGTATTCGATATGCTAAAAACAGTAACAAATCTCACAGTGGAGATGTTACTGGTGCCCGCTCGAGCAAATCAATGAGCAATGGGATGACAGTGATACAGTGATTAAATAAAATCTTTAAGGCCACGTAGGCAATTTTATGTTTGAGAAAGGGCCGACTGCTAGATTTTCTATCAGAACCATTTTTAGATCATCTGAGAACAGGACAACTTGATAAAAACATTAATTAGGGATTTTAGGGAATAATTAGGAAATCATTCATTTAAATTTTTTTTCTCATTGAAGCAACATAGGTTCCAGGCATTTGGAATTGTAAACAACACCTATTTTATGTTCACTGCTAAAAATCGATTCCATTCTTCTTCATGCAAATGACACCCTTCAAATAATGTGTTTCTCACTTTGCTTCTGACAACCACTATTTTGTTCTTACAGTCTGAGTTGAAACATTCTTTTTCTTAAAAACACTTGTAAAATAAAGGTAATGATAGAAATCATCTCGTTAATGTGGCCATGTGAAGATGAAATAGTTTGTAGATGTGCTTTGTTAAGTGAAGTGACATTAAGGTGGTATTTGTCAAGAAAATTTGTTTGGGCATCAGCATGAATAAGATTTGGAGATCCTGGAGCAAGAGAATACAGTTGAGAATCTGTACTTGAGCTTCTCGATAACGTCAGAGGGTGGAATAGTGGGAATGGAGAGAAAGAGAGAGACTTGAAAGCTGAACAGAAGAAAATGACACATTTAGTGACTGGGGAAGGAAGAAGTGCACAGGTTCAGCCTGCATCAGCTGCCAGCACAGAGAACTGTTAGGAAGAGAACCAACTAGAGGGTGAGAGGAAAGTAACCCTTGTGTTTAAGGCACACGTGGAGAAAACTGAGTTGAGGAAAGAGTTGAAAGAGCTGACATACTGAGTTTAAGGCTTTGGAATTGTTTTGTTGACCAGCAGTTGGAGTCTAGGAACCTGCATCTGTCAGGAGAAGTTCCGGATCCCAGGCCTTTGATCCCGTCACTGACACCAGCACTGGAAGAGGCAGTTAAAGAAGCTGGAATATAGTGAACAGGAGAATGACACATCTCAAAGTCCATCCTGGCGGACAGTGGTGCTGGTGTGTGTGTCGGATGAAAGTATTAGGAAGCCAAGCTCCTCTAACTTCAAACTGACTTCTCATTAAGGCAAAGATCATATGCTTATTTTGAACTAGAGAGTGGGAAAATAACCTTGGGCATCCCACCATTTCTCAAGTTAGCTTCAGAAGCCAGAGCTACAGACTGGAGAGAAGAGATGTGTTTGGTACCAGAGCAACAATTAAAGTCACTGTCTGGGTCACCTAAGGCTGGAAGTAGCTGGTTACTGTTTATTCTCTCATGCTAGGGCAAGGGATGTGGAATGTGGAGCTGGGGAATTCTCCTCTCCATTCCCAACTGCTCTTTCTAGGCAATTACTTCTTTGCTGAGAATCTGTGTCTGGTCTTGGCTTGTGATGGTTTTAGCCCATGGGCAGCCATGTGGGCTCATGTTCTAGCTGCGGGATTCCCACGAGTGCTCTCTCCCTTCTCCCTCTGGTGTCAACTAACCTACTGTGTCTTGCTGTCTGTGTGTATCTGGAGAAATACAGGAAGGTAAGGAGCCACCTGCATCTCTCCTTCCTCCTTTCTGCTCTCTGAATCCCTGTGCTTTTGGAGCTCGAGTCCCAAGAGCCAGTTGGACTAGTTTCTGCCCCTCCCAGCTTGGGCAACTCTAGAGGGCCTCATTTGGTGTAACCTTGTTGGTCCTGCTCTTGCATTTTCCTCTCATTGATAATCAGCCTTTAGATAATGAACAAGTCTTGTACATTTGAGGGATCATCTTCTGGAAAGTAGTGTGATGTAAAGTACATGGAACTTCACAATCAGGAAGTTTGAGTTCTGGTACTGTCTGAACTTCCTGAGTGACCTTGGACAAGTTGCTTCACGTTCTTGGTCCTTAGTTTCTCCATCTGTAAAATGGGATTGTTTGGGTTGAAAAAAATATGTGCTGAAGTACCTAGCTGCTAGCCTGATGTGTAACAGATCATCTTGTCTTTCTTCCTTTCTCAAGCTATGATTTTCCAGATTGATATTCAGTATTAACTCAGCTGTTTTCTTGTGTATTTGTTTTTGGAGCCACAACTGGCAGTGCTCAAGATTTTACTTGGCTCTGTGCTCAGGGATCACTCCTGGCAGTGCTGGGGAACCGTATCTGGTCCTTGAGATCGAACTGGGGCTGGCTGCATGCAAGGCAAGCACTCTGCCATCTATAGCATCTCTTTGGCCCCTTCATGCAGCTTCTTTAGTAAAGCCCTGAGCTGAGCTTTAGACGACATTCATGGTAAAAGACAAGTAGAAAACCTCCTGGTGCTAATATACTCATGAATTTATTAATCTGTGCCTGGCTCTCCCAGTCATTTCTGGGTTCCTTGTTCCTCTCACTGAAATATTGGAAATGACACATGGAAACATTCTTTATTTCAAGAAGGAAAAAGTTGCTTCTCCTTAAAGAGCTTGAACAAAGTCCTGGAGTTGAGGCTGGAGTTGCCTGTTCTTTTCATCAGGACCTGCCCTCTGCCCTCCTTTATTCCAGGCAATTTATAATTTCTAGAAACGGAGTGGTTTCTCTTGACTTGCATACTTCCTCGCACGATCACTGCCAGCTCGGTTTTCCTTTCCCTCTCGTCCGCTGCCTGCTCTTCTCTTCCTCTCCCTGTCTCCTGCTGGGTGAGCAGTGGGCTGCTCCCTCTCTTACCCCTGCTGTATCCCCTGCACTCTCACATGAGGCAGCAGCCAGTCCTCTGGGGGGATCTGAACCCGGTGGTATGGCTATCCATTAGCCTTAAAAACATGTAAGTGCTGGGCTCCTTGAAACTGGGGATGAACATGGGTTTCTCTGGAAAATCTCCCCAGGAGATTCCCGTGAACATTTTGACACCAGCCCGTTTCTCTGTGTCTGCTCAGGGGCTCTTAGATGCTTCACATCCTCCCTAGCCTGTTTTTCAGCCCTTTGCCCCCATCTTTGCCCCCCTTTAGTTGGGACCCAGACCTTTGTTTCCTGTTCCTCCGCCTCATTCCTGTCCCACAGCACCCCTGTCCTAGGTCGTGGGAACTGCAAACCCAAGTGATGCCCAAGTTGGAAACATGAGCAGATCTTCCAAAGAAACACTCTGTGCCACTAGCCGACAAGGGCCAGGCTGACCTTCTGCTATGTCCTAGAATAGTCGACTTCTGTGCGCTCATTTGGGAATTTCACTAGCAGGGATAGTGAGTTTTCATTTAACAACTGATTTCACAGTGTAGAACAGGGTTTCTTTTTTTCTTTCTTTTTTTTTTGCTTTTTGAGTCACACCTGGCGATGCACAGGGGTTACTCCTGGCAGTGCTCAGGGGACTATATGGGATGCTGGGAGTCGAACTCAGGTTGGCCGTGTGCAAGGCAAATGCCCTACCTGCTGTACTATCACTCCAGTCCCCTAGAACTGGGTTTCTTAAACGTTTTCCACTTGTCTCCCCCTTTCCCCAACAAGCAATGCAGCACAGGTGAGCATTTCCAGAAAAACCATGGACTCATTACACCTTTCATTTGAATTAATTTTTGGTCATTGCATGTTCAGAAATATTTGTTGGGGTTGGAGAGATAAGTACAGGGGTAAGGCATTTGCTTTGCAAGCGACTAACTCCCAGTTCAATCCCCTTGACTGTACCTGAGCATCACCAGAAGTGATTCCTGAGCACAGAGCCCCTTATCATCCACTTAAAAAAACAAAGCACATAAATTTTATCATTGCCAGAGTTTTTTGGCACCATAATACTTACTTATGCATTCATTTACACAACCCCATCCATGTGAGTTATGGCCCATAGTTTAAGAAGTTAGTATATACAGGTAATGCTTATAATGTTTAAAATGTTACAAGATGAGACTTTAACTCAGAAAATTATACTTCCAATACAAAGGCCAGTGCCAGAATTTGTCAACATTACACCAGCTATTGTCAAATTTGGACCTATTTAGGAATTACACGGTGGTAGGGTGGACTTAAGCGTACTGCTCTGACTACAGTCTTCTTAATTCTTACTCAGACCTTTGAATGTGGGCTTTTAAAAATGAGCTTCGTAAGCAGTGGCACAGCACAGGCCTAGACAAATGTGTGTGGCCCTGGTTTGATCCCTCCTGCCCTAAACAAAACAAAGCAAAGCATAACAAAATGCCAAAGGCCTCTCCAGGAGCTCTGCACTGTAGGTCTCTGGTGGAAAAGCATTGGTGCGTGTGTGTGGGAGAGATGGGTGGCCACAATGGGCCGCAGTGCTGTAGAAAGTTCAGGAAGCTGAGGCCCAGAACAGCCTTTTTTTTTTTTTTTTTTTTTGAGGCAATGGTGCTTGCATGGGTCCTGACATTGCCTGCCCCAGGTACTGTTTGTTGACATTCTGTCCTTGCCATCTGACTGTGAGGCCTCAGCTCACGCATGCTGACACCTTCTTCCTTGACACCAGGAAGTGTCGCCTGGGTTGCCACCCTTGCTGTCATCATCCATCTCCTGGGTCAAGTCATTGGGGGTGACACTGAAATGTCACTTTCTGTGAAGCCTCAGTGATTGTGGGGCTTCTGTTACTCATCTCCTTTGGGTGGGAAGGATGGCGGTGTGTGTGTGTGTGTGTGTGTGTGTGTGTGTGTGTGTGTGTGTGTGTGTGTGTGTAAGAGAAGCTGCATTTTCAGACATTTGCCATTATTTTCCTTGCTTCTCATAGTGGAGAGGACATGTGAGCCTCAGAACAGACCATGGGTGGGCGGAGGGTGAAGACGCCTCCCTAACGCCCCTACAGAGTAATTTGGCGTGAGAGTCATTGCTCTATCTTTCTCTCAGCGGCCAGAGAAGTGTAAGGCATGGCCAAAGACTGAGGGTGGAGCACGGTTCCTTGGAAGGTGGAGGGGACGCAGGAGCTGCAATCCACAATCCGACCCATTCCTACTTGTCATCACGTGCAGATGAGTGTCCGAATGGCTCCCCAAACCCCACCCCATCAGTCCTTCATGGGAGGGGTCGGGAGGCCTTTGGCCTGTGGTTTGGGAGAGGGTGAGTGAGTGGAGCGAGACCACGCTGGAGACTGGGCCTCTGCATCTTGTCATTAGCGTTGTGGGTGGGAATCAGAACCACCGTGCACTGGACGCACTCCTACATTTCCCATAATTCTTACCACAAGCCTGTGAAGGAGGTCTGATTACCCTTTTTATAGGTCAAGAAATGTGCCCGCATGTGGGGCCATAATGCCACAGTCAGAATTCCCACAGCTCAAGAGCTTTAAGTTACACCGTGTTCCTTCTGGTCTGCTGGGGTTGCTGCTAGGAACCCTGAGCATCAGTGGAAGCTTTGCTCCTGTCCACGTGATTCAGGATTGCACGTTTATTCATGAAACTCTCCTCAGCTGTGAGTGCAGGGGCAGGGACCTGGGCTCAGGAGCCCCTGCAGCCATGGCCACACCCACCCGCTTCCGGTCCTTCTAGGCAGTGCCAGCTGTGTGCTGGCCTTCTGGGGACCTGGATCCCTTAGGGACTCTGGCTCAAGGGCCACACGCCTGTCTCTCCTTACCCAGTAGAGGTTCCCTAAAAATCTAAACAGAATGCAGTCACGGTGCGGTTGAATAAAATGTGAGATTTCCTTTTGTCTTGCCGGCTGACATGCTGTCCAGGCTGAGGAAGAGCTTCCACACTTAGGGGCTGTGGAAGCCACAGCCGTGGCCTCACCAGCAAGCATCGGAAGCATCTAGGAGGCCGAGGCCATGCTGGTGACAGGCATCACCAGAGTCCACTTTGACAAATGTCACCTCACTTACTTTGGCAGGGTGGACACGAGGTGTTCTAATTGAGACAGCAGTCAGAGCTTCCGCCCAACTGCCAGTTTGGTGAAATGTGGACGTTGCCTAGTGGGCAAGCCTGGGTCAGTGCTGCCCAAACCAAGACCGGAGCTGCTGCTGTCATTGTTTCATTTCATTTAGTCAACAGGAAATTACAAAGTTACTCATGACTGGGTTTCAGGCATACAATGTTTCTTTAAAAAAAATCGCCCCTCCCACTTTATATTTAAACACTGTCATTTACAAAGTTGTTCATGATGATTTGCTACAGGCATGACTTGATCTTTTCGTATGGCCAAGTAATATTTCACTGTGTAATCGTACTGTAGTTTCTTTACCCAGTCATCTATTCTTGAGCACTTGGATTTGCTTGGTTCTTTTTTTTTTTCCAGACTTTTGCCTATTGTGGCTAGTGCTGCAATGAATATGTGGGTGCAAATGTCTTTTTTCCATTTTGCTTCTGGGCCCATGCACTATATTCCTCGAAGTGGAGTTGCTCAGTCAAATGGAAGCTCAGTGCTTAGGTCTCTTAAGAATGCCCATTATTGTTTTTCAGAAGGGCTGGACCAGTTGGCATACCTACCCTCAGTGAATAAGTCCCATTCTCCTCACATCCATGCTAGCACTGGTTGTTCTTGTTCCTTTTGATGTGTGCCAGTCACTGTGGTGTGAGATAATATCTCATTGTTTTGATTTGCATCTCCCTGATGTTTGCGATGCATTTTTTCATGTGCCTTTTGACCATTTGTATTTCTTCTTTGAGGAAGTTTCTGTTCATCTTTTTTCCCCATTTTTTGATGGGGTTGGATTTTTTCCTTGTAAAGTTCTACCCATCGCCTTATATATCTTGGATCTTGACCTCTGATTTGATGAGTGTGGGCTAAATGATTTCTCCCATTCTGTGGGTTATCTTTGTATTCTGTTGTGTGTTCATCATTTCCTTTGAGCTGCAGAAGCTTCTTAGTCTAATGTAATCCCGTTGATTTATCTTTGCTTCCATTTGCTTGGTCAATGGTGTTTCATCTATGAAGATGCCTTTAATTTCAATGTCATGGAGAGTTTTGCTTACCTTATGGATTTATGTCTGATACCAAGATCTTTAATCCATTTTGATTTGTGATAATGTTAGAAAGAAGTCTGAGTTCAGTTTTTTGCATGTAGCTGTCCAGTTTTCCCAGAACCACTTGTTGAAGAGGATTTGCTTGCTTCACTTCATATTTTTTGCTCCTTTATCAAAGATTAACTGATCATATATCTGAGGGGCCTGTCTCAGGAGATTGAATTCTATTTCACTGCTCTGAGGGTGTGTCTTTTTTTTGAAGTAAAAAAGCTTTATTATTTTTTTAAAAAAATTTTTATTGAATCACCATGTGGAAAGTTACAAAGTTCTCAGGTTTATGTCTCAGTTATACAATATTCAAACACCCATCCCTTCACCAGTGCCCATATTCCGCCACCAAAAATCCCAGTGTACCCCCTGCCCCCACACCCCACCCCCAACTGTATAACTGATGAATTTCACTTCATTTTCTCTTTACCTTGATTACATTCCATATTTTAACACCAAACTCACTATTGTTGTTGGAGTTTCCCCCCAAGAAAGACAACCCTACTACCAAGGAAGCATTTGATAATTAGTTTTCCATTGCTGAGAATGAAGAGATATGTAGCCCCACTGCTCCAAGTACATAACTCTTTTTTTTCCTTTTTCCTTTTCCTTTTTTTTCCCCCTCATCCCCCTTCCCGTGCCTCATAGTATGGTGGACGCCACGCCTCGTTTCTCCCTGAAAATGGGAAACAACTGGGAAAGAGGGATATTTCCTCTTCTTGGGCAGCATGGGGCTGTTGCTTAGTTTACAGTCCAGAGAAGTGGCAGCTACTTTAATAACCTTCAATATTTCAACAAAAACTCATTGTTATTATTTGGAGATTCCCCCCCAAGTCAGACCTGTTAAAAAGGAGCCGTTTCACATTGCTGACAATTATAGATGTTAAGTCGCACGGACATGGCAGCGTCCGTGCGGTTTTGGATTTCTGTATAAAGTCCAAGGAAAATTCTGCCAGAAATTGCATAGCCCAGCTCACAATCCCAGTGCATTGCTATTAGAAGCTGCGCTGGATGCCCGAATGTGTTAGGTCTTTGGAATCAAAGTCTTTAGGCACGGAGGGTCCATTTCACTCTCAGCAGCTCCGAATTTATCTGGGCCGAGGGCGTGAGGGTGTGTCTTTTCTGGTACCATGCTCTTTTACTTACTGCCACTTTGTAGGACAGTTTGAAATTGGGGAAAGTGATGCCTCCCATAATCTTTTCCCCGAAAATTGGTTCAGCTGTTCTGCAGGAGTTGGGTGGGGCGGGGCAGAAGGGGGTTGGTCATTGTCCTTTATGAATTCCAAGAGTGTTTGATCTGTTTCTTTGAAACATTTTACATGGGTATCTTTATAGAGACTGTGCCTCTGGGGAATGTTGCCATTCTGATATTAATCCTCCCAATCCATGAACAGGGGATTGTGTTTCTATTTCCTCGTGCCCTCTTTTATTTCTTGAAGTAGTGTTTTATTTTTCTAAGTAGTAATTTTCTCTGTCTAGGCCTTTTACTGCTGTCACTGGTGTGTTGCAGCCTGGGTCCTGCAGAGTCTGGGGAGGCACCTTCCAGAGTGACATAAGCACTGCGAAACCCAAGTTCTTTTATAAAATTTAAAAGCTGTTTTTCATTTCAGTTTTTAAATGTTAGGCAGCATGATTCACAATACTGTTAATGTGAGGTTTTGTGCATACAGCCTTCTAACATCCCCCCACCCCCTCTGCCAGTGTCTGTGCCCGTCTGTGCGGCCTCTCCGGCCCAAGAAGCCAGGTTGTGTGACCAGCTCTCAGGTGCTGTTGTCTTTGTAAAGCCAAATTTTTCAGCAGAAGAACTGTGTCCTGGGAGCTTGAAGCCACATAATGAATGAAAATTAATCTGTATTGGAACTATGAATCTGATTATTTGGGGCAGCATTTCGATCTGATCTGTCACCACACTTACAGAAGAACATAGCTATCCTTTTTTGACTTCTCGTTTCAACTTTCTTGGACTCTGAGAATCCTTTTAAAATCTTTTTCTTTTCCTCCCTCCTTCCCTTCCTTTCTCCCTCTCTTCCCCCTTCCTCCCTCCTTCCCCTCCCTCTGTCCTTCCTTCCTTCCTTCCTTCCTTCCTTCCTTCCTTCCTTCCTTCCTTCCTTCCTTCCTTCCTTCCTTCCTTCCTTCCTTCCTTCCTTCCTTCCTTCCTTCCTTCCTTCTTTCCTTCCTTCCTCCCTTTCTTCTTTCTTTGCTCCTAAATGAGAGAATCGATTACCCAGCAACATTTGTTCCCAGGCACCTGTTGACAGCTGCGCCCAGCTCAGGGCTCTGTCCGTGTCCCTCTTCCTGTGGCCCTGTCTGTGGTCCTGTCTTGGTCCCTCTCCATTTGCAACTCTTTTCAGGGCCTGGAGGGCCCGACTTGCCACAGTTCTGGGGTCTCAGCAGAAGGCCTGGCAGGATGCCATTTCTCTGCCATCACCCATACTCCTGGTGGTGCAGCTGATCCCTGTGTCACCTGGAGGGAATGTTCCACACCGCAGATGCAGCTCGTTCGTAGGTAGACTGGGTTCTCTTCTAGGGAGCAGGTTCTTCTGCATGGCCAGCTGACAGTGCTCACCCTTTCAGGAATTTTTAGCTCTCCCAAACTTTTTTTTTGTAATTTTATTTTATTGATTCACTGTGAGATATAGTTACAAACTTTCATGTCTGAGTTACAATCACACAATGACCAAACACCCATCCCTCCACCAGTGCACATTCCCCACCACCCACAACCCCAGTATACCCCACCTTTCCCACCATCCCCCTGCCTCCATGGCAGACAGTATTCCCCATACTCTCTCTACTTTTGGGCATTATGGTGTGCAATGCAGATACTGAGAGGTCATCATGTTTGGTCCTTTATCTACTTTCGGCACACAACTCCCATCCCTACTGATTCCTCCAACCATCATTTTTTTAGTGATCCCTTCTCTATTCCAGCTGCCTTCTCCCCGCCCACTCATGAGGCAGGCTTCCAGCTATGGAGCAATCATTCTGACCCTTATATGTACTGTCCTTGGGTGTCAGTCTCATGTTATGTTATTTTATACTCCACAAATGAGTGCAGTCCTTATATGTCTGTCCCTCTCTTTCTGACCCATTTCACTTAGCATGATACTCTCTGTGTCTATCCACTTAAAAGCACATTTCATGACTTCATCTCTTGTAACAGCTGTATAGTATTCCATTGTGTAGATGTACCAAGTTTCTTTAACCAGTCGTCTGTTCTCGGGTATTTGAGCTTTCCCAAACTTTCGAGAAAGGTTACCAAGCTCTGACAAGCTCCAATTCATTCACATCTCTTTTTGGGGGGATGGAGTGGAGTGGGGGAAAAGCATCTCCCAAACAGTACTTGGAGGCCTGGGGCCATACCCTGAGGTTCTTGTTCAACTGGGCCAGAGGGTTCAATGACCGGGGCTGCAGTGCTGCCTTGTAGGGCCTGGCATTCCCTGGGTCATTCCTGCTGGGGGTCTCTGGCTATAAACCTGCACTGCCAGAAACCAAACAATCCCTGTGACTTTTAAAAAACTTATTTTATTTATTATTTGCTTTTTTTTAATCACACCTGGTAATGACGCTCAGGGGTTCCTTCTGGCTCTGCACTCAGGAATTACTCCTGGTGGTCCTCGGGGACCATATGGGATGCTGGGGATAGAACCCAGGTGGACCATGTGCAAGGCAAATGCCCTCCCCGTGGTACTACTGCTTCGGCACTAAAGATTTTTTTTTTAATTGAATCACTGTGAGGTAGACCCTTACAAAGCTGTTCATGATTGGATTTCAGTCATACAGTATTCCAATACCCATCCTCCACCAGTGTACATTTCCCACACCAGTGTCCCCAGTTTCCCTCCTGTCACACCCCACCCCACCCCCATCCTGCCTCTGTGGCAGGCACTTCTCTCTTTCCCTTTCTCCTCCTCCTCCTCCTCCTCCTCCTCCTCCTCCTCCTCCTCCTCCTCCTCCTCCTCCTCCTCCTTTTCCTCCTCCTCTCCCCTCTTCACTTTTGGGCATTGTAGTTTGCAATACAGATACCAAAAGGTCCCCATGTTGTTTCATTTTTTTTTTTCTTATTTGAGTCACATCCAGAGATGCTCAGGGGTTACTCCTGGCTCTGCACTCAGGAATTACTCCTGGTGGTGCTCAGGGACCATATGGGATGCTGGGGATTGAACCCAGCCTTATGCAAGGCAAAGGTCCCTCTCAAGATTCAGGTTGATTTATTGCTTTGAGATGACCTTAGGCAATGAGGACTAGGAGATGGATGGGGTAGTGTGGGTTATTCTTTCAGACTACCAGGAACCATGATGGCTTCTGGGTGGCGGCGGGGGGTGTGGGGGGTGTTGAGAAGTGGAATTTGCAAGTTATGCATTAGGTTCTCCACAGCTGAGATTTTGAATCCCAGCCACTTCTTTAGTCTTTCACTAGTAATTCTAACTCCTCTTCCAATGTATAGGCTCATTCCACATGTGAACTAATCCTTGCATATCAACTGGGTGCCTGACAGTTCCACTCTGTCTGCAGACAAACCAAGCCCCGTGGCTAATGGCTCAGTCCCACAGATTATTCCTTAGTTAGTAGGCTTGCAAGCTGCCCGCTTCCCACCACTTGGATATTGATGGGAGTTTACCAATGACTCACATCCCCTTGGGTTTAGTAATTTGTTAGCACTACTCACAGAACTCAGAGAAGCATTTTACTTACTAGATTTCTGATTCATTAGAAAAGGATTAAATACAGAACTGCCTGGTGAAGAGATACACAGAGCAAGGATCCAAACAAAAGAGTTTCTGTACACCAACATCTCTTTCCCCTCCCCCCCCTCCCGGGCATTCCTCTCCTCTCCCCCACCTCCCCTCCTGTCCCCTCCTCTTTTTTCCTTTTCTTTCTTTGTTTTGTTTTATTTTGTTTTCTTGGGCCACAGCTGGTGGTTCTCAGGGCTTTCTCCTTGCTCTGTGCTCAGGGATCATTCCCGGCAGGTTCTGGGGCCCGTATGTGGTGCTAGGGATCGAACCCAGGTTGACCACATGCAAGCCAAGTGCCTCACTTGCTCCATCTCTTTCTTAACCCACCTATTTGGGTTTTTGTGGAGGTTTATTTCAGACATGCTTGATGAACCCTTTGGCCTTTAGTGAATGAACTCATTTCTGCTTCCTCTCTCCCTCCCTTATACTCCTGACCTTTAAATCACATGATTGGTTCCTCTGGTGACCAGAGAGCCCATCCTTAGGTGTCTTAGGGATATTCCAAACATCTCCTGATTAATGTCACAGAAATTACCTTGCTCTATCACATCACTGAGGATGTGCCAAGCTTCTAGAACCCTGTGCCAGGAACAGGGTGGAAGGCCAAATGTTCACTTATTATTATAAATGATATTATAGAGAGGCCATGATGACTCTCCCTGTGTCTGCGTTGCGCAACTTCCAAAAGAGGAAAATCAGAGAGACAGAGAAGCTATACTTAGGCAGATTATTCTGCCAGACAAGTACCTGTGCTTTTCTCGCCGTTTTATTGGAATATTTACTTGGTGTTTTATAGTTCATGTTTCAGACATCATTTCATTTGTTTTTCGTACTCTGGGTCACACCCGGCAGTGCTCAGGGCTTGCTCTGGCTCTGTACTCCGGGATCACTACAGCAGTGCTCGGGAACCGTGTGGGGTGCTGGGGACTGAATCTGGCTGGACAGTGCCAGTCCATGATTCAGTCACTCTGGATCAGGCACCACTTCCATCTGGTACTCACAACAGTGCTTATGAAATAGACATAACAGCTAGATAGTTTTTTATTTCCTTGTTGTGTGAAATTGTACACAGCTGTGAGATTTATGTGAAAAGAATTTATTATGAAAAGAATCATAAGTGGCATCAAATAGGAGATGAAAGACAGGCAGGACAGAAAAATATAATAGATCACACTAGTTGGGGTCACTGTCATAACAGGGATGAGTCCAAGTGTTCCTTCTGAGGGATGCAACACACCCTGGAATACTCAGAGATCACTTCCGGGGCTCCCACATGTAAAACAATGCAATCCAGCCTTTAGAGCCTCAGCTCTTATATTTAAAAAAGAATTTCAGTAAAGAGTTGTGACTTACAAAGTTCTTGAAAGTTTTTTTTTTAGACATCGCACAGCGGGTGGATGTTTGCCTTGCACGCAGCGGACCCAGGTTTGATTCCTCTGCCCCTCTCGGAGAGCCTGGCAAGCTACCGAGAGTATCTTACCCACACAGCAGAGCCTGGCAAGCTCCCTGTGGCATATTCGATATGCAAAAAACAGTAACAACAAGTCTCACACAATGGAGACATTACTGGTGCCTGCTCGAGCAAATCGATGAGCAGCAGGATGACAGTGACAGTGACTACTTCAACACCATTCCCCACTGGTGTCAACCTGCCCCCTCCAGCCTGCCCACCTGCCCCCTTGCCAGGCACTTTATAGAGTTCGAGGGCTGCAGTTTAGATCTCACATTGCCAGGGGTGCTGGGTTTGTGTTTTGGATCTCTAGTGATGCCACTCTCCCATGCCACCAGGAGAAGCAAAGCCCTAACCCCTGTGCCCCCATTGATACCCTTTCTCATCTTCTTTCCCTTTCTGTCCTTTCTCCTCCCTAAACTCTGGGGTCAAGGGTGATCCAGGCATTTCCCTTTTCCTACATTTTCTCATCCACTTGTTCTATATACCACAGATAAGTGAGATCATCCCATGTTTCTATTTTTTTTCGGTTACTTCACTTGACATGATAACAAATTGCATGATTTCATTGCTCTTTGCAGCTGCATAGTATTCCATTGCTTATATCTACTACATCTTTATAATCCATTCTTCTGTCATTGGACACCTAGGTTGGTTCCATATCTTAGTTATTTTACTAAATGCAGCAATGAAGAATGGTATCACATGTCCCTCAGTTCTGAGTTTATGAACTCACCCATATAGTTTTGTTGTGGAGTAAGGTCGGCCCTATTATTTCCCTACTTTTACACAACGGAAAAACTAAGGTCGGATGCTGAAGGGATTCACTAAAGCTGCTGAAGTTGCACTCCCCAGCTTTAACCCCTGTTGTGCTGGAATACATTTTAATAATCATAAGGCCAAGGGTCACATTAACCCACATAATCAATGGCAAAGGCAACTACTGCTTTAGAAGGAATGGTGGAACTAAGTCGTGGGTAAGTAGGGCATGGTGTGATCGCTGAGCGTTGCTTATGATCCCTGTTACCGCACCAGTAAGAAACAGAAAGCAAAAGGTGTTTGGGGTGGGCACAGGAAAGGAAAAGTACTAAGTGTGGGTGAGTGGCCTGCCCGGGGTTTTGAAGACAGTAGAGCACATCACCAGAACTGAGATCTGGGCCTGCTCGTCGTTCCTTTCTCCCAGTCTCCACAGTCTCATCCCTCAAACGTGACACGTGTCTTTCAGAACCTGGCAGCTGGGGCCGGAGCTGTTGGATCTTTGCCGCTGACCTACATCTCAAAGGTAACGTTGGCCTGGGGCTTGGGCAGTTCAGGGCCCCCACGCAGGGTCTGCATGTCAGCGGGATGAAATGTCAGATCTCTGGGGTGTCCGCGTTTGGGGTGTTCTGTGGGCAATCAAGTGTACCTCCTTTTTCACTTTTGCCAGTGGAAGTTTGCCTTGGGGTGGTGGGCTGGGGTAGAGTTGGATCCTCCCCTGCACAGCTCACAGGTTACTCCTGGCCCATTGCTTAGGGATTGAACCCAGGATGTCACACATGCCAGGAAAGTGCTCGACTCCTGAGCTGGATCCCTGGCACCTACCGTGGAAGCTTTGCAGCTGATGGAGGTGGCAGGGTGCAGGAATGTGCTTAGCAGGTTTTCGGAGGACGTTCCAGAATGACCTCTTTTTCCTGGGAGGGACACCAGTCAGTGCTGCCCCTGAGGAGGGGGAGGAGTAGGGCAGGACCCCTCTTGTAAGTGGGACATAAAGGAACACAACAAGAGCAACAGAAAACCCACAGTGAATGCGAAGGGATTTCCCAGTGTGGAGTTAAATGGGACCATCTCAGGGAGCTGGGGCTGCACCAGAATTTGAGTAGTCATTTGGACAGGCAAGGAAGAGGGGAGGCTGAGTGCCTTCAGAGGTGTTCAGGTGTGCCACAAAGCCATCAGGCAGTCAGGTGACTTCTACATTCTGGCAGGATGCAGGGCTAACCCCTGGGGCCCCTTGGTACCAGACCTGCGGGAAAGGCTGGACCCAGCGATGAGACGTGCATTCCAGCCGCTGCCCTGCCATGCAGCTGGGATGAAAAAAGGCCAGGGGGTCAGAGCTGTGCTGAGAGGAACTCTTTGTTCAGTGAGGAGAGCCAGGTGGCACCCTGCCAGCACTGAGGTTCTGGAAGGCGTCGTGCCCCCGCCCCCCCCTTCCCGTTCTAGCCTCATGAGTCTCTCCTTCCGGGTTCAGGCCCTCTCTGTCTAGGAGTGAGACAGAGACCAAGGCCCCCTGTGGGAGTCCCACCTTCAGCTGGCCGCTGCTAGAGGTCTGAAGGAGGTGGAAAGCTGCAGGGCTGAGTGTGAGTGGATTAGAGAGGAGATAATGACCTCGGACGGGCGCCTTGGAAAGCCCAGCTCGGCTAGCACAGCTGTGGGGAATTTGTGCCGGTCTTGTGGTGAGAAAGTTTCTGGCAGCCTCCTGGGGCCTGGTGGGCCTGCGGCTGGCTGGCCAGCGTCCCGCGGGGCCCTCCCCTCCTGTCTGGCCTCCTGGGAGCTCCTTAAGGTCATTCCTCAAGGAGATTTGAGAAAGAGAATTCTGAGGGAGGAGCGGAGAACTTCTTCAATAATGCAACCCCAAGTCCTCTTTGTGGTGAAAGGGTTTTGCTTTTGTTTTGAACAGGGGCAGAAAAGAATCCCATCTCCTGCTGAGTCAAGCTTTTTAAATGCAGCTCAGAGCAGGCCGTCCAGAATCCCTGCTTGGAGGCTGCCTCGTTTAGAAAGGCTAGATCTGCTGTTTAGGCCTGTCTGGGAGAAACAGGCCTGGCTCTTAGAAAACTGGCTGCTGCCAGGTCAGATTACTTTTAGAGCCCAGATCCTTAAACTCCTGTGACCCCAGAAAAACACGGAGCTCCAATGCAGCGTTCTAGTTTGTTTCTCGTTAATTCAGGTATTCCTTCCCAGAGGAGAGAACCTGTGAGCCTGGCTGGCCGTAATTTGCAGACGGCCTTGCTGTTTGGGGTGCTCCTCCATGGCTGTTTCCCGTGGGCTAATGTTGGGGAGATGACATCCTTCAGGGAGAGGCTGCCACCCACGAAATTGATGGCAGCAGAACCAGACCTTGGGTGAACTTGAAGATAATTGGAGGTGGCCTTTGGCGTCCCCACCTTGCCTTTGCCGGATGACCTTTCTTTTCTGTGCAGCTAGAACCGTTCCCTGTGTGAGTCTCGTTTTGCCAGCTAGCACAGTGGTTCTTAGCCTCTTTTTAGGGGGATGGCAGGAGAGGTCATCTTGTTTGGAAATACGGGACACTTATCTCTTCAGAGTCTGATGAAAAGCGGTGACTTTCACATGTGTTAGGCCTGAGTGATAGTACAGCGGGTAGGGTGCTTGCATAGGATTGACCCAGATTCAATTGCTGGCACCCTGTAGGGTCCCCCCAGCCCCACCTGGAGTGATTCCTGAGTGCAGAGCCAGCACCGCCTGGTGTGCCCCTCCTTTGAAAGACATATACATGTGTAGACCCCCTGATTTGGCTTAAGTTTGGGGGCCCATTGTTCCCCTAGAGCAATTCCGAATGGTAGAGCCTTCAACTAGAAGCAGTGAGTCTGTGCTGGAAGCTGTTTCTCCCCCTGATGCCACCACTTGGGCCAGGGTCCCCAGGACACCCGGCAAAGCTGCTTCCAGAGCGTGACCTTATTTTGCTACTGCGGCGTTTGCTGAAGGGCCCCAGCTCCACTTCCGGTGCAGGGCCGACCGGGTGAGGCCCACAGGGGCCCACCCCAGGGTTCGCTGCTCTTGTGGTCTGGGCTTAGTCTGATAAGAACAAGTTCCTGAGTTGGAGGAGTTTTGGAGCAGCCCCAGGGCGGCCGCCTCATTTTCCCCTCTCATCCGACCCTCCTCACTCCCATCACCCCTGTGGGATACCTTCTCAGTTGGTCCCGTCAGTGTTTACACTGCCCTGCCCTGGCCACCCGACCCTCCTCACTCCCATCACCCCTGTGGGATACCTTCTCAGTTGGTCCCGTCAGTGTTTACACTGCCCTGCCCTGGCCACCCGACCCTCCTCACTCCCATCACCCCTGTGGGATACCTTCTCAGTTGGTCCCCTCAGTGTTTACACTGCCCTGCCCTGGCCACCCGGAGGTGGGCGTGGGAAGGGGTGGGGTTCTGCCTTCAGGATGTTGGGGAGGAACCTCTCCTGGTGAAGGTGATCGTGACCACGCTGGCCCTTCTCTCCGAGGTCAGAGCAATGGGTGGGGACAGTTTGATTTTGCCATTTTGATGTCAGATGGCACACAAGGCAACTGGCAACTTTACTCTGGCTTTTCTTAATGCTGAGTATGCCTTATTTGTTTTGTAAGTGGAGGCGACACATTTTTCTCATGCATTTTTGTAGGCACCAGAAGAACCTTCAGCCTTGTGCCCAAAGTACCATGCAGAGCATTCTACATATCAACTGCTTGTGTTAACCTAAGGAAATGGGGAGTTATAAGCTAGCCATCCTCCCCCTGCCCCCACCTGTCCTTACCTGAGAGCTTCTGTGTGGCTGGATGAGTTTTTCTTTCTTTTTTTTTTTAACTTTTATTTTTTATTAATTCACCATAGATACAGTAACAAAAATTTCATGTTTGAATTTCGATCATACGGTCATCCAACACCCATCCCTTCACCAGTGCTCATTTGCCGCCACCACCAGAATCCCCAGTATCCCCTCCTCCCACACCTCCCCCTGCCTGTGTGGCATACAATTTGCAAGGTATCCTTTCTCTACTTTAGTTACCTTAGATGTTTCAAGACCAGTCCTACCTCCCCTCCTACCTGCCAAAAATACAATGGCTTGTATTGCTTGTTATGGATATAATATAATGTTGCACAGCTAAAAGAGCGGCGAGGCACTTTAGGAATTCTAAGATTTTAATAATTAGGGTCTGAAGAAATTGTGCTGCAGGTTGCTCATGTCCGAGATTTCTGTGTGTGTGTCTCTGGATTGTGGCCACGTGGGAGCTGGTGCTTCTTGCTGGCTTCTAGAAAATGGCGACCGCTGGAGCTCTTAGAGGGCAGGCTTTTTTAAAAATTTATTTTATTTTTATAAAGTTATTCACAATATTTGATTACATTTAATATTTGAACACTAATCCCACCATTATTACACCTTCCCACCACCATATTTCCATCCCGAACCCCAAACCCTGCTCCCAGAGCAGAACCAAAATAATTTATTTGTATTGCTTGCTATGAATAATCCTCAAAAAATGAGACAAAAAAATGTTTCTTAGAGGAAAGTGTGTGAAGATTGTTGTATTTCACCCAAGAGCCATTAAGCCCTTCTATAAGAGATTACTAACGTGTTGTTAAAGGTTGAGCCTTGTGTACTTATATCTATATCTGTATAAATATATTTCCCCCTAAGGTTGGTTGCCTTCTGCTTTAAACCCCATCAATTGTGGTGTGCTATTCTTGGCATATCAGTGGTATAAAGTATGAGACATCCAGGAATAGGTTCCCTCAGGGGTGAGGCCCGTCCGAGTGTGTAGAGAGCGGCCGTGAGTGTGGTGGCGGTTGAGTTCTGGAGGTTTCAGCTGCCGGGGCTGGCTCTGTAGGGGCAGGGAGGGGCCTCACCCGCCCCCTCCGGGTTGCCGCGAATGAAACAGCCTGGCGTGGGGTCTGGAGGCATGGCTATGGCGTCCTGCATGAGTGTCTTGCCTCCCCTGCACTATCATATTATTACCCCTCGTCTGATGAAGCCAGAAGTGGGGTCACACAGTAGGAGGCCCAAGAGCCCGTGGTGCACTACTTGTTCTTTCTTTGATCTTTTATAGGCTTCCACCCTCAGTTTCCATCTGGAGAATTTGGGGTAGAATTAATTTGGGTTGTTAAATCGTCATGGCTTGTCCATAGAAACAACTTAGAGCCAAAAGTGAGGATCCAGGCAGCCTTGTGGGGCCGTCATCATCAGGCCCTGGGCAACACTGAGGTCTGAGGAAACCCCCATTTTAACTTGAGGTTTTACTTCAGTCCCTGGCTTTTCTGACACCTCTGGTTAAAGCTCCTTGGAGTCCCCAGGTGAGAGCATGTATGTTAACCCTCTGGGCTAGAACAGGGGCTGGGAGAACTGTGTCCCTGGTAAGCTAAGGACAATGTGTCAGTAGTTCCCAGCCCAGATTTCTTCTGCCTGTTTTCCCAGGAAAGATTGTCCTCCTCTTAGAAATCCCAGGTTCACTCCCCTTTCGAGGCTCACCCACATCTCAGCCTGAGATGAATAATTCTTTTCTTTCACTTAATGGGCACCTTTGACTCTCTCCTCTTCGGAGAAGCCTATGTTCTCTCTTTCTCCCCTCCCATCTTTCTCCTTCTGCCCCCTTCTCTAAAGAAAACAATTTTACTCCATCAACACACAGAGACACTCACAGGAAAATCCCAGGCCAAGTAGTGGCCTGTTCCAGGAAAACCCATCTGGGTCCAGGGGGTCTCATGTAAACACTGAGGATGGAATGTGCAGTCCTTCATTCATTCACTCAGTGTGTTGAACCTGACTTCTGAATGTATAGTTGAGGGGCAGAATTGAAAAATCATCATGAAATTATTTAACAAAAAGACCAAAATTGTCTGTACTTTCTTATGCTTTCCCTTAAACATAAGATGTGCTTTCTGAATTCAGGGACCTCTCTGAGCCTGTGGGGAGGGCTTGTTTTCATAATTGAACAGTCAGGGTAGTTCTAAAGGGACTGGTCAGTGCACTGAACTCAGATATGCTGCCTCTGCTGTGAACTCAATGGAGTCTATGCATTTGTACCAAGACACCGTCAGCTGGGAGAGGGGCTGGACTGTGAGACAGGGTGTGAATGGGGCCAGTACAGACCTCGTGGTTGTTCAGGGAGAAGTTTACCAGGACGTGATGCCTTTGAAAGTATTTTGCACAAGGGCTGGTCCATGGTTGGTAGCTTGCCACGTGTTGGGGAGAACAGCAGGGCGTTAGGATAGAGAAGGCACCATTATGATAGTTGAAAATGATCACTCTGGACAAGAACTGGATGCTGGGAGGAGGTAAAGGGATATTCATAACATTTCAGTTCCTGTATTGCAAATCATATGACTGAAAGGAAGAGAGAGAGAGAGAGAGAGAGAGAGAGAGAGAGAGAGAGAGAGAGAGAGAGAGAGAGGGAGGGAGGGAGGGAGAGGGAGTGGAGAAAGAGAGGAGAGAGAAAAGGGAAAGTGCCTATCACAGAGGCAGGTGGGAGCAAGGGTTGGGGACGAGAGGGAAACTGGGGACATTGGTGGTGGAAAATGTACATTGGTGTTGGACAGGTGTTTGGGCATTGCATGACTGAAATCCAGTCATACACAGCTTTGTAACTGTGTATCTCACAGTGTTTCATTTTTTAAAAGAAGTATGTTGCAGAGATAGAGATGGCACAGATGTCAAGATAGTGGTTATCTAGGGGGAGGGCATGGAGATGACATGTATGGGCTTCTGATAAGTGGGACAGATATGGCCTATTAATCTAGGTGGTGAATCTAGGGTTTCCACTCACTGCTCTGTAAAATATTCATCTGTTTTATATATTCCTCTATGTATGAAAAGTTTCACATGAATATATTGAACAAAAATGCACTTTAACATTGTTAGAGACATATTCATGTTTCTTTGATCTCTTTATTTAATTTAGGTGAGCATAGCTACTCCAAAACAGAAACCCAAAATTCCGTTTTGCTTTGGTAAGTACTGAGGGTGGGTTTTCTGAACCCTTCAATAATTTCTTCTTTCTCATGGAGACAGTCGTGCGGGTCCCATGTGCCTTACACCTTGTGTGACAAGTGACTTTAGTCGCTGCAGTGTCCCTGGGCCGGAGATGATACAGCTTTCTCTGGCCTTGCTGTAATAATGACAACATCAGACAACAGAATCAGAACCACGCATGTGTCCATTCCTCCACTGCGGGGTGTGGCCCAGGGTACAGGGTCAGCTTTTTCTAGGAAACCTCCTCCTAGAGCCGAGCACGGGTATGCTCAGAAAAAGCAGGGTCTGGGGGGAATCGAGGGTGGGTTATGCAAACGATCAGGTTGAGACCCTCGGGAACCATGTGGGGGTGCTCTCAGCGGGGCCTTCATTCACCGGCCCATCACTGTGTATTTGGCTCTGCTGTGTTCTCAGTCCTGATCCAAGTGCTGTGAGCAGTCCCACAGCCTTTTCTGTCTCTGGAGTGAGGGCAGGAATAGTCATGTCCACTTCTTTTGCCACTTGTGCATCCTGAGCACGTAGAGTGGTTCCTGGCACATAGTTTGTGTTCAGTAAATATTTGTTGAATGAAGAGATGAATTCTGTGTCTGCCCCATGGTGCCCACTTCCTGTAGGCTAGCTAATTTATGCTGGGAGACTAAAAAGTTACCTTGAGCTCTCTTCTTCCCCAGCTATAGGTTGATGCAAACTTCTTTTGTTCATTTTCTCCCACAACTTTCAGAAATTACTGCTAATCTTAAATATGACAGATTTTGTGCTTAGCCGATCTGAGGAAAAAAAAAAGTAAATAGTGGATCTGGAAGTAAACTTAGTTGCTCTAAAGGCTTGCCTAGGGGAACGATATAGTCAAAAATGAGGTCAAAGTCACAGATTTGTACCTCATGCAAGCTATATTTAATTTTTCAACCACAGACAAGACTCCTTGGCTAGTTAAACCAAAAGATACAAACTCAGTGGGTCCAGTGCATGTAATATTATAACTAGAATCCCACTAATATCTCTAAAATGCTGTGTAAACTTACCTCTGTTGATGGCAAGTTAGTAGCAACATATGAAGACTACAGTTAATGTTGTCAGATGTCATGCTTGTCACAGCAGGTGAATCCATTCTATTAAAGAGAGAAGTCTAGTGACTTCCACAGAGGCAGGCTGGTGGGGGGCGGGGAAACTGGGGACATTGGTGGAGGGTAGTGACACTGGTGAAGAGATTGGTGTTGGAACATTGTATACTAGTAATGTTCCTAATAATTGAATGTGACTGTGATTGAAACTCAATCATCAGCACCTTAACTTTGTAATACATGTGAGTCAATAAAAAAAATCAGTAAATGAAAAATAAAGAGAATGGGTCCTTGTAGCCTGATGCTTTCTTGATATTCATACAAATGACCACATGGGGGTTCTGTACCCTTCTTGAAGCACCTTAGTTTGATGGAATCTTTTTGTGTTGGATGTGTTCTGAGCTGGGTTTTTTTTCCTTCTTCCCCATGACTTTTACAGTCATCAATGCCCTCTCTCAGAGGTATTTTCTTCAAGCCAATGACCAGAAAGATCTGAAGGACTGGGTTGAAGCCCTGAACCAAGCCAGCAAAATCACTGTACGTATAATTCCTTTTCTTATTCTGAAGGGAGTATATTCCTCCATGTAGAGAAGAGCCTAGATAGGAGAAGGACCTTTCCCAGGAGTCTGCTCCAGCCCTTGTTCCCCTACCTCTTATACTTTGGCTTGCCAACCACAAGTTGAACTGAGAATGAGTTTGAACCAAGTTTAAGGGGAAGTTTATGGTGGATCCCCTTTGTACTTCCTGGCAGGGCTCCTGGTCAGTCAGGCTTTGGGTAATTCTGGATGCTGATTCAGAATGCGGTAGGATTGGAAAATGTATTGCTGACTATGAGAAGTCGAGAGAAAAGTATATGAGGGGCAAGTCAGAACTTTTTTCCTGGCTTGTTGGGGGAAGGAGAGGGTGGAAAGTGGACAGGGTTGCCTGGAGGATGAGTCTGAGCTGTTAATGATCTGGTAAACCCTTCTTTTAATTTATTAATTAAGTTTTTGTTTGGGGGTCACACATGGTGATGCTCAGAGATTATTCCTGGCTCTGCACTCAGGAACTATTCCTGACAGTGCTCAGGGGACCATATGTGAAGGGAGGGATTGAATCTGGGTCTGCTACGTGCAAGGCAAGCACCCTACCTGCTGTACTATCACTCCAGCCTTCTCTTTAAAAGTATTGCTAAACTAATTTACTGACTTCAGTGAGGACTCTTATTTCCTTGTCTTGCATGGTAAGCTCCTTTTTTAGAAATACAGAAAAAATAGGGGGAGAGAAGACTACTGAGGAGGATCATTGCCCAACAATATAGGCAGACTTCTGGCATAGAAACTGTGGTTGTGTGCTGAATTTCTATACCACACAGTCAGGAGTGTTTCTGTGTTGGTGACTTTAATAATGAGCATTAGCGAACTGGAGCATATTGTGCTCCCAGATGCTTCAGGGGTCCAGTGAATACATGCAATACTCTGCAACTTACCCAGCACTAGTGAGGCTAGACTCAGTTAAACAGAGAACATCTCAGTCATCCGAGGTTTTTTTTTTTTTCTCAGCTTGTTAGTCTAATGAAACTTGGTAAACTTCTGAAAAGAAAGAGAAATGGTAGATCAGAAAGTGATAGCAAGAGCTGGAGCTATAGCACATCAGGTAGGGCATTTGCCTTGCACACAGCCGACTGGGGTTCGATTCCCAGTATCGCATATGGTCCCCCCCAGCACCGCCAGGAGTAGTTCCTGAGTGCAGAGCCAGGAGTAACCACTGAGCATCACCGGTGTGACCCCAAAAAGAAAAAAAAAAAAAGTGATGGCGGCCAGCTCCCTTGTCAGCTGATTCTGATTTGAGTATTCTTTGTGCATGTGGGGGTCTTTCTCTCTGGGCCTTCCACAATCTGGGGAGTTTCTTTAAATATTAAACATGTTATTCTTATTCAGCAGTTCTCTTTGGAATTTTTTTAGTGTTTTTTTTTTTTTTTAGTGTTTGTTTTTCCCCCTGTTTATGGCCACACCCAGCAGTGCTTGGGGGACCGTGTCACTGCTTCCTCTGCCCACTGGGCTCTTTCTCCAGCCTCTGTCCTTACCCGAGGGACTCAGCTGTCCAGCACAGGAGGCACAGGCCAACATGTTTGCTCTTCTGCTGTGACTGGAGCCAAGAGAGTGGCTCTCAGCTGCGCCCTTGTCTTTCCTGGCTGTAGCAGGTGGGATTTATAGACTGCGGGAGGGAACGTGCAAGGTGGTGCCAGACCTTGGAAACCCAAGGACTTGCCGGCATGTCACATCTTAGCACCTCCAGGGTCTACAGAAGCTGTTCATCTTTCTTTTTCTCCTGCCAACAGTCCTAGAGGCCTTGTGGAAAGACAAGGGTCTGTACTTTCCTCTGATCTTTTCAAGTCCTGAAGAGTTGGCTGCTGTCTCCACTGCACTTCATCCTATACTGCTGTGTCCTGCCATAGGGAAGCTGGGTGTAGGGTAGCTGGGAACTAGGGCAGCACACTGATGGCACATAGAGTTGTTTTAGAATAGCTTGTGTGAGTAGTTTTTTGTTGTTGTTGTTGTTGTTTTTGGCTTTTTTGGTCACACCCAGCAATGCTCAGGGCTGACTCCTGGCTTTGCACTCAGGAATCACTCCTGGCAGCGCTCGGGGGACCACATGGGATGCTGGGTATCAAACCCGTGTCGGCCGTGTGCAAGGCAAACGCCCTACCCATTGTACTATCACTCCAGGCCATGTGAGTAGTTTTGGACTAGCTTTTACAATAGCCTTAGAATAGCACTGGGTATTGGGGAGATACGGCGGTGAAAGGGGGTTGATAATAAATGAGCCAGGCTTCAGAGCCGGCCGTATGGTTCACCACTCACACCAGTCCTGGGGCATGACTTGTCTTATTGCTCTTTCTTGGACTAGGAAAATTGGCATCAGAGTCTTGCCCAGAGCTTGAATATTAGTCAGTGCTGGAGCTGGGATTCAAGCCAGAGCTCTCTGACTTCTAAGACCTAGGAGTTTATGGAAGTATTAAAACAAGTCGCAGTTATAATGTGGATTAGAGTATACACCACTCTCACACATATGACTTCAGTTTAGCCTCATGAAAAGAATAAATAGGAAGGGCAAGTGTTAGTGTCCTTATTTATAAAAGAAGAAATGCTACAGGAAAGCGACTTGCTCAAGATCAGTCACCTACAATGGATTCGGTTGTTGGTTTTTTTTTTTTTTGGGGGGGGAGTGCATATCTGGTGATACTCAGGGCTTACTCCAGCTCAGTGCTCAGGGATCATTCCTATCAAATTCCAGGAACCATAGGGGTTGCTGGGGATCAAACCCGGTTCAGCTGCATGCAAGGTAAGCACTGCTGTACTATCACTTTGGCCCCCAGGTTGATTCAGTTTTTCTGCTCACGGAGCACTGCTTAATTTATGTGAAGGTCATTGAGTCCTTATGATAAAAGAAAATGATATATTTAAGGAATTAAAGTTCTCTCAAAGTGTTAGTATTAAGGAATTAGCTTTTAGATCTACCACAAAAACTGACTGGCTTAAAACATCAAAAATTAATTGTTTCATAATTCTCGAGGCCAGTAACCTGCTGTCAGGGAGAGCCATTCTTCTTACTTCAGCTCTCGCGACTGCCAACAATGGCAGTACTTGGCTGTAACTGTCTTCTGTTCGCTCTCTCTGACTCTGTGTCAGAGTCAGCCCTGGGAACTCTCTTCTTGTAAGGAAATAAGAGGGTACAATGGCTAGGTCATTTGCCTTGCATGCAGCCAACCTGGGTTCGATCCCGAGAACCCCATATGGTGTTCCAAGCCCTCCCAGGAGTGATCCTTGAATGCAAAGTGAGCAGTAAGCCATGAGCACCTCCATGAATGTCCCACCCTCCTCCTTCCCAGCAAAATTAAAAAAAGAAAATCAGTCATTGGACACAGGGCCTACCCAAAGCAGCGTGACTTCATATTAAGTTCATTACACCTACCAAGATCCTGCTTCCATATAAGGTGACATTTTTGAGGGCATATTACCTGCCTCATTATGTTTTCCAAAAATGTTGAAAATTGAACTGCAAAAGTAAATCACATCTCCCACACCTTCTCCTCTCCTCAGTCTGCCCCCGAGTTGGATTGTGCTCAGCAGTCCTGCCATACTGTGTGGGAAGAAAGATGGCACTTTGTAGATTTCATTTTCTATTGCAAGTGAGATTTATCAAGTAACACTCTGCAGGTGCACAAAAGAGGGCAGACCTTTTGTTTTCTCTGGGGTGACCATAGCAAAAGAACTACCTGGCTTTCAGTCTGTAGAGTCTAGTTATCGCTGAGTTTGTCCTCCATCAGCTGATTCAGTGTTTCAGGAACTGGAAACAGCTTTGGCAAGGTTCTGGAAGTTGGTTAGCAGAAGCCGCAGTGCAGGGGCATGAGAGACAACCCAGTTTTCTGGGTGGACTAGCAAGATTCTGAGAAGCAATACAACAGTCCAGCTTTTAAGGTTCCTTTTCTCCTTTTTTGCCACTTGGAACCGGGATATCTACTTCCCTTCTTTTTTTGATGGATTTTCATAACTCACTTGGAGGGACTTTTTGCTCTTGCATGGTGATTATATTACAAAACTTCCAGTAATTATAAAATTCCTATCACAAAACAGCAAATAAAGAATTCTATCACAGAACAGCAAAACTTAGAAGTTATGTGAGGATTTGCAACTGCTCAGAACTCTAAACAACACCTGACACCACATATGGTGCCCCAAACTTAGAGGAGTGATCCCTGAATGCAGAGTTAAAGTAAGCCCTGAGGAGACCACATACTGTTGGGTATGACCCCCTCAAAAATGATTTGTTTGGCTTTATGCCACACCCAGTTGTGCTCAGACTCTGCAGCTGATTCCGTGATCAGGGATCACTCCTGGCAGTACTTGGGACCATATGTGGTACTGGGATTTGAACCAAGGTTGCATGGCAACCGCAGCTGAATACTGGGCAAGCACCTTAACTTCTGTACTATTTCTCTGGCCTCTCCTAATTTTTTTTAGCACAATTTAGAGTAATTATGATTGTATCAGTTGTTAGGGAGATTTTTGTCACTCTCCCTATTAATCCAGGCATGCAATGAGGACAGAGTAAATGTATGCAATGTGTTATTTTCCATGTATTCTCTAGCCAGAAATGGGCTGGCTTATAGCATGTGCCCACTACACTTGTGCATTTAGCATGTGTGTGTGTGTGTGTGTGTGTGTGTGTGTGTGTGTGTGTGTGTGTGTGTGTGGCCTCATTTCAGCCACTCAGCTGGCAGTTACTGGTCTTCAGATGAGGGTGGGTCAGAGGGCTGGCAGGGGACAGGGCGTCTTTCTATAACCTGGTACAGTAGTTTTCTCCACCCATTCCATATTGCATCTCCTCTTCCTTCTGCTCTCTGTTGTCCGTGCTGTCATTTTCCCAGGTACCCAAAGCTGGGAGTGTACCTGTGACTACCAAAGTCCTCAAGAGCCTCCCAGTTCCTGCAGCCCTAGAGAAGAAACCCCAGGTGGCCTACAAAACCGAGATCATCGGAGGAGTCGTGGTGCACACACCCATCAGCCAGGTACCGAGGACCAGGGCTGTACTTGGGGACGCAGGGGCTGGGTGTGTTCCTGAGGGGACAGTGATGTGCGCAGAGGACCACACAGGGGTTAAACATGCCCATGAGTATGAATAGGGTGGCCAAGAGAGTCCCAGCCGGCTTGGGAGTGAAAATAGCGGGACCAGGTTTTCAGGCTGCCGGCACCCGCCCTGCTCCTTCAGCCGGGGCACCGGCACTTGGTCACCCAGGAGAACTGGGGCGGGCGAGGTGAAGGTGGCTGGGATCTTCTGGTTTGTGTGTGTTTTTTCCATCTCCTGCTCTCTAAGTCTGTCTAGCCTCCCAGAGCCCGTGCCTTTGAGAGTAGAGTCCAGTGCCAGCTGGGCGCAAAGCAAGTGTTTCTTCTCCTGTCTGGTTCTTCTTTGACCTAGTGAGCAAAGCAGCAGGAGATAGTTCAATCAGATGGGGCAGGGGGGCTAGGGGAGGCAAGGCCGCTGCCAATCCTGCTGCTTTTCCTTGTAGAACGGTGGTGATGGGCAGGAAGGGGGCGAGCCGGGCGCCCATGCCATTCTCCGAAGGTCTCACAGCTATATCCCCACGACGGGCTGCCGCGTGCCCAGCGGCCCTCCACTCATTAAGAGCGGCTACTGTGTGAAGCAAGGGAATGTGGTGAGTGTCAGCATTGGTCCCGGGGGGCTTCTGGTGAGACCTGGGGCCTTGCACAGGGCAAAGGGCTGGGAGGGGCTACTAGCCACTGCCCAATGGGGATCATACCTGGGGTTTGGCGTTTGCACCCTGGGTCAGAGGTGTGGCCCCTCTGGGATGAAGTCGCCAAGCCCCAGCTGCCCGGCAGTGCCCGAGCTTGGTATTCGTGGCCCAGGGCTCTGGGGAGCTGAGACGTCCAGCCCTTCTGGCGCTTGCTGAGTCCTCTTCCTAATGAACCGTTTTTCCCCTTTATCAGCGCAAGAGCTGGAAACGTCGTTTCTTTGCACTTGATGACTTCTCCATCTGCTACTTCAAGTGTGAGCAGGTTTGTAGTGGCTCTGGGCCCTTTCTGAGAAGACCACAGAAGCGAGAGGCATGGACACACGGGCACACACGGGAGGGCCTCTCCTCTCCCTGGGGACTCTTCAGAACGATGCCAAAGTCACCTCCGCCTCGCTCCAGCCAGCGAGCTGCTCATGCTTAGAGACATCTTGGCCTTTTCTTTCTCTCAATTATTTCGGGACCTTTTCCACTTGCAATCTGGGAGTTAACACCAACTGTTACTGAGAAGAGGAGCCCAGGCAGCTCGTCTGGGTCTTTCTGCTCATGTCTTACTTAGCTGCCGTTTTTTCCCCCACCAGGACCGAGAGCCACTTCGCACTATACTTCTCAAGGACGTTCTCAAGACCCACGAGTGTCTGGTCAAGTCCGGGTAACTGTGCCAAGTCCTGGCCCACTTAAACCTCGCTCTCATCCTTCCCTGACTGCAGAGCTCCTACCTGAGGCTGGGTTCCCGGGGTCTGGGATGGACTCACAGTCTGAGTTGATGTGGCTCCATGCCCATGCTGGCAAACTTACCTTCTTCCCAAAGCCTCCCCCTGGCTCCTGAGGAGGGAAACTTACATAATTATTTTCTGGTGGAGAACAAGAAGGAGCCAGAAGAGAGTAGAGTTGATCTGCCTCTCAGGGGTCTGTCCTGATTTCCCAGGAGGACCGTGGGTGGGAGTGAGAACTGGGCCTTCAGCCACTCACTGTCAACACTTCAGGTCCAATCCTCATTGCTGCCACTGTCTCTTTCCTGAACCTCTTTTGTCTTTTCTCTCCTCCTTTTGACAAAAGCCCCAATGTCCTGGAAAGCAAGGGTGATTCACAGCACCGTGTATTATTCCTAGTGAGAAGGAAGAACAAAGGTTTTTTTTATCACCAGGAAATGACTGTCTTCCACATGCCGTTGTGCTTGCCTGTGCTTCAGGCCCCTGAGAGTGAGGTGCTTTCGTAGCCTACCTAGCCTACCGCAAACATGGATGCCCTCAGCAATGAGCTTCAGAACCCCACTGGCATGTAGAAATTCCCATTTTGGCACTTGACCTGCCCATCATTAGGGATGGGGGATTGGGATTCTCCGTCCTGAGCATAGCCAGCCTTCTCAGTGAAGTTCTGAGCAATGGGCTGATTGTTCTCACATGGGACATGGGAGAACGTTGCCTGAAAGCAAAGTGCTCGAGGACCCAAAGTAGGAGTGGGGAGTCACAAAGGACCGTAGCAGAGTGTAAGAGAGTAGGCAAGTTCTCAGAAACTGTTTATCATTCACGAAAGTGGCTGTAGGGTCCGAGAGAGAGTACAGGGCTAAGGTGCTGATCTAATACGTGACTCAGGCACCCTGATCTGATCCCCAACACCATCTTTGGTCCCCACAGCACCACCAGGAGTGATTCCTGAGACACAGCACTGTAGCACTGTAGCATTATCTTTCCATTGTTCATCAATTTGCTCAAGCGGGCACCAGTAACGTCTGCATCGTGAGACTTGTTGTTACTGTTTTTGGCATATCGAATACGCCACGGGGAGCTTGCCAGGCTCTGCCGTGCAGGAGGGATACTCTCGGTAGCTTGCTGGGCTCTCCGAGAGAGACGGAGAAATCAAACTCGGGTCGACCGCATGCAAGGCAAATGCCCTACCCTCTGTGCTATCGCTCCTGAGATATAACCAGGATTAAATAAACCCTGAGCACTGATGTGGCCCCAAACAAACAAACTGAAACAGTAATTCTACATGGAATGTCCAGAAATGTGATCTGGAGTTTGACCAGGGAGGAAAGGAAGGTTGGACGTGACTGGATTCTTGACACCAGTGCCCTCGAGGCTTCTGCTGATCGTCTGGGTGTGGGCCAGAGGCAGCTTTGCAAGCCCTGATACTGGTCTGTCCTGGTGGGGGTTTATACTTTGACCAAAACTCTAACTGCACGTGTCAGAGTGGAGTCTGAGTAAAAGAATGAGGGGAATTGAAGTCCCCAGAGGAAAGTCCCAACCCTGTCCCCACGCCTCCTGCAGATTCCAGGCCTCTGTCACAGTGTACCCCCTCCCCCTCCCAAAGCCTAGTGAAGGGGTGAATGCCTAGTGAATGGCCCTGGGGGGGGGGTCGGTGACAGACATTCATTGAATTGAATCAAATTGAAAAACAAAATATAGACTTAGAAGTGGATGTGAAAGAGTGGGGATTTCCTCCTGGTCTGGCTTCCCGTCCTCGGTGGTTGATGATGTGATTGCTCAGTGGGAGCTCAAAGAGTTCGAACAGTTCAAATATCTCAGGCACAGTGAAGAGCGGCCTTTACTCAGTGACTCAGAAACTAACCGGTGAAAAGTGTTTCGAGTGACACACGCTGCACCTGAGCAGCCCCACAGAGGCGCTATCTTCTCCTCTTCCTAATTTTTTTTTGGAGGGGAGCATATTTGGCTTTGCTCAGGGGCTACTCCTGGCTTTGTTGCTGGGGTGGGGGGATGTCATGGCGGGCCTTTGAATGCCATATGCAATGTCAGAGGTCAAACCTGGGTCTCCTTCAGGCAAAACATGTGCTCTGACGCACTGAGCTATCTATCTCTCGGGCCCTGAATCTTCATTTCATAATTGGAGCATAAAGGTTCACAAAGTTTTAAAAATTCCATAAAATGCCTTTTCCTTAAGTGGGTCAGATTTGGCTCCGGCCTGGCTCCCCATCTTGCTGTTGCCTTCCCTGCGGATCTTCCGTCTCATGCTGACGATGGGTTTACCAGGTGTCATTGTGACTCGCTCTCTCCTTCCAAGTCTTTTTCCATGAAGCCAGCCCTGCCTGTGATCGTTTCTTTCTTGGAATTAATCTAACCTTGGCATATACTATGAATAATTTTGTTCTCTCATTTTCTTTTTTTGGGAAGAAAGGAAATATTTCATTTCTTATCTATTTACTGCAGTGACTAGATAGATACACACAGCAGACATTCAAGTTGTCATTTTAGTTCATTTAGTACTGAGGTTTGTCATTGAGGTTTGTCATTGAACTTCAGATATTTCTCATCCTGTTGCTTGAATTCGGCAGAGCCTAGCAAGCTACCTATGGTGTATTTGATATGCCAAAAACAGTAACATCAAGTCTCACAGTGGAGACGTTACTGGTGCCCACTCAAGCAAATTGATGAGCAATGGGATGACAGTGATGATGGTGATGACAGTGATGACAGTTGCTTGAATTAATAAAGATGCTTCTCTTTGCTTTCTTTAGTAGTAAGAAGGGTTTTTAAATAGTGCTCAATTCAGGGGCTGGAGCAATAGCACAGTGGGTAGGGCATTTGCCTTGCACGCGGCCAACCAGGTTCGATTCCCAGCATCTGATATGGTCCCCCAAGCACCAATAGGAGTAATTCCTGAGTTAAGAGCCAGGAGTAACCCCTGTGCATCGCCGGGTATGACCCAAAAAGCAAAAATAACCCAAAAAATAGTGCTCAACTCAGATGGCCACTCCCAGTGATACTCAGCCAGTTGGGCTATAGGGGTCAATATAGAGCCCAAATATTGCCTGGGCCTTACAGTATTTTGGTGGGTTAGAAGGCACGAGGACCATGTCCAGTGATGTTTGGGGACTCCTAGTCTTTACCAGCAATGCTTGGGGGTTACATGTAGTGTCAGGATCAAACCAGAGCCCCACATATCCAAAATCTGTGTCCCTTAGCCCTGTGCTATCTCCTTGGCCCTTAATTCTCATCGTCTTTGCTCCTATGTCCTGTCTCCAGCCCAATATTGTGAATCATGCAGCAGAAACCCCGTGGAACCGAGGAAGTGCTGAATATTCTGTGGAGATAGGAGACTTGGTTCACTAGGAGAGGTGGAGTCAGACTTGTTCCAAAATCCCCATTATGTTCTCTGTAGACAAGTCACAGGACTTCTCCGAGCCTGTGTTTTCTCATCCATAGAGCAGAGAAAGTCTTAAGTGCTTCCCTAGATTATTGTGAAGATCAGAGGAAATAGCACACACAGGTTCCATTCAAGGAACAGATTTGTGGTTGCCAGAGAGGGGGTGGGATAGGGAATTGGCAAAATGGGTGAAGATGAGCAATAGGTGCAAACTTCCAGTCATAAAAAATAAGTCCTTGGATATAATAGACAGTATTATGAACTCTCTCAATCAATTTATTTATATAATACTATAGTTAATAATACTGTATTGCATATTTGAAAGATATAAGAATGAGTCTTAAAACTTCTTAGTACAAGAAAAAGACTTATAACTGCATTTGAGGATAGATATTAACTAGACTTATGATCATTTTGCAATATATAAAAATACTGAGGGGCTGGGGAGGACAGTATAGTGGGTAAGTCATTTTCCTTGCACGCAACTGACCTGAGTTTGATCCCTGGCACCCTATATGGTCCCTCAGAAACTCACCAGGAGTAATCCCTGAGCACAGAGCCAGGAGTATTCAGAAGTATGCTCTGAGCATTGCTATATATAGCCCCTCCAAAATAAAACCCCCCAAAATATTGAAACATTATGTTGTATACCTGAACTAATTTATGTTTTGTGATATTTCTGCCTCGCTCACAAACCAATAACATTTCCATATACTTGACCCTAAAAAAATCGTGCCTCAAAAGACATTTGCACAGAGCACCTTATGTATCTTAGGAGCTAAACCTACATGCACAAACACCTCTATGTGGAGTGTGGTGTTTGTGGGGCAAGAGATTTTTAGAAGGAATGGAGGTTTATCTTGTTAAAAGTGGTTTGAGTGTGGTATACCCTTGCAAGGCCAAATGTCCCGAGACCCTCTTAGTAGCTTAGCGGAAACTTTTGTGACCTGGAGGGGCCGAAGGGGAAAAAGCCTTGAATCTCCCTTGTCCTCATCTAGGGCCATGCTACTGTCATGTAGGAGAAATCAAGTCTTCACTGTGTGTCCAGTATTCCCAGTAACTTGCTTTCTTGTTCTCTGTCCAGGGATCTCTTAATGAGGGACAACCTGTTTGAAATCATAACAAGTTCCAGGACCTTCTACGTGCAGGTAAAAAGCACCCCCAAAAGACAATGGTGTCTGTTTTGAATGATATACTTATCAGTCTTGGCTTTATTCTTCTGTTTAAAAAAAGACTCTACGTTTTGCTTGAGGTACCGTTGCTTTCAGTAGCATTGACATCAGACTTTGGTCATTAGCTTTGCCTTTCTCTAGACTTCTCCTTTATTTTGTTTGAAGTTTCTACATGGTAAATTTAGCCCCTTAACTCCCATTTTACTCTAAACAGGATGTTTGCCAGAAGCTCGCCAACCATAAAACTTTGAGAGCAGGTTGAGCCTCTCTGTCCTGGGGATTGTGAGCTTGTAGTCGCCGCTCTGCTGCTGTGTGTCAGTTAAGCAGAAAAAAGGAGAACTGCACAGTGGTTTCACTTCTCCTGGGGGCGTATTTCTGGGCCTTGTCTGTGTGTGGACATCACTGTGTGCGGAAGGACGGGCGCCAGGTGCAGAGCCCAGCTGCACGGAAAGTGCCATTGTTTGGGCCGAGATGGTTCAGCTACCAGGAGCTTCTCCCCTCCACACACTGCTTTGGAGTGCTCCCAAATCTTAAGTCAGAAGCCAGAAAGGCAGTCACCCAAGCACAGCGGGCCATGCAGGCCCATCTCCTGCCCCCGGCTGGCCTGGAAATCCAAATGTGCAGTGATTTACACTGCATCGTTATAAGGCTGCACTTCTGGGACTGCCATGGGGCCAGTTGGTTTCAGTGTGGGGTTCCCCAGGCAAAGCTTCTGCATTCCCAGGAGTCTTTCTTCCTTGTTCCCACCACACTCTCCCTCCTGTGGGGATCCCCCTTCTATTTCTTGGGCAGCAGCATGTGGTGTTGCTGTTCCTTCCAGACTGTTCTTCCAGCAGAGAGTGATGCAGAGCTATAGCCACCTATGGGTGCTGTCTGGAAAGGACTTGCACCCTGCCACAGGGGTTTGAGAGAGAGCTGACACTGTTGACTTTTAGGGACAAAGCTTAAATTCTAGGTGTCATAAAAGAATTTCTAGTTCTTGCATTTCTATTTAATCTGGGGGGTGGGGCTCAGCCCGAAGTGCTCAGGACTACTCTTGCCTGATCCTGTGTTGGGGTCCCTTCTAACAGTGCTTCCTGCTCTCAGGAGCTTGCTGTGCCTGAGTGCAAAGCAGATGCTCAACCTTTTGAGCTCTCTTGCTCTAGGTCTTGCATTTACCGGTGGGTACAGAATATCTGCAGAGTGCTGAGCCTGTTACATGTGTTAGAGATACTGAGTTAAACAAAATAGATCCTTGGCCGGCATGCACATGTGCAAGATGAAGTCAAGTGAACAGGCAGTTAAAACCTGTGAGATGGTGAAGGAGTGAATATTGAATAAACAAACATGGGGATTTGGAGGGGCATCAGGGCAATGCATGAAATATAACTTTAAACACAAAGGGTAGGCTTTCATATATGCAAGTTATAATATCCTTTAGGAGATCAGGTGATCCAAGAATGGAATGCAGAATCTAAATGCTTTGCTAATGTGAAACCACCTCACTGAAAGTGGTGAGGGAAGAAAAAACAAAAATATAAATCAAGGTGTGGGAGGAGAGCAATAGTACAGTGGGTAGGGCGCTTGCTTTGCTGGGGCCCATCTGGGTTTGATCCCCTGTACCCCATATGGTCCCTGATTCCTGCCAGAAGTGATCCCTGAGGCCAGAGAAAGGAGTAAGTCCTAAGCACCATTGGGTGTGACATCAAAACCAAAAATAAAAAACAACAACAAAGACCCCCAAAACAAACTCCCCCTCCCAACATACAAACATCAAACAAGGGTGTGAGAGATAATACAGCAGCACGTAGGGTACTTACTTTGCATGTGGCTGGCCCAGGTTTCATCCTTGGCACCATGTATGCCCCCCTGTCCACCACCAGCATGGCCCATCCCCACCCCCCAATAAAATCTTTCCTTAAAAAGCAAAGCCAAAACCAGTGTGCTGAGTGTAGCCATAGTGAGGCACGGTCTGGGCATTCAGAAGCGGGCCAGCAGGCTGTTCCCGGGGGTCCCAGTGACAGACATGGCAAAGTCGACTTGGCCGGGGGGAGAATATGGTGCATGTGGGGGCTCCAGGTGGCTTCTGTGGAAAGGAGGGAGCCAGCCTCCTGGAGGAGGGTCTGCCATCTCCATCCCGGCCACTCCAGGAGCTGCTGGAGAAACCCAGGACTGATCGAGAACCGTCTGTGAGCCTGGCCCTTCGCAGGAGAGGAAGGTCAGCCCTAGACCTGACCCTGGTCATGAGCTGCATTGTCTCTCCCTTACAGGAAAATATTTTTTAGTAGGAGAGAAGTGGTGAAGTAAAAATAGCTTTTATTTAGAAAAGCTGAGGCAGGGGAGACGGGGGCGGGGGGGGGGGGGAGGATAACGTGTTCAAGAGAAAACACGGGCTTCTCGAAAGGCAGAGAAAGGCCCAGTACCCACCCCTGCGCTAAAGAGGAGAATGCACAGCTCAGCGGGGCAGGGGGGAGTGGCCGTGCGTATTTCCATTGTTCCAAGTTGGCGTTTATAGGGTTTTCCCCAGGCCGCCCTATACAGGGCTTTCCACTGAGGCAAGAAGCCATTCCCAGGGGGTGCCCTGTTTAAGAGTTGGGGCAGTTGGTGGTCTTCTTTGACATTCCTCTTCAGGTGTTTCTCTGAAAGGGGCATCCAGGCTTCTCTGGTGCCTTCTGGAGTCAGTTAGGACTCTTTGTGGGGTCTCCATCCTTATGGGGGTGGGGGTGGGATGGAGTTTCCATCTGTGTGGGGCTGCTCCCCCTATCTGGCAGCCTGCCTTCTTCAAATGGACCAGGCCTGGGAACAGTACTTACGAAGAGCGCCTGGCCGTGGACGCAGCACAGTATGCCAGATGGTGTAGAGCCCGTGGAGGCCGGGCTTTGCTCAGGAGCCTTTCCTGGGGGCTGGAGAGATACAGCAGGCAGGGCACTTGCCTGCCATGTGCCGGCCCCTCCCTCTCCCCCACCCTCCTCTGCTTCCCTCTTCCCTCTTTCTTCTTCTTGCTCTTCCTTCCTTCTTCCTTCTTCCTGTTTCCTTTTCTATCTAACCTGTAATGACTCTAGATATTTGGCTTGGACTTTATGCAGCGTGGTAAATCTTTGCCATAGGGGCACGTGGGAAGGACTGTTGAGAGCAAAGACAAGCTGAGCACAGGTGGTTCCATGCTCACTAGTTTGTGCAGCTTCAGGCTGTCCAGCAAGGGAGACGACTGTCCTTAGAATGCCTGACATGTTGATGGTCTTCAGCCAGAGGTTCCCACACAGATTTGACCTACTGACTCCTTTTCAAAGAAAAAAAAATCACCCAGTTGTTTCCCTGGAAGTGTACCTTCTTTAAGGTAATAAGAGTTCTTTAAGGTACTTTAAGGTACCTTCTTTAAGGTACTAACGTACTGAGGTACTGAGGGTTCTAATACCCCATCATCATCTCCACACTCCCTTGGGGGCGCTCTATCACCTTTGTCGGGAAGTCCTGGTCTAAACAAATACTCCTCGGTGGACGATTATGCTTGTGTGAGTTCAGAATGGAGCACATGGCCGAAGATGGTGATTTAGGAAAAATGGAGTCCAGTTTAAAAAATGTTCAAAATACCTGGCATCATCTGCAGTGGGTGTATGCGCATTTACCAGCACCATCTCTCTACTCTCCTCCTGTGCCTTCTGCTCCCACATTTCTGAGATGAAAGAGCACTAGCATCATCTTGATTGAATAAATGAGCAAATGCACACATCTGTTCATAGGCCCCACGCAGAATGGAGAGTTAGAGAAGAATATGAATGAAAAACTATCAAAAAAAGTATTCATTTTTGCTACTATAAACTTTTATGTCTACACAAGTAACATTTTATTAAAAATAGTCAATTTTCTAAGCCCCACCCAAAAGTAGCACTGTTAAATATTTTTGCAAATATCGTTTCTTGGGGGGTTGAGTGTTGGGTCCACACTTGGTGGTGCTCAGTGCTTATTCCTGATTCTGTGGCCAGGGATCTGTGGATTGAACTTGGGTTGGCCACATGCATGGCCACGTGCATGGATGATCTCCCCAGCCTCTTTTGCAAATAACTTCAATATCTATGTTAATAGAAGACATCAGGATGCTCAGCTGTTTCGGTGTTTTATCCATGGCCATATGTTGTTTGAATTGAAGAATATGAAGGAAATCTGGCCTTAAGCAGATATGTATGTGGGGAAAAGGAGGAATATTTTAATAGCTTTTTCAGATAATTGTGCATATTTTTTGTTTTTGATATGCCAAACCGACATATGTTAGTTTCTAAATGTTTAAGTGCAGCGTGGATATTAAGTCACTCTAAGTTGATACTTTCATATTCTTACATTAAAGTTCATTTGTCAGTAGTGCACTTTGAACAGGTCTTTCTTTACCCACGCATGATTTTGTAATAGCATGCACTGATTATTTAGAAAAATAGTGATCTTACTGATGTGTTCAGATTTTCCAAATGTTGACATATTTTATTGCATAATATTTTAAAAACCACATTTTACAAATCACCACCAAATGCCAACAAAGTCTTTAGGTATAGAAATCTATCCAGCTCAGAGAGGTAGGTTTTCAGAAATTCTTATTTTTGTCTTGAAAGTTTAAAGTCTTGCTTGAAAAAAATCTACTTTCATTATTTTTCTTTGCCACAAGAAGTTTCTGTCTTTCATTTTAAAAAAGAGACCTCTGTAAACCTAATAATTCATTTGACTGAATTTCTTCCAAGGAAAATTAGTTTTTCATGTGAATTTTAAAAGTGAAAGTATAAAATGACTACTCATATAGTTGGGTGCCAGCTATTCTATTCACTTTGCCTGCTTTTATCCATACTTGCTTCAGTTCAGTGAATATGCCTGAAAGAGCTGTGTGTCCTGACTGTCTAGAGAAGCTAGGTAAGAGAGCATGAGCATAGCAAGAGCGCTAGCAAGGGTGTTTTCCTTGCACAAGGCTGAGCCAGGTTCAGTCTTTCCTGGTACCCAGTATGGTACCCTGTGCCCGGCCTGGAGTGATCCCTGAGCACAGAGCCAAGAGTAACCTCTGAGCACCACTGGGTGTGGTCCCCAAACAAACAAACAAACAAACAAAAAGAGCAAATAGCACAAACTCCCTGGACAGATATGTAAGGCTTGGGAAACAGGATGGGACTGGATCCAACTACTTGGGCATTGCTCAGACCTTTTGTGTGACATTTCAATATAATTTGTAGGTAGGGCCAAGTCATTTACCTTATATGTGGCCTACCTTGGTTTAAATCCCTGGTATCACATATGGTCCCCTGAGTACCTCCAGATCCAGAAATAACACCTGAGCATTGTCAGGTATGTTTGAAAAACAACTTGCACTGTCACTGTCATCCCATTGCTCATCGATTTTGTTGTTACTGTTTTTGGCATATCAGATATGCCATGGGGAGCTTGCCAGGCTCTGCTGTGCGGGCGGGATACTCTTGGTAGCTTGCCGGCTCTCCTAGAGGGATGGAGGAATTGAACCTGCGTCGGCCGAGTGCAAGGCAAATGCCCTACCCACTGTGCTATCACTCCAGCCCCATTAAACATTATATGTATGTATATATATATAATGTAGTAGATGCTTAGATGCTAAGTGACAAGCATAGGCATATAGGCACAGCACTAAGCTGTCTCTGAGGTCACCTCCATTTTCTAGATTTGGAAATCTGATGATAAATTATGTGTGTGAGATTATAAACCTGGTGAATGGTGAATGGTGAATGGATTTAGAGGTACCAAGGGCCAAGAACAACATCTACCTACCTACTGGTGGTATTTAAAAGTAGCCTGCTGGGCAATGCAAAATTCTGTGGTTGTGGACACAAACCGTCAGGGGAGTCTGACTCTTGATTCAGGAAGATCAATTTGGGGCAACTGGGTGTCTTGGCAATTGGGTCTAGGTGACCAGAATACATGATTTGTCAAAAATAAGGCATGGAGTGATAGCACAGCAGGTAGGGCGTTTGCCTTGCACGCAACCGACCCAGGTTCGATTCCCAGCTTCCCATATGGTCCCCCAAGCACTGCCAGGAGTAATTCCTGAGTGTATGAGCCAGTAGTAACCCCTGTGTAATGCCGGATATGACCCTAAAAGCAAAATAATAATAGTAATAATAATAATAATTAATGATAATAATGCATCTGAATTTCTGGCATTGGTGGACTTATCAATTTTGGACCAGTCTAAGCAGACTCATTTCTGTTGTGTGGGTGAAGGGGATCATGAGATACTGGTGGGGGATGTGGTCATTCTGCTGGTGGACGTGGAGTTGAAATATTGTATATCTGAAACTCTGTACTAACAGTATTGTAAACCATGGTGCCTAAATTAAGAATTGGGGTAAAAGCAAAATGAGATTTATTTATGGAATATAAGATAAATGGTATTTCCCATTTCCAAATTATAGAGGGTTAGGTAAGCAGCTTGTCAAGAGAAGGATTAGTTATTTGGAATAAAAAATGTAACGCAGGGCTGGAGAGATAGTACAGGAGCTGAGGAGCTTGCTTTGCTGTGGCAAACTCTGATTAACTCTGGTTAAAATCCCTGGCATCCCTTAAGGTCCCGAGCGCCAGGCAGGGTCACTCCTGACCAAGGTCCATGAATAGTCCCTGAGCACCACCCTGTGGCCCAAACCACTCCCCTTTCCCCAACAGAAAAAAAAGAAAAATATGTGATTCAGTCTGGTTAGGGTAACTGTGATAACCCCAGTTGTCAGAATTAGAGGGCTGCCGTGTCTGGACAAGCATAGCAATAGGAGGATCATGTATGAATCGCAGAGTTGCACTAGACCTCTTCAGATACACTGTTATTTTAATTAGACTTACAAGAAAAAAATGAGATCACAAGACGAATTTCACTATGGAGAACTAGTAGGACACAGCCTTCATGAGGATATACTTTGTGGCTGTGTCTAAAGATGCTACTGGCTCTAAGCCCAGTATTAGCAACACGAAACAAAACCTGACAAAAATCTCTGGAAAGCAAATGGAAATTCGCTGATACTTTGTAATAGTCATGTTGCTTGAAAACACACACACACACACACACACACACACACACACACACACACGGTGAGAGAGAGAAAGTTTCAGTTTTCCTATTAAAAAATTCACATGAGGACCCCAACTTTACCTTAGACATACTATGTTCCTCCTTAGTAAAGTTCCTTATATTTTCTTCTGCTTTATTTATTCATTTAATTGAATAAACGTCAGATACACAGTTAAAAAAAATTTAAAAATAAAGATGCTACTGACTCTAGGGTAGGGCAAGGGTTATCAAGATGTTGGGGGGAGCTTGCCCCCAAGTTTGGACAGCTCTAATGGAAGCATTAAGAAGTAGCTACTGGGGAGTTTACTGATGTCCTCTGAATTCTTTATCATTGCTTCTGCTGTTGTGCTAGTCTCGTAGACCTCACCGAAAGTTTTTGGGCTATATAGTAAAACACCTAGGCTACAACGACTGGCATTGATACCTTTGGTTTCTCTGACCCCAAAAACTGCCCTGAAGGACAAAACCATTTTTCTTTTTAAACAAATGCTAGAAACAAATTAGCACACAGGAAGTAAAGAAGGTTTGGGTGTGGCACTTCCCTCTTTGTTCTATTATGTCTTAAGTAGATTTTTGTCTCTTAGTGGGTTGGGTAGCTTTCAGCTGTTTTTTCATCTCTGGTTCATCAAGGTAATTCTGGGTTGTGCGCTTTAGATATTTGAGTGTTTGATGAAAGCTAAGCACATGCTGTCCCTTAAAGATAAATTTACACTCGAATTTTTGCACTCACCTTTGAGTTTCAATTTTGTTTCTCCTAGTTCCCCATTCTTGTTTCTTGGGTGCTCCCCCCCTCAGTCCAGAATGGTGAGGGACTACCCCTGGCTTTCTGTGTAGGGGTAGTTCCCAGCTGTGCTTCTAGGCCTGGGGGTCCAGCCCAGACTTCCCACGTGCCAAGCATGTGGTCCGGCCCTTTGATCTCTCGCCCTGTCCCTGGGTTCCTGTTCTTACAACTACTAATAGATATATCATGGTGGTGTTAATAAATTAGTGTTGTAATTCTTCTCATTACGATCTATTATAATATCTGCTTTTTAATTTGAATATTAAAATAATGTTTATTATTAATGTATTGGTTTGGGGTCTACACTTGGCAATTCTGGGGCTACTCCAGGCTCAGTGCTCGGGACCATGTGGTGCCAGTGATCAAACCCCCGGTGCAGCGTGTGCTCTAGCCTTTCGAACTACTTCCCCAGTACCTCCAGCCCCCCTTCCCCGCTCTTTTTAGACTATACCCTACACCCTGGCTCTGTGCTCAAGGATACTCCTGGAAGGGCTGTAGGACAGTATGTGGGGCCAGAGACTGAACCCAGGTCAGCTGTATCCACTACCCTCTCTCTCAGGCCCACGGCTTTCCCAGTCCTCATGCTCCCATTACCCACACTGCTTGTAACTACCTAAGTTGTCTGACAGAAAAGTTTCCTTAAAGGGCATTAGAGGGGGCTGGATCGATAGCACAGCGGGTGGGGCGTTTGCCTTGCACGTGGCCAACCCGGGTTCGATTCCCAGCATCCCATATGATCCCTCGAGCACTGCCAGGAGTAATTCCTGAGTGCATGAGCCAGGAGTAACCCCCTGTGCATCGACGGGTGTGACACCCCCCCCAAAATAAAAATGGTATCAGAGAATTAGGAAGAAGTGTAACTAGCACAAAGTTTTCGTCTCTATTATTAAACTAAACAAATTTTATCTCTAATGAACACTAAATGTTTTGAGAATGAGATTTATTTCATTATATTTGCAAATATTATTCATGTTTTGTTGGTATACCGGGTGACCCCTGGAGGCTACTCTGTTCTCTGTGCTCAGGGTTGCTGCCAGTAGTGATGTGGGAAGCATGATTTGTTGAGGATTAAATTTGGTGCTCCCACATGCAAAACATGCATGTACAGTAGCCCTTTGAGCTATTTCTGCCTCCAGATTTTAAATTTTAATATTTAATTATTGTAACAGCACATTTCGAAGTTAAGTATTGCTGACATATTAAATCTATAGTTTTGGTCAAAAATATCCCTGACCATTTGTAACAAGACCTTTATGGCAGCATTATTTATATTAGAGGAGAATCAGAAATGATAGAAATATATATTAGGGGATTTTGATTATCTTTTTATTGTTTAGAATAGTTTTTCAGTTTACAATAATATTGAAATCATCGTTTTCATACTGCTAGGATTTTGATTCTTATACTACGTTAACCATTAGATCAGGTGGTTTCTTGTTTTGTCCAATTTAATGGTTCCTTGTTAAGCAAAGTCTGAGGCAGAGATTGTTGTGTGATCGTTCCTGAAGAGGAGTGAGACTTTGTGGCTGTGGTCCCCGAGGATAAGCAGGTGGCCTGTACCTGTGGGGGTAACTTTTGAAGTGAATGGTAAGAGGAGCAGGAGTAAGCTTATATCCTAGGAAGCTGATCGTTGAATTGCTTTGAGGATCTTGCAATCTGCTTAAGGAAATTCTAAATCTGCTCCGTGTTACAAGACACACGTGTCTCTCACCAGCCACCATCCCTGCCTTTCCCCTCAGTCTTCTGAAGCTGCCCCCTCCCAAAGCAGCCTCCGTTTCCCTATAATGAAATCTGCAAGAAATGTGTATGAGTGGTTGTTTTAACTAATGAACTATATAATAATCCATTCCAGTTCAAAACATCTCACACTCCAAATATACTGTTTTAGTTGATCCTTACAACTTGATACTTCGTGGGTATCACCTAATCTCAAGTGTGAGGAAAGTGGAAAAAAGTCTAAGGGCGAGGGCAGGGAACTTATTTTGACGGGATTTAAGGACTCATTTGTGTCCTTCAGACAATGGTAACAGAACAACAACTTCTGAATCCCTTCTTTGTGTGAGGCATGTTCAAACGGCTTTACCCAAATAACTTTACGAATTCTCCCAATTCTGCTTGTGAAACAGGTTGACCCTGTTGCCTTCTAGAGCCAGCTTGAAGGCTTTATCCCGGTATCTGTTTATGCTCAGGATGTGCTGGGAAGGTTGTTACACAAGTAGGGGAAAGTACAGTGTGTGAGGAGTGGCCCTGAGCACTTGCTGCTACATCCTTTCTGAGCTGGTGTACCATTAGGGTGTGAAGCTGTTTTCCCTTGCACACATCTAAACAAGGAGGGTTTTCTTGGGGTGACAAAAATGGGTAGGGAGGCAAGTTGGAGAATTTTTAAATTCTCATTATGTTTATTTTATTTATTTATTGCTCTTTTGGGTCACACCCAGCGAAGTTCAGAGGTAACTCCTAGCTTTGTACTCAGGAATTTCTCCTGGCAGTGCTTGGGGGACCATATGGGATGTTGGGAATCGAACCTGAGTCGGGTCAGTTGTGTGCAAGGCAAACGCCCTACCCGCTGTGCTATCGCTCCAGCCCCTCATGTTTATTTTAATATAATGCAAAGGTAAATTTGGGGGAAATGAAGGGTGTGGAAAAAAAAACTTTGTCGGCTGGACCATGGTACCTCATCATAAACACTGATATATAAATGCATTCCTGTGATTTGGGGGTGGAAATGGCAGGGAAAGGGCTGGGAACAGAGAACACGTTTCTGGAAGTCAAAGATTCAGCCCAAGTCCTGTTTCAGTGCTTGGCACCTGATGTCCTCGCTAAGTGCTGGCCAGAGTCAAGTTGGCAGCAGCTCCTCCGCTGCGACGCTGAGCACTGAGAATGCAGCGGGCTCCCCCTGCCGAGACCTGGCCTCATTTTCTCCCTGTCTCACCAGAGCCACTGCTGCCCCCGTCTGGGGTTGGTAGGTATTTCCGCAGAAATACTTGCGCTCAGCTCAGTCCTGCATTGTTGCAGGTGATGCAAGTCCCACCACATTCCAGGCCTGCATGGAAAGTCAGGAGGCTTGAACAGCCTGTGCTTTGGGAGAAGCTGTGCCTGAAGGATTTGCAGGGTTTGCATTTACAGAGTAGAGTAGAAAGGGATTCTTCAGTTCTGATAGCTCTGGTGCGAAGCTGACTGTAGGCAGAGATCCATATAAAGCTGTAGTATAGAGATGACATCGGGGGAACTGATGTCAGCACCACCCATAGACCTTGGGCTCTGGTCTTCTGGGTCTTCGTTTCTTCTGTGGGCCAGGGAAGTTCCCAAGAGGCTCCTTTCCATGACTCTTGATCTACCAAATCAGGGTTCATTGCAGTAGCCCAGGCCACACCCTGGGGTGCCAGTGGGGGGCCTTCAGCACCTAGTGATGCTTGGGGAACCATATGGTACTGGGGATCAGACTGGAGTTTTCTGCATGCACGAATTTGCCATCATTCTGATCCCTGTTTTTATTTTGTGAAATAGAGAGCTGGAACATATTGATTGTAAAGGGTGAAGAATTTTAATATGGAATAGGCCTGCATTGCTCTTTGCTGCCATCCTGCAGAGAAGTTCCTTTTTAAATTGTTCTGTTTAGGGGCTGGAACGATAGCACAGCGGGTAGGCTGTTTGCCATGCATGCAGCCGACCTGGTTTTGATTCCCAGCCTCGCATATGGTCCCCCAAGCATCGCTAGGGGTAATTCCTGAGTGCAGAGCCAGGAGTAACCCCTGAGCATGGCCAGGTGTGACCTAAAAAGCAAAATAAATAAGTAAATTGTTTTATTTATTGATGAAAATAAGATTTTGTCGGGGAAAGTGTCCTGAAAAGCCCGAACTCCCCTCAACTGGATGTCTCCCCTCTCTTGAGAGACATCCAGCTGTAATGGGGTGATTTTTATGAACTTAAAATTGAGTCATAGACTTAAACGCTGAAATCATGGTGTTAAACCTGCTCTGTGAGTGCTGTGGGTGTTTTACAGGCAGACAGTCCTGAAGAAATGCACAGCTGGATCAAGGAGATTGGGGCAGCTGCCCAGGCCCTCAAGTGCCACCCCAAAGTAAGTCACTTCCTGTCTGTTGCATAGTTGCTGTCACTTAGAGGCGGATTCTCCCCCAGTGGGCATGATTTATGTGGTGATGTAGGCAGTTAGCCTGGTCCCTCGGTGCCACTGAAGCCCCAGGCTATCTTAGTTGTTTTTCTCTTTCTTGTATTTATTTTTGGTTTATTGGGGTAGGTGAGGTATGGCTGGATAGAGGAACAGATTTTTCATGTGTCATGTATGACGCCCAGGCAGACTTGGATCCACCTTGGCGTGACTCCTTGGGATGTATTTGGTTTAGAAAAATATCTCTGGAAACCCTTTCCTGGGATTGGGGGCAAACAGTGTTGAGAAAATCCTTACTGGCCTTTTTCTCTCTTCCCCTCTCCCTCTTCCATTTTATTTTTGTAGGAAATCTCCTTTTCCAGGTCCATTTCTTGGACTCGTGCTGGCTGCTCCAGCCTGTCAGGTGGGCCCAACTCTCTCCGGTGCCGAGGACGGCCGCCCGGGGAAGAGAAAAGAGCCCTCAGCAAAGCCCCCTCTGTGGCCTCTTCCTGGCAGCCCTGGACACCTGTCCCCCAGGCTGAAGAAAAGCTGCTGCCAGCTGAAGAGACTCCCGAGGACTCTTTGTTCACGCCTTCACCTGGGGAGAGCACCCGGCACCTTTCCAGTTCTCGGATAAGGCACAGATCAGAGCCCCATCACGCCAAGGAGAAACCGTTTCTCTTCAACCTGGACGATGAGAACATTCGAACCTCTGATGTGTGATAGCATTTGGTTCTGGGGGTCAGGAGGAGAAGGCAGGGCCAGGAGGCAAAGGCTCACGCCTTCATTTGGAGGACAGTCACAGGCCTTTAGGGCACTCAGGTTCCAGGAAGGTTTGGGAGGGGCCCATCCAACTGGACTTTCGCTTTCTAGAATACCAGTGTGTGTACTTAGTGTGGAGAACTCACTGGGTTAGACCAGCAGGCATGCTCAGTGGAGCGCAGGTTGCCTCTTACCCTGTTTTTGTATAGTGGCTGAGGTCTGACCCTGAAGTAGGAGAGTGAGTCTGCTGGGAGGAGGCAGAGGGGAAAAAGACTTAGTCTCCAGCTTGCCAGGCTTCACTCTGAGGAGAGGTGTTCAAGTCTGGGAGCTTGTGGGTAGCTCTCAGAAATCCCATTCTCCTCAGAGGGCAGAATATCTCCGTGACCCTCCATGGAGGAAGAAAGAGATTTCTTGTAACATATTAGTAATGATTCAACCCCAAAGCATCAGCCAACCTTGGAAATTTCTCTTCCCGTCTAGATGTTTTTTGACACCTGGCACTGTCAAACCAGCCCACCCAGCCCGCCGGGGCAGCACCAGTGATGGGGTCATCTGCATTCAGTGTCATGACTCTTGACACACTGTTCTTGCAGAGGTGTCACTTGGAATGTCTGGACAATCGATAATGTGTGAGAATGCGTACATGTGTAGATGGGATGTCCATTTTATTTTATGAGTTTTAGATTTGCTTAAGGCAGGCATTAGGAAGAGATGGACACAAAACTAAGTGTTCACAAAACTAAGGTGTTTTGATCCATTTTTTTTTTCCAGACAGAAAAAGGTCTGTTTTGCAAAGACAGGTTTCCCTGAAGCCTTGTTTCACATTTCTTTCTAAAATTAGTCTGATTTTCAGTACTATATGTTGTATATTCTTGCAGACTTTCTGTGTATTCTTTGTGTTGTCCTTTAAATGAAATTTTGTGTACTTGCATGATGAAACCTAGTAATACAATGAGGCTCTATGTACTTACAATGAAGAGATACAAAGATAACACACAGAAAGATCATGAGAGATATTTATATTTTTAATAAAATATAAACCATGCTTGGAAACACATTTAAAAGCTGCACCTTGCTGGCTAGAGATTTCACAGAAGCAGAGCCTGGAAGACTGCATTTCCCACCCAGGTGTTAGGGCGTGTATTCTTTCATTTGACAAGGTACAGTTTTCAAGGTTTCTGAGAGAATTCATCTAACTTATATAGTCAATCAGGAATTTATTGCTATTCCATAAAGGGTAAGAAGACCTTGCTTATTATTTCTTTATAACTTTTATTAATTATATCAGTTAAATATACTTTTAATTAAAAATTAATGACTCCAGTGAAAGTAAGAAGGTTTTTTGTTTTTATCTAAATAAATTGCTTCCCCTGCTTAGGGCCAAATCAAATGTAGAGGTGAAACTATGTGACATGAAAAGTTTTAATTATTTGAGAGAAAATTTGAATCTTCCACTTTTTCTAGGCACTACAAGGTTTTTTAAGCTCAGTGTCATGCTGAGTTTTCTTGACTGTGCTACTACTGGAACCATCTTCACTTAAGTTTAGCCTAGTGGTTCCACTATCAAAAAGGAAATCAGGGAGGCTGGAGCAATAGCACAGCGGGTAGGGCGTTTGCCTTGCACGTGGCTGACCCGGGTTCGGGTTCGATTCCCAGCATCCCACATAGTTCCCCGAGCACCATCAGGAGTAACTCCTGAGTGCATGAGCCAGGAGTAACCCCTGAGCATCACTGGGTATGGCCCAAAAACAAAAAAAAAAAAGAAAAGAAAAAAGGAAATTGGGGTTGAAGAAACAGCTGAACGGGCTGGAGCACATGCTTTGCATGAAGAAGGCCCAGGTTCCATCCCTGGCACCTTCTTGCGCCCAGCACCTCCAGGAGAGGCCTTGAAGCACTGAGCCAGGAGTAGCTCCTGATTACTGCTGGGTGTGACTCCCAAACCACAGCAAAGGAAATTTATCATCAGGCCTCACTTCTCTCTTTGCTGTCTTCTGTAAACTCATACTTTCGTCCTTAGAAATTCTTGGTTTGGGACTTATTTATTATGAGTGATAGAGTTTATAACATATTTCAAGCAGTTTGGTTGCCATTCCACATTCTTAAACTCCTTTTCCCTGACTTCAGTTTCAAATTTTCTCAGGAAATTCTTTGTCTAGTTAAAAAAAAGTAAGTGGTATTGAATAAATAGAATTAAATAAGAAACGTTTGCTATCTCTTAAAACATTCCCTGAGAAATATGTGATATTTTTGATGTTTCAGTTATAAAATGGGGTCCAGGAGACTGCTAAGTGGCAGAACACATATGGCCCCTGCACACTGTGAGGTAAACACATGAATGGAGAATATTCACCCTTCTTCTCCCCCACACACACACCTTATCCTCTCCCAGGGACAGAATGCTGTAGGGCCATGTATATGCAGAGCACGTGCAGTGCCCCTGAGCTACATTTTAGACTGTGCTCATCACCACTGCTAAATTAGTTAATTAGTGAGTGGATATTCCTTATTTGGTAAGAAATATTGAAGCTATTTGCTTTTTTTCTTGTCTTTCTTTCCACACCCAGCAGTGCTCATGGCTTACTCCTGGCTCTGTGCTCAGGGATCACTCTTGGCTCTGTGTTCAGGGATCACTTCTGCCAGTGCTCAGGGGACCATTTACACCACAGAAGGTCGAACTGTGGTTGGCCACATGCAGGGCAAGTGCCTTAATCCTTACAATCTCTCTGGCCTGAGAATGTTTGACATTAAAATAAAATACTTCTAAAACCAGATTGTGTTATTATGATAGAGGGAAAACTAGAACTGTAGTGGCAAATACTTGGGAGTTCCACATTAGAACATTATTAATATATTTCCAGCACCCACTAAATATAATAATCTTTAATAAAATATAAAAACATTCTCATTCACAAACCATATTAAAGGATTCCTTTTCTGTCCCTATTTCTTAACGTCTGGCCAATTTTACATCACAATCTTTTAATGTCCTAACAGGTATGAACCAAAGATAGTGCATAATTGACCAAGGCATGGTTTTATGTAAAATGGAATTAATGGGAAAAATAGGACACAGTACAGATTAGGAGTTAGGTACATAATTCTGGAATAAATTTGATTTCTTGAAATAAAGGAACTAAATAAGGCTTTGTATTTCTATGTGGAATAAAAATGATTGAATTGTGTTGCTTCCTTAAAACTGTTCAAGTCTTGAGAGTTAATATGTGTAACAATACTTCAGATAGCATTACTTATAGCTGGACTATTTACCATTTACCATTTTGGAAAGTTTTGTGAAGTTTGCTTACCCAAGATCAGGTGGTGGCTGGTGAACATAGTTTATGCGGACTTTTGTGTTTTGGAGAACATAAGAGTGCTAAGGTATAAGAATGTGGAGGAACGCAGACATGCCAGGAACTGGAGTTACAAATCTATTTCTGAACAGAATGCTGAGTTCACACAAGAAAGAGTATGTTTATGGTTTAGTTTCTCAAGTAGCAACATTTTTTTTTCCTTCCTGAATATGGGCAAAAAGAGGATTCAACAGATACATAGTAGATTTAATAGAGGATGTGCTTTTTTATTTCCATGATTAGACAAACCATCTTATTGAGGTAACAGCATTTTGGAAATGGAATTTCCTAAATCAGCTTTGTTTATAATGTTTGACTATGTGAGAAATGGAACATTTATTAAAGGCTTCTACCAGTATCACTCTCATCTTCCTTTCCCCCCCCCCCCTCTCACTCTCTCCACGTTATTGCCTGCAGCTGTCGATTACTAGCCAGTCATGCTAGGTAGAGCTTAAGTAAAGCAGAGGTTTGACAAAAACATAACTGTTTGACCCCCTTTGCTCACTGCTACTTAGGTGTGGCACGATTTGTTTTGACCCAGTATGTTTCAGCTGTGCAGTGCACTGGGTGTCCACAGCTGAGCTGAGTGCATGGAAAGTGTTACGCTTCTCGTTTTGTGTGACCTAATTGGTATGGCGCAAAAATAAAATTTCAAAAACTGTTTTTGTTGCTTGTTTTGTAATAAAAATATGTGAAGCCCTGAAATGTGGCGTGTTTTCCTAACGCTGACTTCCTGTCGGTACATGGGTGGTCACCCTGCTCAACGAGGGTGTCATTGGACTGACACTGCACCTACCCCTGCTCATGGCCCGAGGCCTTCTCCTGCTGCCTGGGGGTGGGCCCGGCGGAGGGCGTGTGTGGCGGGGCGTCGGCGGGGCTGTGCCCCTTAAAGTCCGGGCGCCGGCGGGAGACGGCACCTCCCTGACTGGAGAAAGGGCGGGCGTCGAGGCAGGATGACCGGGCTGCTGCAGGGGCCGCCGGGGCTCCTCCACGTCCTGCTCCTGTGGCTGCTACCCTGGGCGCCCCGGGCCGAGCCCGCGCGGTCCCGAGCGCCGCCGCCCTGCCCCGCCGTGTGCGAGCCCACGCGCTGCCCGCCTCTGCCCACCTGCTCGGCAGGGGCGGCGCCGGTGCTGGACGGCTGCGGCTGCTGCCGCGTGTGCCCGGCGGCCGAGGGCGAGGCGTGCGGCGGGGCGCGGGGCCGGCCGTGCGGTCCGGGGCTGCAGTGCGGTGCGGACGGCGCCCAGGGACCCGCCACCTGCGGCTGCCCCGCGACGGGCGCGTCGGTGTGCGGCAGCGACGGGCGCACCTACCGCAGCTTGTGCGCGCTGCGGGCCGAGAACCGCGCCGCGCGCCTCCGGGGAGCGCCGCCTGCCGTGCCCGTGCAGAGGGGCCGCTGTGCCCAGCCCGGTGAGCCCGCGCGTCCCCCGCGCCCCCTGGGGGTCCCCGCACCGCCCTGCTGCCCTCCGAGGGGCGTTCCTGAGGGCGCGCATCGAGCCGAGTATTGGGGACAACGGGAGGGGGCGACGGGAGAGACGGAGCGGGGAGACTGAAGACGGGGTGCGGGGAAACAGGAGGCAGGGTGCGGGGAGACCGGGCGCGGGGAGACGGGGAGACGGGACGCGGGGAGACGGGGACGGAGAGACTGGGCACGGGGAGACGGAAGGAGGAGTGCGGGGAGACCGGGCGCGGGAAGACGGGAGGCGGGGTGCGGAGACGCGGTGCAGGGAGATGGGACGCGGGGAGACGGGGTGCGGGTAGACGGGAGATGGGGCGCGGGGAGACGGGGTGCGGGGAGACGGAGACGGGGCGCGAGAACACTAGGCGCAGGGAGACGGGGCGCGGGGAAACAGGGCGCGGGGAGACGGGGCGCGGGGAGACGGGAGACGGGGCGCGGGGAGACGAGAGACGGGGCGCGGGGATACAGAGCAGGGAGACGGGGAGCGGGGAGACTGAACGCGGGGAGAAGGGGAGAAGGGGAACGGGGAGACAGAGCACGGGGAGACAGGCAGGGAGACGGGGCGCGGGGATCCCGCCGGCTGCCCTGAGACGAGCGTTTCTTCGCAGGCACCCGGAGCGCTGGCCGGCTGCGCAGCAAGTTCAATTTCATCGCCGCGGTGGTGGAGAAGGTGGCGCCGTCTGTGGTTCACCTGCAGCTGTTCCGCAGGTAAGGCCGGGAGCAGGAGGTGGTGGGGAACTCGGGAACTCGGGGCGGGGGCCGAGGGGGGGCGGTTTCTGAGCGCCAATTTCTCGTCAAACACGCCGGGAGGGAAGAGCCCTGAGGGGCTGAAGGAGCGTCCAGGGTCCTCTTGCCTCCCACAACGAATCTGGGTAGCTCCTCTTCTCAAGCGCCGGGGGCTCTCTGCCCCCACTCCTCCCATTTCCCACTGATAAAATTTAAGGTCAGATGCAAGAGTGAGAAGTCATCCTTGAGACACATTTTCATTTCCTAATTTTAAAAAATTGGACTGCATTATAAAGTTAGATGTTTCGATTCCACCGTCCCTCTCGGAATGCCCGGCAAGCTACCAAGAGTATCCTGCCCGCCCAGCAGAGCTTGGCAAGTTCCCGGTGGCATATTCGATATGCCAAAAAACAGTAACCACGTCTCACAACGGAGACGTTACTGGTGCCCGCTCCAGCAAATCTATGAACAATGGAATGACAGTGCTACAGTGCTATTATTGCTATTTTTGTCCACACTCGAATGTGCTGAGGGCCTACTGCTGGCTCTGTGCTCAGGATCAGTCCTGGTGGTGCTCAGTAGACCTGATTGAACCCGAATCAGGTCACGTGCAAGACAAGTGCCTTACCTGCTGTGATATCTCTCAGGCCCAGCAGTGCCTTGATTGGACCTATCAGACCATTGAGCTGTTTCTCTGGCCCCTCTTATCAGATATACCTTCCTCCTTCACCCCTCCCACATACACAGCTAAAAAGCATCTTTTTTTGAGCGGGGGGGGGGGCACATCCAGCAATGCACAGAGGTTACTTCTGGCTCTGTGCTCAAGAATTACTCCTGGCAGTGCTTGGGGGAGCATATGGGATGCTGGAATTGAGCCTGGGTCGGCCGCGAGCAAGGCCCTACCCACTGTGCTATTGTTCCAGCCCCCTCCCCCCCAGAAAGCATCTTGAGCATGATCTGGCCCAGCATTTTGGTTTGCATGGCAGGATACAAAAATAATGTCTCATGCCAGAAGGCCCAGTTAGTAGTGGGAGCAGGGCGAACAGCAGACTTCGTGGACTTCTCCCTGATGGGTCTGGAAATAAGGCACAGAGGTCTACTTTTGCTTGAAGTACTGTGATCAGCCTAGGCTACTTTGAGCCAACCAGCCCTGAAAAAGAACTTGTCGCTGAAAAGGGGACAAGGCATCAGTCATCATTTATATCCATGAGCGATGACTAGGGCCCTGTGTGGATTGTAGATGCCCATTTGAGAGAGGGGAAGCTGACGCAGAGAAAAACCAAATGTCTGTGTAAATGGTTGGAGAGGTAAGTTTGAAAACTGTGAGGCCCAAGGTCTCCAGATGTGGTGGAGCCCACTTATGCTGCTGTTTTCTTCTGGGACAGGTCACCACTCAGTGGCAAGAACATTCCTGTGTCCAGTGGCTCCGGATTCATAATATCTGAGGATGGGCTCATTGTCACCAACGCACACGTCCTCACCAACCGACAGCGCATCCAGGTGGAGCTTCAGAGCGGTGCCCAGTATGAAGCCACAGTCAAGGATATTGACCATAAATTGGACCTTGCGCTGATCAAGATTGAGCCAAAAGTGAGTAGGGAGGGCCAAATCAGAGTCTGCACAGTTAGGATTTTTTTTTCTTTTTGGGTCACACCTGGCAATGTATAGGGGTTACTCCTGGCTCTGCACTTAGGAATTACTCCTGGCGGTGTTTGGGGGATCACATGGGATGCTGGGGATTGAACCCGGGTCAGCCGCGTGTAAGGCAAACGCCCTACCTGTAGTGCTATCGCTCCAGCCCCTGCACAGTTAGGATTTTTAAAAATCCATTTCTTGATATTTTCTTACCTATCCATTACATCTGCTCTACCTGTTATGTACTCTTTTTCTACTTACCTTTCTTTTGCTCTTCATTTCCACTGCTAGTTTTTGCCCCCTACATCTAATTGTGCATCCCCAACAATTTTATGAACTGTCCTGCAGGATTTACTTTTTCTCTTTACCTCCTCCTCCTTTTTTAAAAAATTGAATCATAGTGAGATACAGTTACAAAGCTTTAATGATTGGATTTAAGTCATACAGTGTTCCAGCACCTATCCCTTCACCTATGTCTCCCACCACCCACCAATGTCCCTGTATCCCTCCTGCCACTGCTCCCCCCCCCCCCGCCTGCCTGTATGGCACTTCTCTCTCTCTCTCTCTCTCTCTCTCTCTCTTTCTCTCCTTTGCCATCATGTTTGGTTATTTGCCCACTTTCAGCATGTTTCTCCCATCCTGAGCGATCCCTTCTTCCCTTCTAACCATTATTGTCATAATATTTCCTTCTCTGTCCCAGTTGCCCTCTTCACCAGTCCTTAAGGCAGGCTTCCAATGTTCCTTACCTCCTTCTGCAAGAAAACTCATTTCTCTGCTTATCTTAGAATTCCAGGGTTGATTTCAGTGGCCTAAAGCTACTGAGTACATTGAGTATAATGAGTATCTTGTCTGCTGGAACCTTGTGTGCCTGAAACCCCATCACGAACAACTTTGTAACTGAATCTCATGGTGATTTGGTAAATAATAGTAGTAATGTTCCCAGGACACAAAAATGCAATAGATAGGGTCCAAGGCTCCCAAGAAAATAATGAACTCCAAAGTAAAGTGAGGAACAAATTTCTGTTTATTCGGCAAGCTTTGTTGTATGTCTATTAAGTAGGGCGATCAAGGCAAGCAGTACATGTCTGCTGGACAAACCCAGACCTGCAGGAACTTGAACTTAAATGGAAGAGAGTCAAATTCATTAAGCATACATAAGACAGTGCTAAGTGTAACCATAAAAATACTTGTGAAGGCTGAAGGAAACCAGTAACTAATTGCTTAGAGAAGGTGAAAGAACATAACATGGAAATAGAGTTGAATTGGGTCTTGAAGTTTGTGAAGAAGGACCTGGACCAGGAGAAGAGCTATCTAGAGAAGTTTTCTTGGCATAGTGATTCAAGGTATTAAAGAGTATGGAATAGAAAGAAAGTGCTTAACCTGAACCAAACCAGGTTGGATCCCTGATATCCCATACGCTGCCGCAAACCCCTCCAGAAATGATTTCTGATCACAGGGTCAGGAGTAAGCCCTGAACACAGCAGGTGTAGACGAAAAATTTAAAAAGCAAAAAAAAAAAAAAACCAAAAAAACCAAAATATGTTAGAATGTATGTTTCTAAAAGCAAATCTCTGTTCTTTATAACTGTAATGAGAATTTAATCAATGCTTTTTTATCTCTTTTTAATTATTTTAGTAGTCTAGTATTTAGTATAAAAATTTAATTATTTTTTGCAATAAACAAATGTGGTCTAATGCAAAAAAAAAGAAAGAAAGTGCTTATCTGTGGAAAGATAATGCTGATGATATGTGTGTGTATGTATTTTGTTATTGTTGCCAATGATTTTTATATAATAATGTTTATGGGAGAGCCTGGCAAGCTCCACATGGCATATTCATATGCCAAAACCAGTAACAATGATGGGTCTCATTCCCCTGACCCTGAAAGAGCATCCAATGCAGCACCATTGGGAAGGAGGAGTAAAGAGAGACTTATAAAATCTCAGGGCTAGGACGAATGGAGACGTTACTGAGACCGCTCGAGAAAATGGCGATCAATGGCATGATGATGATGATGATGAATAATAACAATAATAATAATAGTACCTTGCACATAAAATGTTGTCTGTGTATCAGCGTTATCAACGTCATCTATTTCTAGGAACTCAGAACCTCAGACCCCACCCAGATCACCTGGATCAAAATTTTTTCACCTGCCTAGGTGATTTGTGTTCCGTTAATGCCTGAGAAGTACTGGTCTGAATGAATGCCTGTCTATTAGAGTCTTACTGACTCTGTGAACCTTTGAGTTGGAATGGTGCTGAGTTGAATCACTCATTTTCGTCAGTGACTTCACTGATGGCATATTTAAAAGTAACATCCACAAATAAATTTTAGATTTTAGGGAGAATCCTGACTATCTTAACAAGTCCATTGGTAGTTGGAATTTGAAGAACATAAGTCAATCATACAATCTGTGTGAGTGGGTGTTTCCTGGATCACAAGTGCCAGAATAATAGAAAGTATGTCATGGATGTGTTATAGATGAGTTCTGATTGATTCCACTCTCAAATTGTTCTTCACCTCTTCTGCCCCTTCCATCCCTCCTTGCCCATGTGCAGACTGAACTTCCTGTACTGCTGCTAGGGAGCTCGTCTGACCTTCGGGCTGGAGAATTTGTGGTGGCCTTGGGCAGCCCGTTTTCTCTGCAGAACACAGTGACTGCAGGAATTGTCAGCACTACACAGCGTGGAGGCAAAGAGCTGGGGCTGAAGGATTCGGACATGGACTATATCCAGACTGATGCCATCATTAATGTAAGATACTCCCTGGAGGGTCATCTTCAGCCCCTCAGAGTGAGAATATTTGAGAGTGCCTTCTTTTCCATTTGGTCTTTTGAGGAGATTCAGCTGGAACCTCAAAAGTGGGATGCAATGCTACATCATTGGGTTTCCGCTCATTTGGTGTGACATTGGTACCATATTATTGGCAGGGCACTGCTGTGCTTAGTGCCATAGAGGGGCGTAGTCCTTTGCTATCCTATTTCCTACCCTAACATCAGTGTTAGTGACAATGGCGGGCTGCACCTTGGCATGCCTTAGGGAAACAGGGGCTCACTACAGCACGTGACTTTTAGTCTTTTAGAAACTATTTACAAATGACAAGAAGAAAAAGTACTGATGTGTTTTTTTTTCTTCTGTCTTCAGCACGGGAATTCTGGGGGGCCTCTGGTGAACCTGGTAAGAGACCCCTTTCTTTGCTGCTTCTTATATCTTTCTGATCTTCAAAAACTATAAATCCCAACAGGCAGACAAATCACTCCCAACACTGAGAACAGCAGACAAGAGTCACCAAACACTGCTTTAAAGCAGGCTCTATTCCTTCAGACCTTTATTTTTCATTACTTAACAAAGGCCAATAAATGATGATGTGCATAGAGAGGAAAGCCTTTTCTATACCTACCTTTAGCTGATAGTGTAGAAGTTGGTTCCTTAAGGTCAATTTGCTAATTATTCTCAATAGTTTTATTGTTGAAAATTTTGTCTTTCCTGTGTTTTAATGTTAAGTAAGAAATGCAACAGAATTTCTTCCATGTGCTTTTTCTTGCATGTGAAAATACAAGCCAGTGCTCCGAGCACTGCTGACCTTGAGCCCCAGCCTCCTGCCTACACTCCAACTGACTAAGTTATCTCTTTGGTCCCATGGTTCATTTTTTTTTTTTCAATCACTGAGTTAAAAATTAGGTTCAGACTGAAGCATGGTCCCCAAAACACCAGTAGGAGTGACCCCTGAATACAGAGTTGAGAGTAGCCTCCAAGCATAAAAACTGCCAAGTGTGGTTAAAAAATGAAACTCCCCAAATTCTCCATAACTCAATGGGGTAAAGCGCATGTTTTATATGTGCAAAGGAGTGGTTCAATAACTGGCACTACCTGGTCCCCGGATACTATGGGGTGAGACCTCTGACACAGACCAGGAGTGGCCCCTGAAAACCACTGGGTATGGCCCCCAAATGAAATAGCAACAACAATAAGTTTGTTTTAAGATTTAAAAATCCTCAGTAGGAATTTTTACTCGGTCTTGGTTATCCAACTACGGGAGCTGCTCTAACGGTTATGCCCACCCCTCACTAGTGAAGAAGTCTTCATTTCTTCTTACCTCTCTGTATTCTGATCCGAAGCGACCAGCTTTTCTCCTTTCTCCACTTGTTCTATTTTTGCTACTTGGTGACTTCTCTCTTCCCCGGCCAGGATGGTGATGTGATTGGCATAAACACACTGAAGGTGACTGCAGGAATCTCCTTTGCAATTCCTTCTGATAGAATTAGGCAGTTCCTGGCAGAATACCATGAGCGCCAGATAAAAGGTAAGGAGAGTTAGGGTTTTTACCATCCCTCATGTTTTCATAACATTCCATTTGTTGTAAAGACAGTCATTTGAGTTCTATAGAACACTGACTCACTGGTACCCAGCTCCTATCATGATGGTTTGGGTGTTGATGTTGGAAGGCTAGGCACAAAAGCAGGAGTGTGATGTACCTAGAAAGTTCTGGGTTTGCTCTTATGGAAAGGAACCCTGTGGCTGGAGGTAGGTGGGAGTCTGATGATGACAAAGGTTTGGAACACCTTTCAGATGGCTGACAGCCTATATAAAAAAAGGCAGCTATAATAGTCAGATACTCTGTGACTCCAGTCTCTTTTAAACCTGTAAAAAGACATTTTGTTTTTAGTAATACAGTATAAATTTCCTTTCCAGGAAAGGCTTTTTCACAGAGAAAATATCTGGGTCTGCGGATGCTGCCTCTGACTATGAAGTAAGTATGTGTCTGAATAGAATGGGGTGCTTTTCAGAAGCATTGGGATTTTAAAAATTATAGATAATTTTAAAAGATTATTGTAATTTTGAGGTGGAGCTGGGCTACATTCAGTTGCTGAGAGGCTCTACCTGGCTCTGTGCTCTGGAGTGACCCTCGGCTTTTGTTCTGGTAACTGAACTGTATCAGAAGAAAGCAAGGCGACTGTCTTACCTCCTGTACTGTCTCACTCATCCGTAGAGGGGTTACTCTTACTTGTACCAGGGTCCCCACCAGGGGATCTGTCTTTGCTTGTACCTTTATTCACGACACTTTGTTTCACTATAGTTTTCACAATAGTACAGCTGCAAGCCCTTAAAAGAACACAGCTTGAACTACATAGGTCCATTTATATGGATTTTCTTATAAGCAGATTATATAGACTTATGGCAGTGATGAATACAATGCAGTACTATAAATGTCCTTTATTTTATTTATGATTTTCCTTATAATAGATTTTATCTAACTTTATAATGGTACAGTATTTAATATGTATAATATACAAAATACATGCCAATCAACTGTTAAGTAAGGTTACTGTTACTAGTGAAGGCTTTTGGGTAGTCAAAAGGTTTTTTTTTTAATTTTTTAAAATTTATTTATTTATTTATTTATTTTTTTGCTTTTTGGGTCACACCCAGCGATGCTCAGGGGTTACTCCTGGCTCTGCACTCAGGAATTACTCCTGGCGGTGCTTGGGGGACCATATGGGATGCCGGGGATCGAACCTGGGTCGGCCGCGTGCAAGGCAAACGCCCTACCCGCTGTGCTATCGCTCCAGCCCCTAAAATTTATTTTTTAATTAGTGAGTCACAGTGAGGGTACAGTTACAGATTCACACATTTTTGTTCTTGTTATTCCCTCATACAATGTTTGAGAATCCATCCCTCCACCAGTGTCCATTATCCACCACCAATGAATCCAGTATCCCTCCCACCCCCCCAGTCCCATCCCCCTACCCCGCCCCGCCTCTGTGGCGGGGCATTCCAATTTGATATCTCTCTTTCCTTTTGGGTGTTGTGGTTTGAGATAGGGGTATTGAGTGGTCATCCTGTTCAGTCTCTAGTCTACTTTCAGCATGCATCTCCCTTCCCGCATGGGATCTCCAATCACATATTACTTGGTGTTCCCCTCTCTATCTGGGATGACTTTCCCCCAGCGTGTGAGGCCAGCTTCCAAGCTATGGAGCCAACCTCCTGGTGTTATATACTACCCTTCTTAGGTATTAGTCTCATACTCTGTTGTTCTATATTCCACAGATGAGTGCCATCTTTCTATGTCTGTCCCTCTCTTTCTGGCTCATTTCACTTAGCATGATACTTTCCATGTTGATCTACTTATATGCAAAGATCATGACTTCATCCTTTCTAACAGCTGCATAGTATTCCACTGTATAGATGTACCAAAGTTTCTTTAACCAGTCATCTGTTCTCGGGCACTCGGGTTTTTTCCAGATTCTGGCTATTGTAAACAGTGCCGTGATGAACATATAAGTGCAGATGTCATTTCGACTATACTCTTTTGTTTCTCCAGGACATATTCCCAGAAGTGGTATTGCTGGATCAAATGGAAGCTCAATTTCTAATGTTTTGAGGCGCATCCATATTGTTTTCCAAAGGGGCTGGACCATTCGGCATTCCCACCAGCAGTGTAGAAGGGTCCCCTTCTCTCCACATCCTCTTTAACAGCGGTTTCTTTTGTTCTTTTGGATGTGTGCCATTCTCTGTGGTGTGAGGTGGTATCTCATGGTTGTTTTGATTTGCATCTCCCTGATGATTAGTGATGCAGAACATTTTTTCATGTGCCTTTTGGCCATTTGTATCTCTTCCTTGGAAAAGTTTCTGTTCATTTCTTCGGCCCATTTTCTGATGGGGTTGGATGTTTTCTTCTTGTAGAGTTCAACCAGTGCTTTATATACCCTTGATATCAACCCTTTATCAGATGGGTATTGGGTGAATATCCTTTCCCATTCTGTAGATAGCTTTGTATTCTGGTCACTGTGTCTTTTGCGGTGCAGAAGCTTTTTAGTTTAATATAGTCCCATTTGTTTTTCTCTGTTTCTACTTGATTGCTTAGTTCCGTGTCATCTTTGAAGATACCTTTAGCTTCAATATTGTGAAAGGTTTTGCCGACCTTGTCTTTGAGGTACCTTATGGATTGTGGTCTGATGGTAGTCAAAAGTTTTAAGGGGATTTTTTTAAAACTAAATTTCATGCTCTCTCTCTCGCTCTCTCTCTCTCTCTCTCTCTCTCGCTCGCTCGCTCTCTCTCGCTCTCTCTCTCGCTCTCTCTCTCGCTCTCTCTCTCGCTCTCTCTCTCGCTCTCCAAGCGGGACTTTTAACTGCACAGGAGTGGGGAAAGGAGGTCAGTACTCCTAATCTTGGAGTTGTTCAGTTGACATTTTAATTAATTCCTCTGTAACTGTGCTAAAAATGTTCAGTGGTTTTAGGTTTTGGATTAGAAATGAAGACCACCCTTAGGAAAGAAAATCTGTGACAGACTCAATAGGATTTTCATTGGCCCTTGAGAGATTTAAGCAGTCGGAGAATATCTGCTCTAATTGTAGGCTTTGATCAGGCAACAGAAGATTATCGCTATACTTGTTAATCATACCGAATTATAAAAACCTAGTCAAGAAAGTTCAAAGATCTTTTTTTTTTTCTTTGCTTTTTGGGTCACAACCAGCGATGCTCAGGGGTTACTCCTGGCTTTGCACTCAGTAATTACTCCTGGCGGTGCTTGGGGGACCATATGGGATGCCGGGGATAGAACCCGGGTCAGCCGCATGCAAGGCAAACGCCCTACCCGCTGTGCTATCACTCCGGCCCCAAAAGTTCAAAGATCTTATTGGCTGTATCAAATGATTCATGAATCTAGCAGCATTTTATCTAGATAGAAAGGAACTTCCAGGAGCTCAAAAAAGAGAAGGTATTTTAAAGGCAGGGGAAGGAAGTTTTAAAAAAATGTATTTTTTTGTTTTTTAATTTTTAAAATTTCTTTTATTAAATTGAGATCCTGTTATTTACAATGCTATTAATAATGATTTCTTATGCACAAAATTCCAGTACCACACCCATCACCAGTGTACCTCTCCCAAAGACCCCAGGAGCTATTTTTCCTGAAGCAACCCCCAATTCAGTTGTGTGGGTCAGTTTTCTTTTTCTTTCTTTTTTTTTTTTTTTTTTTGCTTTTTGGGTCACACCTGGCGATGCACAGGGGTTACTCCTGGCTCTGCACTCAGGAATCACCCCTGGCCGTACTCAGGGGACCATATGGGATGCTGGGATTTGAACCCGGGTCGGCCGCGTGCAAGGCAAACGCCCTACCCGCTGTGCTATCTCTCCAGCCCCCGGGTCAGTTTTCTTATTATGTTGTCTCTGGACTTCCGTTGTGGATCTTTAAGTCCCACATATGAGAGATCACTTTGTGTCTATCCCTTTCCTTCTGACTTCACTTAGCATGATATCCTCTAGTCTCCCCCAGATTGCTGCAAATTGCATGCTTTTGTTCTTTCTTAGAGTTGCATAGTATTCCTTTGTATATACTACAACTTCTTGAACCATTCATTTGTGGTTGGCATTTGGGTTGTTTCCATATCTTGGCTATTGTACTAAGTAACCAATGAAGATAGGTGTGCATATGTCCCTTTAAATGAATGACTGTGTTTTGGGGATGCAAGAAGTAGTAGTTCTATTTCAATATTTTGGATAGATTTCCAGGTTGTTTTCCATAAAGGCTGAACCAGATGGCATTCCCACCAACAGTGGATGGGGTCCTTTCTCACCACCATCCCATTGTTGTTTCTAGACTTTTGGATCTCTGCCATTCTCAATGTGGAGATGATATCTCATTGTGTTTACTTGCATTCCCTAGTCATGAGTGATGATGAACACTTTTTCATATGCCTGTTGGCCATTCATGTGTCATCTTTGGGACAATGCCTGTTTATTTCCTTGCCCCATTTATGAATGAGGGTCATTGAATTTTTTCTTGTTGAGTTTTGTGAATGCTTTATAAACCTTGGATATCAACTCTTTATTTGATGTGTTGTGTCCAAATATTTTCTGTCATTCAGTAGGGTCTCTGAAAAAACTGTATTTTTGTCAGCCTTCAGTAACCTATGTAGCAGTGGACAGAGAACCACATGGCAGATGACCTCATTGGTCCTGACTAGGAGATTCCACTGAATCAATCCTGGGGGTGATTGTTACTACAATTAATTTAGGTATTGTGTCTTGGTGGGCTCAGCATAGGAGATTCTGTTTTAGATCTCTCTCTCTCTCTCTCTCTCTCTCTCTCTCTCTCTCTCTCGGTATGTGTGTATGTACATAATTTCAAACAATTGAATGGCTGAACTCTTCTCACTTTTCTTAGCCTTCTTCAAGACATGAAAAGGCAAGATCCAAATTTCCCTGATGTGAGTTCTGGGGTTTTTGTATATGAAGTAATTCAAGGAACAGCTGCTGAAAGGTAAGAGATGTTCTAGCCTTTATTTTTGTTTTCACTAAATGTGTGCTGCAGTGAGCATGGGGAAGATCTCGATTGACAGGCTCAAGAGAGTGTCTTGTCCTGCAATACCACTTCTGGGAATATATGCTGAGGATGCAAAAGAGCACAGTAGAAATGACATCTGTACCTACATATTCATTGCAGCACTGTTCACAATAGCCAAAATATGGGAACAACCGGAGTGCCCTATGGTACATCTACACAATGGAATACTGTGCAACAGTTAGGAGAGATGAAGTCATGAAATTTTCTTATAAATGGATAAAAATGGAGAGTATCATGCTAAGTGAAATGAGTCAGAAAGAGAGGGACAGACATAGAGGGACTGCACTCATTTGTGGAGTGTAGGGTAGCATCACATGGGGTTGACACCCAAGCATGGTAGATACAAGGGCCAGGGGGATTGCCCCATAGCTGGAAGACTGCTTCATGAGCAGAGGGGAGAAGGCAGATGGAATAGAGAAAGGATCACTAAGAAAATGAGGAAACAAGAGGAACCAGTTGTGATGGGAGATGCATACCAAAAGTAGATAATGGACCAAACATGATGACCTCTCAGTGTCTGTGTTGCAAGCTATAATGCCCAAAAGTAGAGAGAGAGTATGGGGAATACTGTCTACCTTAGAGGCAGGGGGAGGGTGGGAAGGGGGGGTATACCCGGGATATTGGTGGTGGGGAATGTGCACTGGTGGAGGGATGGGTGTTTGATCATTGTGAGATTGTAACCCAAACATGAAAGCTTGTAACTATCTCATGGTGATTCAATAAAATTTAAAAAATTTAAAAAAAAGAGTGTCTTGAACACTTCAGATGTTACTGCTGTGACATAGGAACATTTTATTAATTTTTATGTTTATTATTTATAATGAAATGTTTTACATAACACATTTAGAAGATATAAAATATAATAAATACAGTATTATAAAATGCTTCTATAAGTCTGTTATATAAAATAATTATATAAAACAAAATAAAATCAATAAAACCAGAAACAATGTAAATATTTATTCATAAAATAGTCCTTTTGTGTTTTGGGAGAACTACCTTTCCCTGTCTTTGCATTATGTAAAATTTTAATCTGCTATTCTAGCACACTGAGTTTGTGTTCTCTCTAGTGGGAGAAAGAACAACAACTCAACTGAGAGTATAAAAATACCTAAGGGCTGGAGAGACAGATGGTGGGTAAGGTGTTTGCTTTATACATCAGTGAACTGGGGTCAATCCTGTGTGTCCCTTGTGCCACCAGGAGTGATCCCTGAGTGCAGAGCCTGGAGTAAGCCCTGAGCAGAGCTGGGTGTTGCCCAAATCAAACAAAAAGTTTAAGTACATATTTTGGGTATTTTAAAACATTTTTCTCTGTGAACTCTGGATGGTAGTACCACAGGGAAGTAGCAAGGCTAAAAATAGAGCAAGGGCCTGAATACCTCTCCAAAAATGATTTCCCAGTTGATAACACTCTTGTTTTTGAAATATTTATACTCTTTACTGAGGAGACGCGACTTGTCCTACAGTTTTCTTGAGTCTTTCTCATATTTCAACTTTCCTCCCATTGTTTCTCAGGGCTCAGTAATTGGCAACTTTTAGATTATCGCAACTTCTTTTAGTGAGGGGGGAGAAAACATAGGGTACTTACTGTTCAGAATAGATAAGTGTTAGGTCTTGTTACTAAATTTGGCTTGTCACAGGGTTTTCTAGACTTTCTTGGCTCCTTTCCCTCCTCCCTTCCTTATTTTTAACTTTTGGCTCAAGACCAAATCTATTTTTTTCAGCTCTCCAAATCTTTGCTGCTCAAAAAGTCAGCTGTAGACCAGCAGAATTAACAACAGTGTAATTTTTAAATTAAATATTTATTTTTGGAGAACCAAAGAAATATTACACTGGGTAGGGCACTTGCCTTATGCAAGGCCCACCTGGGTTCAATCTCTGGCACCCCATGTAGTCCCATGAGCCCAGTCAGGAGTGATCCTAGAAAGAGGCAGAAGCCCTGAGCACCACCAGGTATGATCCCAAACAAACTCCAAACCAGAAAAAGTTAAAATTTGTCTTTAAGAAAAAGTTGACATATTTTAAGACTTCTTTCCCCCCTCATTTTCTTTTTGTTGCAAGGTCAGACACAACCTTGGTTGTGGCATTCACACATCTGGCTGCAGTGTTAGCAAACCTGGGTACAGTCTGTCGGGGTTGCAAGAGCTCAGTGATCCTGGTCCGCGTGCTCACCAGATCTAACGGTGGTTCTTACTCATCTGCTTTTGGGGTGTGCGAGCACTCACTGCAGCACTGTCACTGTCACTGTAGTGTGTGTCAGGGGCTGCACACTGTAGTCACGGTGCTTATACACACCAACACACCAGCTGGCACAGGGGCAGCACTAGGGGTTGAACTCAAGGCCTCACATGTGTGAAGCAGGCACTTTGCCACCGAGTTATCCCTCAGGTCCTCAACTGGAGCTTCAACTGGGGCTTCTAAGAAACGCAGCATGATAAACCCTGACACTGAATCAGACTGTACGTTTCAAACACGATTTCCTGGTGGTTTGTATGCACAATAAAATGTGGGATTTACTCCTTGCTAGAAGTGACTGATGAATCAGAATTTTAACTTTTTGTTTTGGGGCCACACCTTGCTGTGCTCAGGATTTACTTCTGGTTCTGCAATCACAGAGATCACTCCTGGTGGACTTGGGGCGGGGGTGGGGGTATATAGGGTGCTGGGGATCAAACCTGGGTCAGCTATGTGCCCTACCTACTGAAGTATTGCTCTGGCTCTATCTGGTTTTATCCACTTAATTAGTTATGGGCTGGAACAATAGCGCAGTGGGTAGGCCGTTCGCCGTGCATGCGGCTGACCTGGGTTCGATTCCTCCATCCCTCTTGGAGAGCTCAGCAAGCTGCCAAAAGTATCTTGCCCGGATGACAGAGCCTGGCAAGCTACCCATGGTGTATTTAATATGCCAAAAACAGTAACAGTGAGTCTTACAATGGAGACGTTACTGGTGCCTGCCTGAGCAAATCGATTAGCAAACGGATGACAGTGACAATGACAGATCTAATTATAATGACTGTAATAACAGCTGATACATATTATGCTTGGTACCATTGTGTTTTACATACTTAAGCCCCAATTGTCTTTTGATATAGATATAGATATAGATATAGATATAGATATAGATATAGTTTTACTGAACCAGCAGCTTGTGGTAGAGGTTAATTAACCTGGGGGTTTTACAATAAGACAGAGAATAGGTATGAAACTTCACTTAAACCCTGTGTTATTCTGCTTGTATGGTTGCTATTCTTACTCTGAGAGGCAGTACAACTGAGTTGCAAGATGATGAGTTTTCAAGTCTGAAAGACTCAGGATCAAATTGCATTTTAACCTCTTACAAGTTGTGGGATTTGGAAAAGGTCTGAGTTTCACTTCATCATATTTAGTACATTTGTATGTAGTAATAACTTGCAGATCACTTTCTCTTTTCTTCTCCCAGAAATACTGTGAATTAAGTTCTTCTGTACAGCCTCGGTCATTCTCCTGAGCTGTCCTTGTGCTAAAGGCTTTCCAGAATGGTCTGACTCATACTCAGGATATCAAGAAACAGAGGAGGAGGATAAATAATGCTCAAGGCAATAGGAAAAAGAGTAGGAGAGATGGTCCTTAGCAGGAATCTTGCCACTGTGAGGGGAGGGGGGAATAAATCAGGGAAGGGACCTCCATGAATGTGACAGAGGGAAGTGGTCACTCTGGACAAGCACTGGGTGCTGAAAAGGGGTAAAGTGATATGCATGATTATCAGTAACAGTACTGAAAAGTCTAAAAGGATAAGAGAAAAAGTGTCACCCTTAGAGACAGGTTGAGGGCAGGAGGGAAACTGTTGGACATTGATAGAGGGAAGAGGACACTGGTGAAGGGACAGGTTTTGGAACATTGTACAGCTGAAACTCAGTCATGAATGACTAATTCACAGTGATTAAAAACGAAGTCTGAGTTTGAAAGACAGAGGCTTTCCTTGTGTTTAGTTTGACCCTCAAAGTTACTTTCCACACCCTCTTCTTTATATTTCTTCTAGTTTTTCTCCATTTTCATAATTTATAACAATTTTTTATAAAGTTGTTCATGATGATTTATTACATTTAATATTCTAATACCAAACCCACGACTATTACATCTTCCTACCACCATCATTTCCAATTTTCCCGACTGCTGCCCAAACATGCCCCAATAGCAAGTCCTAAATGGTTTAACTTGTATTGTTTGTATGATTAATTTGCTAAAAATGATCAAAAAAGGTTTCCTTAGAAGAAAGTGTGTGAAGATTGTTGTATCTCACCCTCAAGCCATTAAGCCCTGGTATAAGAAATTACTAACATATTGTTACAGGTTAAGCCTTGTGCTACTCCTGATATATTAATGAGGTAGTTTGAGGTTTTGTGTGCTCCAGGCATTCAAAAATTCTGAATGGAGTGAAACAGCTAGAGTTAAATTTTTAACTGGATGGTGACTTAGGAGTCCAGAAGCATCTCTGCAGCTTGGAGCACTGCTGAGCATGGACTTGAAACAACCCCCTAAATAAACAAACAAAAAAAGAAGTGCATATGAGGCTTTTATTTATTTATTTATTTATTTGCTTTTTGGGTCACACCCAGCGATGCTCAGGGGTTACTCCTGGCTTTGCACTCAGGAATTGCTCCTGGCAGTGCTTGGGGGACCATATGGGATGCCGGGGATCGAACCCGGGTCAGCCGCGTGCAAGGCAAACGCCCTACCCGCTGTGCTATCGCTCCGGCCCCATATGAGGCTTTTAAAGGCTAGAAGTTATTAAAAATGAAAAGGTAAATTCAATTCTGAAACTATATATATATATTTTTCTCCCTCATATATAAATCTGACAGAATGATGGAATGTTAACGTTATAAAGGTAAATAAGAGTGCTATCCTCGTGGTGATTTAGCAGTTCTCTATTTGGAAGGGTTGAGGCTATGTCTGGTTTCCTGGTTTGTATGTTTAATGATAGCAACAATAAAGCGTAAGAAACATTTAATCATAAATGAAGATAAGTAAGTTTTTAGTCTCATGGTCCTTTTTCCTTCCCTCCCAGCTCTGGGTTGAGAGACCATGATGTAATAGTCAGCATAAACGGGCAGCCTGTCACCACTACAACCGACGTTACAGAAGCTGTTAAGAACAACGATTTCCTTTCCATTGTGGTTCGTCGGGGAAGTCAAACTTTGATCCTGACAGTTGCACCTGAGATAATTGATTAAGTATCTTGCTTTAACGAGAAACCAAAGCTGTATTACCTGGTTTGTATTGAAGATATGCCAAAGATAAGGGTTTTAAGATCTCTTAAAAAGGGAAAAATGAATGCTTTAAAACACATCTTTAGGGATCATTTGGTCAGGGGTGCTACAACTAACACAAGGAGCCCATGGTGCCATAGAAGCTGGATTTGTTGTTTGGTTTTTGGGCCACACTTGGTGGTGCTCAGGGCTTTGCACTGACAGGCTCAGGGGACCATATGGAGTGCTGAGGGTCAAATTTAGGTCTGCCACATGGGAGGCAAGTGCCTTACCTGCTGTACTATCTCTCTGCCTCTTTTTTTTTTTTTTTTTGGTGCTGGAGATCAGTCAAACCCAAGACTTCACACTTTTCAGACATGTACTCTCTGCTCAGCCACACCAGGTAGAGTTTCTAATTTAACCCCGAGAAGACCATTTTATTATTTTAAAATATCTGTATAGCTACAAACTAGATAAAATGCAAATATTCACACGAATGTATCTACCTACCAAATAATAGAAACCTGAATCCAGAAATTAAAAGAAACTTAAAAAAAAAAAAAGTCCTACTTTACTCAATTAGACTTTTACGTTGAATTGCATTTGGCCAGAATTTTTATGTGTAGAGAATAGATTTCATGTAGAAGTTGAAGTAAAACTGACAAATGTGGATTGCCACTGAGAAATTTAAAAAATTCTCTAGCATTCTAGAGAGGAACTTAGTCTCAACAGTCTTCTATGATAGGTTTTTCACATAAAATAAGTATTTTGATAACTTTGGCCTTTTGTTTATGGGCCAATGTGGCAATGTTCAGGGGTTACTCTGGACTTTGCACTCAGGAACCCCTCCTGGCAGTGCTCAGGCAGCCTAATGGGATGCCAGGGATTGATCCAGAGTCAGTCAAGTGCAAGGCACTGAACTATCTCTAGGCCCAATAACATTGATTTTTATCTTTTTACTTGTCATTCCTCTTGGCACTATTGATAATTTAAAGTCTGAAAGCTGCCAAAGGCTTTCCTCTTTTTAAAGAAATGGCTTTTGAGATGCTTGTGAATATCCTTAAGGAGACTTTAAAAAGAAGCATGAGATGAGGAGGAGGTTGTTGCTTAATGCAGTTTTTTAGCTGGGAACCATATGACCCCACTGAGTTCCCAAGATAGTCCAAGGGATTCTTGGGTAAAAACTACATGATTTGGGGACCCATGTCACAAGACCATGGGAACCAGGACCACCCGGCACGACAGACATGGAGGGTACAGGAAGAAAAGAAGCTTAAAAGGGGTCATGATCTGAAAATGGTTGAGAAACACTGGTTAAAGCATTAACTTCTACTTGAGTAGTATTAAAATTCCAATATTCAGTTTTTCAGAAGTTTTGCTTAGAAATGAATCAAAAGTTTTAAAACATGTGGCATCTTTAAAACCTCTTCAGTTCTATGTGAGATTTCATGTACGTGTACATTTCTTTCGGGGGAGAGTCCAGTTTCCTCATGACCCACAATAATTTTCAAACTACTTTTTAGATGTGGAGATAGTGCAAACAGTAGGTACATGCCCAGCACGTGTAAGGCCCTGAGTCTGGCCCCTAGAAGCCGCGGTGTGGCCCTGGTGGCAAGTATGTTCTGAGGGGCATTTGAGCGCCATGAGGCCAAGCGCTGCTGGTCTCCCTTCCCCAGGGAGTTCCCTGTTAAAAAAAATACTTTTTTTGAGCAAAGGTAAATAAGAATGTACTATTTCAAGGTCTACCAATTATGCGTAAGGATACATTCAATGTGGTATATAGAACTTTGTGGTACAGAAGACAAAATATATATATATATATACTTAGAATATTTAATTATACACAATTACCACCACTTAATATAAGTCATATTAATCAGGGATGATAAAGCTGAAATTCTTAGGGAAGCTGTGCAACAACATTAGGCATATTCAAGAGTTATTCTGATGTGACTGTTGGTCTTTGTATCAGCTGTGATGAGTCTTGGGCTGGGGAAGACAGTGCAAAGGGCTGGAGTGCAAGCTTTGTATGTAAGAGCCCTGAGTTTGGTCCCCAGCACCAAAAAGTGTCTCCTACTACTCAGTACTTCTGGACATGAGCACTTCTGGGTAGGCCCCCAAATAAAAATCAGTTATGATGAATTTTTGTGCAGTTTTGCCTTATTATTTCTAGACTTTGTTATTCTAACAAGTTCTTAGATTGCCCACGAAGTGTCCTTTAACTTGATATGTACTCATTTCAATACACATGGCAAAAGATGGAGACTAAGTTTTTAAAATAACTTACTTAAACTTTAGAATATTTCCTTTCATTCCCAGTGATTTGGGAATGTGAACGCTTGGATGTATCTCTCTTCCTGTGACCAACTGATACAGCCCACAGTGAAGCTTTTGGTATGATTACTTTTTGACAGGATGTGTTCAATTTTCCTTTGCCCCCATAAATAACATCCTAACTCTACCTGGAACTCAATAATTATATCTTTTAATAAATGTCTATTTTTATTTCCAAGGATAAGAGGCTTCTTATATTATCCCACTGTGAAAATGATTCTACAGTTACTTACATGAAATGTATCTAAACTTATAAATACTAAATTTTAGGTGGAATAATTCTACCTAAATCAACCCAGACATGTTTGATGCTGTTGGCTTTAAAAACATAATTGGAATGAAGAAATGAATGTACTGGGGCTGGAGCAATAGCATAGCAGGTAGGGTGTTTGCCTTGCACGCGGCCGACCCGAGTTCGATTCCCAGCATCCCATATAGTCCCCTGAGCACTGCCAGGAGTAATTGCTGAGTGCAGAGCCAGGAGTAACCCCTGTGCATCGCCAGGTGTGACCCCCCAAAAAAAAGAAAAAAAAAATGAATGTACTCAGTACTACCACTGGAGCTTAATCATAATAGGAACTACTGATATAGGAGCTCACTCCAAACATCTAGTTTTTAGCGAGATAAATACAATTCTGAATTTCATTCTATCTTCTGAAATTATCTAAACAGCAGTCCAGGTTGGCAAAATTTATTCTTCAATTTACATTCTGGAAGTCAGAATTTCCACCTATATTAAAGTCCATGAATATGCCTATTTCTGCTGAAGATTTTCATTGGTTTAGCTGCATGAAGATCTGAGGCCGCAAAAGGCACGGGCTATAAATATTCACTTCACTCATCTTCTGGGGTCCACTTGCTCCAAAGGATTGATGACATGGCAATGTACAGAAATAGAGTATGGAAATTCTCCTGCTTATTAAGTCAGTCACTGTCCTTTATCCGTCGTATAAGAGCAAAGAATGCAACTTGATTCCTACAAACACTTGTCACTTCTAGTTTGCAGGTAAAGTTTAACATCCAAAGTTCCAGGAAACCTTCTTAACAAACCTGTTCTCTCCAGAGCAGAAAAGCAATGGTTAGGCTTGATATCAAGGAAGAGTTTCGCATTTACAGAGATCAATTCGGAAGACTTGCCTCTGGGAGTCATAATATCAGTTTTCAGTAAACAGTACACCAATTGCTGCCATCACTCGGCATCAGCCCTCCAGTAATAAGCAAAATTAGGTCAACAAACCACCATATGCCAAGTCCTCCAAGTGTCAACAGTTTCCCTACTGCTGTGCCAGTGTGTCCCAGACAGAAACGATCCACGCCGAAACATCCCAGGAAGAAAGAGTAGAGCAAGGTGGTTATGAAGTAGTGCCCAGTATATCTGGAAAGGACATAAAAAGGAAGATGCTCAAACACATAAGATCATAACTTTAGGGCAAGCAGAGAACGCAAACATGGACAATGTGATTTGAAAGCAGGAGGTCCAGGTTGGATGCCTGGCACTTGGTGGGCTCCTGAGTGCCACCAGGTGCAATCCCTGAGCACGGAGTCAGGAGTAGCCCCCGAGTGCTGCCAGGTGGGGCCCAAAAACAAAAACCCAGAGCAAAACAGATGGACACATTTAATGACTGTAAGCACTTCCCTTGCGGCCGCTTGACTGCCTCCAACCTGAGGAAGATAATCTTTAATTGGTTTGGGTCTTAAAAAGTACCTATTATGATATTAAGGACCTAAAAGAAAAGGGAGTGTACACTGGTAAAGGGATGGGTATTGAACATACAATGTTCAAACATTATATGATTGAAACCCATTCACAAACAACTTTATAACTGTGTATTTCACTGTGATTGAATTAAAAAAACAAACAAACAAAAACTAGTTCTCAGGCACCCAGATCCATAGATCTAGACATGGAAATTTCTTCTCTTTCTATCACACTTTGGCATTCTGCAAAATAATGGTCCAGTCATTTAAATTATGTCATAGGAAATAAATTACACACAGTTTCATTCCTATGCACTTGAACATATTAAGAGTATTATCACATGTTACAAATTCAATTGGTGTACTCAAATCAACTCTTATAGGCCCTGGTGAACTGACTAGCTTTATTATCATTCTTTAACAGAGATAATAAAGTTCACCAGTTAATTAATGATAATCACATATGTGTCAGAAAATAGACTGTATACTTGAAGTTTTGAACAGCTTAGCTTACATTGATTTAAAAAAAAAAACAAACCATATTCCTTTCATACCAGTGATTTGGTAATGTGAAAGCCTTCCCAAATAAATACCACACTGGACTGGACAAAAGCGATTAAGGCGTCTGGTGTAACTGGCATCCTGGTTGGAGCCTTGCTCATCCAGGGGTACTCAGGGCTTGCTCCTGGCGCAGAGCTCAGGGATCACTCCTGGTAGGACCAGAGGACCATATGGAGTCCCCGGGATGGAATCTGGGTCAGCAGGAGTGGAGTTTTCCATCTCCTCATCTCTCTTTATCCTTTCCTAAAGCTGTAGTGCTGGGGCAATTAAAAAATGAGGATTTCTCGGGGCTGGAGCGATAGCACAGCGGGTATAGCACAGTGCATGTGGCAGACCTGGGTTCAATTCCCAGCATCCCATATGGTCCCCTGAGCACTGCCAGGAGTTAATTCCTGAATGCATGAGCCAGGAATAACCCCTGAGCATTCCTGGGTGTAACCAAAAAAGCCAAAAAACAAAAAAGAAAAAAAGAGGACTTCTATCTTATGAACTTTTATCTTATGCACTCAACTGTAGCTGCTCTACTAACCATAATCAAAGACTCTGTATTAGTACATGGTATAAATTCTGTGCCTTTGGCCAGAATTTACAGAGATAACCCTAATTCTTTATTCCCAGTGTCCACACTCTGCTCTTTTATACTGCTGCTTGTGATGACTGGAGGTTGTACACACTGGATTGTAATATCTGCTGTGACACCCAGGACCCCTGTGATTCCTACGGGGATACACTTGGTACAGGGCAGTGCCCAGAACAGAACTTTAGACCTCAAGCCTGCAAGGAAGGCACTTTATTGATGAACTACATCTCCAAACCCCTTATTTATTTAATTTTAAAATGAAGGATTTTTTTTTTTTGGTTTTTGGGTCACACCCGGCGATGCACAGGGGTTACTCCTGGCTCTTCACTCAGGAATTACATTACCCCTGGTGGTGCTCAGGGGACCATATGGGATGCTGGGATTAGAACCGGGGTCGGCCGAGTGCAAGGCAAACACCCTACCCTCTGTGCTATCGCTCCAGCCCCATGAAAGGATTTTTTTAGGGGCTGGAGACAGTGCAAAGGTTAAGGCACTTGCCTACTATGGCAGCTGTGGTTGCAGCACTGGTTCAAATCCTGGCACTGCATATGTCCTGGAAGAACTGCCAGCTGTTGGCCCTAATGCAGAGCGGTGCTTGAGCAAAGCCAGATATGACTCTCAAATAAAAACAAAATTCATTTCCTACACTGTTCATAATAAAATCTTCACTTCTAAAATTCTGCAGCTAGTTTCACAGAATTTATACTAACAGGAATTTCTGTTATGTTTTGGGGCTATACCCAGTGCTCTGGACTTGGTGCTCAGGACTGAACAGGGTTCTGTCACATAAAGCCTGTGCTCCAGCCATCATCCAGGCCCCAGCAGATTTCTGGTTCAACTTCTTCATTTTGTAAACTGATATTCTGGGTGCCCAAAGGAACGTAGCTAGTTGGTGAATGTGACATTTAAAATTTACAGCCTCAGCTCTGAGTTCTGTGTCCTTTCTATTAAAGCTCCACTGCCCCTGCCCATGGACTATGCACAATAGTCATCATGCTGCCCCATTAACATTGAGGTGAAAGAAAAAGTCACATCAGGAGATGGCCTCCATCAAGAACCAATGACCCATTCAAAGTAACACTTACTTTATACAGGGTTTATTCTCTCGGAGGAAGGTTCTAGGACTGGCACACTCAATTCCATCTAAAGCATGGCACTGAACAGAAGTGTGTTCTACATCACTGTAGGCCTGACCACCGAACTGTGAAATAACAACCAAATCAGATAAACTCAAACTTATAAAAGCAAGTAACATGAAATACATCTTAATAATACATCATAGTAAAATGACTCGATAGTTACCTTTTTTGGGGGGACTATACCCAGATATACTCAAGGTTTACTCCTGGCTCTGTACTCAGGGATCACTCCTGGTAGTCCCGGCAGCCGAAAACCTCTAGAACCCAGCCACAGCCATGCTTGGACGAAACCTCACATGTGAAGGAACTGACAGAGGAACCCAGGTATGTGGGACCCGTGGCTGAGATCTCCAAGCCTGCTCAGATCAGGACCGGGCCTCCTCCACCCTGACCCCCCATTTTCCAGTAGCTTGGCAGTCATGCCCACAAACTGCCCCCCCCGCCACGTAATCTCATCAGTGGTCAAGATCCAGAGACTATAAAACTGATGAGCAACAAGATGACAGTGATACAATGATTTAATTTTTAATTTTACTTTAAATGTTCATTGTTTTATTTATTTTTGCCTTTTGGGTCACACCTGGCGATGCAACAGGAGTTACTCCTGGCTTTGCACTCAGGAATTACTTCTGGCGGTGCTCAGGGGACCATATGGGATGCTGGGAATTGAACCTGGATTGGCCGCGTGCCCTAGCCGCTGTGCTATCTTTCCAGCCCCTGTTCATTGTTTTAAATATGCACCCCCACCCCCTCATGACTGGTGTCTTCAATCATATAGGCTTATTGTGATTTAGAAGCGATGATAATGCTTTAATTATCCTATGACAGTGGAAAGAGTACATTACTGAGCTTTTGGGACTGAAAACTAAAGTCAGTGTGTATTAGGTGTTTTATAGTGATTATGTAGTTAATAAATTAACATAACTAGGCAAAAACTCAGAGGAGAGTCTTGGGCCTTCATTTAGGTCATGAACATGTCTGTAAATCATAAACTTCCACAGTACATCTATAGTAAATAAATTCCAGGAAAAAATTTCAGAACAGGACCTCTTACCCTTTATGTGACTAAGTTCTGGCAGCCACAGCACCGTGGAACCTTCTCTACTGATACACTGCTATTTTTGCTGGAGCCTCAGAAGAATAGTGTGGGCAATAAGAATACTCCTTCCAGGGAGTGTCCCCTGGCCCCACTCGGTGCCGAGAACTGCAAGTCCTCCAGGGCTTCTGTCTTTATAGGACCCACCCAAGTGTTTAAGCTCTGGCGCAGCTTTTTCCTGAGAAAACTGGTTCATTCATTCAGGACTCATGCCATGTGGGAAATTTATAGTTACTCTACAAAAGGGTAATTTTATGCCCTTACATTTTCCTATAACAGCACCCTATGACAATGTTTTCTATAAAGCATTCTCTTTGGAAGTGTTTGCGTATAAAATGAAACTAAAACCCACCTTGAGGCAGCCATAACCAAGTTCCTGGGATGCGGTTGCATTTCCAACATGATCTACGGGGTCTTCACATTCAATAAATTCATCAGGTCTGTAAAATTACCAGTAAGGTCATGGTCACTACCATATGGTCTTTGTCAACAGCTGGTTGCTTCTAAATAATTACACAGGCATGAGAGATTTCGGTGGTTTAATGTCATTCTGAGTCTTCAGTGCGGTGTACATTACACTGATGCACAACAGACAGCCATTCAAATGACCCCTTCATTCGGGAGGGCGTTTTTGGTCCCCCGGATGCTATTCTGCTATGGCTTTACGTCTTCCCTGGGTACACAGTCACAAGGTCAGCTGGGCAAAACCGAAGTCAAATAATTCCCAGTTTTCCTTGCATTTCCCAGAGGCCCTTTCTGATTTGGCCAGAGAGCGATCCTAAAAGATGATCTGGTTCTGCTAGGGTCCAGACAGTTCTCTGGGTCGGGGCAGGCCCACCACGAAGGGTCCTCCCCCGGCCCGCGCTTGGTGCCCCCACGTCCCTGGCCTCCTCTCCCGCTCCCGACGCCGGCCCCCGCCCCCAGTGCCCAGGGCTTGCGGGGGGGTGGGGGCGCCCCAGCCCCGCGTCCCCAGAGCGGAGGGCCTGAGACCCCTCCCCCCGCCCGCGGGGGAGGAGCTTACAGGGAGGAGCCGCGGACCCTCCCCGCTTCTTCCGCCCCCGGCAGCTTACAGGTAGGAGCACAGGATGACCGGCGAGTGGGGGTCTCCGTAGTCCCAGCTCGGGGCGCCGGGGTAGCCCTCGGGGGTCGCGGCGCCCGGCTCCGCAGTGGCGTTGTGCGAATGGCTCCTCGAGACACAGTGCAGCAGCAGTAGGTTCCCCAGCAGCAAGGCCGCCTGCCCGCACAGCAGTAAATAACTCACGGGGCAGCCCCCCAACACCATCTTCCTCGCCTGCACCCGCACCGACGCGAGCCAGGCCTGCTCCGGCTTCTCCGCCGAGCCGCAACGCCTCGCTGCCACCGGCCAATACGGGAAGCGCCTCGGAGTCCCGCCCACCTCTGTCAACGAACCCGCAAACAGCGTCTCGAAGCCCCGCCCACTCCCTCAGCCAACGAAACAGCGGACAGCGGCTCGGAGCCCCGCCCACTCCCTCAACCAACGAACCAGAGGACAGCTCGGAGCCCCGCCCACTCCTTCAGCCAACGAACCAGAGGACAGCACCTCGGAGGCGGGGCCGGGCTGGGGTTCGCGTCATGGCCCTGTCTGGGCGTCACGGCCTTCCTCCTGACGTCACGCTCTTCCTCCGGGCTCATCCTCCGGGCTTCATGCTCTTCCTGCTGTCACGCTCCTCCTGGGCATATGTTCCTCCTCCTGGGCTCATGCTCCCTCCAGGCGTCACGCTCCTCCTGGGTTTACAGCCCTCCTCTGGGCTCGCGCTCCTAGGGCTGTCAGGCTCCTCCCCCTAGGCTCCCGCTCCCCTTCGCGGGCCCAGCTCCTCCCCCTGGCCTCCCACTCCTCCCCTGGACTCCTGCTCCTTCCCCTGGCCTCCCGCTCCTCCCCCTGGCCTCCCGCTCCTCCCCCCTGGGCTCCGGCTTCTCTCCTGGCCTCCCGCTCCTCCCCCTAGCCTCCCGCTCCTCCCCCTGGGCTCCCGCTCCTCCCCGTGGGCTCCCGCTCCCTTTCCCGGGCCCAGCTCCTCCCCCAGGGCTCCCGGCCCTCCTCCCCTGCGCTCGGGGCGCTCCCTTTCCCGGGGTGGGCGGGCGCGGAGCCGGGGGTGGGGGGCGGCGGCGGGGCGGCGTCAGGGCCGAGATCGGAATCTGCTCTCCGGCGGGCCTGGGTTTCCCCGACGTCAGCGGCCCGGGATGTCGGGAGCGAGCCCTGACAGCCGCCGGCTTGCGTCAGCGCCGGGCGCGCGCACCGCGGCCAGCGCTGGGGCCCGGGCAGGGCTGGGGAGCGATGGAGCGCGCGGGACCCGCGAGATCGGCCGGGATGGGGGCGCGCGGGCGCGCGGGGGTCTTGCGCCTACGGGGGCTGTGGCTCCTCGGCCTGCTGGGCCCAGTCCTCGGCGAGACGTGGCCAGGTGGGTGTCCGCCCCTCGGGCCCCTTGGGATCTTGCTCTTTCTTAGGTCCGGGACGCTCGGAGTTGGCCGGTGTTGCTGGAGCGGAGCAAGGCCCTGGCTGGGAGGCGGAGCTCCTGCAGCTGAGTGCGGGCCGGGCTGGGGTCGAGGCTCCAGCCCGGGTTCCCCCAATCTCTGTTTCGCACCCCTTCCCGGTCCGGTCCCGCTCCCTCGGCGCGGCCCGGCTGGGCGGTGGGCAGCGCGCCCCACCCCCAGCCCGCGCCGAGCTGCGCCCCTCCGACTCTCAGTTCTGCTCGGGGGCGGGAGTCTGACCCCGGGGAGTCTGCGGGGAGCCCAGAGGCGCCCCGAGAGTCGCATCCTGGTCTCACTGGTGCATGACTGTCACTTGGAAAGAGACCGGGAAGGGGGACGGTCGCTTCTGGTTATTCTAATTCGAACACGCTTCAGAAATGATCCGAGTCACTACTAGGTCCACAGAGCTAAATTTAGTGATGGAATGAAGGAGGCGGCTTATTTTTCTTAAGGCATTTTATAGTACAGATACTTCTTGATGGTAAAAGAAGTAATACTTTTCTATAGTCAGACGTAGTCTTTTCTCTGCTTAAAAAATTTGGGCTCATAATTAGTGTTTTAAATACGGACGAATAGTCCCTGCTTTGCTTAACTCTCGGGATTAGAGTAAGAATTGAATCATTTACGTGGAATCTCTCATTGTGAAGAATTCCTTGGGAAAAGTTGACTTATACTGAAAGCTGCCCCAACATACTCGCAGCGAACAGCCAGCACTATAGCCGCTTTGGGGGAAATAACCTCTTTATTATGGCTCTCGGGCTAAAGTTTTGTTTGTATTACTCTTTTTAAAAATCAGAGTATGGTGGGTGTGTGGAGCCTCTCTTTTCCTTTCCCCTTAAATCATTGTTTTTGGAATTAAAAGCTGATGATGGAAGATTTTATTTCAGAACTGCTGACCTTCAGAAAACTAGTTTCTCTCCTTATCTTTCCTGTGTTCATTTTCAGTTGAAGTAAATTTGCCACATTGCAGGGGTTTTGAAGCTCTAAATACTGACACATATTGAATACAAAACTACCAAATCCCTTCTGGTTAAGTCTTTTTGGCTGTGATTGTTAGGTGATTGTACCATTTACATTTATTATTTATGGTGTAAAATTATAGATTTACACCTTAACTTTTTATAATCTGTACCTGTTTACTCATACAATCACTGCCATTTAAAATGTTAATTGCCTGTTATTACATGCCTGCCTGTAGATAAATGGACTGTTATTAAGCTTTTGTTTCTGTTTTTTTTTTTGGGCCACACCCAGTGGAGCTCAGGCACTGTTGCTCTTTGCTGCAGTGCTCAGGGATCCTGAGGTGCTTGGGAGGACCTTCAGCCCTTTAAACTATCTCCCTGGCTCTCCTTAAGTGGTTTTCAGCTACGTCTTTAAGGTTTTTGAGTTTTGACTTTATGCCCACCCAGTCCCCTACTTAAGCATGTGTATGCTTTAAAAATTTAGTCAACCTTTATTGAATCTGAATATCACGATCAATGCTTTGGAGAAACAGATTGACCAAAACTCAAGCATTTTGGGGGAATGTTGGGGAAGGTCTTATAGGAAAGTAATATTTGAACTGATCTGTGTTGGACCTTTAAGTCAGAGGATGGAGAGGGCTGCAGGGGGAGGGCGCTTGCCTGCAATACAGGCCGACCTGGGTTAGAACACCAGCATTATGTGGTTCCCTGAGCACCTTCAGAGCCAGGAGTAAGTCCTGAGTGTCTCCGGGTGTGGCCGCTGGTGGTGGGAGAAAAGGATAGGGTTCCATAGTGAGTAGAGTTTTTGAAAGAAAGAATATGGAGGGGGGACCCGATATGACCTTCGGAGGGACTGGTGAGAAAGTCTCCAGGCAAGTATATGAGCTGGAAGCCAAAAATTGCTAGGTTGGTACCTTGTGGTGAACCTTCTGCCCGCTGTAAAGGGTTTGGAATTTACCCAGTAGGTTCTTTGAGTACAAGGTTTTTAAGTAAGGGTGTGATGTAGATTTCGAGATAACTGGCAACACTTGGAAATAGAATAGAGGGAGAGAATGGAGACTGGGAGCGGCTATGAGGCCTTTGGTAATAGCATGAAAGTGAGTCAATTTGTGTTTTCCCTAAGGGAAGTTCTTTCAAAATCAGCTGACTGAATTTTTGTAACGCTGGAAGTTTAAAACATAGACCCCCAAATCATTTCTTTTTTTACAGTGAAAATAGAAGTTGAGGATTTTCTTAGTATAATCCATAATATGTTACCCTACATATTAAATAGATTTTGGTAGGACTTTACTACCATTTATAACATTGTGTCAATGGGGAAATACAACATAAATTCCAAACTGCTGATTTAGAGCAACTCTACTCTCTTTCTTTCCTTTCTTTTTCTTTTGTTCTGTTTTTGAGCCACACCCAGCAGCGTTCAGAGATTATTTCTGGCTCTGTACTTAGGAAAGATTCCTGGCATTGTTCAGGGGGCCATACGTTTGGTGCCTGGGATTGGAGTGGTATCTTCTTACTGGTGTGTGGCCACAGGCATGGCAAGTGTTTTACCTCCTGTACTTTCTGACCTTCCACTCCGAATAGTTTTTATTTTCCCACACCCGGTGGTGCTCAGGGCTTACTCCTGGTTCTGCACTCAGGGATCACTCCTGGCAGTGCTCAGGGGACCATATGCCATGCTGGGAACCTACCTAGGCCAGCCATGTTCAAACAAGCGCCCTACCCACTGTAGTATCTGTATGGATCCTTTCTTAATTTGTATATAGGCGCTCTCTCTCTCTCTCTCTATATGTGTGTGTGTGTATATATATGTGTGTGTATATTATATACATATATATGTATGTATGTATATATATACATATATACCTATGGCCTGGATGGAACTGAAGTCCTCATACACATAAACATGTGTTCTATCATTGAGTTATATCATATATCCTTGCCAGTAAGCTTTTTTTTTTAAAAAAATGAAAAAATCAGAAACTGACAAAGGTAACTTGTATCATTATGAAGGATGGCAAGAGGAATCAGTATGAAATCCCTATCCAGTTTTCTGTTTAAGATAGTAATTGTAGAGCACAGATTTAGAATGAATTAAAAAAGGAGACAAGGAGTCTAAAGGACTTGAGATTATTTATTAATTATTATCATTTTTATTTTATTTTTTTGGTTTTTGGGTCACACCCGGCGATGCAGAGGGGTCACTCCTGGCTCATGCACTCAGGAATTACTCCTGGGGGTGCTTGGGGGACCATATGGGATGCTGGGATTCGAACTCGGGTCGGTCGCATGCAAGGCAAACGCCCTACCTGCTGTGTTATTGCTCCAGCCCCAAATTATTATCATTTTTATTTTGCCACACCTGGAGGCTGTGGTCGGCTGACTCCTGATGGTACTTGGGGAGCCCTGTGCCATGCTGGGATTGAATCTGGATTGGCATGTGCCAGACAATCCTCTTAACCCCTGTACTATGTCTCTGGCCAGAATATATGTATTATGTTTCTTTTGGTTTTGAGGCCATACTTGCTGGTGCTCAGTGCTTATTCCTGGCCCTGTGCTCAGGGATCACTCCTAGAACAGTCGGCAAGAACATATGTGATGCTGGGGTTCTAACCTGGGTCAGCCACATGCAAGGCAAGCAGCCTATCTGCTGTATTATCACTCCAGTCCTGGACAAAGCAGTTCTTTTAAATATAAAAAGTTTAGTTTTAGGGCAGGAGTGATAATACAGGGAATAAGGTATTTGCCTTGTACAGAGCTGACCTGGTTTGGATTCCCGGTGTCCCATATGGGCCCTACCAGTCTGCCAGGAATGATCCCTGAGTGCAGAGCCAGGAGTAACCCCTGGATACCACAGAGTGTGGCTCAAAAACCAGAAAAAAAAAAAATTTTTTTTTTTTTTTTTTACTTTTCAGGTCACACCCAGTGATGCACAGGGGTTACTCCTGGCTCATGGCTCATGCACTCAGGAATTACTCCTGGCATTGCTTAGGGGACCATATGGGTTGCTGGGCATCGAACCCGGGTCGGCTTCATGCAAGGCAAACGCCCTACCCGCTGTGCTATCGCTCCAGCCCCGAAAAATTGTTTTTAAGCAAGAAAAATTTTAATTTTTTTTGCCACACCCAGAGATGCTTACTCTGTGGTCTGCACTCAGGAATCACTTCTGGCAGGTTCTGGACACCATATGGGACACTGGGGATCAGACCCCACTTGCCGTGTACAAGGCGATTGCCCAACCCGCTGTACTATCTCTGTCCTCCCAAGATTATAGTTAAATTATGCATCCAACCTAATTTTGAGTTCTAACACAGTTTTCAAAAAGAGCTTTAAATTCTTGCTTTAAAGCCAACTGACTTAATATTTTTCACTTGTGAAAAATCCTGCTGTAGGTTCCAAAGAGAGGACAGTGGCTGAGGCACGCCTGGTTGGCTTGTGCACTGTCCGGAGTGATCCTTGCGCACAGAGCCAGCAGGAAGCCCAGAAAACAGCTGGGTGTTCCCGCCCCCGCCCCCAATAAATGCATTAAGAAAAAACATCTTCCTGCTTTATTATAGACTCCTCTAAAAGATATAAGCTCTTTAATGATTGGACACCTTTTAAGGGGACTACCGAAGTTCAAATGTGTGACAAAGACTCTTGTTTTTTTTTCTCTTCCATAGCGAGTATTTCAAGACTCCAGAATTTATACTGTCCTTTGAATCAGAGCTGACGTTATGAGATTATTGCAGTTTATTTTTAATTTTGTGACACTGTGAATTTAGTCAAACACTGTTTTCAAAGCATTAATGCCTGAGGGACTGCTTGAGGATGCCCCTCCCCCCTTCTTTGGTGTGGTCCCCTGGAGCCACCCCAGGTCTCCTACATACAAGCATGTGTTTTGCTGTTAAGCCACACCCTTGGGCCCTGATTCACAATGATCTAGGGATCCAGAGAAGTAAACTTAAGTTTTGTCATAAAAATATTCAGTTTTTGCATTTTAAAGATGTTAATCTTAACATGTGAATTAGAATATTTCAGTTTATAACAATGTGCTATATATATACATATATAATGATGTAAAAAAAGTAAAAATGTCACTAACAAGCATCTGTTATAGGACAAAACTTCTTTCTTTTTATTTATTTTTTTTTGCTTTTTGGGTCATACCTGGCGATGCACAGGGGTTACTCCAGGCTCATGCACTCAGGAATTACTCCTAGCAGTGCTTGGGGGACCATATGGGATGCTGGGAATCGAACCCGGGTGGGCCGTGTGCAAGGCAAACGCCCTACCCTCTGTGGTCTGCACTCAGGAATTACTCCTTGCAGTACTTGGGGGACCATATGGGATGCCAGAGATTTAGCCCTGTCCAGTTCCATGCAAGGCAAATGCCACATCCACCAGTACTATTGTTTTGGCCTGGACACATTTTGTTTTGTTTTGGACTGTAGTGATAGCACAGCAGGTAGGGCGTTTGCCTTACACACAGCCGACCTGGGTTTGATTCCTCCGTCCCTCTTGGAGAGTCCGGCAAGCTGCCGAGAGTATCCCGCCCACACGGCAGAGCCTGGCAAGCTACCTGTGGCATATTTGATATGCCAGAAGCAGTAACAAGTCTCATAGTGGAGACTTTACTGGTGCACGATCGAGCAAATCGATAAACAATGGGACTACAGTGCTTCAGTGCTTTGTTTTGGGGCTGCATCGTGCGGTGCACAGTGCTCAGGGACCATGTAGAGCTTGAACCCAAACTCCTGGCCTACCATCGAAGCATGTGCTCTGGCACTTTGAGTAGTTTCCCCTGTGTGCACTTAAATTTTTTTTCTTTTATTTATACTTTTTCCTCCCTTCTTTCTCTTTTTTTGGGGGGGTGGGGGTGGGGGGCTGGTTTGGGAAACAGCAGTGTGATCTGTCTGTATTCAGGAATCATTCCTGGTGTTCCAGCAGAATGTAGATGATGTTGGGTAGCAAAGCTGGTTGCCCATATACATAGCAAGTGCTTCATCCTTGTACTATCTCTCTGGCCCGTATTTCGTGGTTTAATTAGCTTTATAATTTTCCCCTTAACCCTATCCTCATGCAAGTAGAGCTGGAGAGCTTGGTCCTTATTAGCTCTGTTGATACTTTAGAATCCTCATGTAAATAAATCCTGTGACTTAGGTGGAAATCCTGGGCATTAGGCTAGTTCTGATACCAGCTATTTGAGAGGTGTGGTTAAAAAGTCTAGTATAGTAATATAATGAAATGAAGCTTTATCCTTAAAATGACAAATGTGTGGACTGTATTGCCACATAAAAAAAAAGATGTTAATCATTAAAAAAAAAGTACAAGGAGATTATAATGATGAGATCTTGCCTGTAGCTGGAAAGGTCAGTAGTCTTTTACTGAACATATATTTATAAAATAGCTACTGTATCAATTAAAATTCTGGACAGTCAGTTACTATACTTTGTTTCAAGGAACTTAGATAGTCTTAGTAGGCCTTTAATCTTATACCTGGTTGGTAGTCTCTCCATTACTATACTTTGTTTCAGAGAACTTAAGTTGTTTTCTCAGGCCTTAGGTCTTATTAAATAGCTCCAGTTTTCTCCAAAGGGGCATTTAGAAACAAGTGGCATCGAGAACTCTCTTATTAAATGTAAAGTTAAAAAATATAAGGCTGGGGGCTGGAGCGATAGCAGGTGGGTAGGGCATTTACCTTTGGCTGACCTGGGTTCAATTCCCAGCATCCCATATGGTCCCCCGGGCACTGCCAGGAATATTTCCTGAGTGCAGAGCCAGGAGTAGCCCCTGTGCATTGCTGGGTATGACCCAAAAAGAAAAGAAAAAAAATATATATGTAAGGCTGTAGAATATAGCAGTCGGAATTACTATTTTGTTTTAAGAGGGTTATTAATATATAACGTATTTACCTTGAGAGTGGAATAAAAGTATGTTACTCAAAATAACAGTGCTTTATGACAGTAATTGCAACTGTTTCTTGGTTTTTTCTTTAGTTGAACTATTTTTGGCCTCACCCAGTAGTGCTTAGCCCTTACTCCTGACTCCTAATTCAGGGATCACTTCTGATGGGGCTTGGGGGTCCAAATGGGATTCCAGGGATCAAAACTAGGTTGACCTTGTGCAAGGCAAACACCCTACTTTCTGTGCTATTTTTTAGCTCTGCAACAAAAGTTCCTTTTAAAGAAGTAATTCCAGGATTTGGAACCTGGACTTATGAAAGTACATAAAGGTGGCTATTTGTTTACATAAATGCCAGGAAAGGAAGCAAAGTGACCCTTGACTGAGAGTTCCTTCACATTCGTTTGCTTTGTGATCTGGTAGAATTCTTTTAATTCATTTCCCTATACCACAGTTGCTATTGTGAAACTTATACTTAGTCTTCCTTGAAACTAAGTATATTTAAAGGGATTAGAGGAAGAGGGCAGGGCAGCTAACACCTTTTCCATTCTCTTACTAGGCTTAAGGCTCTTGGGGTCGGAGCAGTAGTACAGAGGGCTGGCATTTACCTTTCATGTGATGGATCGAAGCTAAATCTGGCTTCCCATATGGTCTTCTGAGCACTGCCAGGAGTAATGGGCACTCTCCACTCCTGACTCTATTAAGCCCTGTGTTTCAACTCTTAGTTTTATTTCCAGTATATTGTTTTCTAGTAGTATGATTCTGAGGAATGTGCTTATCCTGTCAAATTCTGATGTAACCAATAGTGTTCTCCACAGAGGTGATTGTGTAAGATTTGGCTTTTCGTAGTGAGCTGTATCTTTTATGTCAGTGTTTTTTAGTGTGGGGAGAAGTCCCTAGATCGTATCTGAAGAATATTTTCAGTTGTCTGATGGTGCTTTTGGCAAATAGTGTGTAAAGATCAGAGGTGCCTCTGAATATTCCACGTGGCATATTATAGGCCACCCTCCCAAGAGTTTTCTGGTTCACAATGTTCCTAGTGTTTGAGAATGAAGCTTTAATGGACTTCCTTTATAATAACATGCTATTTTGGTTCCTTTGAGAAGTGTTACTAATTGAAATGCAAAGATCAGGGGTGGGGCACAACTTGAGAAAAATCTAGGGGAGGTATGAGTAGAAGATAAAGAAAAAAAAACAGCTAGAACTAGAGATAGGAGAGGTATTTTTGGTGTATTTATGAACCATACCTGGAGGTATTCAGTGTCTGCTCCTGGCTCCGTGCTCAGGATCACTCCTGTCCATGTGAGGCAATCTACTGGTGCCCAGGATTGAACCAATGCCAGCTGCATGCAAGGCAGGCGTCTTACCCCCTGTTCTCTCTCTGGACCAAGAGAGGAAATTAAAAAAAATTTTAAAAAAAAATATTTTTATTGAATCACCGTGAGATAGTTACAAGCTTTCATGTTTGGGTTACAATCTCACAATGATCAAACACCCATCCCTCCACCAGGGCACATTCCCCACCACCAATATCCCCGGTATACCCCCCCTTTCCCACCCTCCCCCTGCCTCCATGGCAGACAATATTCCTCATACTCTCTACTTTGGGGCATTATGGCTTGCAACACAGACACTGAGAGGTCATTATGTTTGGTCCATTATCTACTTTGGGCACACATCTCCCATCCCAACTGGTTCCTCCAGCCATCATTTTCTTAGTGACCCTTTCTCTATTCCATCTGCCTTCTCCCCTCCGCTCGTGAAGCCGGCTTCCAGCTATGGGGCAATCCTCCTGGCCCTTGTATCTACTGTCCTTGGGGGTCAGCCTCATGTGATGTTATTCTATACTCCACAAATGAATGCAGTCTTCAAGAGAGGAAATTTTTAGAAGTACAGGCAGGATGGAGTTAGAGAGATATACTGTGGGTAAGATTTACCCATATCCAACGAGGCTTTGATCTCTGGCTTCCCATATAGTTCCCTGAGCCCCACCGAAGAGCCAGGAGTAAGTCCTGGGCACTGCTAGATGTGGCCCCCAAGTCCCTCCATATACATATTTAAGCAAATATATTTAAGAAGGAAGATTTTCATATATCTAGTATATGTTATTTTTGAATAACATAGACAACAAATATGTCTATTTCTCTGATGTTTTGGAGTGCTTATGGCACTCTGAAAGCGATCCTTGGATGTTATTATTTCCCCCTCCGACTGCCCATGGTGTTGTTGCCAATATTGTGATGTTTAACTGTGGTGCTCACATGTTTTACGCTGTGGTGTTTGCAGGGGTCAAACTTTGCTCAGCTTGCGGTGGTGCAGTCTCAGCCTTGTGCTCAATGAGGCTCTCACCCCTTTATTCGGGGTGCTTATACACGTCCTTGCTCGGTGAGCACTCCTAATTGAGTCATGCAAATTGTGGTGTGGTGCTCACACTCAAACTCAGTGGAGGTCCCACTCTAGTGCTTCCTGGGGAGGTCACACTGCTTTTTATGGTACTCAGCACAGCCTGACTGTGGCCAGGATTTGTTTTTGGTCCCAGGGTCACAGAGAGCAGTGCTGCAGGCCCACCTGCAGAGTGCCGGGATCAGGCTCCAGGCCTTGTCATGGGATTTGAGCATGTGATCAGGTGTTTTGTAAGGCCAGTGCGCTAAGTGCTATTGCCTTAGGCCTACATCCTAATGGATTTTTATCATTATTTTTATTTATTTTGTTTTGGGCCACACCCAGCTATGCTCAGGGATCTCTCCTGGCAGGCTTGGGCACCATGTGGGATGTTAGCGCTAAAGTCGATTTTTCTGTCCTATGAAAGATTTGCATACAAAACTCGAAAGAAAGGTGCTTTAAAGGTGGAAGAAAGGAAAGAATGTCTTTTTTATGTTCCCAAAATAAGAAGGATTTCTCTTTTTCCCCTTTTTCTTTCTTTAGGGCACCGCTGTTTACAGTACTGTTGCTGGAAGGTTTCACGTATGCGCATGCCAGCACCCCGCTCTCCTTCATGCTGCTTCCCTTCAGTGTTGGCGCGTGTGTCCTCCCCCGCCCTGCCCACCTCCACCTGCTCTCCCTGCTGGGGTCAGCTTCCTACTGCATTTCTCTGCATTACAAGCAATCTAGTTTTTTTTTTTTTAATTGAATCACCATGTGGAAAGTTACAAAGCTTTCAGGTTTAAGTCTCAGTTATACAATGCTCGAACACCCATCCCTTCACCAGTGCATATATTTCACTACCAAGAATCACAGTATACCTCCCCCCACCCACCACCCCCCCTAGTCCCCCACCCCGCCTGTGTAGCTGATAAATTTCACTTTACTTTCACTTTACTTTGATTACATTCAATATTTCAACAAAAAACTCACTATTATTGTTTGGAGTTTCTCTCCCCAAAGTCGGACCTGCTGAAAAGGAAGCATTTGATAATTTGTTTTCCATTGCTGAGAATGAAGAGATATTGTGGCCCCACGGTTTTGGATTTCTGTATTTTAGTATTTTAATAACTAAGTCCAGAGAAATATCTGCCAGAAATTGCATCATTGCAAGCTTGTACCTCTCTGCTACTTTGTATTCCACATCTGAGTGTAATCTTTCTATGTCTGTCTCTTTCTTTCTGACTCATTTCACTCAACATGATACTTTCCATGTTGATCCACTTATATGCAAATTTTATGACTTCATCTTTTCTGACAGCTGCATAGTATTCCATTATGTAGATGTACCAAAGTTTCTTTAACCAGTCATCTGTTTTTGGGCACTCTGGTTTTTTCCAGATTTTTGCTATTATAAACAGTGCTGCAGTGAACATAGAAATGCAGATGACATTTCTACTATACCTTTTTGCCTCTCCGGGATATATTCCCAGGAGTGGTATTTCTGGGTCAAATGGAAGCTCAATTTCTAATTTTTTGAGAATCGTCCATATTGTTTTTCAAAAGGGCTGAACCAGTCAGCATTCCCACCAGCAGTGAAGGAGAGTCCCTTTCTCCCCACATCCACGCCAACACCAGTTGCTTTTGTTTTTTGGGATGTGGGCTAGTCTCTGTGGTGTGAGATGATATCTCATTGTTGTTTTGATCTGCATCTCCCTGATGATTAGTGATGTTGAACATTTTCTCATGTGCCTCTCAGCCATTCAGATCTCTTCTTTGGGAAAGTTTCTGTTCGTTTTATCACCCCATTTTTTGATCAGGTTGGCAGTTTTCTTCTTGTGGAGTTCAACCAGTGCATTGTATGTCCTTGTTTTCTCAAACTAAGAAACTTCTGCACCTCAAAAGAAACATGACCAAAATACAAAGACAATCTACAGAATGGGAAAGGATATTTATGTAGTACCCATCCGATAAAGCAATCTAGTTTTAATCCTGGCACGCAGCTGCAACTATGTGACCTTACAGAGTCACTGAACCTATTTCAAAATGAAAATTCTTTAAATATCTGCATGTGCATTTGTAGTTCACGGAGGCCATGCTTTTCTATGATGTTTGCTTCTAAGTTGTGATGAAAAATTGGCTAAGTTAGATATTGTTCAGCATTTTTTTTTTCCTGGTGAAGCAAGATAGTTTTAATTGAAACTTATTTGGAAAGATGTGAGGGTAGAGAAAGGGAGTAGTGTGTGTTCGAGAAAGAACACAGGCTTCTCCAGAATGGACAGCAAAGAAACACCGGGACAAGCAAGTGAGATTCATGTTTGAGGAAGAATATGGGCTTAAAGAGCAAGTCCTGTTAAACTTCTTGAGTAACAGTTGTCCAGGCCTATTAATATTTCTATTTTGCCTATAATTTTTTTCTTAAAAATTTTATTTTGAAATAGAATCACAGGAAGTTGCATGTTTATGTACAGGATGATTTACTTTTTTTCTCTTCCTTAAAAAAAATTGTCAGGATAGTTTGCTTTGTTGTTGTTGGACTTTGTTTTGGGGCCACACCTAGTGGTGTTTAGGCCTTACTCCTGTCTCTGTGCTCAGGCATCACTCCTGGTGACACTTTGATGCGAGTTGGCTGTGCTAGGCAGGTCCATCACCCACAATATTATCTCTTCCACCCTAGGATTATTTACTTTTTATCACATAGAAATTTTAATCTGGGTGAGAAAATAGTTATCAAATAACTTGTGGTTAAAGATATTTCTAGGGGGGCCGGAGCGATAGCACAGCGGGTAGGGCGTTTGCCTTGCATGCCGCCGACCCGGGTTAGATCCCCGGCATCCCATATGGTCCTCCAAGCACCGCCAGGAGTAATTCCTGAGTGCAAAGCCAGGAGTAACCCCTGAGCATCGCTGGGTGTGACCCCCCCAAAAAAAAGCAAAAAAAAATATTTCTAGGGTCCAGAGCAGTAGTACTGTGGGTAGGGCGTTTGCCTTGCCTGAGGCCGACCTGAGTTCCATCTGGTTCAATCTCTGGAATCCCATACAGTCTCCTCCCAACCTGCCAGGAATGATTCCTGAATGCAGAGCCAGGAGTGACCCCTGAGCTTTGCACTATGTGGCCAAAAATAAATAAGTAAATAAAAATAAAATTTCCCTACTGGTGATTTGGACTGGACTGGAGCGATAGCACAGTAGGTAGGGCATTTGCCTGGCACACGGCCGACCTGGGTTTGATTCCTTCATCCCTCTTGGAGAGCCCAGATACTGAGAATATCTCATCTGAACATCAGAGCCTGGCAAGCTACCTGTGGTGTAATCTGTATGCCAAAAACAGTGATAGCAAGTCTCACAATGGAGACATTACTGGTGCCTGCTCGAGCAAATCGATGAACAGTGGGATGACAGTGCTACAGTGCTTTGAAACTTATATCTATGAAGACTGTCTCTTGTCCCATTGTTCATTGATTTGCTCAAGTGGGCACCAGTAATGTCTCCATTGAGAGACTTGTTGTTACTGTTTTTGGCATATCGAATATGCCACTGGTAGCTTGCCAGGCTCTGCCGTGCGGGTGGGATACTCTCGGTAGCTTGCCGGGCTCTCTGAGAGGGACAGAGGAATGGGCCGTGTGCAAGGCAAATGCCCTATCCACTGTGCTATCGCTCCAGTCCAAAATAAAACAAACAAAACAAAACAAAACAAAACAAAACAAAATGTGTCCATGAAGACTATGGATTTTTTTTTCTGATGGTTTCTAATTGACAACTTCAAATTTCTTAATGATACTTTATCACAGTATGTCATAAATATATTTGAATCAGCTAATGGTTACTTAAAAAAAAAGAAATTATTTTTGGTTTTGGATCACATCTGTGGTAGTCAGGGCTTCTGTCCTGGTCCTGTGCTCAGGAATCACCTGCTCCTGGTGGTGCTCAGGGGACTGAACTCAGTTGGGTCTGTAGTGTGCGAAATAAGAATTTTACCTATTGTACTCTCTCTAGTCCTTGCTTTTTTTAATGTTTAAAAAAAATTTGAAAAAAAATTTATTTGGCTCTTGGGCCACACCCAGTACCGCTCTGAGCTTATTCCTGGCTCTGTGCTCAGTAATCATTGCTGGTGGGGTTTGGGGGGACCATATGTGGTGCTAGGGATTGAACCCAGGTCTGCCTCCTGCAAGACAGGAGTCTGCCTCACTCTGGCTCCGCATTCGGGAATCACTCCTGGCAGTTTTGGGGAAGACTGGATGGGATTCCAGAGATTGAACCAGATGGAACCCAGGTTGGCCTATCTCTTTGGCCCTACTCTTTTTTTTTTTTTTAATTTAAAACCATAATTTCTAAACTTGAAGGTGGTTCATTGACGAGGGAGCCGGCCCTGTCAGCGTGGGGTCACACGCTTGCTCCCTGGTTCTGCCCATTGGGGTGAACATTCCTGGCAGCGCTGCTGCCTAGGATCCCTTCTGTGTGCACTGCAGCTAGGTATGTCAATGCACCATGCTAAAGGGGTGCAGCTTGGACTAGCACCGCAACTAAAAAGATGCTTGAGTATTGCTACCTGATGCGCAGCCTCTAGAGCATAAATAAAAGCACATGTGGCACAGCCAAACGTGTGTGACCCCTGGTCATCTCAAGAACTGTGTCAATGGAGGGAAGGAAACGGGGGAAATAATAACAAACACACTTCCCTTGCACATATCAAATAATGTAGGGGCTGCAAAGTACATATTCATTATAAAAACAAATTCAGAGGACCAGGAGGGCGAGCTCAGTAGACCGAGTGAATGCTTTGCCTGCTGGAGGCCTGAGTTTGATCCCCGAATCATATGGTCCCCCTGTGAGTAGCTCCTGAGCACTGTCAGCTTATGACCCCACCAAAAACCAAGCCAAAGTAAACAGAAAACAAGTTCAGGCTTGAGAAGATAAGTCAAAGTAGTGTGCAAGCTTTGCATGCAGGAGGCCTGGGTTCAATCCTGGCACTGCATCGTCCTCAGTCACTGCTTGAAGTGACCCTGAGTAACAATCCATGCTGAGAGTTGCCCCTGAGTAACACTGAGTATGGCCCCTGAACCTAAAGAGAACAAAACCCCATAAATCCAAACTATATATATGAAATGAAAAACAATGGACACGAAGGAAACAAAGTACAAGTTTCATTACTTGCTAATTCTATTCCATCATAGTAACTAAACAAGTTTGGCACATTTATGTATAATATTTCTGTTTATTTGTCACATTTTATAGTGTTATATATAATACAATTATTATTTAATGTGGAGTTGTATAGACGTAAAAGTTTTCCCTCTCCAGTTCCCATAGCTAACTGAAGACTATTATAGAAAATTTTAGACTAGAGAAATAAACTGTTTGTAAATTACCTTAGTTTTGTATTTTTGATTTTGTTTTTGTGATCACACCCAGTGGTCCTGACCCAACTCCTGACTTCGCGCTCAGAGGTCACTCTCGTGGTGCTTGGGGCCATGTGGAAATGCCGGGGATTGAACGGGATGACTTGCATGCAAGGCAAGCATCTTAATCTGTGTACTGTGTCTCTGTCCGCCTTTCCACATTTTAATTTATTTTTATTTTAATGATTTAAAATTTTTTAAAATTAATTTATTTTTTAATTAGTGAATCACCGTGAGGGTACAGTTACAGATTTATACATTTTCGTGCTCGTGTTTCCCTCATACAATGTTCGATAACCCATCCCTTCACCAGTGCCCATTCTCCACCACCAATAAACCCAGCATCCCTCCCACCCCTCAATCCCATCTCCCTCCACCCCACCCTGCCTTTGTGGCAGGGTACTCCCTTTTGTTCTCTCTCTCCAATTGGGTGTAGTGGTTTGCAACAGGGGTGTTGAGTGGCCATTGTGTTAAGTCTCTAGTCTACTTTCAGCACACATCACCCTTTCCCTGAGTGGCCTCCAACCACATTTTACGTGGTGTTCCCTTCTCTATCTGAGCTGCCTTTTCCCCAGAATGTGAGGCCGGCTTCTAAGCCATGGAGTTAACCACCTGGTACTTATTCTACTATTCTTGGTTGTTAGTCTCCTACTCTGTTATTTTATATTCCACAGATGGGTGCAATCTTTCTATGTCTGTCTCTCTCTGACTCATTTCACTTAGCATGATACTTTCCATGTTGATCCACTTATATGCAAAGTTCATGACTTCATTTTTTCTAACAGCTGCATAGTATTCCATTGTATAGATGTAACAAAGTTTCTTTAACCAGTCATCTGTTCTAGGGCACTGGGTTTTTTCCAGATTCTGGCTATTGTAAACAGTGCTGCGATGAACATATAAGTGCAGATATCATTTTGACTATACTCTTTGCTTCTCTGGGATATATTCCCAGCAGTGGTATTGCTGGATCAAATGGGAGCTCAATTTCTAATTTTTTGAGAATTATCCATATTGTTTTCCAAAAGGGCTGAACCAGTCGGCATTCCCATCAGCAGTGTAGAAGGGTCCCTTTCTCCCCACATCCTCTCCAACAGTGGTTGCTTTTGTTCTTTTGGATGTCTTTCCACATTTTTTTTTATTAGTTTATTTTTAATTAGAGAGTCATCGTGAGGGTACAGTTACTGATCCATACATCTTTGTGCTCATGTTTCCCCCATACAAAGTTCGATAACCCATCCCTTCACCAGTGCCCATTCTCCACCACCAGTAAACCCAATATCCCTCCCCCCCCCCAGTCCCGTCTCCCCCCACCCCACCCTGCCACTATGGCAGGGAATTCCCCTTTGTTCTCTCTCTCTGATTAGGTGTTGTGGCTTGCAATAAAGGTGTTGAGTGGCCATTGTGTTCAGTCTCTAGTCTGTATTCGGCCTGCATCACCCTTCCCCGACATGACCTCCAACCATATCAAAATAACTTTTTAAGGTTGTGCCGGTGCTGGCTCTCTGAGGTTACAAGGGCTGGCTCTCTGAGGTTACTCAGGTGCTGGCTCTCGGAGGTTACTCAGGTGCTGGCTCTCGGAGGTTGCACAGGTGCTGGCTCTCTGAGGTTACTCAGGTGCTGGATCTCTGAGGTTACACAGGTGCTGGCTCTCTGAGAGAAAAGGTCGCGCGGCCGCACTAGCAGCCGCGCGGCTCGGATCTGTCCCAGTCCCGAATCCTGGAGCCGTGTTAGTTGCTGCTCAGTGTCGCCGGGGTTCCATCCGGAGAAGGTGTGCAGGCGGCACCTCCTCCCTCCGGCCCCCCGTTGCTGCTGGCCCCGATTCGGGTCCGGAGCATTGTCCGGGCCGCGTTGCTCACCAGAATGCCTGCCGCTTCTCTGTGGATTGTCTGTCTTTCCACATTTTTAATAGAAGTACTTATGTGTCTCCTACCACAGATATATTCTGCATTTTATTTTTTGAATTTTGGGCCACACCTGTCAGTGCTCAGGAGTTACTCTGAGTGGCTCTGTGCTCAGGGATCACTCCTGGTGGATCTGGGGATCATATGTGTGCCCTACCCATTGTCATATCTCTCCTACCACTGTTTTCATACAAGTGTAAGACATTTAATTTTGTTCTGAATATTCAAAATGAATCTTGAAGACAGAAATTTTAAAGGAGAATCATACCCACTCAGTAGTAATTTCCCCAAATGTCAAATATCTGAAGTGTTAAATTTTTCCTGATTGTCAGAATTTTTTCCCATTTTATTTTATTTATTTACCTGATTTATTTGAATCAGAAGCCAAACATGTCCATATGTTCCATTTGGTTATAAGACTATTTAAACTTATGAAAGTTCCCTTTTATCTCTCTTCAAGACATTTTTGGAAGAAATTTCATGTAGTGAATTTGTTTCCTTTATTATTGTTCCACTGAAGGGTAAGACCCTGTTTGGCAGCTTTCTCTTTGTATGTTCTGTTCTCAGAATACTTTGTATTGAGTGGAGTTTTCATATATAGAGGTGGAGGTTTTTCATTTATAGAACTTAGATGGTAACTACTTCAAGTTCACTGCAAAAATTGACATGCTATTGTCATGTATGAGATTGTGTCAGAGATACTGATACTGAATTGGGTACCAATGCAGGTGAATCTTAACAGATGGGTTTACCATGGACAAATTTGATTATACTCAATTTTGCTCAAGTGATGACTTTAGAATCATACCTCACTTGTTATGTTTCCACTGTTGATACCCAAAGCAAAGGAAATGAAAGAAAAATTTAAAGAGGGACTTTATCAAACTAAAAAGCTTTTTGCTCAGCAAACCATCAACAAAATAAAGACTTACTTAGTGAGAGAAAATATTTGCTTATCACAATATATTAAAGAGTAATACCCCAAATATATAAAGGACTCATACAATTAGAAAAAATGTCTGATCAAAATATGGTAAAGAGAGTAAAGGAGACAGTTTGGAGTACTAGTGTGTATGCCTTGGTGGCAAGAGACCTGTGTTCGAGTCCTAGAACCACATGGACTGCTGAGCACCACCAGGAGTAGCCCCAGAACTGAGCTGGAGTAGCTGTGAGCACCAGCAGGGGCAGCCCAAAAACCAAAAAAAAAAAAAAATCACAATAAACCAACAAACTAAATTCTAAACTAGACTAAAACATGGGCAGAGGATACTATGACCTAAACGTTTTGTCTTTATGATAGATTGATGACAGTTGTGAAGTGGACCAAGTAGCTAGCATGGGGTGGGGGTGGGGTGGGTTCAGGGTGCCGTGCTTTGAATGCACATGGTTTGTGTTTGATTCCCCATGCGTGTCTTCTACACCCCGATGAGCAGCATCTGTGTAGCCTCAGGCTTCTGAGAAGCCGGTGGGGGGGGGGCAGGATTCTGGGGGGCCCTCGAACACTGCCAGGGCCTGCTTGGGGTTGCTGGTGTTCCAGCCCAGGAGTCGAAGCAGTAAGTAGGTAACAATAACAAAAGGGAAGGCAGTGGAGTGAAACAAATCTTAAAGAAAAAAAGGCTAAACCCATAATGATGTGGCTAACAATGACACTTGGAAATGGGGGTAAATGCCTGGGAGCGTCTCAGCCACCAAAGTAGTTGGTGAGCAAAGCAGGTTCCATGTTCACAAGCGTGTCCCCAAACCTTCTTCCCGCACCCCAGGTTTGGTTTTGGGAGTTTGGTTCTATTTGGGGCTTTTTCATGTTATAATCTGCATCTGTATTTATATATTATTTGTTTCGCTTTCAAGTGTATCATGGCAAATGTACAGATTTTTTTCTTTTTGTTAGTAATGTGTTAGGATTTGTAAAAAAAGAAAACCAGAAAACAAAGGACTCTTTTGTTCTCTGAATAAATGAAAGTTAACTCAGTTTCAAAAATAAAAGGCTAGAGTTTAAAGTTGAATGTGATTGCTCTATCTATCCTTTTGGATAATACTGTTTCTTAAAAGGAGATGTATTTTTTTTTCTTTTTCGGTCACACCCGGTGATGCACAGGGGTCACTCCTGGCTCTGCACTCAGGAATCACCCCTGGCGGTGCTCAGGAGACTATCATATGGGATGCTGGGATTCGAACCCGGGTCAGTCGCATGCAAGGCAAACACCCTACCTGCTGTGCTATCACTCCAGCCCCAGGAAATATATTTTGTTACTTTAATATATTGCTATTTCCATGTAAAATTATATATACAAATAATACATAACTATGTGATATAGCGCAGTGGGTAGGGTGTTCGCCTTGCATGAGGCTGACCTGGTTTCGATTGCTCCGCCCCTCTCGGAGAGCCCGGCAAGCTACCAAGAGTATCCTGCCCACACGGCAGAACCTGGCAAGCTTCCCGTATTCAATATGCCAAAAACAGTAATGACAAGTCTCACCCTGGAGACATTAATGGTGCCCACTCGAACAAATTGGTGAGCAATGGGATGACAGTGACAGTGATTAACATATAAATATATATAATATTAATATAATATATAGTATATATGTGGGTTTTGGGGCCATACCCAGCTATGCTCAGGGCTCACCCCTGATTCTGTGCTTAGGGATCACTCCTAAGGGCTCTTGGGGGACCAGATGTGGTGCCGGGGATCCAACTGGCTGCACTATCTCTCTGGCACTTATAAAATATATTTTTTTAATATGGGAATGTGGGGACTAGAGTGATAACACAGGGTGTACAGTACCTGACTTTCATGTAGCTGATTGGATTTAGTCCTTGGAATTCTACTTGTCCCTGAGCACTGCCCACCAGGAGAGACCCCGGAGTACAGAGCAGGAATCTGCCCTGAGCACTGCAGGGTGTGGCCCTCAGACTGTATGTGTGTGTGTTAGAATGGGGGTGATTTGTTCAACAATGACCATTCAATAATGATGTGACCATTCATCTTTTGATTTCCATTATAATTTGGTACTGTGTAGCTCCTCAGGTTCATTCTCTCTGTATGTCACTCCCTTTTCTTTAGACTTTCAACAGAACTTACATCTCTCTTCTTATGAAGTTATAACTCCTCGGAGATTAACGAGAGACCGAAGAGAAGCTCCTAAGCCATATTCAAAACAAGTAAGTTATCTTTCTTCCTTTTTTTGGGGGGGGGTTATATCTCTATGACTTATTTATTTAATGACAGTAAGTAATTGGATCCTTTTGCCCATTTTGCTCATCAGCCACTCGGGGCACTTTGGGGCAGCCACTGATCTATTCTCTGAATCCATGAGCTTGTTTTTGTTTTTGCTCTTCTTGGATTCGCATCCAAGTGAGATCATACAGCATTTGTCTTTGTCTGACTTATTTCACTTAGCATAATGCCCTCAAGTTCTATTCATGTTGTCTTGAATGGCACCATTTTCTACTTTCCCTTATTACTTTTTCATTTGTTTGTTTTGGGGCCACACCTGACAGTGCTTAGGGCTTACTTGGCTCTCAGTGGTCTCTCCTCGTGGTGCTCAGGGCACCACCCAGTGTTGGGGGCTGCACATGGGCCTCCTCCATGCAGAGCATATAACCAGCCCCTTGAGCTATATGTCTGTCTCATTATTTGTATATGAAATGCAGCATATTTTATGTGTGTTGATTTTGTAGCCTGATATTTTGCTGTCTTTGTTTAAAGTTTCTCCAGAGGTTTTTTTTTTGGGGGGGGGGGTTTAAGTCTTGAGGGTCTTCATGTATCTTACCCAGGTTTAGATGGCATGCACAATGGCCTGGGGTTCACAGTTGCTGATGTCTTACAATTGATGTGACAATATTGACTGGAGATTGTAGTCATATGTAACATTTACAGCTGTTCGGTAATGATCTTTGTAGTTATAGAAGATTTTACATTTGCCAGATCCAGTTTAGGAGTGGCTGTTTTTATCTCCTAGCTGTCTCCTCTCTGCTGCTGCCTCTGGGATGACAATATTTCTATTTTTTTCTTTTTCCTTTTGCAATGACTGCTCCTATCTGTGCCCTGGGGACACCACAACCACACCTACACCCACTTTGTGCTTGGTTGCCATTTCCTGGTCTTTTTCTGACATGTTGGTCATAGGCACAAAACTCAGCTTTTTTAGATCATAAATTGTTTGGCATGCTCCAGTGTAGGTTGGAGATTAAATCTGATGTTGAAGATTTAAGTTTGGGGAGCTTTCTCTGATTATGAGCTGGCTGTGGCTACAAGTCTGTCAGGTTGCATGACATCTCAAACCTGAAAGGTGGGGCCAAAACTGTGTTCTAGCAGAGCAGGGCCCCCGCTGAGACCCCTGGTTGGGGGGAAGCTGTGTCTGTGACAGTGCTGGCAGGGCTCACCTTGGGAATGACTGTTCCCAGCCTCCACCAGATATGTGTGGCAGCTCTTACTCGATTTAATAAGTCCCGAGACTCGCTGATTCCTGAGTTCCCATACAAAACTGAATTCTGAGAGAAGCCTAAATGGTTAGATCTCAGCATGAACCTGGCAGTTAGACTGCAAGCCTGTTCTTCTGGGCCCGGCTCACCGAGGGAGTAACTGCTGCCTGCTCACACTGGCTTTGTCGTCCCACTGCGTTGCACCTGAGGATTGATAGAAAACTGATGTGTTTTACTGAGTTCCTTATGTTCGGCACCCTCTTATGGTTGGTCTGTCTGTCCATGGCCAGTCTGTTGGACCTTCTGGCTTCTACTCTCTTTCAGATTCCACTTCTCCCCTCTCTTATCCAGAAGACCCCCTCCATAGCTCTAGACTTGTCTGCAGTTATTTGTTCTACAAACAGGAATCTCTCTCCTCGATGATGGCTGTTTTCTCCAGCGAATGATCTCTGTGAATCCCTTGTGGGATGCTGTGCTTCATTTAGATTTTATGCATTCTTCGTGTTGATGCCACAGGAACTCTCACATTAGTGAGGTTCACAGGAGCCTCCTTGATTCTGTCACTGTCATCCTGTTGCTCATTGATTTGTTTGAGCGGGCACCAGTAACGTCTCTCATTGAGAGACTTATTGTTACTGTTTTTGGCATATCCAATGTGCCACGGGTAGCTTGCCAGGCTCTGCCACGGGGATCGATACTCGGAGAGCTTGCTGGGCTCTCCGAGAGGGGTGGAGGAATTGAACACGAGTTGGCCACGTGAAAGGCAAACACCCTAACGCTGTGCTATAGCTCCAGCCCTTGCGTTTCTTTTTTTTTTTTAAAAAAGACTAAACATTGGACTGGAGTGATATTACAGTGGGTACTGTACTATCCCCTGCCTGTGCCGACCTGGGATCCATAACCAGCACCACAGATGGTCCTGAGCCCTGCCAGGACGATTCCTGAGTGCAGAACCAGGAGTGAGACTTAAACTCTGCAGGGTGTTGTGTGCTCTTTCCCCCAACAAATAAGGAAAAAACAATTAAACATGAATTTGAAACATACTAGAATGAATAGGACTGGAGCGATAGCACAGCGGTTAGGTGTTCGCTTTTCACGCGGCCGACCCGAATTCGATTCCTCTGCCCCTCTCGGAGAGCCCGGCAAGCTACCGAGAGTATCGAGCCCGCGAGGCAGAGCCTGGCAAGCTACCCATGCATATTGGTTATGCCAAAAACAGTAACAATAAGTCTCTCAATGAGAGACGTTACTGGTTTCCGCTCGAACAAATCGATGAGTAATGGGATGACAGTGACAGTGACAGTGACTAGAACGAATAATAGACTTTATGAGAGAAAGTTGCTGTTTCATAAATTTCTGACTCTTAAGCAGTGATGATTCTAGTGATCTTGTTAATAATGATAACAATAAACCTCTTAACTTGTGATCTTAGAATACTTCTACTTTACCTTCATTGATGTTGAAGAATGTTATATGCATATAGTTCATATTCATATCTGGGAATACTTACTCAAATGTGAATTTTATCTCCACATCAGAAGTAATATATTGTTGTTGTATATGGGATAACAAGTGCACAAAATTAATTTTTATACTACTACTTAAAAGTTATATTATTTCTATAAGGATCAGAGATAATCTGTTTTGGAGTTTGTTTTTATTTTGCAAACTTTCCAACTTTATAGAAGTATACAGTATTTTAACTTAACAGTAACATAAATTGAAGGATAGCATTTAGCTTATTACTTTTGAATTGCTGATATTTCCATAAATGTAAGAGTTCTTGCACATGGTTTAGGGACTAAACATTATAAAGAAGTAATGGAGTTTAGAACCAGAAGTGGTTTTATTTTTTTAAAATTTATTTAGGTTTTTGGGGCTGGAGCAATAGCACAGCGGGTAGGGCATTTGCCTTGCACGAGGCCGACCCGGGTTCGATTCCCAGCATCCCATATGGTCCTCTGAGCACCGCCAAGAGTGATTCTTGAGTGCAGAGCCAGGAGTAACCCCTGTGCATTGCCAGGTGTGACCCAAAAAGCAAAAAAAAAAAAAAAAAAAATTACTTAGGTTTTTGCTAGAATGACTCACAAAATTCAGGAAACCTAGAATGACTAGACTGCTGATTTATTATGAAATACCACTATGTTGGACTAGCTATATGGAAGGGATCCAGAGGGCGATGTGTGAAAAATGGCATGGAACTCCCCTGTGTGTGCTATTTCCCTGGCATCCTAATTGGCTCATCAATCTGGATGCTCTCTGAACCTCAAACTGTTGTAGGCATGGTTAATCAAATCATTGGCTATTGCAGGTTGATTTAGTCTTCAGCCCATATTCCCCCTCTGGTTGTAGTGGGTTAATTGAGGGGTGGTGTAGGACTGTAAATTCCAACCCTTTCATCATAAGATTAGTTCTCCTATCAACAAGCCACCTGAGTTGTTTCTAACTCGTTCCCTTAATAAGAACACTTTCATCATTCTCAATATTTGAAAAAATTCAAGAGTCAGGAACTGTAGAGGAAGACCAGAGACATAAAAGAAATGTAGTTCGTCATCATCAACAACCATAGTGTCACTGTAGTCAGGAACTGGGAGGAACACCAGAAACATAAAAAAGGAAATTTGTATAGATGTTTTACTTAGAGTAATGACAGTCGTCTGCACTCAGGGATCAGTCCTGCTGGCGGTCAGGGAACTGCTGGGTGTGTAAAAATAAAAAAGAAAAGATAGGGCGAGGGAAGGGACGGAGGCCAAACTGGTTGCTCGATCGGTTTATTTCATGTCCATCTCCATTCTCCTCTGATTCTCCTCCTGCTTCTTTCTCCCCCATCCTACTTCATTTTCTCTCTCTCTCTCTCTCTCTCTCTCTCTCTCTCTCTCTCTCTCTCTCTGTCTCTGTCTCTGTCTCTGTCTCTCTGTCTCTCTCTCTCTCTCTCTCTCTCTCTCTCTCTCTCTCTCTCCTCTCAACCGGCTCTCGGTCTCTCTCTCGATCTGTGGATCTGGCCCCCCAACCCACTCTTACAGCCTAGTTAAATCTCCACAGCAAGAGGGGGTTGGGGCATACACATAGGTGTGGTCAGCAATAGGGTAAGGTTCTTTTCCCTCAGGGGATGCTTCTCCTAGGACTTAATTCTCTTTCAGCAGAGGGTCCACCCAAGGGCAGAATCCCATGAATGTGTTTCTCTTCTCCTCAGCCAGCAAACATATAAGAATTAATAATATTAATCATTTTGTATGGACACAATAAGAGATGCATTAAAAGCTTATAGAATTGCTCTCCTGGGGCCATCTCAATCTCAGACTATAGTGCTCAGGTCAGAACAGTCTTTCCTATCCCTAGCAGGGTCCCAGTCTCATAATTACTATTGGATCATGACAGCATTTGTCTATGACCAAGCTCTTAACTTATAGTTAAGAATTAGGCAGTTTGGCCAGGCCCATCTTGATGCCAGGGTAGCACACAACTCACTGCTTGCCCTGGATCCTTCCTGTCCCACGTCGGGGACCCTACTTTGGGGTGCTAGGAACTGAGGGCAACTGAGGCTTAAGTGGAGAAAGCAGATGCCCGGGAGGGAATAATATTTGAGGCCAATTAAGTCCCAAGTTACAAAAACATAATATTGTCTTCTTGTGTCTATACAAAAAGGACATAGCTTTAAAGTAAATTATTCAAAAGGCATAAAGAGGAGAGAAAGGCAATGTTATAATATTCAGTGTCCTAGGAAGTTCTGACCTTACCAATTAACAGAGTTTGATTAAGGGAAGAGCAGATAAACTGGTAGAAATGGTTACAGATAAACAAAGGAATGGGAGTGACTCGGGAGCACTTTGATGGGTGTGACTGATAAACCTAAGCTCCTAGTGGCAAGGGGGAAAGGACAAACCAATGAAATCCAACAGCTGGGGATGCTGGGGATAGAACTTGGATTGGCTGCATGCAAGTTACGATGGCTCCGGACAACCATAAGCTTTTAAGGAGAATGCTAGGATCTAGAACTTGATCCCTCCTTAAAGAAAGTCAGATGTTGATGTTCCTTGAAGAGAGGGTGGCACTATTTCTTGGCAGAATGTTAATCTAAAAAAATTAGGGAAAATAGGGGACACCTTTCATAATATTATTTGTTGGGTCCTTGCCTTTCTTTTTTACCAGAGTTAAGGCAAAATTGAACCTGCTAGTTCTAGACATTAAGCTCTTCTGACTAGTAAATGGTGAGTTTTTCTCGGAAGATGTTTCAGGTTTTTGTTTGTTTGTTTCTGCTTTATGGGTCATATCTGACAATATTCAGGGGTTACTCCTGTCTCTGCACTCAGAACAGAGTGCATCATAAACAACAATCATAGTATTGTTACTCCTGCCTGTTTTGGGGGACCATATGAGATGCCAGGAATTGAATATAGGTGGGCCACATGCAAGGTAAGTGGGTGCAAGCCCTACCCACTGTAATATTGCTCTGGTTCCCTGGGAAGATGTTTCAGAATGCTTGAGGTAGAGAAGAAGATTCCATGAATTTTAGGGTATACGGAATATTACCTTTTTTATTTCATTGTTATTATTATTTTGCTTTTTGGGTCATACCCGGCGGTGCTTCGGGGTTACCTCTGGTTCTGTACTTAGGAATCACTCCTGGCAGTGCTCAGGGGACCATATGTGATGCCGGGGATTGAACCCATGTCAGCCGAGTGCAAGGCAAATGCCCTACCCACTGTACTATCACTCCAGCCCTATTACCTTATTTAATACTTTGATTTGGAGATGTAATCAGTGGTAAAAACAAAACAAAGCACCCCTAATTGATGTACCACTGATTAAGAAGGAAGGTCTTACAGTTTTATTATTCCTTATACAATGTATTTTGATTTCTAGTGAGGGGAAACAAGTATGATTTAGAAGTGATGAAATGTGATATGCTGTGTGAAGATATAAAAATTATAGAAGAATTTGACTTCTTTTTAACTTTCAGTTATCTAGAAACCAAGGATTCGTTTCATGTGAGCAAAGAAAAAAGTACTATAGATAAAACATGGAAGAAAATACAGGATAAATCTAAAATCTAGTTGAATTATAAATGAATTTAACAATTTTCATTATTTAAGAGCAGATATAAAGTTTTCCTATAAAATGAAATTGAGCTCCCATATAACACAGAAATGCCACTTCTGGAAATCTTCCCTGGGGACCCAAAAACACATAACAGGAATGCCATCTGCACTTCTATGTTCATTGCAGCACTATTCACAGTAACCAGAATCTGGAAACAACCTGAGTAGTGGAGAACGGAGGACTGGATAAAGAAACTATGGCACATCTACACAATGGAATACTATACAGCTGTTAGGAAAAATGAAGTCATGAAATTTGCTTATAAATGGATGGACATGGAGGGTATCATACTGAGCGAAATGAGTCAGAGGAGAGGAACAGACATGGAAGGACTGCACTCACTTGTGGGGCATTAAAAAAAAACAAACACATAGTATGAGGCTGAGACCCAAGGACAGTAGAAACACAGGCCAGGAGGATTGGCCCATGGTTGGAAGCTGCCTTAGGTGTTGGGGGAGAAGGCAGTTGGGATAGAGAAGGGACTGGATAAGAACTGTGTGCTAAAATTAGGTAAAAGAACAAATGTGATTAACCTCTTAGTATCTGCAGGGCAAACCATAGAGGCAAGCTCAGGGTAGGGGTTGGGGGAGGGAAACTGGGGTCATTAGTAGTGGAAAATGTACACTGATGGAGGGATGGATGTTGGAACATTGTCTGACTGAAACCCTAGCATGAACAGCTTTGTACCAATGTATCTCAGGTGTCTCAATTAAAAAAATTCACTAATAAACTTTTAATTCAGTGTAGAAATTCTATTTTCTTGCAAATATCAGATGGTGAAAAATAATTTATAAGGTGGTGTTTTATTGTGCTTTTCTCCTTTTCTCTGCAGGTATCTTATGTCATTCCAGTAGAAGGAAAAGAACATATTGTTCATTTGGAAAGGAACAAGTAAGAAATTTCATTTACTTTGATTTTTTCAGTAATTTTTCTCCAATCGTATATTGTTTATTTTTAAATGACTAGTTAGTATAGTAGGTAGATAGAAAATGAAAATAAGGAGTAGAAGTGTGGAAAAGCCATGATATTTTGTATTACCAGTGACAGTGGAGCTGGGGAAAATACATTTGAATAAAAAGTTGTATTTAAGGTGAAAATTTTATAACTGAGCAGGGATAAAGTAGTCTTTAGTAGTTTTATCAGTTTGCTAAAGCTGCCACCACAAAATACCACAAAGTACCACAACAGAAACGCAAATGACTTAACAGAAATTAATTTTCTTACTGTTCTAAGATCAGGTGCGTGTGGGTGGGAGTCCAGTGGGGAGCCCTTCTCCAGGGCTTCTTGTTTGTGCATGCGGGGTAGGGCGGGGGTGGGGGAGGTTTGAGGTCGCTCTGTCTGTTTCCCTGATGACGTTAGTCCTGTATACTCAGTTCCTCACCCCTGTGACCTCATTTCATTATAAATATATCTTTTGTAGTCCCTTATCTGTTATAGTCACACTAGTATTGTGTGTGTGTGTGTGTGTGTGTGTGTGTGAGAGAGAGAGAGAGAGAGAGAGAGAGAGAGAGAGAGAGAGAATGAGAGAATGCTCGGTGTCTGTGCAGTGCCTGGAATTTAACTAGTCCTGCATGCACTCCGGTTGTGAACTATCTCTCCAGCCCTCAACATCTAAATTTTGGGTGTCGGGGAGAAAGAGACAGAGATCCATTTTGTGACAGTGCTCTTCTCTTCTCCCCGTTTAAACCCTCCTTTATTTTGGCATGTTAGAACCTGATTCAGTAATCTCTGCTCTCCAGGTGCCTCTGTCAAGCCATGTCTCTGGTTCCTGGGCCATTCTCTCTCCTGTGGTCTGTCTTCCCTCCCTAACACCCCTTTACCCCTTCCCATATCTTGAGTGAGTCATTCCAGAGAGGAAATAAGTCACCTACTAGGCCCTTTGCCCCTGAGTGAATGAGGCTGTGAGGTGTGACTGTCGGGGCAGTGTTGCTCAGAATGTGCCGGCCAGCAGTCACACCATCTAGGATTTTAACCAAAAGTGTTACTGCCAGGTCTGACCCGAGAGTGGATCAGAATTCTGAGACGGGTCATAGTTGGTATTGCAGTCTATGTTTTAGCAAGTTTTCCAGATGATTTTTTGTATTTTTAAGCTTGAATAACATTATGACACTGTAATATGCAGTGAGCCATATTTTTCAGAGATTTTCAGAAGGCTTCTGCCCTTTTTTTTTTTTTTTTTTTTTGGCTTTTTGGGTCACACCCAGTGATGCTCAGGGGTGACTCCTGATTCTGCACTCAGGAATCACTCCTGGCAGTGCTCCGGGGAACCTTATATTGGTACTTATATTATTGAATTTTCACCACCTCCTGAAAGATCCTTCAGCTCTAATGTATGATGTAAATATGTAAAAAAAAATATGATAAGCCTAAATATTTTCTACAGGAGATGTAAATAATTAAATTTATTTCAATAAAACAATTTCCTTATGTTTGCATGGTTTTAGCTTACTGTTTTATATCATATTGTCATTAAAAGTTTAGAGTGGAATTTATTGTCTTATATAGAAGAATACTTAGGTTTTGGAAGATGACTTGTTCAGCCTCATTAAATTTATAGATTTTTAAGCATCTCTTGAGAAGGCTCCAGAGTTGTCCCCCCACAGACCTTGCTTACCCGCGAAGACTCAGCAGGGGCAAGGTTAGTTGAGGAAGTCTGGTGTGGATGGGCCCCTGGGACTCTCACCCTCACCCCAGGAAGGCTCCAGAGATCTGGGCCTGGGGAGAGTGATGTCTCTTTGAGTTTAGTCTGGAGGATATTTCAAGGAACTCAGTCATCAGTTTTGTGAAAGGGTCTTGTATAATGTATTGGTCAGGTAGCTAACATCACTCTACATAACCTACACAATTGTATGCAAATAGTCTTTCCACTGAAACAATAAAGTCAAGCTTGTCCTGAATGACTCCAGAGGGAATTTTCAACTTCGATTAATACAAGATAAACTGCTAGCTAGCACATTGCACTCCTGGCTTTGTCTGTAGTTTTTTTTTTTCTTTTATCTTTTCTTTCTTTTTTTTTTTTTAAATTACCCACCACCAATATCCCCGGTATATCCCCCCTTTCCCACCCTCCCCCTGCCTCCATGGCTGACAGTATTCCCAGTAATCTCTCTACTTTGGGGCATTGTGGCTTGCAACACAGACACTGAGAGGTCATCATGTTTGGTCCATGTAGGTTTTGAAGTCAAGTTTAGAGCTGCTCTACATCTTCTGTAAGATGATATTCTTTGCTTGGACAACCTTTAGTCAGTCTGTAGGCTCTTCTCCCTGGCTCAGTTGTGCACTCACTTTCTTGTAAGATCCAGTTTAAGAGTGGGAACCCCCATCCTTGATGTGTAATATCTGTGGGTATTCGATCAGTTTCCTTTTTGTCTGCCTCTCTGCTGCTGATGTCTGATCTTCTTTCCTGTCTTATGCAAGAAGCCCGCTGAACACTGGAGCTACAACATCTTTCACTTAACAATTTTCCTTAGTAACGTTTTATCAGGTCCTGTTGAGCCCAGAGTCCAAGAGCAGAAATCCTCTGCCTCCTTCCCCCGGTCTCTGGTGACCCGGGGGTCACACCCATAAGCCACCTCCTACCAGTGGCGCCATATAATCTCCTTATCGGCCACCCTCCAGAAGTCACGGCTGCTTCTCCCGGAAGGGAACATAAAATGAGGCCCCCATCACCATGCCACCGGACTCTGTGTCAGGCTGTTTTCACTCAGCGCACCCCAGAGGGGGGCGGGTGAGAGCCCTCCCCACCCCAAGGGACTCAGCCCTGGCAGCCGACCTCCACTACCCAACTGCCACCAAGCTCTAGGCTGCTTTCCACACCTAAGGCTGAGTCTCACACATGAGGGAACATATGCAGCCGCACGACACATCATCATAGAGGGAAATAAATAGATACGCCTCTCGGAGAGCCCAGTAAGCTACCAAGAGTATCCCAGCCTTACAGCAGAGCCTGGCAAGCTCCCCGTGGCATATTCGATATACCAAAAACAGTAACAATAGCAGGTCTCATTCCCCTGACCCTGAAAGAAGCCTTCAATCTTTGGGAAAGACAATAAGGAGAGGCTGCTAAAATCCCAGGGCCGGGATGAATGGAGTCGTTATTGGTGCCCGCTCGAGTAAATCAATGAACAACGAGATGACAGTGAAACAGTGATACAATGATGTTTTATCCAATGTCCTCCTCAACTTGCATCCCAGTTTTCACAGAAAAGAAGGGTTATGAATGGTTAAGAAAATCATGCTCAGCATATGTGAACGAAACTTCCAGAAATAAGGGCAATGAGAAAATCATATATGCCTCTTGGACTCATAGACTCATCAGCTATTTCTGATGAGGAAAAGCATGAATTGAACGATGTGTTTTTATTAGGGAAAAAGAGTAACTTTATCCTAAAGTAAAATGACTAATTATTTCAGAGTGAGAAAGAAGGAAAGAATAGGACAAAAATCAAGGCACATAAAATCTTACCAGAAGATTTATAAAGTTGGAAATGTCCCTTGTCGGGTCAAAGCTGGCCAAGCATGGATGGATTTGTTTGTAATTAAGAAAAAAATGTTTGTGGGGTGGAATGATAGTATAGTGGGGAGGGTGCTTATCTTGCACACAGGCCAGTAGCTTCAATATCTGGTACCAGATATGATCCCCCAAATGGCCCAGAGTCATTACTGAGTGGAGAATCTTAAACAGTCCCTGAGTATAGCTGATTGTGGGCCCCAAACAAAAACAACTACAAAATTAAAAAAATTTGTCTTAGAATTAAAAGTATACTGATTAATGCAAAAGAAGGCTTTGAGACTAGAGAGATCAACGAGCAGTAAGGTACAACCTTGTGCACAGCTGACCTGGGTTTGGTCCCCAGCATCGCATATGGCCCCCTCCACATGCCCTGCCAGGAGTGGTCCTGAGCACAGAGGAGGCAGTGACCTCTGATGGCTGCATGGAAACAACCTTCTCCCCACCCCAAACCACGAAGCTGGACTTTTACTTCTTTTCCCCTCTCTGCTTGAACAACAAAATGTGCTTATATTCTTGATTTTCTCTTCATAAGAAATTATAAAGTACGGTTTTTCTGGTGGTTAAGGGAAAACACCTGGGAAAGCAAGATTGTGTATCTTAATTTTCTGAACTTCATGTTTATTTTTAATGAATGAATATGTAATTTCTTAAGGAAGCCTGGCCTTGTCAATATTAAAAGAGCTATTTTTTTCTAAAATTAAGTAAGTTTCTGTATTGGCTTTTGAAAATTTTCAGTTATTTTTTAAATGGAGAATTTTTTCCCATCTTATTTAGCCAGTTGTTTCTTTTGAACAACTTTTCCAAATAAAATTATGAGTGAACTCTTTTCCACTTCAGATTAACTTTAAAATTTCCCGGCAAGCTGAAAAATCTCAAAAACTATTATAATATGTGTGTGTGTTTGTGTATTTATTGAATCACTATGTGTACACAGTTACAAAGTTGTTCATGACTGGGTTTCAGTCATACAATGTTTTAACACCTGTCCCTTCACCACTGTACATTTCCCACCACTAGTGTCCCCAGTTTTAAAATATTTTGAGGGGGCTGGAGTGATAGCACAGCGGGTAGGGCGTTTGCCTTGCACTCGACCGACCCGGGTTCAAATCCCAGCATCCCATATGGTCCCCTGAGCACCGCCAGGGGTGATTCCTGAGTGCATGAGCCAGGAGTGACCCCTGTGCATTTCTGGGTGTGACCCAAAAAGCAAAAAAAAAAAAAATTTGAACTAATTACACCTATTTAATATGCTAAATTACATGGGAAGCATAGACAAATGCATTGATATACTTTCCTAGGTTTTATATATATGTATATATAGATTTTATTTTCTAATACAGGTGTTTCAGAAATAATGTTCATAGGAATTTGTCAGTACTCTCATCTGCCAGTTTTTATCTTTGAGTTTACAAAAATCACTAAATTTTCATGTCAAATGTATTATAATGACCCTGCATTAGATCTATAATCATGACTATTTAAAGTTTTTGTCAATCACTGTGATATATTGCTTTGTTTTTTATTTATTTTATTTTATTTTTTTTTGCTTTTTGGGTCACACCCAGCTATGCACAGGGGTTACTCCTGGTTTTGCACTCAGGAATTACTCCTGGTGGTGCTTGGGGGACCATATGGGATGCCGGGGATCGAACCCGGGTCAGCCGAGTGCAAGGCAAACGCCCTACCCGCTCCGGCCCCTGCTTTGTTTTTTAAAAATGCCTAAAATCAACTATAGGGGAGAACGTTTCATGATGGCATCTCTTGAAAAGTTGTACATTGAGCCACTCGACTCAGGATTTCCAGATTAATAAAAAAGCTGTTTCATAAAGCTGCTAAACCAAAATCAAACAAGACGAGGATTGAGTGAGCTGATAATATTGTTTATAATGTTTACAACATTTTATTTGAGACATTGCTGGTTCCTTAATGTCTAATTTTCTAGATTGAAGAAAACCTTTTTTTTCTCCCCTTCTTAAACTGCATATAACTTAGAGCAATTTGGTAAATTACACCTTTGTAAGTAAACAGATTGAATCTATTTATAAATAAGTCTTTTATCTTACATGACTCCTTCAGATTGGGGAACTTTTAGTTTTGTTATTTTTATGGTAAAATAGTTATTTATGTAATTTTAATATATAATTTGTGTTTTCAATAAATAATACAGTGGGAAACCTTGGCATCTTTGCAGTGTCATGTTTGAAAGTGATGTGCATCAAATTAGATGTAACCATATAGATTTATGATCCTATGTGTAACAGCTTCTTAACGTTTTTAGGAGCCATTATTTATAAAACCCATTTTTAAAAAAACAGACCGTGCCTGACTTACAGCATTTTTTGCATTACAGGTGGATAGGAAAGGTTATTTTTGGCATGCCCAGGGAAGTGAAGGATGCTTTGGTGAACTTGTGCAGGGAGGAATTCACCCAGACCTTTAAATATTATAGGAAAACATTTGATAGTGAATTCTTGGGTGTGGTTTCCTAGTCTTGAGAGATCTTTCCTAGTGCAATCTGAGATCCCTTATGCAACATCCCAGAACTGTGCTACACTGGCCTGTTTTGTCTTGTACATTTTGCCATCCTTTAATACCTACTGCAAATCTCTGAGTTACTATTTTCTCTTTTTTGATTTGGCACTCTTGAGATTTAAACCTGCCCTTCCTCCTCAAATCTACAAACTAGGTCAATGACCTCATTGACCTAATATTAAAAAAAATGAATTTAGAAGATAGTATATAGGCAGCTTTGATGCCTCCTTTTGTATGGACCAAAAGAAAGTTAGCCAGTACATACTAGAGATATTTAAGCTTGGAACTAGGAAGAGTTGTCAGATGGCCAATGCCATTCCCACTCTGTTATTTAAGGAAACTTCAAACTCAAGTCTAAGAATCTTGACTGCTGCCTGTTGAGCCCATTAGAAACTGGATTTCTGGTCACCTTGGTTTTTCCTTTATTTTCATAACAAGTCCCCTTCAGCCCTTATGGTGTCTCCTCCAAACACTGTTAGGATATCTTTTACTGTGATGTCTCAGTAGAGGAATTAGTTGATTTTTAAGGAACAAAGGCAACTGCATGAGAAAGTGGACTTTCATTATATAGAGGCAAGAAGGAATATTTCTTTTTGACTCTTGAACAAGAGGGGAGACTGACAAAGATTATCCGTTTGACCAAGTTTTAGTTAGGTTCTGGGTATTTGTTCAGGCAGCTCATCCTTCTCCCATCCCTCTGGTGGTCGAACACCCTGGCTTGCCTTCAGCAAGAATCCTACTCCATCAGTTGGCTCTGCCCTTCTTGGTATTTTCCTTCTGTTGACCCTCATCCTCTTAATCTTGTCCTTTCTGTGTTTGAGGTTGATCCTGATGTTTTTCCTTTGGTACAAAATTCCATGGAGAGGGCTCCATACTTCTTGTTAATTTTTTTTCTTTCACTAGTTAACCTTGTTTTTCTGCTTGTGGTTATGCTTCTGAGTTCCCTTAACAGGAAAGGAAGCTGCAGAAACCACTAAAAATTATTTCCAACAACTGACGGATTTTTGCCTCTTAGGAAGTTAAGCTGCTTCTTGTTTTTGTTGGACTTCAGGATAAAACCATCTGTTTCAAGTGTAAAGACACTTGTTTTATTGTAGAAACAAAATAATAACCAGGTTTATGGTTTTTCTAATAGTTGTATTAGAAAGTTTAAAGATGTTTTTATGCTGTGATATGTTTTGCATTTAATTATCATTAAAAACATTGTGCGACTTCACCTTCTTCATGAGGAAATAGTGTACATGACTTCAGATCTTGGTTTGGTTTAGAAAATTTTAATTTTGGTGGCTCTGTATTGAAATGTTAAGTTTTCACATGAAAGCCTCTTGGGCCACATGCAGTGGTGCTGGTGCGGTGGGGGTATTCCTGACTGCTCAGGCTCACTCCTGATGTGCTCAGGGCCTTGAGCCCACACCACACATTGGTTGATCTTCCATGGCAGCCAGCCTCCAGCTCAGGGATTTCTTCAGTCTTCGGAGATAACTTGTATTCTGCTATCTCTTCTAGTATCAATGTCTTCATAATGTATTCATAGCAGTATGTTTTATTCTCTTCCAGTGACCTTTTGCCCAAAGATTTTGTAGTTTACAGCTACAACAAGGAAGGGGCTCTTATCTCTGACTATCCTGATATACAGGTAATTTATTTTTCTCTTAATAAAAAATTAAAAAATTTAATTTATGTAAATTAAATTATTTTACAATTTTCTATGTACTCTTTCAAGGGTTTGTATTTCAGGAGAGGAAAATAATCTATTTTGTGATTATCCTTACTAATTATACAAGGTGAAAGTTTCAGATATTTTTAAGTGATATTTTAAGGATTTTTTAAAATTGAAGTTTACATCTCCAAAAACACATCTTTCTTATTAAAACATTTGATTTTTTTATTAGTACTTAGTAAAATAAAACACTTTTTTGCTGTCATATGTTCTAGTTTTTGTTGAGAACAATTTTAAAGAGCTATGTTTCTCTTACATCATAGAATGAGTGTTTCCAAGGAAAGAATTGGCTCGAAATACTCAAAATTAATGTATTTCAACTACCTGTCAGTGGACTGTGCTGGTCTACAGGTGTAAAAAAAATTGAAAAAAATCACTGTTCTCAATATAATTGCCAGATGTTGAACTTGGCTTTGTGTGTTTCTTAATTTGAACATAGACATTTCTAGTTTTATTTTGGAAGAATGCTTTGCAGTCATTTTGGGAAATTTCATTTTATATACTTTCATTCGTGATTATTTCCATGGTAAGTCTTTGTTCCAACTAATCATGTATTATTTTTTCCCCAAACTTAATATTATTTATGAGCTTTTGCAACACTAAAATTTGGTATTTATTTATTTATTTATTTATTTATGGGTCACACCTCACTCCTGCCTCTGCACTCAGGAATCACTCCTCGCGGATGCTGGGATCAAACCCTGGTCAGCCGCGTGCAAGGCAAACGCCCTCCCCCATGCTATTGCTCTAGCCCCTTACTTATTTTTTTTGTTTGGGGGACACACTTGGCTCTGCTCGGGGCTTACTCCTGGCCTTGTGGTAAGGGACCACTCCAGGTGGTGGTCAGGGGGTCATATGAAGTACCGAGGACTGGATTGGTTGCAGGCAAGCAAGCACCCTGTCTACTGCCCTATCTTGCCAACCTTTTAAATTTTAATTATTATTATAATGGTTTTATAATGGTTTTGAGGGCCACACTTGGTAATGCTTAGGAATTACTCCTGACTCTGCACTCAGGAATCAATCCTAGACGTGCTCCAAGGAGTCTATGATTGCTGAGGATCGAACCCACATTGGTTGCATGCAAGGCAAGCATCCTAGCTGCTGTACTGTCTTTCTGGCCCCATTAAATTTAATTTTGATTGAAGTAACATAGTTATATGATCATAAATGTCTTTTTGTGTTTTATGGGCACATGGTTATACCACCAAAATATATTCCAATATCTTACATGGTGACCATGCCTACCACTAAAATCCCAATATCCTTACATGGTCCCCTGAACTTCCTTCATTTAGACTCTTAAGAATTTGTTCTCATTAACCATTGTCAGTTTTCTATTTTTGTCTTCTTTTATACACATGAGTATGATTGTTATTTGTTTCTCTTTCAGACTTATTTCACTTCGCATGATCTGCTCTAGAGCGTTCCATTCATGTGGTTTCAGAGGGCAGGATTTTATTTTCTTAATAGCTGGGCAGTTTATTTCATCGTGTAGTATTTCATAACACCTCTACTTCTTTATCTGTTCAGTCTGTCATTGAACACTTGGGTTATTTCTAAACCTGGGCTATGATTATATTGTAGTGAACATAAGTGTGCATATATTTTTTCAAATTAGTGTTTTCCCCTCTTTTGGGCCAAACTTAGAAATAATCAGAATTACTCCCGGTTGTGCTCAGAGGAACCATGTGGAATGCTGGGAATTGAGCCCGAGTAGGTTGGTTACCACAAGGCATGTGACCAACTATTCTGTTCTATTCTACTATTCTATCTATGTTCTATTTCTCTGACCTGTGTTTGTAATTTTTGAATTAGATAGCTCAGAGTCATATTGCTGGCTTAGACAGTAGTCCTGTTTTTTAAAGTTACCGTTTTATTTTTTAATATGTTCTCCTTATCTCCTTACTTTCCTTTTCCTGTTATCATCATGGCGATGGCTTGTTGACGTTTCTGCAGTGCTTGCCTGCTTGGTCGTGGTGCTGGCCAGGGACTGCACACTGGTGCTTACTCAGAGGTGTGAGCTGATATAACAGCCTTGTTTGAATTTATATTTCCTTGATAACAAGTGGTAGTATTTTTTCATGTGTCCTTTTGTCATCTGCATATCTTTCTTGGTGAAATGTCTCTTTAGGTCTTCTCCTCATTTTTAGATGGTGTTCTTTTTTTTTCTTTTGTTATTGATTTTGTGAGTTCTTTATATATTGGTATATATGTTTTTCAAATGTATGGTGTGTGAATATTTTTTCCTTATTCAGTAGAGTGTCTTTCTCTTTTAGTGTTCTTTAACTGTACAGAAGTTTTTCAGATTGATATACTCCTATTTATTTTTGTTTTTGTTTTACTTGCTGTTGAAGCCAAATTCCCCAAAATGTCATAGAAGCCAATATCATAAAATGTTTTATTCTGTTTCCCTCAATGTTAGCTATGCTGTGGGTCCAATATCCAAGTCGTTAGTCCATTTTGAATTAAGTATTGTACGTAGTATGATTTTTACATATTTTCTGTTCCACTGATGCCCAGGTTTTAGTAAGCCTAACTGTTGCTCCCTCCTTCCATGCCTCCCTCCCTTCCTGCTTTCCTCCTTCTGTATTTTATTTCTTGCAGAACTAGTTTAGTAGAAATAAATTTCTTTAACTGCCTATAAAAATATTTTGCTTTAAAGTGTATTTATCTCTAAATTAATTTTTTAATGGAGGCACCCTGTTTATAAAGTTATTCATCGCTGAGTTTTAGGCATACAGTGTTCCACCGTCAGTGTCAGCTTCCCTCCACTAATGCCCACTTGCATCCATGACAGAGCATTTTAAGGTTTGGTTGTTGTAGTCTGGATTTCATGCTTTTGGCGCTGTTGGACTGATGCATATAGATGTACAGAGATGCTACACCTCTCCACCACTGATGTGTGCAAGGGCCCCGTCGTCACCCCTCTTATTTTCCGTCCACTTCTTATTCCCAGCTCTTGATTTCTTCCTTCTCTGTCTTTCTCATTTTTGTATCTAGGGTCAAGGGAATTCTAAGTATTCCCCCCTTGCATTCCCTTGTCCTGTTACTGTCTTTATCACAGACAAGTGAGATTATCTGGCATTTGTCCTTCTGAAGTCCTTTGCTTAGCGCATATCCTCCAGTTTCACCCAGCTTGCATCAAGTTGCATGGTTTTATCCTTCTTGTAGCTGCATAGCATTCAATTCAAACACAGATTATTGCAAGTTTTTTGATATGTCAATTCTCCCTGGTGTGAGCCAATATCTCTTTGTCCTCTTGATTTGGATTTTCCTTATAATAAGTCATGATGAACATGAAAAGCTTTTTAAAAAATCACTCCTTCAAATTGAATGATAATATAGCAGACCTTGATGAAGCGAATTTTCTTTCTCTTGATTTTGTTACATAAATATCTTTTGTTAATTTTATTTAAAAATGTATTTTCTTTTTAAAATGACCTTTTAAAAGAATGTTTTCTTTCATCTTATCCTTGAATTCAGTAATTTGATCTTTGACTTCTATCATTACATTGCTGAGGCAGTTTTCTTTTCTCAGTTATTTCTGATTGCAAATAATATTTTTGCTCAATTATTTCTGTTTGGATTTTTCTCAGACTTTCTTTTTCATTGATACCCTGGTTTCTGTGAGCCTCCTGGTTGCTTCGCAGTCTTTATTAGACATTTGCATAATTTTGGTGTGCTTGGGATTCTTCTAGGCACTTGTTTTCCATCAGTATGACTATTTCTCTTTTCATATTGTCTTGTACTCTGCCAGGGTCTAGTAGGAGGGCCCATGTTAAAACTGACCTGGTGTCCAGAGGTTGTCCACGGTGAGATCTGGCAGCTACTCTGGCTCTTCATTTATTTGGGCCTGTTGACTTCGGGGAGTTTTTGCTTTCAACAGATTGGTGAGGTCTGCGGTTCCAACTATGAGCATGTGGGCTGGGACTGTGACCAAATATCCAAGATGATGAATGACCCAGGTGACAGTATCTTGCCTTATAAACATGCGTAGGGAGGACCTGGAGTTTGTGCACTGCCATCTTAGAGTGATTCTGTTGCCACTGCCTGGAGTGGCTGCTGGCTTTGGGACTCCTGAGGCTCACCTGGAGTGACCCTCCTCCCCAAACAGCACTTGATATGCCAACACTCCAGACAACCACCAACAACAAAAATTATTTAAAAGTTATCAAGTTGGTAGATGAAGTGCCACATTTCAGCCATATCAAATAAGAGAACTCCTGTCATTGAAATATTTAATTTTTGAGTGCTATGATTCCTCTGTGTTACTCATAAGTGTTACCTCATATCTGTGATAGTAGAAGGTACTTATTTTGTTTGCTTGTTTTTTATTTTTGGATGACCACACCTGGCAGAGTTCTGGGCTGACTATTGCCTCTGCGCTCTGGGATCACTCCTGGTAGGACTTAGGAGACTATATGTGGTTCCAGGGTTGAACCTGGGTCATCTGAGTACAAGGCAAATACCTTACTTGTTATTTCTCTGGCCCCCAGAAGAGCAGAAGTTTTGAAGAGTAGATGCCAACTTTATTTGTTATCTTTGAGGACATTTGTCTAGTTATTTTGAAACTTATATTTAATAATTATTAGCCTTTTTTGTATTATATATGAATATAGATACCACAGGGGTTAAGGTGTTTGTCTTTCATGTGGCTGACCCAGTTTGATCTAATCTTTAGGATTTTAAGTTTGGCTATTTAGTTTGGCTATATAAATACTACTACTAGTAGTAATAGTAATAGTAATAATAATAGTAGATGTGGAAATAAAAGTAAATGATCACATAAAAGTAGCTTAAAAATTTTTTTGCCAGGGGCTGGCTGGAGAGACAGTACATTGGGTAAGGCATTTGCCCTGCACATGACTGACCCAGGTTCAATCTCTGGCACCCCATATGGTCCCCTGAGCCCACTAGAACTGATCCTTGAGTGCAGAGCCAGGAGGAAGTTGTGATCACCACAAGGTGTGGCTCCCAAACCAAAATAAATAAATTAAAAAAATGTTTGCCATATGTAGACTTTCTTTCCCCTTGTCATTATTAGCTTTTTAATTTTTTTGGTATTAGGTGCTTGAGTTTCTTTTTTTTGGAAGGGGGCATTGAGCCACACTCAGATGTGCTCAGGGGTTATTCTTGGTAAGCTCAAGCTTTATGTGGTGCTGGGTATTAAGGGTATTGTGCCAGGGTCTGCTGTTCAAGGCATGTGTTTTCATCCTTGTACAGGCTCTCCGGAGCTTCCTAGTAGTCATCAATAGGGAGAATGTTGGGGTTAAGGTGTTTGCCTTGTATGTGGTTTACCCTTTTTCTCACCCTGGCTTTGATATGGTTCCTGTAAGCACTGCAGGGCGTAGCTCCAAACCCACACCCCGTTCCCACTGAAAAATAAGGAGAATAAATGTTGATAAACTACTGTTGCTTCTAGAACTAACTTTATTTTATTTTTTTGTTTTGGTGTTATACAATTGAATCTTTTCTTTTTTAAAAAAAATTTATTAGAGAATCACTGTGATGTACAGTTACAAACTTATGAACTTTTGGGTTTGCATTTCACTCATACAGTGCTCGTTTACCCATCCCTCTACCAGCGCCCATTCACCTCCACCAGTGATCCCAGTATCCCTCTTACCACCCCCACCCTATCCCCCACCACCCCACTCTGACTCTGCCGCAGGGCATTCCCTTTTGTTCTCTCTCCTTTTGGGTGTTGTAGTTTGCAATAGAGGTATTGAGTGGCCTTCATGTTCAGTCTATAGTCTACTTTCACCTCGCATCTTCTAACCCAAATGGGTCTTCCTGACATCCTCTACTTGGTGTTCCCTTCTCTATCTGAGCTGCCTTTTCCCTTAGCATTTGAGGCCAATTTCTAGGACTAACTTTAAATGTTAAGTGATTTAAATGTTAAATTTAACAATAATATTTTGTTCCTATTTCTAGACTTAATGGTATTGGGTAGAACTGTTTGTACTTCATATCCTCTGCCTAATCATTTATGTCAATGATTAGGCATTGGATATGATAATAGATAATCTGATGATAGCCCAAGGAATGACATACTATTAGGAGATACCAGTGATGCGAATAGAACTTTTAATTTACTGACAAAAATTTTGCTAAGTTTGCCATTTCTGTGATGCTTTTAGCAGTATAATGGTATTTGAAGATAATGCAATTTTTATTTTTTAGAATCATTGTCATTATCGGGGCTATGTGGAGGGAGCTTATAATTCATCGGTTGCTCTTAACAACTGTTTTGGCCTCAGGTAAGAAATTTTCTTTATCAGTTCATTCTTCCCTCCTATTTCTTGCTTCTTTACCTATCTCTGTCTCTAAATGAAGTCATTTGGGGGAACTTAAAATTAAATTTTACCTTGATGTTCCTGATGACCTTGAAACTTCGTTTCAGACTTTATTCCTCCTGGCATGTTTATCATAAAAATGCTAGAGTTGATGAATCTTACACTCTGAACATATAAATTTATTATTTTGAGGCTGCTAAATACTCTTTTGCTCTTGCAGATAAAATGCAATTTTAATTTTCTGTTGCACTTTTTGTTTATAAAATATTCTCATAGTTTTTTATTAAGTATCTTAAAGACTCTGAAAGAGGCTTATCTCTATATGTAGGTGGGCAGACTGAGGTTCAGAGTAATTATATCACATATAATAGTGTTTTCAAGTGAAATATTAAAAATTTACTGTGTGTGTGTGTGTGTGTGTGTGTGTGTGTGTGTGTGGTACTGGGGATATAACCCAAGGGCCTCAGATATAGAAGGCAGTTGCCCCACTGCTGAGTTTTAATTATCCCTAGCCCTCTAAAAATTACATTTTTAAGGTCTTGGCTCTATGACACTGTGTGGGTCAATTGATTGGATGGCTGATTGAATTAATAAATTTAAGTTTTAATTCTCTTGGGCCACACCCTGCTGCGCTCAGGGGCTATTCCTGTTTATGTGTTCAGGAGTGAGCCCTGGAAGTGCTCGGGTGACAGATGTGGCGGTAGGGTTGGAACTCGGGTTTACAAGATGCAACACAAGCACCTTAATCCTGCACTAGCTCTCTGCCCTGGCCTTAATTCTCACACTGACTATATAAAATGGCTATGATTTTCTTAGTCAATAATGCTTATTGTTCTATTGTGTTTATTAAGTATTAAAGTGATAGCACAGCGGGTAGGGCGTTTGCCTTGCACATGGCCAACCCGGGTTCGATTCCTCTATCCCTCTTGGAGAGCCGGAAAGCTACCAAGAGTATCCCGCCCGCACGGCAGAGCCTGGCAAGCTGCCCGTGGTGTATTTGATATGCCAAAAACAGTAACAACAAGTTTCACAATGGAGACGTTACTAGTGCCCACTTGAGCAAATCGATGAACAACGGGACGACAGTGTTCCAGTGCCCATGTAAAGTAAGACAGATATTTAATAACTTGGGAAGAACCCCACAGCTAGTAAAACATTTCATTTGGGAATCGCACGCTGAGACTTTGGCTCCACTCTCTAGACTTTTAGCTGCTCTTTTATCTTCCCTGACAAGATAATCGGGTCAAGAGATTAGTAGCTTTCAGGGAGTGGGGCCATCTCTTTAATACTTTTTTTGGTGGAAAAAAAAATTTTTTTATTAGAAACTTGCTTAGAAAGATGTGAGAGGGGAGAAAGAGGAGAAATATGTGTCCCAGAGTGAACACAGGTAGGCAAGCAAAGAAGCACACAGACAAGTAAGTGAGATGCGTGTTCAAGGGAGAACATGGGCGTGAAATGTGCGTGGCCCCATGTCGCTTTTGGAGGGAAGCTGTCGCCTTTAAATGTGGATCTACCGCTCTCGAAAGCTGTTTGTCTCTATATCATAGTACCTCTTATGCATGTTATGGACCAGCAACTTGAATTCAGTGACTTAAAATTTCTTTCCCTATGTACTTTTTTTTTTTATTTGTATTCTGTCCGTGTAATGCAACATCAGAGGATTGCTACATGTGGAGAATATGACTTATGGGATTGAACCCCTGCAAAACAGCTCTCATTTTGAGCACATCTTTTATCGGATGGACGATATCCACAAAGAACCTCTGAAATGTGGGGTTTCTGACCAGGACATAGGAAAAGAAACCATGAAGGATGAAGGGGAAGAACCTCCTAGCACCACTCAGCTACTTCGAGTAAGAAAAAAAAATTTAATTCTTCATGACTCAGACAGTTATTTTTTAAGACACCATTTTTTTTTTAATTTATTTATTTTTAATTAGAGAATCACCGTGAGGGTACAGTTACAGATTTATACACTATTTGTGCTTATACTTCCCTCATACAAAGTTTGGGAACCCATCCCTTCACCAGTGCCCATTCTCCACCACCCGTAAACCCAGCGTCCCTCCCACCCTCCCCAATCCCATCTCCCCCCCACCCCACCCTGCCACTGTGGCAAGGCATTCCCTTCTGTTCTCTCTCTCTAATTAGCTGTTGTGGTTTGCAATAAAGGTGTTGAGTGGCCGCTGTGCTCAGTCTCTAGCCCTCATTCAGCCCGCAACTCCCTTCCCCCACATGGCCTTCGACTACAATGTAGTTGGTGATCGCTTCTCTGAGTTGACCTTTCCCCGGAACGTGAGGCCAGCCTCGAAGCCATGGAGTCAACCTCCTGGTACTTATTTCTACAGTTCTTGGGTGTTAGTCTCCCACTCTGTTATTCTATATACCATAGATGAGTGCAATCTTTCTATGTCTGTCTCTCTCTTTCTGACTCATTTCACTCAGCATGAAACTTTTCATGCCCATCCACTTAACTACAAAATTCTTGACCTCCTTTTTTCTAACAGCTGCATAGTATTCCATTGTATAGATGTACCAAAGTTTCCTCAACCAGTCATCCGTTCTGGGGCATTCGGGTTTTTTCCAGATTCTGGCTATTGTAAACAGTGCTGCGATGAACATACATGTGCAGATGTTGTTTCGATTGTACTTTTTTGCCTCCCTGGGATATATTCCCAGCAGTGGTATTGCTGGGTCAAATGGGAATTCAATATCTAATTTTTTGAGAGTCGTCCAAATTGTTTTCCAGAAGGGCTGAACCAGTCGGCATTCCCACCAGCAGTGAAGAAGGGTCCCTTTCTCCCCACATCCTCTCCAACAGCGGTTGCTTTTGTTCTTTTGGATGTGTGCTAGTCTCTGTGGTGTGAGGTGGTATCTCATGGTTGTTTTGATCTGCATCTCTCTGATGATTAGTGATGTAGAGCACTTTTTCATGTGCCTTTTGGCCATTCGTATTTCTTCCTTGGTAAAGTTTCTGTTCATTTCTTTGCCCCATTTTTTGATGGGGTTGGATGTTTTCTTCTTGTAGAGCTCAACCAGTGCTTTATATACCATTGATATCAACCCCTTATCTGATGGGTATTGTGTAAATATCCTTTCCCATTCTGTGGATAGTCTTTGTATTCTGGTCACTGTATCTCTTGCGGTGCAGAAGCTTTTTAGTTTAATGTAGTCCCATTTGTTGATCTCTGTTTTTACTAGATTGCTTAGTTCCATGTCACCTTTGAAGATACCTTTATCTTCAATATCGTGGAGGGTTTCGCCGACCTTGTCTTCAATGTACCTTATGGTTTGTGGTCTAATGTTGAGGTCTTTAATCCATTTTGATCTGACTTTTGTGCATGGTGTCAGGTCAAGGTCTAAACCCATTTTTTTGCATGTGGTTGTCCAGTTGTGCCAGCACCATTTGTTAAAGAGGCTTTCCTTGCTCCACTTCACTTCTCTTGCTCCCTTATCAAAGATTAGATGGTCATACATTTGGGGTTGTGTGTAGGGATATTCCACCCTGTTCCATTGGTCTACGGCTCTGCCTTTGTTCCAGTACCATGCTGTTTTAATTGTTACTGCTTTGTAGTAAAGTTTGAGGTTGGGGATGGTGATGCCTCCCATCATCTTTTTCCCAAGAATTGTTTTAGCTATCCTTGGACGTTTGTTATTCCATATGAATTTTAGGATTGCTTGATCCATTTCTTTGAAGAATGTCATGGGTATATTTATAGGGATCGCATTGAATCTGTATAATGCTTTAGGGAGTATTGCCATTTTGACAACATTGATTCTCCCTATCCACGAGCAGGGTATATGTTTCCATTTCCTCATGTCCTCTTTGATTTCATGGAGTAGCGTTATGTAGTTTTCTTTGTAAAGGTCTTTTACTTCCTTGGTTAAGCTGATTCCGAGGTACCTGATTTTCTGGGGCACGATTGTGAATGGGATTGCTTTTTTCATGTCCCTTTCCTCTGCCTCATTGTTTGCATATATGAAGGCCATGGATTTTTGGGTATTGATTTTGTAGCCTGCAACTTTACTGTATAAGTCTATTGTTTCTAAGAGTTTCTTAGTAGAGGTTTTAGGCTTCTCTAGATATAGTATCATGTCGTCTGCAAATAGTGAGAGTTTGATTTCTTCCCTTCCTATCTGGATGCCCTTAATCTCTTTTTCTTGTCTAATAGCTATCGCAAGTACTTCCAGTACTATATTGAAGAGGAGTGGTGAGAGTGGGCATCCTTGTAAGACACCATTTTTAATGCATTAAATCAATCACTGTTTGGCCACTTATGTGGGAAACATGTATGCCAGACATGTGATAAATTTAGGTTGATGATCAATAATGCAGATTATTTCATCAAGTGTTTAGAGCCAAGCTTTTGAGTATTATTGAAATTAGGCATAAATCTTAAACAGTAATTGTGTTTCCTTGAGTCTTTTAGAGAACAGCAGGATATTTATTTATTTATTTTGTACTTGGGCCACACCCACTGCACTCAGGGCTTCCTCCTGGCTCTCCCTCAGGCATGCATCCTGGGAGTCGGGGTGAGCTTCCTGGGCCATATGTAGCGCCAGGGATTAAACTGTGGTCAGCCATGCGCTAGGCAAGCCGCTTTCCCATGCTGTTATCTCTTTGGCCCTTAGAGCAGTACCATTTTTATTTGAATTTCTTTTACACACACTTGGAGTGGTGACTCTCAGGCCCAAGATAAGAGACACAAGACGGGAGATCTGACTTTAGGGTACTTCTATCTGTGTATTGAGAGTTCATTCTAACCTCGTTTGCTCTTGACCCGCGTCTCTTAGACTCAGATGTTTTTATTTATTTTTCTTTTCTTTTCTTTTTTTTTAATAGTTTATTTTTAATTAGTAAATCAACGTGGGGGTACAGTTACAGATTTATACATTTTTGTGCTCATGTTTCCCCCATACAGAGTTCGATAACCCATCCCTTCACCAGTGCCCATTCCCCACCACCAGTAAACCCAGGGTCCCTCCCACCCTCCCCAGTCCCGTCTCCCCCCACCCCAAACTGCCACTATGGCAGGGTATTCCCTTTAGTTCTCTCTCTCTGATTAGGTGTTGTGGTTTGTAATAAAGGTGTTGAGCGGCCATTGTGTTCAGTCTCTAGTCTACATTCGGCTCGAGTCACTCCTCCCCCGCATGACCTCCGACCACATTTTACTTGGTGCTCCCTTCTCTGAGTTGCCCAGAATGAGAGATCAGCCTCCAAGCCATGGAGACTCAGATGTTTTTAGGACTAGATCAGCTTCAGTTGAAGGCCACCACCTCTTCCCCGGAGGTGAGAACTGCTCTTGTTGGAGAGGCACGGGGCTTTCCTAGTTCATTTTAATGAGCTATACTAGTTTGACATTGTTTTCATTTCCCTTTTGCCATTCATTCTTTTGATTATTGAATTGCTCTTTACAAAATTTTTCTTTTCCCTTGGTGTTTGGGGTCCAGCTAATGGTGCTCCAGGGTTACTGCTGACTCAGTCGTGGGAGAATTGCTCCTGGTGGTGCTCTCTCTGCACGTTCGGGATCGAATCTGTCTGAACCGCCCGCACGAGGAGCTTGTGCTCCAGCCACTTGAGATCTCTTTTTCTCACTGACTTGATTTCCCTCCTCCTCCTCCTTTTATTTTGTTACATGCAATGGGTGCTCAGGTCTTTTGGCTCTGTGCTCAGGGATCACTCCAGGTGGTGTTCATGGTACCATATATAAGCTGGGGTCAGTCATGCACAAGACAAGCTCCTTCCTTAACCCTGTACTCTCTTTCTGGCTCAGAATTTATCTTTTTTAAATTTTAATCATTGGACAGTATAATTTTTAATTTCTTATACTTTTTATATCTATAACTATAAATCAGTCCTTTATAAAATTTTCTGACATTGCTTTCTAAAATCATAAAGGTTTCAGATGCACAGAACTATATTTTGACATTTCTATATTTTACTACACTTATTACCAAATATTCTAGATTTCATTCAGCACTTATAGAGTCTATCTCCTTTGCCCTATCCATACACCCACAGTGCCCCTTCCTTTCTGGAACCATCAATATGTTCTCTGTATTTTAAAGTAGAAAACTGGTCATTTTTTGGGTAGGAGTAATAGCAGGGCAGGTAGGACACTTCCTTGCATGCTGCCCACCTGGGTTCAATTCCTGGCTTCCATATGGTCCCTGGGTCTGCCAGGAGTGATTCCTGATTGTAGAGCCAGGAATAACTCCTGATTATTCGAAGGTATTGACCCCAGGGCCAACAACAACAACAATATGTTTTTTTTTTTAATAGTAGCACCCTTGCTTTCACTTTTGCTCTGGGTTATTTGTGAATAATTATTAGTGGATAGTTGTTCTTCAATTCTCACTATAGTAATGAGGTTTCCTGTCACGGTGTATATTTGTGTGTAGTTGTGATCATCAGTGTTTTTGCTTTAGGAGACTTGTATCAATCGTACGTCTTTAAAGTAGGTAGTATATTGGGGCTGGAGTGATAGATAGCACAGCGGGTAGGGCCGTTTGCCTTGCACGTGGCCAAACTGAATTCAATTCCCAGCATCCTATATGGTCCCCTGAGTACCGCCAAGGGCGATTCCTGAGTGCAAAGCCAGGAGTAACCCTTGTGCACTGCCAGGTGTGACCCAAAAAGCAAAAATAAATAAATAAATAAATAAATAAAAATAAATAAATAAAAATAAAGTAGGTAGTATACTGTCTTGTCACTTTTTATGAAGTTAGTAAAGATAGTCAATGTAACTTTTTAAAAAATCATGTTTTGGGCCCAAATAATTAAACTGTAACCTGAAGCTTATATAATGTCTTGAATCAACCATTCAAGACTATAAAAATCTATTAGAAAATCAAATCCAATCTTTCTGTGTCTGTCTCTCTCTTTCTGACTCATTTCACTTAGCATGATACTTTCCATGTTGATCCACTTATATGCAAACGTCATGACCTCATTTTTTCTAAGAGCTGCATAGTATTCCATTGTATAGATGTACCAAAGTTTCTTCAACCAGTCATCTGTTCTAGGGCATTCGGGTTTTTTCCAGATTCTGGCTATTGTAAACAGTGCTGCGGTGAACATATAAGTGCATATGTCACTTCGACTATACTTTTTGGCTTTTCTGGGATATATTCCCAGCAGTGGTATTGCTGGGTCAAATGGGAGCTCAACCTCTAGTTTTTTGAGAATCGTCCATACTGTTTTCCAAAAGGGCTGAACTAGCCGGCATTCCCACCAGCAGTGTAGAAGGGTCCCTTTCTCCCCACATCCTCTCCAACAGCGGTTGCTTTTGTTCTTTTGGATGTGCGCTAGTCTCTGTGGTGTGAGGTGGTATCTCATGGTTGTTTTGATCTGCATCTCTCTGACGATTAGTGATGCACTCATCTGTGGAATATAGAATAATAGACTATAAGACTAACGCCCAAGAATAGTAGAAATAAGTACCAGGAGATTGTTTCCATGGCTTGGAGGCTGGTCTCTCATTCTGGGTAACTCAGGGAAGGGACCACCAAGTAAAATGTGGTTGGAGGTCATGTGGGGGAAGGGTGATGCGGGCCGAATACAGACTAGAGACTGAACACAATGGCCACTCAACACCTTTATTGCAAACCACAACACCTAATCAGAGAGAGAGAACAAAAGGGAATTCCCTGCCATAGTGGCAGGGTGGGGTGGGGGGAGACGGGACTGGGGAGGGGGGGAGGGATGTTGGGTTTACTGGTGGTGGAGAATGGGCACTGGTGAAGGGATGGGTTATCGAACTTTGTATGGGGGAAACATGAGCACAAAGATGTATGGATCTCTAACTGTACCCTCACGATGACTCTCTAATTAAAAATACACTAATGAAAAAAAAAAAAAAGAAAATCAAAACCAAAAAACCCAGAGACCATTTTATTCACTTCATTGATTTAGGGTGTATTAAGTAGAATAAGACATGAAATAAGTAAAAGATTAGGCTGAGAATGTTCCATAGGAGAACTGTGTTGGCATACAACATTTCCTTGATGCGTCTTTGCTGTTGCTGTTTCTGGCAGAGAAGAAGAGCCATCTTGCCGCAGACCCGCTACGTGGAGCTCTTCATTGTCGTGGACAAGGAACGGGTAGGATGGGTTTAGTGAGCTCAGCATCCCCTGTACAAATACGCAATGTAATATATTGATTTTTACGTCAATGTAATTTAAAAACTAAAATGACCTTTCCCTTTAAACATACTACTTATAATACCACCATGAGCTGAATATAGCAAATGAAATTAACTTAATTCTTTTCTTGGTGTTTTTTTCCCCCCCTCTCTGTTGTTCTTTTGAATGATTGGTATTTTTTTTCTTGGATTTTTTGGGTTTTTTTTCTGTTTTTGTTTTTCATTTTGGGTAACACCTAGTGATTCTCAGGGGAAATTCTCAGTGTGATTTCTGGGGGTTACTCCTGTTGGTTCACTTCATGGGGACCCCAAGGATCAAGGATTGGATGAAGGCTCTTCCATGTAAGTGCTCATGTTCAGTTAGCTGTGTCATTGCTCAGTCTCGTGCTAAATTGGGGTGAACCTGTATTGCCTTTAGTCAGTCTTGGATGTTTCCAGAGGCATTAGCATTCTGTGATGAAATATTTGATTGTTAGGTTTTGCTTGTAGCCTAATAAATTCCTTTGTTTTCTAGATTTTTAGCTAATTATTTTTTTCTCTTTAAGAGACAAAAAACTTCTGGGACCTTGCATGAAGGGAGTAGTTCATATTGGCACATATCATTAATTTTATTTATCTAATAACACAGGGTATTTTACCACTTTATGCCTAAGAAATGTGCTGGGAGAACTGGATAACCACATGCAAAAAAGTAAAACTGGATCCATATCTCATACCTTACTACAGAATACATTCAATTCTGACTGGATCAAAGACCTTGAGATTAGACCAGAATCCATAAAGTACATTTAGAAAAGCATAGGCACAGTGCTCCAAGACCTGAACCTTAAAGGTGTTTTCAGTGATACAATTTTATTGGTAACAACAATAACAACAACTACAACAACAAAAAAAAAGTGGGACTGCATCAAAGGAGAAAGTTTCTGCGTGGCAAAAGAAACAAGAAATAAAACTAAAAGGTGTTCTACTGGATGGGAGAAAGTATTTGTACCTAAATCAGATGAAGAGTTAATATTCAAGATATACAAAGCACTCACAATGATCAACAGCAAAAAGTCCCCAAACTTCATAAAATAGGGAACAGGAAAGGGTCAGACACTTTTCAAAAAGACAGGATTGTATTCATTGTCACTGATTATTAGGGAAAGCCAATTCAAAATGACAATGATATACTCATACCAGAGAGAATGGACCAAAACATGTGTTGGCAGGATGTGGTTAAAAAGAAACACTCATTCACTGCTGGTGGGAATGTTGGAGAGGGAGAGAGAGAGGGAGAGGGAGAGGGAGAGAGGGAGGGAGGGAGGGAGGGAAAGAGGGAGAGAGGGAAAGAGAGGAGGGACAGATGGAGGAAGGGAAGGAGGGAGGGAGAGAGAGAGAAAGGGGGACAGGGAAAGAGGGAGGGAGGGAAAGGGAAGAGAGAAGAAGAAGGGGGAGGGGGAGGGAGGGAGAGAGAGAGAGCTTCCATGACTCAGCAATTCTGCTTCTCCATCTTTACCAATGAGAAACAAGAACATATATTCAAAAGGGCATATGCTCACTGTTGTTCATTGCAGCACTTAGTACTATGGCTAGGATATGGAACCAGTGATAGGTGAATGCTAATGAAGGTGTGGTCTGTATGGAATGGAATCCCATCCAGCTGCAAGGAATGGTTAAAATCATGCGGTTTACTGTGAGTTGAATGGAACTGGAGGATGTTACATTAAATTAGAAGAAAGTCGAACACTAGTTGATTCCACTTATCTATGGCATCGTAACAAAATATGACAAGGGAATGCAAGGTATCAGAGATGGGCAAACTTTTGTTTTAGACTGTAAAAATGAAGATATCAGGGAAGGTGAGAAATGGAGGGAGGGGTTCTAAGAAGAGGCAGACCAGAGGTAATGGGCAAGGCCCAGAAATGTGGGCTTTGAATGTGGCTCAGTGGTAACATGTATGCTTTCTTGGCACTGGGGTTGGCGGGGACAATGAAAAGAATTGGTGAATTGGTCTCCCTGGTGTGTGCCATGCCCGTTTTCTCGGGCAGCAGTGGTTCTCAGCTCTCACCGAGGCTGCACTCGGCTCCTGGTGTGTTTGAAACGGTTCTGTCTGAAGCACGGAACTCGGCTTGGGCCCTGCCGGCTACACTATCTTTATGACTCATCTCTACAAACCCTGGGAAATTTGTTCCTGTTTTTAGTAAAGTAAATCTCCAGAAGGTTTTCTAAGCCACTTTTTTTTTTTTTTTACGAGGCAGTGAATAGTTGAAGGAGAATTAAATTTAAAATCTGTAGAAAAGGGGCTAGAGTGATAGCACAGCGGGTAGGGTGTTTGCCTGCACGTGGCTGACCCGGGTTCGATTCCCAGCATCCTATATGGTCCCCTGAGCATGGCCAGGGGTAATTCCTGAGTGCAGAGCCAGGAGTAACCCCTGTGCATTGCCGGGTGTGACCCAAAAAGAAAAAAAAATCTGTAGAAAAGCTGATTCGTGTAACCTTTGCCACACTTGATTAGCTTATTCTCTGGTCGGTCCTTGATATCTACTCTCTGAATTTTTTTTTTCGCTTTTTATTTATTTATTTTTAATTTTTTTAAATTTTAATTTTATTCTTTAGTGAATCACCATGAGGGTACAGATACAGATTCACACATTTTTGAGTTTTTTTCCCCCTCATATAATGTTCGCAAACACATCCCTCTACCAGTGCCCATTCTCCACCACCAATAAATCCAGTATCCCTCCCACCCCCCAATCCCATCTTCCCCTACTCTCTGAATTTTATGAACTTTTTTCACAGGGTTATTATTTTAAAACATTTTTATTTAAAAAGTTGGGGGGTGGGAGTGGAGAGATGGCCCAGTGGGTAGGGTACTACGTGTGGTCCCTGGCGCACTGTCTGGGTGTGAACACTGAACACTCAGCCAGGAATGAGCACTGTGGCCCAGAAACTAACAGCAACAATGTTTTTTGTTGTTGGGATGTCTTCCCTCATGCTCAGGGACTGTTTCTGATTCCAGATTCAGGAGTGACCCCTGGTGGTGCTCAGGGATCATATTTAGTGCTGAGACTCAAACCTGGGTTGGCTGCACGCAAGCCAAGTGCCTTATTCCCTATGTACTATCTGGCCGTGCGAGGATAATTATTTTATATACAGCAGTATACAATAAAATACTTAGCACAAAAGTTAAAAAGTTGGGGGGGACCTTAAGAGAAAAATCATTTTTAAGTAGTACTTTTTGATTTTCAATCATTTCAAGTTTATATTAGTTTTTCTTTTGTTTCTTTATCCCTGAAATGTGTTCTTAGATTTATTAATTTGAAATGCAGGAGAATGTATAAATGACTCAATTTTTTGGTTCAGATGGAATATTTGGATTTTTATTTTCATTGCAACAACTTACAGAATTTATTTTTTCTCAAATTACTTTGATGATATTGGTTTTCTTTCTTTGCTTTTTAGTATGACATGATGGGAAAAAATCAGACGGCGGTGAGAGAAGAGATGATTCGTTTAGCAAACTATTTGGATAGTGTAAGTTGACTTCTCCCAGGTAGGATTATTTTATCCTATCTTTCCTCAGTTTCAGAACAAAATTTAAAAACTCTTGTTTTGAGGGGTCAGAGAGACAGGACAAGAGTGTGGCATGCAGGGGTCGAGCTTCATCACCTCACCCCATCATCCCCAAGCACTAGGACTGACCACTGAGAGTCTCTCCCTCCAACATTTTAATTTTAAGCTTTGATTATTCTAGGGGTAAGTGACTCACTCTTTTAGGAATCTACTTTCTAGATTGTTCTCTCACTATTTTTTTGTGTCTGATAGAGAAGTATAATTGCAGAATGATCGTGACTACTTGATCTTCGGGACACAGCAACATTAATTGGTGTGTATGTATGTGTGAGATTTGATTTGAGATTCTGAAGTTCACACAGTAGGAGATATTGATGAATTAGATACATGTTCTAGTAAGACTATTTCATTGATAGAATTATTCCATGATATGAATTCAGGCATAATAATAAAGATGTTAATGATGCTGTTGATTGAGTATTTATAATGTGGACCATATGCCTTACATATGTGGGGCTCTGGGTTTGATCCCAGCACTGCTGACCTCGAAGTGACCCTGCCCTCATCCTCTCTCAATACTTCTGAGAATGTTCTGGCCTCCAGTCACTGCTGAGTGCACCTCCTCATAAATTATGCCATGAAATGAGTAAAATGTTGTATATTTGTTAACTAGCTTATTCTTAAAGTAGCATTGGGAAGTAAATATTAGAGTTCTGTAATGTCTGATTTGATTAGGATTTTAGGAAAACTCTTAGAAAGGTAATGTGATTCGCAGTATTTATATATATCTCAGTAGTGGCTTGAGGAACACCTGGCACTCAAACTCACTGATATATATATTTTTTCACTGATATTTCTGTAGTAGAGCATTTGCATAAAATGAAATACAACGTCCTTAAGCTAACATATTCTATATTTTGTATTAAGACAAGTTTTGGGATCAGTTATATCAAAGGCTTTTCATATTCATTATTGTTCAGATTTTAGAATTAAAGACAAGACAGATTTTCAACTACTGTTGCTTTTATTATATGGAGAAGGAAATTGAGACGTTTGAGAGGTTGTTGAAATAATTTTGGGGGTATGAAGATTCAGTTTGAGTTTACATAGTTGAGTTACTTCATCATCTGCTTAAAAGAGAATCTCATATTCTTTTTTTTTGCTTTTTGGGTCACACCCAGTGATGCTCAGGGGTTACTCCTGGTTTTGCACTCAGGAATTACTCCTGGCAGTGCTTGGGGAACCATATGGGATGCCGGGGATCGAACCCGGGTCAGCCGCGTGCAAGGCAAACACCCTACCCGCTGTGCTATCGCTCCGGCCCCTCATATTCTTTTTTTTATAAAATTATTTATTTTTTAATTTGTGAGTCACCGTGAGGGTACAGTTACAGATTTACACATTTTCATGCTTGTGTTTCCCTCATACAATGTTTGAGAGCCCATCCCTCCACCAGTGTCCATTTTCTACCACCAATGAACCCAGTATCCCCCCACTCCCCAATCCCATCCCCCCCACCCCACCCCGTCTCTGTGGCAGGGCATTCCAATTTGTTCTCTCTCTCTTCTTTTGGGTGTTGTGGTTTGCAATAGGGGTATTGAGTGGCCATCATGTTCAGTCTCTAGTCTACTTTCAGCTCGCATCTCTCTTCCGGTGCGGGATCTCCAATCACATTTTACTTGGTGTTCCCTTCTCTATCTGGGATGACTTTTCCCCAGCATGTGAGACCAGCTTCCATGCTATGGAGCCAACCTCCTGGTATTATATACTGCTATTCTTGGGTGTTAGTCTCCTACTCTCTTATTTTATATTCCACAGATGAGTGCAATCTTTCCATGTGTCCCTCTAAAAGAGATTCTCATATTCTTTAATAATGTGTTTTATTAATTTTATTTCTGTTTTTTTTTCCAGATGTATATTATGTTGAATATTCGAATTGTGCTTGTTGGACTGGAGATTTGGACAAATGGAAACCTGATCAGCATCATTGGGGGAGCTGGTGATGTACTGGCAAACTTTGTGCAGTGGCGGGAGAAGTTTCTTATAACACGTCGGAGACATGACAGTGCACAACTAGTTTTGTAAGTGATTTTAAAATGATTCTCTAAGTGACTGGAGTGATAGAACAGCAAGTAGGGCATTTGCCTTGCCAGTGGCAGACCTGGGTTTGATTCCTCCATCCCTCTCAGAGAGCCCAGCAAACTACAGAGTATCCTGCCTGCACAGCAGAGCCTGGCAAGCTACCCGTTGCAATAAATTACAAAGGCACACATGTGGAAGGGGATGATGATGTGTGTGTTGGGTTGTTTGCGGGCTTTCGGGGTGGCTCTCTCTCTCTCTTTCTCTCTCTCTCTCTCTTTCTCTCTCTCTGCTCGCATTTGGTGCTCTCTAGCCACTGTGTATGGACCGGATCGGGATGGCTCCTCCTTGTGCTCTGCTTCTGTGTGTGACGCTGTGCTCTCTTCTGTCTCTTTATCTCTGTCTCTGTCTCTGTGGTCACTCCTCTGGTCTCTTCCAATCTCTCTTCTTCTGATCTCTCTCTGGAACCCTCTTGCTTCTGTGTCTTCTCCCTTGCTTCTGTGTTTTCTCTCCACTTCTGTGTCTTCTCTGCTTTCTTCTCCTGTGTCTTCTCCTGTATCTTCTGTGTCTTCCCCTCTTTCTCCTAAGGTCTTAGTTTATATAGCAATCATGTAGGGTGGTGACACAAAAGTGGGTTGAACATTGACAAATCAACAGAGGGGTAAGACCACTCCTCCAGGAGATTAACAAAATCTCATCTAAGGAGATTACTAGGAGATCCGCTCAAGGGTGGGATCCAAGCAAGGGTGTGTCACTTTTTTTCCTTCCTCAGCTAGTAATTCACTTAAATAGTTATAGTAAATTTACTTCCAATATTTCTAGCAATGTCATTCTGTATGAGCACAGTAAGAGGTATATCACACTTAAAGTTTGGTGCTTTCTGAGGACATTCACTATATATTCCAGACCACGGTCCTCAGGTCAGGTTAGTCTTCCTAACCCCAACAGGGTTATAGTCTCGTCCTTACTTTTGGATCATGACCACATTTGTCTATGACCATGCTTTCAACTTATAGTTGAGTATGGTGGCGTTTTGGCCTGGCCCATTTCGATGCCAGGGTAGCTCACAGCTTTCCCTGGGTCCATTCCATCCCTCGTTGAGACTCTACTTTTGGGGTACTAGGAACTAAGGGCAACTGAGTTGAGAAAGCAGATGTCTAGGAGTAAATATTATTGGAGTCAATCAACTCCCATAATCATAGTCTCTTAAGTTTTCTTTTTAAAGCAGTTATATAACTAAGGAAGATTTAGTTTGATGTCCCAGGAGAGCAGCATTATGATAATGAGGCCTCTCTTTTGTGTTTTCACATTTATTCCATTCCAGCTTGAGTTTACTCCCTCAATTTTATATATTTTCTTGTTTGTTCCTATGAAGGGATAATTGGAATAAAAATGGAATGATTTTATTATTGTTGAGGTATCATGATTTACAATATTGCTAATATTGATGCTTTTGGTGTACAGCTATGAACCATCACCACCAGAGTTCTGAAGAAGTCTCCCCTCACACCCCCTACCTGCCCCGTCCCTTCGTGCCTCTTCTCCATCCCACCTTCCCTTGCCCCACATTTGGTAAACTTAGCTCTGCTAAGATACGCAGTAAGGGAACAGCAAGGGGACAAAGGCAAAAGAAGCAGAGTGGCAGAGGTGGTAGATTGGGGTCTATGGGGCATTGGTGAAGGGAAGTGGGACTCTGGTGGTGGTTATGGTGTAGGAATGATGAATGAATGAAACTGTCATTAACAGTATTAGAAATCAAAGTACCTCAATGAAAGTTGGGGAGAGGGGGCTTCCAGAAATGACTCATGAAACAGGAAAAATGAGACTTAAGAACTGCAGGCCTTGCATTTGTCACCACTACCTTATTTCCTATGTCATAGTCTTGGTCAATCTCACTATGGACTTTAGCATAGCTGTCAATAAGGAGCATATGTTAAAGTATCCCAACTAAAGGACAGCGACTGTGTGAGCATGTGGCTGAGTCTGCATGTACTGCAATTTCATGTGTAACCCACACTAAGCACCACAGAGAAAATGTGTGAGCACCACAGCCAGGTCTATGTGTGACCCCTGGTCTCATGGCAACTCAGACAACAGCTGAAGGGTGGGGGGAGGACTGAATCAATATCACTCCCCCCTCAAAAAAAAATTAAAAAGGGGACTGGAGAGAAAAGGCAAAGGGCTGTGGTACTCGTTTGGTCTTTGGCCTTGCTTGTCCTCGGAGCACCACTGGGAGTGACCTCTGGGCACTGAGCTTGCGAGCAGCCTTACTGAGATGTAACTGGCGAGTAGCATGTGTGTTTCCCAAGTATAGCTTCACATTTCTGATTTCAAATGTTTGCAGTTCACCATTGTTCTCCCCATTTTCATAAGTTTTAGCAGTTTAGCTTAATATTACTGAAAGAAATTGAAGTAGTGTGTTCCTTCCCCTGCAAGGACATTTTATAACTTTCCCCTTTTCTTTTTCTTTAGGAAGAAAGGTTTCGGTGGGACTGCAGGAATGGCATTTGTGGGAACTGTGTGTTCAAGGAGTCATGCAGGCGGGATTAATGTGGTACATTTTGTTGTTCTTTTTCTTGTTTTTTCTTCTTCTGATGCTGGGGTTAGAGCCCAGAGCTTCACCTATGCAAATTCTGTACTGCTGAGCTCCATCCTGGGTTCTCAGCATTTTCTTGATGCTTAGCTTTGGAAATATGTTATCGGGCAATGTCAGTTTATTTCCTCAGTACTTCTTCACATCCTTAAAACAAAATTTTGGGTTTAGTTGAAATATGGTGTTACATGGACTGGAGTGATAGCACAATCGGTAGGGCGTTTGCCTTGCACGTGGCTGACCCTGGTTCGATTCCTCCGTCCCTCTCCGAGAGCCTGGCAAGTTACCGAGAGTATCTCGAGCACATGGCAGAGCCTGGCAAGCTCCCCGTGGTATATTCGATATACCAAAAACAGTAACAACAGTCTCACAATGGTGACGTTACTGGTGCCTGCTCGAGCGCAAGTCGATGAACAACAGGACGACAGTGCTACAGTGGATGGTGTTACATATGAGCTTTTTCCCTGAAGACTGAATGGTTTTCTAATATTTTCTATGTGTTTATAAGGTCCTCACTTTGTACCTGGATGAGAAAACAGACCTACAATTAGATTAGTAATACGAATTGGTACATGAATAGAAGATATATCTGTAGACTAGAACAGAAAATATAAGCTTTATCTCACCTTCACACAAGAATCTAGTAGATGACCAGAGTTACTCAACTGGTTCAGATGCTTTTTTTTTTAATGCTATGCACATTTTAATTAGAAAGTTAGAATCATGAATTTGTTTTCCCATAAAACACCATGACTAATTAATTGGTGCTAAAGTAATTGAACTATTGCTTACAGAGTCTACTTCTGGCATCAGTAACTTGGCTCAAACCAGTCTCTGTTGGAATAAAGTGTATAAAGACTATTGGATGCTTGATTTACTGAAGGCTGTCAGTATTTTGATGATATGCTTGTTCTTGTTTAAAAAATAATTGAAGATACAGAATAGCCTCTATTGAAAATAAAGTATCTCAATAAACCTAATTAATATGTTCTTGTGTTTGGACAGTTTGGACAAATTACAGTGGAGACATTTGCCTCCATTGTCGCTCATGAGTTGGGTCATAATCTCGGTATGAATCATGATGATGGCAGAGACTGTTTTTGTGGCGCCAAGAGCTGCATCATGAATTCTGGAGCATCGTGAGTAACTGAATTCCATTTTAATACGATGTCATAGGTTATTGTTTCTTAAACTCTGGAATTCTCTTCTGATAAGGAGGAAAAATTATTCCTACCTCCCCAGAAATTAATTACATGATTTGAGAAATCATCTTAAAAAATTAAACAAGGAATTTTAGAAAGTTTTAAGAAAAGCATTTATGTGGGCACAAAGATGTAACTGCACTCTCCTATTAACCAAGAACCCTGGGAAAAATATATAAGTTAGATTACTAGTCTTGAGTGGCTTAATATGGTAATGGTGATAATATGTTACGGCTTTTTTCAGATTATTCATAGGAAGCATATTTGAAACATTACTTGATATTTTTTCTTTTTGGTCATATGCTGGTATGCCACTTTCAATTGTTGTTAATCACATGTATTTAAATTTCTTTCATCTATTTACTTTGGGTTTCGTTTGTTGTTCTTTCCCATCTTCTTAGATGGTTTGTTTGAAAGTTTCTTGTTTTTTCATATAAACGTATGTTGCTGTGAACTTCCATCTGTGTACTTAGTACTGTGAATTATATCTTAATTTCCATTTGTTTTGAGGAATTCTTAATTTCCCTTATGACCCAGTCATTGCTCAATACTATATACCTCTCGGAGAGCATGGCAAGCTACCAAGAGTTTCCAGCCCGCACGGACAGAGCCTGGCAAGCTACCCATGGTCTATTCAATATGCCAAAGACAGTAATGATAGGTCTCATTGCCCTGGTCCTGAAAGAGCCTCCAATCATTGGGAAAGACAAGTAAGGATAGGCTGCTAAAATCTCAGGGCTGGGAGAACTAGAGACATTATTGGTGCCCACTCGAATAAATCGACGAACAATGGGATGACAGTGATACAGTGATTGCTCAGTAGTATATTGTTTAGTCTCAAAAAGTCTTAAGTTTTCCTTAGCTTTCTTTATGGTTAATTTTTTTACTTTTAGAGCATTATGCATTGATAAATTATATAATATGATTTCAAATACTTCTTGAGTTTATGGGTACTTATATTCTGCTTCATCATCTGATCTGAACTGGAGAATGTTCCATGTGCATTGGAAATGAACGTGTGTTTGGTATTTTGGAGGTGAGGGAGAATAGAGTTCTATATACATATGTCAAGCCCAGTTCTTCCAGTTTTTTGTTGAAGGCTTTTCTTTTCTTATTGATTTTCTATCGTTTGATCTGTTCAGTGGTAGAAATAGTGTTAAAGTCTCCTTCTACACTGTGTTGCTGTTACTCTCTCTCTGTGTATATTTGTAGTTGCTTAAAATTTTTTTGTGGTCCCTTTGTAATACATATATATCATAAGAGCTCAATCCACTTGGTGTATTAATCCCTTAACTAATACAATATTTGTGTCCTTCTATCTTCTTTAGTTTGAACCCTATTTGATCTGATACATGTATGGCCATCTCTGCTTTTTTTGTAGGCTGCCATTTGCATTTGATTATTTTTAGTTATTAACTCTATTGTGAAAGTTCAAGTATGTCTCTTATAAGCAGCAGAATGTCAGGTTTTGATTCCTGATCCATCTAGCCACCGTGTGCCTTTGGATAGGAGTGTAGTTTATTGACATTTAGAGAAAATATTGCCAAGAAAGTATTCATTCCTATTCTTCTATTTGGAGAGGTTTTTTTTTTTCGCTTTGTTTTTCTTTTTTTTTTTTTTTAATTTATTTTATTGAATCACCAAGTGGAAAGCTACAAAGTTCTCAGGCTTATATCTCCGTTATACAATGCTCAAACACCCATCCCTTCACCAGTGCCCATATTCCATCACCAATAAAAACAAAAACAAAACAAAAACAAAAGCAAAAACAAAAAAACAGTATACATCCCACCCTTCACCCCCCAACAACCCCCCCGTGTGTGAGTGATAATTTCACTTCCTTTTCTCTTTACCTTGATTACATTCCAGATTTCAACACACAACTCACTATTGTTGTTAGAGTTTCAAAACAGACTCACTATTTTTGTTGGAATTTATCCCCCAAGAATACAGCTCTATTAGCAAGGAAATATTTGATAATAAGTTTTCCACTGATGAGAATGAAGCTATAAAATGTCGCGTGGCCGCGGTAGTGGCCACACGGTTTACAATTTCTGTATTATAGTAATTAAGTCCACGGAGATTTAAGTTGGAAAATGAATCATTTCCCTTCCTGGACCAGCATGTAGCAAAAGCTTAGTTCACAGTCTCCATACATGGGTGCAAGCACTTGCTGGAACCCCAAATCCTAAATTGTCTCTGGTTCCCGCTCGTTCCACATCCACCGGCTGTGCAGAGGCATGGGCACCCGGGCCGAAACCCGGCTGGAGCTGAGCACTGGCCCCGGCGGGGACTGCCCCGGTATCCCGTGGCTGTTTCAAGTTCAAAGCACATTTTTTTTTCCCCGTGCCAAAAGTTCATACCTTCTCAACGGACCCACAAAATGTCGGACACCACGCCTTCTCCCGGAGGGGAGAGAGACCAAGAAGGAAGGCTATTTCCTCTGTTAGCCAGCGTGGGGCAAAAGCTTAGTTCACAGTCTCCATACATGGGTGCAAGCACTTGCTGGAACCCCAAATCCTAAATTGTCTCTGGTTCCCGCTCGTTCCACATCCACCGGCTGTGCAGAGGCATGGGTACCCGGGCCGAAACCCGGCCGGAGCCGAGCATCGGCCCCGGCGGGGACTGCCTCGCTTTGTTTTTCTTTGATCCCCTTATATGTTTGGGTAGTACTTTTGTGTCCATATTTTATGCAGTGATCTGCCTTTTCTAGGTATTGTTATTTTGAGATCATCATATTCTTTATATCTAAAATTCTAGGCTTACCTTTTTTGGTTTTTGGACCACTCTAGATTCTGTAATACTCAGGGGCCACTTTAAACAGTGCTCAAGGAAACATATATGGTGCTGATTAAATTTTGAACACTTAAGTCTTATGCAATCTAAGAGACTATTGCTTTCTTTTCCCTATTTTATGTGGTACTTAAAAAATATATATCTTACTACCCCAGAGTGTTATTTTGTTTGCCTTTTTATAGAAAATCATTTAGTATTACAGAGTTGGTTTAGTCACAATGAATTTCTAAAACTGTTTGAAATCTGAATGACAGCCTAGTATTCATTTTTTATAGGTCCTTTCATCTGACACTTTGGTTATATCACATTATTTCCTTCTGGCCTGTAGTTTTTTACTGGATACATCTGCTGTTGAGTCTTATGAGGTTTCCTTACTTGTGAGTCTACTTTTCTCTTACTGCTTTTAGGACTCTAACTTTCTGGTTTTGAAATTTCAATTTTTAAAATTTAAACTGGTTTACAAAGTTGTTCATAACATAATTGTTTCCGGCATTTGGTGTTTCAACACCGGTCCCACCCTCAGAGCGACCTCCAATTCCACCAGTGTCTCCAGTTCCCTTTTCTCCTCCAAACCTGAGCTCCTAGCAGGCTCAATCAAATTTACTTTAGATTGCCTGTAAACAAAGTAGGAAATGGGAAAATCGATCAATAAAAGTCAATTTGTGATATTTGTTCTTTCTCACTGTGGTGTTGCTAAAGTGATTGAGGATTTCCTAGGCGGGTTGGTGCTGCTTGAGCCTTCTGTGCTACTGTTTTGATATTGTGAGCTGAGTGGACTTCTGCATAACTCCCCCATCATATTGTTTGTGCTCTTACTGGCTGTCAGTACTATGTAATTTGGAGATGTTGTGTGGCAGCAAATGCAGCTGCACACTCCAGGTGCTATAGAGGTGGTCGTTTATACGCTGGAGGAGTCAAGTGTGGCGGCTGCAAGTCTGTCCTCTGGATGGACAATCTGCCATCCGTATTCTGATAAGACCACAGAGTTTTCAACCTGGAGGTTGATCTCTCTGGGATGATTTGGCAGCTTGATGAGCTTCAGTTTGGTTCTGACAATTTTAATTAAAATGTTTGTTGGTGTTCATCTGATAGTATTTATTTGTTTGTAGTATTTGTACCTTTTGTAGATCAGGGGGTAATGTTTCCTTCCTCATATTAGAGAGATTACGGACTATTATTTTTTCAATCAGTAATTATTTTCTCTCTCATTTCCACCTGGTATCCCAGTGATACAAATATCACTCCTTTTGCTGTCACATAAATATCTTAGGTCTTCTTTATTTTGGGTTAAAAGTTTGCTGCTTTTGGAAACTCATCCCATAGTCATCTTTGCTTTGCCTTCAGCACTGGGCAATTTTTATTCTGATAGATAAGATTTATAAATTTGTATTTCGTATAAGTAGTGCATTTGGAATATGCTTTTATGAAGACTAAACTAAACATTATAACTAACATAATGATTTTACATAGTTATTAAAATACTACTTATTAGGGATAGATATTAATTCTAACTTCTCTATTTTATTTATTTATTTAATTAATTAATTTAATTTTATTGAATTACTGTGAGATAGTTGCAAGCTTTTATGTTTGGATTACAATCACACAATGGTCAAACACTCATCCCTCCACCAGTGCACATTCCCCACTAACTTCTCTATTTTAGTTTGCTAATTTTCTGTTATTTTAAATTTCTTTTTTGTTGAAGCCATGCTTAAAATTTTCAAATTAAATAATTGTTATGATACAATGTCTTTTTCTTTTTTTTACTCTAGAGGCTCCAGAAACTTTAGCAGTTGCAGTGCAGAGGACTTTGAGAAGTTAACTTTAAATAAAGGAGGAAATTGCCTTCTCAATATTCCAAAGTCTGATGAAGCCTACAGTGCACCTTTCTGTGGTAATAAATTGGTGGACCCTGGTGAAGAGTGTGACTGTGGTACTCCAAAGGTCAGTAAATTTTACATATTTTTTAAAAGTTCTCTTTATTTTGTTAAATTTTTTTTTTTTCGCTTTTGTTTTTGTTTTGGAACCACACCTAGCAATGGTCATGGGTTACTTCTGGCTCTGTACTCAAGGAATTACTTCTGGCTGTGCATGGGGGACCGTATGGGACGCTGGGGATCAGACGGGTTGGCTATAGGCAAGGCAAGTGCCTTACCCACTGTACTGTCTCTCAGGCCACATAAATTTTTAATTTTTGCCTTGGGAAATTGCCTTGGGATGTAGAACAAAGGAAATAGTTTGCTTTAGGCAACTCTGGCATTGGAGGTTAAATAAAACAGTGGCAAAATGAAGATTGGTATTTTCTTGTGTGGAAACATTTCTGTAACTGGTCATATTCTTCACAGAAAATAAATAATATCGTTATCTGTCTTATGTCAAGGAATTCTTCATGTTTATTCTTCTTTTATTGCTAGCCTCTCCCATTTTGCTTATGATTATTGGGTTATTTATCTATTTTAAAGAATGAATTACTTTTCCTTTGATGCTTTACTTTTGTGCTTTGACTTTTCTGGTGAAAATATGGATTTGGATGCATTTTAGTAATGAATTGAAGTAGCTCTTTTCTCTAGAGTTCTATAGTAAAAATATTCTTTCATTTAAAAAGCTAAAAAGAAGTTTTTTGTTTTTCTTTTGGGACCACATCCATCAGTGTTCAGGACTTACTCTTGGCTCTGTGCTTAGGGCTAGTTCCTAGTGGTGCACAGGGGTTATATGGAGTGCTGGGGGTCAAATACACATTGGCTATGTGTGCAAAGTAATTGACCTACCCACTGTATTATCTCTCCAGTCCCTTCTTTTTTATTAAAAAAAAAAGATCAGTTATGTCACTTAGCCGTTTCTACATTGCAGTCATTATCCTCTTAAAATGACCATGTAACTCATTTCCTACTAAGACTTCATTTATATTTTTATTTATGTGTGTGCGGCTTTATTGCATTCTCAGTTTTTCTTACTAATTCTTCTTCCTTCTTACCTAACAACAGCTGGCTTTTGTCAAATGACTTCATATTCTAGAAGAATATGTATTTTGTATTTTACAAAATGCCAGTATGTATTTTGTGGAGAAGTTGTGACTGGATCTTCATTGCACTGTTACGGACTTCTATCAAATAATTTACATAGCATAATTCTCACAATAACCATAAGAGATGGACTTTTTTGTATTCTCATTTCCAGCTACCAAACTTATTAAAAGAATCTATATTTTCTCCTTGAGCTTTTATACTACAAAATTACTATTAATTTTTTTCTTTAAATTTCAGTTCCATGGTTTCCAAAAATGTTAGTGGTTGGGTTTCCAACATAAAACATTACAGCACACCTCTCCCACCGGAGTGCCCACTTTTCTCCCCCATTGTCCCTGTGCTTCCCCCACCCATCCTGTCCCCTGTTCTCCCAACCTTTATAAGATCCCACTGAATGCCTGAAGACACTTCTCAGTTTCTGTCGCCTTGCCATTTATCAGTCCCCTACTTCGTTTTTGCTCCCCCCCATGTGATAGATCATTCTGTATCTGTCCCTCTCACAAAGTTAGTCCTGCCGCCACAGGAACATGAAGACCTCTTTCAAAGCTTAGCTGTAGAGTCAAGTGGGGTGGGGTCTGGGGATGGTTTGTAGACATAGCTTGCTGCCTGGGGATACTGAGAAATGTGTCTGGGTGGTTTTTTCAATGCTGCTGTTCATAGGGACACAAAAGTGTCTTTCCAAGCTGGACCACACAGAGTTGAGCAGGTAGGGTGGTAGCAGTGGCGTTCGGAGGTCTATACTGTGCACGTCAAACCATCCTTCATCCCCAGGATGGACTCTGCTTGGTAATGGTGTATGATGTTTTTGTTGTATTGTTGATTCATTTTGCTAATATTTTGTTGAGGATCTTTTCATCTATGTTCATCAGGGATATAGGTCTATAATTTTCCCTTTTGTAATGCCTTTGTCTATTTTTTGTCATAAGCTACCAGTGAAGGTTACTTCTCCTGCTTCTTCATTGTATCTGCTGCTATGTGATGGTGAGAAGCTAGTTTTGAGCATGCCTGGGTAGCAGAATATGGTTTTTGCTGCTGGAGTTTGTTGTCTCAGGCTCACTGGATCAGCTGGGCCCGGTGGAAGTGTCCTCTGTAGCCTCCCAGCATTCATGTCTTGTCTTGAATTGTCTGCACTGCAGTGTTCTCTCACGTGTGAGAGTGCTCAGACACCTGTACTTCCCAAAAGGCCTGGTTTTCAGCATGCCGTGTTGCACTGTACCTGGCTTATAGCCAACCTGGGAGGTATTCACTACTCCCTTGTCTGACTGGGCTGGTCTCTGATCAAACATTCTGTCAGAGATAGAACTTGAACACAGCAGTCAGGTGCAGGGGGAGGAAGTAGCCTTTTTGCCTATAAAACTGCAGCTGTCATTCAGCTCAGCTTCTCTGCCCTGGGGTAGGGATGGTGGTTCCCCACTTCTGACTGATGACACCTGAATCCTATGGTTTACAAAACTTCATCAGTACCATTTTATACATAAAAAATTTCGGCAACACATCCCCCACCAGAGTGCCCACCTCTTTCCACCATTATCCTAATGTTCATCTCTCCCACCTCTCATTGTTCCCTATGGTGAACTTCCTACTAGAACCACTTCTGTTTTTTTCCTCTGTGCAATGTTATTCCCTTACTGTGTTTCTTTATATCTCACATATGAAAGAGATCATTCTGTATTTGTCCCTCTCCTTCTGACTTACTTTACTCAGCATGGTACTTTCCAGATCTATTCAGGTACCTGCAAATTGCATGGTTTCGTCTTTTCTTACAGCTAAGTTGTATTCCGTTTTGTTTATGCACCATATTTATTTATCTAGTCATCTTCTTTTAGACTCTTGGGCAGCTTCCAGATTTTGGCTGTAGTGAACATAGAGATGCGAATGTCTTCTCATTTTCTTTTTAATTTTTTAAAATTTATTTGATTTTTATGAGAGACATTGTGATTTACAAAGTTGTTCATTATAAAATTGTTATTTTGTTTTGTTTGCCTTTTGGGTCACACCTGGTGATGCTCAGGAGTTACTCCTGGCTTTACACTCAGGAATCATTCCTGGCAGTGCTGGGTAACAGTATAGGATGCCAGGATTGAATCCAGGTCGGCCATGTGCAAGGCGAACACCCACCCACTGTACTATTGATCTGGCCCCTCATTATACAGTTGATTTAAGCATTTAGTTCCACCACCACCAGTGTGACCTTCCCTCCACCAATATCCTCAGTTTCCCTCCCAACCCCAACTTGACCCCTTCACTGTCACTGTATCACTGTCATCCCATTGTTCATTGATTTGCTTGAGTGGGTGCCAGTAACGCCTCCATTCGTCCTAGCCCTGAGATTTTCAGGACGAGTAAAGATTTCTCTCTTTACTCGTGCTTCCCAGTCCCACATTGGAGGCTCTTTCAGGGTCAGGGGAATGAGACCCAGCATTGTTACTGTTTTTGGCATATCGAATATACCACAAGGAGCTTGCCAGGCCCTGCCGTGTAGGCAGGATATTCTCAGTAGCTTAGGTGCCCCCTTAGGCACATAACAAATTTACTTTATATTATTTATTCCAACAGAATTCTAAGAACTGGCAAATAGAATCAGAAAATAAATCTGTAAGAGCCAATTAGTGATTACTATATGATTTTGATGTATGTAAATAAGAAAATTAAAACCATTTAATACAATATAAAATACCCATTTTCATTTACATAACTACATTTTCAATTCTGGAATCTAAACTATATTACTTTAAATTTTATTTTATACTTGGATCTCATTATGGTAATAATCATGTTTCACCTGTCATTAATAAAACTTTTAAAGCAATTCTGCGTTGATATATTTTCGAGTTTATATGGAATAGGTCAGGCCTACATATGTAAATTTTCCCCTCACACTTTATATAAACACTGTGGTTTACAAAGTTGTTCATGATGATTTGTTACAGGCATTCAGTAAAGCAGTGCCTGACTCCTCCCCACTAAGGGCCACCTGGGTGAACTTCTGTCAGCTTGGGGATGTATCTGAGGCCTCTTGTGCAGTTCAAGCTTCTTCAGAAGACCTAAGGCACTGGCAAAGGGCTGAAAGAATGGCAAAAATTTCAGGGGAAATTTTTTCTTATCTCTCGCCTGAGCCCTAGAGGCCAGGAACTGGATTTGGGACCAGGTGGGTTTGATGATCCAGGGAGTGATCTCACACACATGTCCCCCAAAAGCCTCACCCTGAGACTAGCTAAGTTTCATGCCGTGAAAGTGCGAGATCTCTTGCAGGTTGTTTAGAATAAGAGACTCCTTGAAGCTGATAGCTCCCATGGTTACGGATAGAGGAAGAAGGGAGGAGGAAGGGAGGGACAACTCTCTGGTGCTCGCCCTACCGGACCCCTCCGGGATCTTAAGGTTCCCTTGGCATTGGAGTGCAGGTATAACCCCCCTGCCAGGTTGATTCCTTTCAGGGCAAGTCTCCTTCAGCCTTTATAGGATCCATGGAACCGTGGGTTGGAGCCCACTCAGACCCCATAGCCAAAGCCGTGGTGCCCTATTCACTCACTCTCCAGTCACTTGGCACCCCCACTCACACATTTAGAATTCAGAGGTGAAAGAAAAAGAGGCTGCTCCAGCCCTGTGCTGGCGTGAGCTGAGAGAATGAAGAGAGAGAGATAGCTCAAGTTAAGATAGTTTCGCAAACAGCCGTGTAAATGGCTGTCTTACACCCAGGTGTGTGGTAGAGGTCAGGAATAAAAATGAGACAAGAAAAGATAGTTGAGGGGCTGAAGAAGCCCGGTATTCCCCCAGATTTGGTTCAGGGAACTCACCCATCCAAAAACCTTACCGATTACCTTCATAGATGTCCCATATTGGGAGCCAGATGTTGGGGCACAGTTTTCCCCCAACGGTGCCCAGACACATTGTGCACCAGGTCCGGGCAGATGAAGGGCGAAGGATGACGGGCGTGTGGAGAGCTACCCTCTGGAAGTAGCTGATGGCTGTTCACCTTATTGCCAGATACACACATGTTTTATAGGGGTCTCGGCTTACAAGAAAGTCCAATCACATGAAGTTCAGCATTATTAGCCTATCACTGCTCCTTCTCTGCTATGCCCCACTCTAATCTCAGTCAGTGCTAGATGCTGCAGTTAGGATAACTTGCTAAGTGTGAGTAACAGTTTCTGTGTCTTGGGCTCATGTGACTAGGAGGTCGAGTGAGGCTCAAGGCCGAACACTCGGTGCTGGTTGACACCCTGTTCTTGCCAACTTTGCCCAGATACTCCCTCTTGTGAGACTTTGCTTCTGGGTCACTTTGCAAGGTCCGGTCTTATCTGTACCAGTGTCTGTCACCATGCTCCACACAGTGTTCCAATACCAATCCCACCACCATTGTACCTTCCCTCCACCATTGTCTCCAATTATCCCAACCACCCCTTAAGCCTGTCACCATAACAGGCCCTCTATAATTTATTTCCTATTGTTTGTTATCAATAATTTGCTAACAGAGTGATCAAACAATGTTTTCTTAGGAGACAATTAGTGAAAATTGTCACATCTCACCATAAACAGTTGAGTCCGTGTATCACTGTATTACTGTCATCCCGTTGTTCGTCAGTTTACTCAAGCGGGCACCAGTAACGTCTCTATTCCTCCCAGCCCTGAGATTTTAGCAGCCTCTCCTTACTCGTGTTTCCCAACGATTGGAAGCTCTTTCAGGGTCAGGGGAATGAGACCTATCATTACTGTTTTTGGCATATCGAATATGCCATGGGTAGTTTGCGAGGCTCTGCCCATGCGGTCAGGATACTCTCAGTAGCTTGCCAGGCTCTCTGAGAGGTACACACACTCACACACACACATATGTATGTGTATGTATGTATATATATATATATATATATATATATATATATATTACTCTCTATGGTTTGTTGCTTACTGTCTGAACTCCATCAGATATGGTGTGGTAATTATGGAAAATGGGTAGAAAGTGTCTTATAATGTGTTGGAAATAATGTCCGTGTCTGGAAAGCAGCCTGGAGCGTGGCAGCAGTTGGGCAGTGGAGGTCGACTGCTGGGGCTGGATCCCTTGGGGTGGGGAGGGTTCTCACCCACGCCCCTCTGGGGCACCTTGAGTTAGTGAAAACAACTCGGCAGAGTCCAGTGGCATGACTATGGGGGCCTCATTTTATACTCCTGTCTGGGAGGAGCAGCCATTGAGATCTGGAGGGTGGCCAATGAGGAGATTATCCGGCAGGGTGTGGTAGGGTGTGACTTATGGGTGTGATCCCTGGGTCACTGGAGTTGAGGGATAGCAGGCAGAGAATCTCTGCTTCCGGTCCCATTGAGTCCACAGTCCAAGGTCACAAAGTTCCGCATTATCTGGGTTCCGTGGGACTTCATTCACATGTGAGGCTTGGCTGGAGCATCCAGAAAGCGGCCTGAAGTGTGGCAGCAGTTGGGTAGTGGAGGTTGTAGTGGAGGTCGGCTCCCAGGGCTGGGTCCCTTGGGCGGGGAGGGTTCTCACCCGCCCCCCCTCTGGGGTGCCCTGAGTGAAAACAGCCTGGTTCCAGAGTCCCAGGTATAAGGTATTATTAAGATGTTGTTACAGGTTAAGCCTTCTGTATTTATATTTTGTTAATTAAAGCTACCAAGAGTATCTCACCCGAAGAGCCTGGCAAGCTACCTGTGGAATATTCAATATGCCAAAAACAGTGACAACAACTCTCACGATGGAGACATTACTGGTACCCGTTCGAGCAAATCGATGAGCTATGGGATGACAGTGATAGTGACAATGAAGATTGGTTAGCTTCTGCATTACATCCCATCCAATCTGGTGTGCTACTACTGGTTTATCAGTGTTGTGGAGATTGAGATGTCCAGAAAGTTCAGAATTTTTAACAGGGTGGTATAGATGGAGTTAAATTTTTAACAGGGTGGTAGTTTTGGGGTGTGTGCATGAGTGCCTGGGCTTCAGAAGTGCAGGGAGATGGGGGAGGTAGCCCATCCTGACTCTGTGAAAGCCTGGAGATTTCAGCCACAAAACCTTCATACTTGAATTTTCAGCAGATTAATTTCTGGATGAGGCTCAGTCTAGAGGCAGTGGAGCCTGGCCAGGAGCATTCAGTAATGTGGAGCATGGGAGCAATCAGCTGCTGGGGCTCTGGGTGAGCACTTGGCTGACCCGCCCCCCCTCTGCGGTGCCCGTGATGACTCAGCTATGACTGGATGTCTGGGAAAAAAGTCTTCTGGGCTTTTTGATCTCTTTCAGATTAATTTATGGGTCTTGAATCATGTCTGATGGATGAGTTACATGGCACTGGAGGTGGTTTGTGGGTTGCAAATGTCTTTTCTGAGTAGAGTTTTTGGGCTCTTGAGATAGGTGCCAAGAAGTGGAATTCCTTGGTTATATAGAAGATTTTTAAAAATTGTCCATATTGTAATCCCATCAATGGCCAACATCCAGAGACCATAAAAACAAGCTCCCAGAAGACATTATATAGCCTAGTTTTCCCTCTCGGAGAGCCTGGCAAGCTACTGAGAGTTTCCTGCCTGCATGGGAGAGCCTGGTAAATTCCCTGTGGCATATTCATATGCCAAACCCAGTAACAATAATGGGTCTCATTCCCCCGACCCTGAAAGAGCCTCAAGTGCGGTGTCATTGGGAAGGATGAATAAAGAGAGGCTTCTAAAATCTGAAGGCTGGGACGAATGGAGACGTTACTTAGACTGCTCAAGAAAATTGAAGATCAATGGGATGATGATGATGATGACGATGATTGATAATGATGATTGTTTTCCTAAAAGGCTAAATCAAATCACATACCTGTTAACAGTGAATGAAGATGCCTTTTCCCCACATCCATGCCAACACAGGTTGTTTTTGTTCTTTGTGATGTATACTTAAAAGCAAGCTCCCGGAGCTTAAAGAGACTTAAAAGCAAGCTCCTGGAAGAGAGTGACACAGAGAATCTTTTGCCCGCGCGCCTGGCTGTCTTCCCCGGGGCCTCCTCGGAGGGGATGGGCTCCAGCTTCCCTCCCCACTCTGAGCAGAGCTCCTGGTGACCGAAGACCTCCAGAGCCTAGCCACAGCCATGCTCAAGGCCCCTCTCCACACGTTCGGACGAGCCTCACGCATGAAGGAACTGGCAGAGGAACCCAGGTGTGTGGGACCCAGGGCTGAGACCTCCAAGGCTGCTCGGATCGGGACTGGGCCTCCTCCGCCCAGATTTCCCATCTCCCAGTAGCTAGGCAGTCACACCCAGGTACTGCCCAGCGCCGTGCAATCCTATCAACGGCCAGCATCCAGAGACGTAAAAGCAAACTCCCAAAAGCTTGCTTTTAAGCAAAGCAACCTGGCAAACTACTAGGAGTTTCCTGCCCACATAGAAGAGCCTGGCAAGGTCGCCATGGTGTATTAATATGCCAAAACCAGTAACAAGCTGGGGCTCATTCCTCTGACCCTGAAAGAGCCTCCAGTATGGCACCATTGGAAGAACGAGTAGAGAGAGGCTTCTAAAATCTCAGGGCTTGGACGAATGGAGATGTTACTGAGACCGCTCGAGAAATTCAACGATCAATGGGATGATGATGATGATGATGATGATGATGTATACCAGTGTCACTGGGATGATGATGATGATGATGATGATGTATACCAGTGTCACTGGCATGAGATGATATCTTGTTTTGATTTGCATTTCCCTAATGATTAATGATACAAAACACTTTTTCATATGTCTTTTGGTTATCTTTGAGGAAGTTTCTATTTGTCTTTCACCTCCCTTTTATTAAGGGGTTGGTTGTTTATCTTGTGAAGATAAGTACTTTATATATCTCAGATATTAGCCCTTTATCAGAGGAGTGGTTTAGCAAACATCCTGTCACAGTCTGTGTGGTATCTTTCTATTCTAGCCTTTGTTTTTTTGTGGTGCAGAAGCTTTTTAGTTAAATGTAATCACATTTGTTTATCTTTGCTTCTCTTTGGTTGGCCATTGAAGATAACTCCAGATTTGATTTCCTGAAGAACTAAACCTATGTTTTTCTCAATATAATTTATGGATTTAAGTCTTATATCAATGTCTTTAATCCATTTTTAATTGACTTTGGAGGTCTGGGCTCAACTTTATTTTTCTTTTTTGTATATGAGCCACCAGTTTTCCCAGCACCATTTGTTGAAGAGATTCTTTGCTCAACTTCATACCTTTCTCTCCTTGGTCAAAGACATAACTGTCCATATACCTGAGGATATGCCTCAGATGCATGACTATTTTATTTGTCTAAGAATCTTATTCCTGTACCATTCTGTTTCGATAACTATAGCTTTTTAGTATGGTTTGAAATTATGGAGTCAGAGACTTCCCAACTTATTTTTTTGTAGCATTTCTTTGTCCTTTCACATTATTGTTAGGACCTTTATATAGCTTCTCCTTTTTTGAGGAGGTTCACCCTTCTCTGGACTCAGTTTCTCTACAAATAGCTCAGTATTTGCATCTCAAAACATGTGTTCCCAATGACTTTGAGCTACTTCTGGGTTAGGCAATTTCTTCTGGGTTTTATTATTTTCCAAGAAACTCATTATCACCCTCCCATCTATCTGCCTACAACATTCCTCCCTAGAGATTTCAACTCCTTAAATCTTTTAGAACTAGATGAAGGTTTGTCTTTTGTAAATGCTTATAAGTAGGGTGAAGGTTTATCTTTTATAAATGCTTCCTGCTGGAAAAAACCATGGACGTGCCCATATAAGGGAGTGAAATATCATGACTTTATTAAACTATTAAATGAAACAGTAAGAATGACAATTTTTTAAGTTCTTTTTTGCCCCAGGAAGAAGATAATTTTTCAGTTCTTAAACTTTATTTTTACTTATTTAATGTTTGATTTTCTATCTACTCCCCTCCTCACCTCCAAAATTTTTTGGCCAGATTTTGATGGGTGAAAAATGGGAATGTATTATCTTATTTTATATCTTTTTGTATGCTTATGGATCATATGCATAATTTCCAGCTCACTCTTTTTCTCTATCTCTTTTTTTCCCTCCCTACTTCCCTTCCTTCCTTCCTTCCTTCCTTCCTTCCTTCCTTCCTTCCTTCCTTCCTTCCTTCCTTCCTTCCTTCCTTCCTTCCTTCCTTCCTTCCTTCCTTCCTTCCTTCCTTCCTTCCTTCTTTTCTCCCTGCCATGTTCAGGACTTATTACTTCCTTTGTGCTCAGGGATTACTCCTGGTGGGCTTGGAGGATCAATATGTGGTTCCAGGGATCAAACCTGGGTTAGCCATGTGCAAGGCAAGAGCCTTACTCACTTTACAACTTCTCTGGCCTTGCTCACTTTTTTCTCTTACGCTGGAGATCAAAACAAACTCAGGATTTCATATTTGAGATTTAAGAAGCCTCTCTTTACTCATCCTTCCCAGTGGTGCCGCATTGGAGCTTCTTTCAGGGACAGGGAATGAGACCCATCATTGTTACTGGTTTTGGTATATGAATATGCCATGGGGAACTTGCCAGGTTCTCCCATGCATGGATAGAATATAATGTCCAGAAAATTCTACATTATTCTCTTCGGGAGCTTTAATTTATAGTCGCTGGGTCTTTACTGTTGAGGAGAATACATGATGCCAGGGGCAGTTTGTGGGTGTGACTGACAAGCCACTGGAAAACTGGGGACCTGGGAGGAGGAGGCCCAGTCCCAATCCAAGCAGGCTTGGAGGTCTCAATCATGGGTTCCTGCATATCTGGGTTTTTCTTGCCGGTCCGCCCTCTGTGAGGTTCATCTCGTTTTGGGTGACACTCATGCCCCCTTGGTGTAGGCTCGTCTGAGTGTGTGGAAAGTGGCCTTGGGCATGGTGGCGGTTGGGTTCTGGAAGTTTTTGGCTGCCCGAGTTCTGTTTGGGGCAGGGAGGGAAACTCAACCCACCCTCTCAAAAGGTGCCTTGGTGAAGACAGCCTACACTTCTCTTTGAGTTCTGGAAGCTGCACTTCTCACTGGGTTCTGGAAATTGGGGGCCTCAGGGTTTTTAGGGGACAGGCGGAGAGATGACGCCAGCTTCTATCTGAGGCACCCCAGTGAAGTTGGCCTAGCTTAAAGTTTGGAGGCATCTCTGCAGTGAGTTGCTTGGTTTGGAGATTCTTTTGTGTGTCTCTGGATCATGGCCCTTGTTTCCATCTTTTCTTTATTTTTTAAAAATATTTTTTATTAGTGAATCACTGTGAATTACAGTTACAGATTTACAAACTTTTGTGCTTGCATTTCAGTTATACACTAGTTGAGTGCTTTTCTCTCTACCAGTGCCCATTCTCCACCACCAATGGTCCCAGCATCCCTCCCACCACTCCCACCCCCATCCTCCCCCCACCCCACCCTTTTGCTCTCTCTCGCTCTCTTTTTTGGGTGTTGTGGTTTGCAGTAGAGGTATTAAGTAGCCATCATGTTCGGTCTATAGTCTACTTTCAGCCTGCATCTCCCATCCTGAATGGACCCTCCTAGCACCCTTTACTTGGTGGTCCCTTCTCTATTTGAGCTGCCTTTTCCCCCAGCATGCGAGGCCAGCTTCTAAGCCATGGAGTAGTCCTTCTGGCACTTATCTCTACTGTCCTTGGGTGTTAGTCTCCCATTCTGTTACTTTATATTCCACAAATGAGTACAGTCTTTCTATGTCTGTCCATCTCTTTCTGACTCATTTCACTTAACATGATACTTTCCATGTTGATCCACCTATATGCAGATTTCACAACATCATTTTTTCTAACAGCTGCATGTAAGCCATTGTGTAGATGTACCAAAGTTTCTTTAACCAGTCATCTATTCTCAGGCACTTGGGTCTTTTCCAGATTCTGGCTATTATAAACAGTGCTGTAATAAACATATAAGTGCAGATGTCATTTCTACTATACTTTTTTGCATCTCCGGGATATATTCCCAGAAGTGGTATTGCTGGGTCAAATGGGAAATCAATTTCTAATTTTTTTTTAATTTAAATTTAAATTTTTTATTGAATCACCATGAGAACAGTAACAAAGCTTTCAGGATTAAGTTTCAGTCATATAGTGATTCAACATCCATCCCTTCACCAGTGCACATGTTCCACTACCAAGAACCCCAGTATACCACCCTCCCACTCCCCACCCTTCCTGTGTGGCAGATGATTTTCGCTTTACTCTCTCTTTACTTTTATTACATTCAGTTTTCGACAGAAAACCCAGTATTATTATTTGGAATTTCCCCCCCAACAATCAGACCTGCCGAAAAGTCATCATTAGGTCATTCATTTTCTATTGCTGATAATGAAGAACATATGATGTTGCATGGCTGTGATAGCAGCCACACAGTTTTGAAATTCTGGTATTTTAGTAATTAAGTCCAGAGGTATTTCTGCCAGCAGCTGCTGCATTCCAAGATTGGTTTGTGTGCCTCTGGGATCATGGCTATTAGGAGCAGAGGAGCTATTCATGGGCAGCCCCTCGGGGTCTCATTTGGGCAGGGAGCAGGGCTGGTTCTGTCCCCCTCACCCCACATTGAGAGATACCCTGCACACCCCATCACTGCAAGCTCCTAACTCTCTGTCCAGTTGGCTCTGAAAGGTGGCCATCGTCATACTGCCGCAAAGGGGAAAAGGTTGAGAGACAAAAACCCTTCCCCTCCCAGGGCTGCACTGGGCTATAGCTTAGTTCACAGCCCAGGAGTATATCTGCCATCAGCTGCTGCATTCCGAGATTGCTTTGTGTGCCTCTGGGATTGTGGCTGCTCAGTAAGCGGCCGCTTGGTTTGGAGAAATAGTTCTGGTTCCCACATACCGGAGCCAAGTTAGTAGAAGCTCAGTGTCACTGGGGTTACATCATAGAAGGGGACTCTGCACCTTCTCCGTCTGGGGCACCCTGGTGTTGTTGGCCTGGTCTGGGGTTCGGAGCATTCTCTGGCTTGTGCCCACTGGCCAGGATTCTTCACTGCTGAGTGCGGCAAGATGGTGCTGGTTGAGGGCGTGACTTCTGGTGTTATGGGTGGGCTGGAGCCTCCCAGTTCCAGTGCCCCCATGCGGTTTGGAGAAATAGTCCCCGTCCCCATATACCGGAGCCATGTTAGTAGAACCTCAGTGTCGCTGGGGTTCCATCTGGAGAAGGTAGGGACTCTGCACCTTCTCCGTCTGGGGCATCCTGGTGTTGGCCTAGTCTGGGGTCCAGAGCATTCTCCGGCTTGTGATGCCCACCAACCAGGATTCTTTATCAATTTCTAATTTTTTGAGAAGCATCCATACTGTTTTCCAAAAGGGCTGAACCAGTTGGCATTCCCACTAGCAGTGAAGGAGAGTCCCTTTCTCCCCACATCCGCCCCAACACTGGTTGCTTTTGTTCTTTTGGATGTGGGCCAGTCTCTGTGGTATGAGATGATATCTCATTGTTCTGTTCTGCATCTCCCTGATGATTAGTGACGAGGAGCATTTTTTCATGGGTCTTTTGGCCATTTGGATTTCTTCTTTGAGAAAGTTTCTGTTCATTTCATCACCCCATTTTCTGATGTGGTTGGATGTTTTCTTTTTGTGGACTTCAACCAGTGCCTTGAAGATCCTTGATATCAATCCCTTATCAGATGGGTATTGGGTGAATATCCTTTCCTATTCTGTAGACTGTCTTTGTATTTTGATCACTGTATCTTTTGAGGTGCAGAAGCTTCTCAGTTTAAGGTAGTCCCATTTGTTTATATCTGTTTCCACTTGCTTGGCCAATGGTGTGTTGCCTTTAAAGATACCTTTAGCTTCAATGTCGTGGAGGGATTTGCCAACCTTGTCTTCAGTGTACCTTATGGATTCTGGTCTGATGTTGAGGTCTTTGATCCATTTTGTTCTGACTTTGTGCATGGTGTTAGGTAGAGGTCTGAGCCCATTTTTTTGTATGTAGCTGTCCAGTTTTGTCAGCACCATTTGTTAAAGAGGCTTTTCTTGCTCCACTTCACATTTCTTGCTCCTTTATCAAAGATTAGATGATCATATATTTGAGGGTATATGTCAGGATATTCTACCCTGTTCCATTGGTCTGCGGCTCTGCCTTTGTTTCAGTACCGTGCTGTTTTATTACCGCTTTGTAGTAGAGTTTGAGGTTTGGGGAGGTGATGCCTCCCATCTTCTTTTTCCCAAGGATTGCTTTAGCTGTTCATGGGGGCTTATTGTTCCATATGAATTTCAGGAGTGTTTGCTCCATTTCTTTGAAGAATGTCATGGATATCCTTATAGGGATCGCATTGAATTTGTGCAATGCTTTGGGGAGTATTGCCATTCTGACTGTTAATTCTCCCAATCCATGAGCAGAGGGTATCTTTCCATTTCCTCATGTCCTCTTTTATTTCTTGAAGTCGCATTTTGTAGTTTTCTTTGTGTAGGTCCTTAATGTTTCCATCTTTTCCAGAAAAATAAACTATTGGCATATGCCCTGCAGGGTGTGCCTGCTTGCCTGCATTGCTCTGTGTCACTGGCTCTAACTGTGGCTCTTGAGGTCTTTCAAGATTTATTTATGGGTCTCTGAAATAAGGCCAATAAATGACCTTATATAACTGAGTTGTGGCTTGTGGGTGTGGCTCCCACATCCCTAACTTTTGGCTGTTTAATTTCTTGGTAAACTTGGCCCCAAGTTTTTGGGGTCTGGCCAAAGGTGGAGGAGTAACTTTGGGCTATCTGGATGTCTGAAGGCACCATCAGGCTGCTGCACTTGCCCCACGGGTACAGGTTAACCTGCTGGCAGTACCATACTCCCGATTTTTCATTGATTTGTTTTTAAGGAACTGTTATAGGTAAGGTTCTTTGTTATATGTGTTCTTATCTTTTCATTTATCCTTTATCATAAAGCTTCTAAGAAATTTATGAACATTAATTTAGGGAGATTTTTAGAGGTACAGAGACATTGAATGGAAAGTTACTGAATGTAAAATTGCAGTGCTCATTCTTCACACACACAGTACCCGTCTCCTTCACCCTCATGCACACAGTACTCATCTCCCCCACCCTCATGCACACAGTACCCGTCTCCCCCACCCTGCAGCACAGTGGCGCATTTGTTATATTCCATTACTTCATTGTCACCTGAGTCTACAGTTTGCCACAAGTAGAATCATCTAAAAGTTTGATCTTGAACCTTTAGCCTCTGGAACTGTGAATCTATGGTATCTTGTTCTGGCAGTTTCAGTAAACTAACCTACATACTTTATCAGTCTTTTAAAATAAATTGTGGTCAGAGAGCGGATACTAGTTTAAGACTTGCCATACATGCAGCTGTCCCCAGCTTAATCTTCTGTAGCATATAGTTCCCCAGACATTGCTGGGTAGACTTGGAGACCCCAGAGAACAAATTTTGGTACTGCAGAACCTGAACAGAGTGGCATCCTCGACCCTATCATTGAACCACTGGGATTTAGTTAATAGAAAATCACAGGAAGGGGGTCTCTAGGCACCCTGAGCACTGACTGGGGGCTCCTCCAGGAATGTATAGAGACCTAAACAGCCATAAAGTCAATATCTCATTAGGTAGTAAGAGGTCATTTCCAGAGAGAGACTGCTATAGACAAGAAAGATCTAAATTTTTGGTTCAAGATAAGAGTTTTATTAATGAATATTGATGACAGTGACTTAAAAATTGATGGTCATTTTCTCTTCATAGGAATGTGAATTGGACCCTTGTTGTGAAGGGAGTACGTGCAAGCTTAAATCATCTGCTGAATGTGCCTATGGGGACTGTTGTAAAGACTGTTGGGTAAGATGTGCTATTAGAAAAAAAAATAGAAAAACAGAAATATTTATAATCAAATTTTGTTGTCTCAACCTTATTTGGAAAAAGAATAATAAAAAAAGAAAAATATTCATAATCAAATAGTTTTTGTCTCTGTTCTGTTAAGAAATGGCTTGTTTTGTTTGTCTTGGCCACCCTGACTGTGTTCAACGATTGCTCCTGACTCTAGTCAAGGGTCACTCCTGGTGGACTTGGACACCAGGGACCAAACCCGGAGTGCCCACATGGAAGGTGGGCACCCTGCCCACTGCACTATTGTTTTGGCCCCCTAAGGAAATGATTCTAAAAAGCATGATATATGGAAAATTATTCACTTTTTTGCAGTTTGGAATCACATTCTTTTATGAGTCTAGCGATTTTTGTTGTTGTTTTAAAATTCACATATATTTATAAATAGTTCAGCAATGCCAAGGTATATAATGTAAACTGAGAAACTATCATCTTTTCCTATTCATATAGTCATTGTTGATTTGTTAATAAATTTAGTTACTTTGCCTTATACAAATGCGAGTGAGGTTTGTGTCTGTGTGTGTGTGTGTCTGTGTAAGTCACTAGATATACATTTTATTATTTTCATTGTTTATCTTCAGTGTTTCTGAAATCCAATGTATTTATACATTTAGGATGTTAAACTTGTATTTTCAACATAATATGGAAATAAAATATATTTATTCATATGATTTTACTTAGTTACACAGAACTGCTTTCTATGGTTATACCATAATTTACTTAATTACTTAATGATGGCTAATTAAATTCTTCCAGTTTTGTTTGTTTGTGGAATGGATGTCAGACAAGAATATTCAAGACTTTGACATACACTCTTTATACACATTGCAAAGATGTATACTTCGACAGTGGTTTCATAAAATTCTTTACCTGTTTTTTTACAAATTTTATTACATTTTATTTCCTTACACTTTTTATTACATCAGTTGCTAGTGTCATAATTTTGAGTTTACTAGGTGGAAAGGGCTTTTATATTTTTATTTTTATTTATTTATTTTTGGGTCACACCCAGCGATGCTCAGGGGTTACTCCTGGCTTTGCACTCAGGAATTACTCCTGGTGATGCTTTGGGGACCATATGGGATGCTGGGGATCAAACCCAGGTCGGCCGCGTGCAAGGCAAATGCCCTACCCACTGTGCTATCGCTCTGGCCCCGGGCTTTTATATTTTTAATTCACATTTTTGGGTTGTTGATGTTATAATTTTTCTTTTTTTTGTATTTTATAAATTTTTCATTCACTGTTAATTTTCCTCTTGGATTATTTACCTTTATACATATAAATATTGTGGTTTTAGATTTGATAAATTTGTGGGATTGTCCTGATCCTTCTGTTTAATTTCAGTCTTATTTCCTTAGTTTCTTCCAGGAGGTACTTTATGCCGAGGGAAAACTAATGAATGTGACGTTCCAGAATATTGCAATGGTACTTCTCAGTTCTGTCAACCAGATGTTTTTATTCAGAATGGACATCCTTGCCAGAATAATAAAGCCTACTGCTACAATGGCATGTGCCAGTATTACGATGCTCAGTGTCAAGTCATCTTTGGTTCAAGTAAGATACTTTATATTTCATTGTTTAGTGTAGAATTGATGTCAGACACGAATATTTAAGACTTTGACATGATTCTTAGGATTCCTGTACAGAATTATTTGATGATAATTTTTTACTGTTCCTGTTACTTCAGTGGCCAGAGTGTTCCCCAGGAGAATGATGGGCACTTTAGTCTGAGTGGAGGTAATGAGAAGAGACGGAGCAATAGAGTTACAGGTCAGACTTAGACATTTAGAAGAATTGGGATTATATATTTAGGTTGCTATGTTTGACCTATCCTGGATCATGGGTTAAAGTTTTTCACCTAGGCGAAAGCTCTTCTGCCCTGTATAATACAGGACAGCGGATTTTAAGCACAGAAATCACAGACTTTAATTTGTTCTGGGGATTTCTTTGGAAGTACTATACAGGATAGTTTTGAGGAGCATGAAGAAAGTATTGAGTAGGTGCTGTGGAAGGATTCTGGTGAGAAGCTACGGAGCGTTTGTGCTATTGGTCACTTTTCTTTCCCCTCCCCTCCCGTCCCCTCCCATCTCTTTTTCCCTCCCCTTCTCTCCTTCCCCTTCCCTCCCTCCACCTCCCAGTGCAGTCCTCAGGCCTTACCCCTGGCGCTGTGCTCAGAGATCACCAGTGATCACTCCTGGTGATCTCTGAGCACAGGGAATCATATGAAATGTCCAGGATGTAACCTGAGTCAGCCTCATACAAGACAAGCACCTTACCAGCTCTGCTATTTCTTTTTCTTTCTTTTTTTTTTTGTTTTGCTTTTTGAGTCACACCTGGCAATGCACAGGGGTTACTCCTGGCTCATGCACTCAGGAATTACTCCCAGTGGTGCTCGGGGGACCAAATGGGATGCTGGGAATCGAACCCAGGTTGGCCTAGTGCAAGGCAAACACCTTACCCTCTGTGCTATCTCTCCAGCCCCAACTGTGCTATTTCTCTGGCTCCTGGTCAGCTTTATTTTGATCACATTTCTATACTATCAGTATTCTAACAGAGATAGTTTACATTTTGTTGCATATTTGTATTTTCCTTCTTTCCACGAAGTTATTAACATTTCTTAAGGAAACGGTTGCTCTTCCACACAATGAGGCATGTTGCTTTGATTTTTAATTGGCTGTGGTGGTTCTGTCAATACCATATTGCAATTCTATTTTTATGTTTTATAGCAGCACAATATGTATTCAACAGAAAGGAATATTTAAGTGCCATACTTTTTTTGTTGAGGCTTGCCTTTAATTGGGGAAATAGAAGGTTAGTAATTGGAGCTTCTCTGTTTTTCGGCAGTTGCTGTTAAACAGTACTTTTTACCTAACATGGTGTGGGATACTCAGGGTAATCCATAATAGTTGAACAAAAGGAAGTAAAGAAAATAGCAAAGGAGAGAAAAGGAAAATAAAGAAAACATGAATCTTTTGTTTGGTTTTTGTTCCTCTTAGTTGTGAAGATCTGTCATGGGTCCCATGGTGGATATCTCTAGGTTAGCGTTGTTGACTTCTGAGAACTATCTAAAAATTAAAAGGGACTTATTTGGTTTTCAAGTTATGTAATGCAGTGGTATAGATCTATTCATTTCTGATACATTTTATGGAAACAGACAAGTTATTCCACACTGAAAAAAGTTTCCAAAAGGCATTTCAATGAGGTAGATACTATTTTTTTGACAATGGCAGTATTTTTTTAGAGACTTGCAAAAAAAGTTTTAAGGCTAAAGGAACCATCTTCCTACACCTTCCTTTAGAGAATGTCTGGAACTGTTACAGCTTTTTCTGTTCTTTCTTCTGTGCCATTTATCCTGTGCAGGTATTTCATAATCATTTTATTTTATTATTTTTTTAATAGCATGAAACTTATTTATTTGTTTCCTTTACCCTGCCTTTTGATAGTGTCATTTGTTGTTTATAATTAATGTTGCTATTAAATTGTCAGAATTTGCATACTTATTATGGTGCTTGTCATGGGTTGATAGTCATGTTTATGCATGCTTGGTTGGATTGTACAAAAGTTGTACTTGGAAATGTACAATTTTGAAGAAGAGTTAAACTCCTGGCCTCACAAAAACAAGGAAGGAGCTTTACCACTGATCACCTATCTCATTCCCAGTCTCATCTTGATTCATTAGCTTAGTCCTCTGCCTCGTTTGTTTTTAATTCTATTTATTTAATTTTTGGGTCACACCAGACAATGCTCAGGGCTACCCCTGGTATGTTACTGAGGGGATTATGTGGTCCAGGTTTGATCCTCCCTGCATGCAAAGCATGTGTACTTGAAACTGTCTTCCTAGCTTCTCTTCTAATCTTGAAAATTTGATTTTCTATGCATTATATTTCTCCCCTTTCTCTTCCCTTCATTCTTATTGTAACTGTGACTGAGGTTTACACGCCTCCTGGCTGTGAGGCTCGAACATTTAGTTGTGGTGCACAGCAGCATTGTAGGTAGGATTGCCATGTTCACATGTGTGTTTGTGGGTCGTGCTTCTTTAATGGCAGTTCTTGCACACGTTTGGTCATACTCTAGTTGTAGTGCTTCCTTGCATTCTGGTTTTAGCACTTGCTAGGGCTTTCTGTGTGTCTCATACATGTACTTGTACTTCCCAGCTTGAGTGTTCACACTACTTATAGTAGTACTCATTAGAAACTGCACTTCTTTTGTTGTGGGGCTCACCTACACCTGACTTTGTTGTGGCCAGAAATCACTTGCGCATCTGGGGATCACAGACAGTAGAACTGCCAAGCTTGCAGACTAGAGCATCCAGGGTTGTGTTTGGCGCCCGTGGGGTGCACACTCCTGAGTCGCAAGTTAGGTGCTGTGAATCAGTGAGCCATTCCTCCACACTCATCTGCGTCTTTTTGTTCCAGCTTCTTTCCTCCCCAATCCATTTTCCAAAAAAACAAAAAACCATGATGGTATCAAATATGTAAAACAGGCCAGTGGATATTCTTTATTCAATATGAAGTACTGGCATTTTTTTGTTTTTTACTATTCCAAGGCTTTTTTATATATAAAAAATATTTGGTACAGTTTAGGTAAGATGGTTATAATGTGCATTTATGTATGATTTTATGTACATAACTACTGCTCCTTGATCACCACTAACATGATCTCCCACCATCCCTATGCAACTTCTGATGTCACTTAGGTGCTCTTTCTGCCCCTCTCCTCATTGTTTGATTATCTCAGTTTTACCATCAAAAGTCAAGAGTTTAGTCATCACTCTAGAATGCCTATTCCCTTGTTTTTTGTCTCGTATTTCAGAGATGAATGAGATCATCCAGTATTTGTTCTCCCTCTCACTCATTTCATGTGACATCCAGGTTGCCGCAAACTGCCACATTTTGTCTTTTTGTGTGTTGTGTCTGTGTGAGAGGGTGTTGGTGGTGAGGGGTGTACACCCAGTGGTGCTCAGAGCTTACTCTTGGCTTTCCTGCTATGATTGAGGACCATATGGATGCCAGAGATAGCTCTGGTTGGCCGCTTGCACCTTACTTATTGTACTATTTATCCAGCCCATCATCTTTTCTTGTAGTTGCATGATATTTCATTGTGTCTAGCATTGGACATTTAATTTAATTTGGAATATGGAATTTTACAATATGAAAATGTATTTTGGAATATGGAATAAATTTTTGGTGATTTAGAAAGTAATGACATTTTACTTAAAAATTTACAAATAAAACATATCTTGGATTATTCAGTGAAAAGACAGACCATTAAGTGACACACATATAAAATACAAGAAAACAAGTATAAATTCATACTTAACAAGTATAAATATAGCTGCTTGTCAATCTGTTGAATTAACAGGAATACTTAAACATTTACCAAAGGCAAATAATAATAGCTGATGTTGCTTCATCGACTCTTCCCCTCCTAAAATACCCAGAGAGCAGAAGATAATCCCTGAGAACTGTGAGGATAAATGCACTGAAAATGCCTTCATACTCTACATGTTTCTTGATTTATTTATAATTTCCTTTTGTCTAGTAAAATTTCTTCCAGAACTTGACTATTTGAATTCAAGATAACTTTTATGTACAATATACTTTTAAGTACAGTTTTTTTGTATTTTATTGTTAAGGATGATATATGAAACAGTGTAGAGCAAAAATGTTCATTTGTAATGCTTCAGAGTGATTGAAGCAATTCATTCAGGACTGTTATAGGGAGTACTTTTATTTCTAAATGAAGTTGCCATAATATATATTTTTTTAATTCTTAATGTTACAGAAGCCAAGGCAGCCCCAAGAGATTGTTTCATTGATGTGAATTCTAAAGGTGACAGATTTGGCAATTGTGGTTTCTCTGGCAATGAATACAACAAGTGTGCCACCGGGTAAGTGGAGGACAGGTTATGAAAAATTACAAATATTATAAGTCCAATCATCTCTGTTTCTTTAATAACTCCCATCTTCGGGGATGTTATCCCATTTAAATGCCTACTTTTCCAAGCTAGATGTTTTTCAACAAAAGGCTTCAGAGAGACTAAATGGAATAGTTAAAAACAATGTATTCTTATATAATGATCTAAAAATATAAGGTTTTTTTGAACCTTACTTTATTCTTGTTATATAATAAGAACCTCAAATAAACACTCTTCCTCCTTCTTTCATTAACAAATTATGCTATTGAATTCATGAAGGTACCTGAAACATTAATTCTTATCTTCATTATTTCCTTCTAGTTTTATATACTTGATAAGTGATAAGTTAAAACCCTTTGTACTGGGGCTGGAGTGATAGCACAGCGGGTAGGGCGTTTGCCTTGCACGCGGCCGACCCAGGTTCAAATCCCAGCATCCCATATGGTCCCCTGAGCGCCGCCAGGGGTGATTCCTGAGTGCATGAGCCAGAAATGACCCCTGTGCATTGCTGGGTGTGACCCAAAAAGAAAAAAAAAAAAAACCCTTTGTACTATCTCTCCATCTCTTCTAGGAGATTTTTAATGTAGACTTTAGGATTTTCTAAGTATAGTGTCTTATTATATGTCACCAAATTATCACTATATGCTGTTTATTTTACATATAATGAGAATGTGACTTATTTTTCAATTTGGATGCCCTCATTGTATCCTTCTTGCCTAATTACTATGGTGAGGACTTTCAATACTATATTAAATAGTAATGGCTAGAGTTGGCAACCTTGTTTTGTACTAAATTTTAGAGGGAAGACTTTCAGTTTTTCACCGTTGAGTATGATGTTTGCCATGGACTAGTGGTAAATGCTTTTAACTATGTTGAAGAAATTTCTTTAACATCCCCTTTTTTTAGCCTAATCATGAATGGGTATTAGAACATGTTGAATGCTTTCTTGTATCTATTGATGCTATACGATTTTTGTTTTCCCTTGAATTGATTTGGTATATTATGTATATTAAATCGTCCTTCCATCCCCAGGATGAAACTTACTTGGTCATAGTATATTATCTTTTGATGCATTGTTAGATTCTGTTTGCTAATATTTTGTTGAGGATTTTTGCATCTATGTTCATCAGGGACATGGGGATATGGGGTCTATAGTTTTCCTTTTTTTGTAATGTCTGTGTCTTCTTTTGGCATTAGGATAATGTTTGCCTCATAACTGATTGGGAGGGTTTCTATTTCTTTAACTTTCTGAAAGTGCCTGAAAAGGATTGAGAATAGTTCTTTAAAAATTTGAAAAAACTCACTAGTAAACCATCTGGACCATCACTTTTGTTTTTGGTAAGACTTGATTGCTGTTGCGATTTCATGAATTGTAGTTAACCTTTAAGCTGTTTTGTTTTCTTTGATTCAAACTTGGGAAGTTGTAGGACTCCAGAAATGTATCTATTTTTTCTAGGTTCTCCCATTTTGTGACAAATATTTTTGCAGTAATCCCTGATGGTCCTTTGAATTTTATGTTGTTTTTGTTGTTTTGGGGCTACACCTGATGATGTTCAGGACTTACTCCTGGCTCTGTACTCAGGAATCACTTCTGGTGATGCTTGGGGTGCTGTATGGGATTCTTGGGACTGAAACTGAGTCACCCACATGCAAGGCAAGTGCTCTACCCTTTGTTCTATCACTTTAGCCCCTTGATGATCCTCCGAATTCTTTGGTGTCTGTTGTGACATCTTCCATTTCATTTTTGATTTGGTGTACTAAACATTAGTTTCTTTTAACATTTTTAAAATTAATTTTTACATTGAATTTTAAAAAATATCATGGCAATATGATATTCATAGTTGCATTCATAGTTGATAGTTGTGTTCTAGGTGTACAATATTCTAACACTGATCCCACCACCAGTGTTAACATCCCTCTTCCAACATTCTCAAGTTCTCTTTCACCCTTCAGCCTACCACCTAGAATGGCACCTTTTATTTATTTATTTATTTGTTTATTTATTTCCTGCATGGCAGAGCCTGGCAAGCTACCCGTAGTGTATTTGATATGACAAAAACAGTAACTAGTCTCACAATGGAGATGTTACTGGTGCCCGCTCAAGCAAATCGATGAGCAACGGGACGACAGTACTACAGTGCTTATTTATTTATTTTTAATTTTTTTAATGAAACATTGTGATGTACAATTACAGACTTACACACTTTCATGATTACAGCTCAATCATACAATGGTCAAGTACCCGTCCCTCCACCAGTGCACATTTTCCACCACCACTGTTCCCAGTATCCCTCCCACCCCCCCACCCCCCATACCCTCCACTCCTGCCTCTGTGGTGGCACATTCCCTTTTGCTCTCTCTCTCTCTCTCTTTTTGAGGGTTTGCAATGCAGGTAATAAATGGCCATCATGTTTGGTCAGTAGTCTACTTTCAGCACACATCTCCCATCTTGAGTGAGCCCTCCAAGTATTCTTTGCTTGGTGGTCCCTTCTCTATCTCAGCTGCCTTTTCTCCCAGCATGTGAGACCAACTTTCAGGCTGTGGAGTAATCACTTGGGGTGCCCCAGAGGGGGGCAGGTGAGAGCCCTCCCCGCCCCAAGGGACCCAGCCTCAGCAGCCAACCTCCACTACCCAACCACTGCCACGCTCCAGGTCACTTTCCCGATGCTCCGGCCGAGCGTCGTGCATGAATGAAGTCCCATGGGACCCAGACAAATTATAAGACACTTCCCACCCATTTTCCATAATTACCACACTGTATTTGAGGCTCAGGGTCAAAAGTGCTGGTTTTAGATTTTTTAAACTTAAGCACTCTGACTAAACAGAGCTTTCATCAATAGGATTTCAGGAATACAACCTTGTTCCAAATCTCTCGTTGCCCCTCCATGTTTTCTCAGCACACCTTCATTACCCCATTCATCTGTCAGTTGGACATTTGGGCTGATCCTGTATCCAGCTACTGTACAGTTGCTGCAATGAACAAAGATGTGCCTGTCTTGTCAATAGAATATTTTTGTATCTTAAGGGTAGATACCAAGAAGTGCACTTGTTTGTATGGAAGCTCTGTTCACTTTTTGAGAAATTTCCATACTGATTCTTTAGGAGCTGAACCAGAAAACATTCCCACCAGCAGTGGATGAAAGTTCCTTTTTTCTTATCCTTGCCAACCATATCCTTGCAAACTCAGGTTGTTTTTAGTTTTTTTGCTATATGTATTTATACTCTTATGAAATGATATCTCGTAGTTGTCTTGATTTAGATTTCCCTGGTAATAACTGATTATGAAACTTTTTCTTGTGTTTTTTACTATCTTGTCTCTCATCTTCAGAGAAATGTCTGGTTATGTCCTTTATGTATTTTTGGATAAATTTATTGCATTTTTTGTTGTTGTTGCTGACCCTCATGAGTACTTTATACAGATTGGATATTAAGTGTTTATCTGATGTATACGTATATTTTGTCCCATTCAGTAAGCGGACTTTCATATTTATTATTAATTAATTAAATAATTTATTATTTGACCACATTTGATGGTGCTAAGGGTTTACTTCTGGCTCTGCACATACAGTGTTCATGGCATGGATAGTGAGACCATAAGGAGTGCTAGCTATCAAACCTGGGTTTTGCCATGTGCCAGGCAAAAGTGCCCCACCCCCTATCTTTCTGACCCTAGACACCTTTTTTTTTTAAGTCTCAGTCATGTAATGATTGAACCCCCATCCCTTCACCAGTGCACATGTTCCACCACCAAGAACCCCAATATACCCCCCTCCCACTCAGCCCCCACCTAAGTGGCTAATGATCTTCATTTTATTCTCTATGTACTTTGAATACATTCAGTATTTCAATAGAGAACTCACTATTATTGTTTGGAATTTTCCCCCAACAATCAGGCCTGCTGAAAAGGCATCATTTAATAATTTCTTTTCATTGCTGAGAATGAAGATTCTATGAGCTTGCGCAGCTGCAACAGCGGCCGCGCGGTTTTGGATTTCTGATATTTTAGTTCAGTTCACAGTCTAGATGCATTTCTGTAAGAAGCCACTCTGGGTGCCAAAATGGGTTAGAAGACCTCTAGGATCATAGTCTTTAGGAGCAGAGGGTCTGTTTCTTGAGCAGCAGCTCCAGATCTTATCTGGGCTGGGGGCGTGCCGGTAACACCCCCTTCCCATGATTGCCTATGAGTCACGATATTGCAAAGTTCATACCTCTGGGTGGAAGTCTTAGGAGGTGGCTCTCGCCACGTGGATGATGCTGCCACTGCCATTTTCCCTGCAGAAAAACAGGGTGGAGAGGGAAAATCCCTCCCCGGGCGGTACATAGTCGAAGTATAGCTCACAGTCTAGATGCATTTCTGTAAGAAGCTGTTCTGGGTACCAAAATGGGTTAGAAGACCTCTTTGATCATAGTCTTTAGGAGCAGAGGGTCTTCTGGACGCCTTTTATATTTAACTCACAATTTTTTTGCCATGCAAACCCTTTTTAACTTGTTGTAGTCCCACTTAAAAAAAAATTGTTATAGTATGAATTTCTATCACACTATCACTGTATTCAGAATATTTTGATTTTTTTTTTTTTTTGCTCTTTGGGTCATACCCAGCGATGCTCAGGGGTTATTCCTGGCTTTGCACTCAGGAATTACTCCTGGCGGTGCTTGGGGGACCATATGGGATGCCGGGGATCGAACCCGGGTCGGCTGCGTGCAAGGCAAATGCCCTACCCGCTGTGCTGTCCCTCTGGCCCCTTATTTTGAATTCTTTTAAAAAAATCTTTAATTGAATCATTATGACAAAGTTGCAGAGTTACTTGTGATTGAGTTTCAGGCATACAGTGTTCAACACTAATCTGCATTCCTCCACCAATGTTTCCAGTCTTCTCCCACATCCTGTGACAGGCACATTTTTGTTTTTTTGGTTTGTTTGTTTTTAAATGTTTGGTGAAAGCATACCTGGCAACCTTCAGAGCTTATTTTTGATTCTGCACTCAGGAATTACTCTTAGCAGTGCTCATGGTGTGCTAGGGATCGAACTCCGGTCAGCTGCATGAAGGCAATTGCCCTACTTGCTGTACTATCTCTCTAGTCCCACTTTTCCTATCCTCCACTCTTTAATTTTATTTCTGCTATCTTTGACAATGGATTCATATCACTGAAAACATTTGTGAGGTCATTCTACCTATATTTTCCTTGGTGCATTTTATGGATTCTGGTCTAATCTGAAGGTCTTTGATTGACTTTGATTTGTCTTTTGTTTAGAGTGTGGTATATGCACCTAGTTGCACATTTTTGCATATAGCTATCCAGTTTTCCCAGCACCATTGTTGGACAGGCTATCTGTACTGGGCTCCTTTGTTACAAATTAGCTGTCTGTTGATCTGAGGGTTTTTAATTGGGTCATAGTTGTAATCCAATGGTCAGTCTATCCTTAGTCCAGTCCTATGCTGTTTTGATTACTATTGCTTTAGAGTATTGTTTCAAGTCAGGTCATGTGATACCTTTCAAGTTTTCACTTTTCAGGGCTTTGGCTATTTAGGCTGTTTCACAGAGAGCCTGAAAAGCTACTGTTTTTGGCATATTCGATATGCCAAAAACGGTAACAACAAGTCTCACAATGGAGATGTTACTGGTGTCCCCTTGAGCAAATCAATGAGCAACGGGATGACAGTGATACATGATTCCATACAAACTGTTTTAGTGACTAATATCTTTGAAGAGTATCATTGAAATTATGATAGGGATTGCATTGAATCTGTAAAATAACAATTTAGGCAGAATGGTCATTTTGACACTGTTGATTCACAGATAGTGAGCATGGAATATTTTTTTCATTTATCTCTTCTGTTTCTTTTATAAGTGATTTGTAGTGAGGCTGGAGTGATAATGCAGTGGGTAGGCATTTGCCTTGCATGTGGCTGGCTTGGGTTTGATCCCCAGCATCCCTCAAGCACCTCCAGGAATAATCCCTGAGTGTAAAACCAGAAATAATCCCTGAGCATCACCAATGTGGCACCCAGTTCCTGCAAAAAATTATAGATTTCAAGGTCTGAATCTTTCACGTCATTTGCTAAGTTTATTTCTATAATTTGATGGCTTTGGATATTGTTTTGAATTATATACTTTCTTTTCTCTTTCTCTTCTAGTTCATTATTTGCGTATAGAAATGCAACAGATTTTTATGTGTAAATTATGTAGAGTGCTAATTTGCTGTACTGATTTACTATTTTCAGGAGTGTTTTAGTGGACTCTTGAGTCTTCTATGTAAATACATATCTGCAAATAGTAATAATTTTACTTCTTTTCTAGTTTGGATACCATTAATTTTTTCTTATTTAATTGCTATATCTAAGATTTCTTAAACTATCTTGAATAAAAGTGGAGACGGTGAACATCTTTGCCTTGCTCTGATCTCGGAAGGAATGATTTCAGATTTTCACCACTGAGAATAGTACAGGCTTTGTGTTTGTTATAGATGGCCATTGCAGTCTTGAGGAAGTTCCTTCTATTCCTTCTAAATCATTTTGTTGATGATTTTTATTATGAGTTGATGTTGGATTTTGTCTAAAGCTTTCTCTTCATCAGTTGATCTGATCTGATCATAATTTTATCTGACCTTTGTTGGTCTGGTGTATTATAATAATTGAATGCATATGTTGAGTTCTCCTTGCATCATTGGAATGAATCCCACTTGATTTAGTGTATGATCCTTTTGATATGTTGTTGGATTTGGTTTGCTAAAATACTGTTGAGGATTTTTGCATTGATGTTCATCAAGAAAATTGATCTGAACTTTTCTTTTCTTTTCTTTTCTTTTCTTTTCTTTTCTTTTCTTTTCTTTTCTTTTCTTCTTGGGTCATACCTGGTGTTGCACAGGGGTTAATCCTGCCTTATGCATTCAGGAATTACTCCTGGCAGTGCTCGAGGGACCATATGGAATGCTGGGAATTGAATGCAAGGCAAACACCCCACCCACTGTGCTATCGCTCTAGCCCCTGAACTTTTCTTTTTAAATAGTATCCCTACCTGTTTTGGGCATTTGCACAGTACCCAAAGAATATATACTTCAAAAAGCCTGCAGGAAGGAGTTTTGTTTCTTTGATGTTTTGGAAAAGTTTGAGGAATAATATAGTTACTGAGTCTCTATTAAAGGTTTGATAGAACACCAGTGAACCCACTGGGACCAAAACTTTTGCTCATAGGAGATTTTATTTTATTTTATTTCTTCAGTATGTATTTATTAAGATATACATTTTAATTAAAGCACTATGATTTACAATGGTATTTATATTTGGGTTTTGATCACCCATCCTGCCACCAGTGTCCCCTTCCACTTACCAGGTTTGCCAGGTTTCCTCCCCAGCCACAACCTCTGCAGCCTGTCATCTTGACAGGCACATTTCCCATTTTGCTTGTTGAAGTTGGATCTGTTGGTTTTAGTGTTGCTAAATAATTATGATTGAGCTAAACTAAGTAGTGTTTTTTTACTTTATATTATAGAACTCATTTTTCTCCTTTTCACAGTTCTGTAAAAGGATATCTAAATTTTGGTATGGTTCTATTATTTATTATTTATTATTTTTTCTATAATATAGCGTTTATTAACTTTATCAGACTTTTTTTTTTGGCCCCAGATAGTGAGGAGGGAGGGATTAGGTATAGGAAAAGAAGTCTCTGTGCTATCTAGCGTTCTATTCTCTTTTTCTGTTCTATGCCATATTTATAAAGTGTTGTTTTGACCTACTTTTGTTCTCATATTCATTCCCACCCAAGATTCCCTTTAGCTAAATAGCAGCAAATTATGCCCGTACACAGATGTGTAACCTCTCTTTGGGCATGTAATGCTGGCTATATTTCATGTCTGCGTTATTTCCCTGTTTAGGAATGCTTTGTGTGGAAAGCTTCAGTGTGAGAACGTTGAAGAGATGCCTGTGTTTGGAATTGTGCCTGCTATTATTAAGAGTCCCAGTGGAAGCACCACATGTTGGGGTGTAGATTTTCAACTGGGATCAGATGTTCCAGATCCTGGTATGGTGAATGAAGGCACAAGATGTGATGCTGGAAAGGTAATAAAAATATATTCTATTTATAAAGTAGAATCTTAAAAACTACACAAAGTAATATGCAGTATATAGTGTGTATATATGTATGTGTATATAGAATTCTAGAATATATAATGAAATATTGCATATACATAGTATCTTATACAGCAATACCACATATATATAGCACTGTCCTTTCATTGTTCATTGATTTGCTCGAGTGGGCACCAGTAACATCTACATTGTGAGACTTGTTACTGTTTTTGGCGTATCAAATATGCCACGGGTAGCTTGCCAGGCTCTTTTGTGCAGGCAGGATAATCTTGGTAGCTTGCTGGGCTCTCCAAGAGTGATGGAGGACTCAAACCCAGGTCAGCCGCATGCAAGGCAAATGTCCTAACCGCTGCGCTATCACTCCAGTCCCATCACTGACAGTATTGCAGATTATGTGCCTAAATGTTTTAAAAAAGGTCTACACCCCTATTCTCACATAAATGTCAATTAACACCTAAGTTTTATCTTTTAGTTTTAAATACAAAAAGATGGAACGTCATAGTAAATGAGAAATTAACCTGAAACAATACCATTAAACTACATAATTTTCTTTATCTTTTTTCACCTATTAATATATTTTTATTAATTTATTCAATTCAAAATACCATAATGCATTATCTTATTTTAATCTCTTCCAAACTTTAAGAGTTCTTTAGTCTTTCCTTGTCTTGGGAGATACTTTATAGCTCTTCTGTATACTACCTCTCAAATTGAGCTCGTCTGATGCTTTCTCAATTTTACATTGAAGTTCTGCATTATTAGAAAGAAAGCACTGAGCTGATGTATTCTGATCATTACATCATTTTAAGACACAATGTTTGTGTTTAATACTGGTCATGTTAAATTTTGTCACATGATTAAATTGATGTCTACCAAGATTCTTAATTGTAAAGTAATTTCCCTTTGCTTTACATTGATTCCTCTGGGACAGGTAACTTTAAAACTGCAAATATCTTATTTATGTTTAACTCTTCTTCCCCAATTTTAACATCAGGTGTGCAGAATTATTGCAATGGGTTTTGTGATTTCATGTTTCTTTTAATCTACTCACATTTATCAATTTTAATTCTTCCATCAGCAAGAGTTATCTCATTTCCTCAATAATTTATTAGTTATTCATGTTTTATAGATACTTTTAAAATTTTTGAAGTGTAATCTAAGATCATAATTGTTTCTCTGTACTCAAGTTATTTTTTTTTTAATTGAATTACCATGTGGAAAATTACAATGCTTTCAGGCTTAAGTCTCAGTTATACAATGCTGAAACAACCATTCCTTCACCAGTGCCCATATTCTACCACCAAGAAAAAAAAAAACAACCCAGTATACCTCCCATCCCTCCCACCCTCACCCTTCCCCCCCTGCCTGGGTAACTGATAATTTCACTTTACTTTCTCTTTACTTTGGTTGCATTCAACATTTCAACAAAAACCTCACTATTATTGTTAGGAGTTCCCCACTAGAGTCAGACCTGCTGTGAAGAGATATGAGGTTGCGCGGTTTTGGATTTCTGTATTTTAGCAACTAAGTCCAGGGAAATTTCTTCCAGAAATTGGATCATTGCAGGCTTGTATCTCTCATTAGTGGTCCTCATAGTATGGTGGTTGCCATGCCCTTCCCCCTGGCAAGGAAAAGGAGAGAGAGAGAGAGAGAGAGAGAGAGACAGAGAGAGAGACAGAGAGAGAGACAGCGAGAGAGACAGAGAGAGAGACAGAGAGACACAGAGACACAGAGAGAGAGAGAAACCTCTCCCCTCCTGGGCAGGCATGGGGCCAAGGCTTAGTTCTCAGTCTGGAGACATTCTGCAAGGAGCTGCCAGTATCAAAAGTAGTTTAGCTGGCCTCTGGAGTCATGCTGATGCAGCTGCGGTGAGGCCGCACACGTGCGGCCCCCGGGATCACATCTTAGTGGCGAGCAGGGCCGGTACCGCCCACCTTCCCGAGAGTACGCTCGTGTCCCTTTGCTCTCAAGTTATTTTAATATTGGCCATTTGTATCAACTTGAATGTGTACCCTTTGCTTCTATACTTAAAAAAGTCAAAATTCTTTATTCATTGGAGTTATAACTAGTATTTTCTTTTAATTGCATATTTAATTATTTGTGTTTAATTTATGAAACAATTCTATAAAACATTATGAAATTAAAATAATTCAATATATTCATGCAAGTGATATGAGTCATTGCAAGTTTGTGGAAGAAATCAAGAAAATGAGAAATCAGGATATTAGAAGGTTTGTAATTGTATCAACTGAAGTAATGTTGAGAGGACAAAAGTACAGTTTGTACTGGAGTGGACTAAAGGTATTAATATGGATAATACATTGAGCAGGGCACTTTCCTTGCATGTAGCCAATCCAGGCTCTGTTCCTGGTACCTCGTATGGATCTGAGACTTGCCAGGAGTGATCCTTGGGAGCAGAGCCAGTAGTAAACCCTGAGCACTGTTGATTGTAAACCCCCAAAGAAACAAACAAACAAATATATGCATATATATACATACGTATCTGTAGATAGATATGGAGATTGCTACAGCTATGTGTATGTGAATGTGTATGCACGTACCTAAACCTATGACCTTGAGAGGGTGTAGAAGATGTAGAGATTGCTACAGCTATGTGTATGTGAATGTGTATGCACGTACCTAAACCTATGACCTTGAGAGGGTGTAGAAGCAGAAACAGCCAAGTAGCAGTTTGCATACTTAAATTCAGAATATAATTTAAAATATGATTTTCTAATGAAAATGTATGTGTATTAGACATACAGAAGGATTCCAGGGCTAAATTAAGAAAAGTGTAAAATGATATTTTTTGTAATTCTGAAATGTAAAAAAATACACATATATGTATGCATATTAAATAGTATATACTCTGTACTTTATAATATATATTAATATGCTATGTGTAAGTCTATAATGATATGTTTGTATTTCCTTGTAGATATATTTTTATCATTACACTTTTCTATTTATTTTTATTATTATAGTTTAGATAATATGGTTATAACAGCATGAATGTTTTCAAATTCTGATCTACATAATTATTGTAGCACAACCAAGGTTTCCACAATCATCCACCACTATCTTAAAAAAATGAGCTATTATAGTTTTGGTTATACATTTACAATGTTGTTGGCATTTATAGTCTTGGTTTACAGTTACCTCTCTTCACCACCACCAAAGTGCCTCAACCCCCACCAGTGCCCCAATATCACCTTTAGTTTGCTTTATGATTTTATCATTGCACCACAACCTGATGTTCTCAGTTCTATAATTCATTGCCCAGAACACTTATCAGTTGATATATGTATATTCTTTTTTTGTTACTCAGTATGCCACAGATGATTGAGACCATGCACTTTGAATTAACTTTTGTATATGGTGCAAAATATGGGTACAATTTATTTATTTTTTGGTATGTGTTTATCCAGTTTTACCACCATCATATATTGAAGAGTCTTTTGCTCCACTACATGCAGTTATCATTTGTTGTTGTAAATTAACTATCCACAGATCTGAGGGTTTACTTCTGGACTCTCAATTCTTTTCTTTCTTTTTTTTTTTTTTGCTTTTTGGGTCACACCCGGCGATGCACAGGGGTTACTCCTGGCTTTGCACTCAGGAATTACTCCTGGCGGTGCTCAGGGGACCATATGGGATGCTGGGAATCGAACCTGGGTTGGCCGAGTGCAAGGCAAACGCCCTACCCGCTATGCTATCGCTCCAGCCCCTGGACTCTCAATTCTAATCCATCAGTCAGACAGTATATCTTTATTCCAGTCAGCACCATGCTGTTGTGATTTCTTTTGCTATATAGTATAACTTGAGTCTTATCAAAGGGCTTTGGCAATCTTATTCTTTCAAAATCAAGCTCCCAGTTTCATTGACCTTTGTATTGTTTCTTGATTTCTTTACCATTGTTTTCTGCTTTAATTTTTATTTTTTTACTTCTTTCCTTCCATAGATTCTGGGGTTCATTTTGTTGTTTTATTTTCTCAAGTTGTGTATTTAGATTATTATTATTATTTATTTTTTGGCCACACCCAGCAAAGCTTAGGTTTAACTCCTGGCTGTGCTCTCAGGGGTCACTCCTGGTGGTGTTCAGGGAACCATATTGGATGCTGGTGATCAAACCCTGGTTGGCTGCCTACAAGGAAAGCACCCTACTTGCTGTCCTATCACTCCAGTCCCTGTGCAGTTAGGCTACTGTTTGGAACCTTTCTTCTTTCCTCACAGAAGCCTGTATTGCTATACACTTCCCCCTGAGTTTGGCTGTTTGTATGTTTCATATGTTCTGATAGTTTATTTCTTCGTTTTCCTTCTTTTAAAGCAATCTTTTGATTTGTTCTTTGATTTCCTCTTTGACCTAGTATTTACAAAAATGTTGCTCATTTTTGTAATGTTTTCCCCCACTTTCTCTTGATGGTTAATTTCTTCCTTTGTGGCATAGTAGTCTGAGACTATCTTGGTATGATCTCTGTTTTTCTATTGTTATGGATATTTTAATTATGCCCCAGAATACGTCTATCCTGGAGAATAGTCTACGTGTACTAATTCTTTACGGCTGAATGAACTTTTCAGGCTGGATGGTCCTGTATATGTCAGTTTATCCTGGTTCTAATATCTCAATAGGACTCTTGTTTCCTTACTAATAGTCTATTTGGTTAATCTGGCCAGTGAAGAAAATAGTGTGTTGCAGTTCTCATTGTTACTGTGTTGCCATAAGTGTGATTGATGTCTGTTAGCAGTTCTTTATAAACTTTGCTGCCCCTTTATTTGGTACATATGTGTTGATGAATTAAATCTTTGTCTATTGCTCCCTTAACAAGTATATAATATCCACCTCTGTCTTTTATTACAAGTACATAATATCCATCCCTATCTCTTACTACAACAGTATATAATATTCATTCCTATCTTATTACTTTCGGTTGCTCTGATAGAAGTATAGTTATCCCTGCCTTTTTTTTTTACTCTGCCTGTGACTTGCATGATTGTCTTCTGTCTTTTCACTTTGAGCCTGCCTTGATCATATGAATTCAAGTATTTTTTGCAAGGTACAAAAGGTTATATTTTGTTTCCTGATCCATCCAGTCACTTTGGTAGAAGAATTGGTCTTTTTTTTTTTTTTTTTTTTTTTTTTTGCTTTTTTGGGTCACACCTGGCGATGCACAGGGGTTACTCCTGGCTCTGCACTCAGGAATTACCCCTGGCGGTGCTCAGGGGACCATATGGGATGCTGGGATTTGAACCCGGGTCGGCCGCGTGCAAGGCAAACGCCCTACCCGCTGTGCTATCTCTCCAGTCCCAGAATTGGTCTTTTTGAAAGGAGAATTCCTCCCATTGGCATTCAGAGATGTTGATCCTTTCTGCAAATCTGAATGGCAACATTGCAAGATAGAAGACTCTTGGTTGAAGTTTCTTTTTTTGGTATTTTGAATATATTTGGGGCTGGAATGATAGCCTAGTGGCTAGGGTGTTTGTCTTGCACGCCAGCGACCTGGGTTCGATTTCTTTGCCTCTCTCAGAGAGCCCGGCAAGCTACTGAGAGTATCTCGCCCGCATGGCAGAGCCTGGCAAGCTACCTGTGGTGTATTTGATATGCCAAAAACAGTAATAAGAAGTCTCACAATGTAAACATTGCTGGTGCCCACTCGAGCAAAATCTATAAGCAATGGGATGCCAGTGAATATACTATTCTATTCCCTTTCCATAGAGTTTTATTTAAAAGTTATTGAATTATGTTATTTCCCTTGCTTGAGGTTTTACTTCCCTAGTCTTCTCTCTGCTACATGGTGTTCTCTTCGAGCCTACCTTGTTTGGTACTCTGGGCCTCCTGGATTTGTGCACAGTTCTGTCCTCACACTGGAGAAGCTCTCAGCTACTGTCTCTCCCACTAGCCACTTTTCCATTTCTGGTATCACTGTATCACTGTCATCCCATTGTTTGTTGATTTACTCGAGTGGGCACCAGTAATGTCTCTATTCCTCCCAGCCCTGAGATTTTAGCAGCCTCTCCTTACTCATCTTTCCCAATAATTGGAGGCTCTTTCAGGGTCAGGGGAATGAGACCTATCGTTACTGTTTTTGGCTTATTGAATATGCTACGGGTAGCTTGCCAGGCTCTGCCCATGCTACTCTCAGTAGCTTGCCAGGCTCTCCAAAAGGCTTATATATGTATATAAGTAAACCAAGTGTCACTATATATACACACACAAATATGTGTATATATATATGTATATATACACATATACACTGTAGCACTGTAACACTGTTGTTCATCGATTTGCTCAAGCGGGCACCAGTAACATCTCCATTGTGAGACTTGTTGTTACTGTTTTTGGCATATTGAAGCCACAAGTAGCTTGCCAGGCTCTGCCATGCGGGCAGGATACTCTCAGTAGCTTGCCGGGCTCTCCGAGAGGGACAGAAGAATCGAACCTAGGTTGGCTGTGTGGAAGGTAAATGTATACATACACATGTATACATATGAATATTTTTGTTGTTGTTTGTTATCAACAATAGCTATTACATAGAGAGTTGTTATTTGGGGGCCAAAACTAACTGTACTACTCAGGGATTGAGCCTGGATCAGTGGCCATGTGAAAGTCAAGTAACTGCTGAATTATCTCTCTGGATTGTTTTGTGGTTTTTTTGATCATACCCAGCAGTGCACAGGGCTACTTCCAACAGGAATTTTGGGGAAAGGGCTTGCTCTGGGTGGGGCGCGAGGCACCATGTGAATGGGGGCTAGAACGGGAACCTGGGCTCCAACACATACAGCACGCACACCAGCCCTATGTGCATCTCTCGCCTATGATAAGGTATTTAAAGGCCACTTTTTAAGGGGCTGGAGCGATAGTCCAGCAGTGAAGCACCTGCCTTGGATGTAAGCTAGCCCTGGTTTGATCCCTGGCCCCCACCAGATGAGGTCCCTGAGCAAGTTCTGAGCACTACCAGATGTGACCCCCAAAACAACAACAAAAAAGTGACTGCTTTATAGGGTCTGGAGAGATAATGCAACAAGTACGGCTCTTGCTTTGCCATGTGACCAACCAGGGTTTGATTCTGGACACTCCATAAGGTCCCCTGAGCCTTGCCAGGAGTAATCTCTGAGCATAGAGTAAGCCCTGAGCATTGTTGGGTATGGCTTCCCCTCAAAAAAAAAATGCTAATTTTTTATGGTAGGGTCGGGTAGATAGTTCAAAGAGCTAGAGTGCATGTTATACATGCTGGAGCCCATGCTTCAAGTTCTTGAGCACTGTCACATATGGTCCCCAAATCAAGCCCCCATCCTCTAAAAGATGATTTCATAGTAGTTACTCCTAGACCCAAGAACAACTCAACCTTTTCCATTCACAGCACGGGCTGGCAAGGTTCTCTGCCAGTCAGGATGTGATGTATTCAAGGGGAAGTCAGGGTGACATGGTATTCATATGATTCAGAGATGATTTCACTTGCCATTGTCCATTAAATATATTACTTTTTCATTAAAAAAAATCGTTTCCTCTTTCCCTTTTTGTTTTTTGTCTGTTTGAGTCACAGCTGGCTGTGTTCAGGGCTTACTCCTACCTCTATTCTCAGTGTCACTTCTTACGCCGCTTGGGTTCCATATGTGGTGCTAGGGATTGAGCCTGGGTCTGCTTCAATCAAGGCAAGTGCTCTACCCTCTGTATCATCTCTCGGACCCTTTAGTTATGTCTTGTATTTTGTTTTTGATATTCATTTGGTTTTAGGCTTCCTCCATTTTGCCACTGTGACTTGCTGCTCTATTCTTTATATCCTTTAATTCTATTTGAATTTTTTATTTTTTCCCATCAGTTTCTATTCAAGCTTAGTGAATGTTTTCCAAGATTTTCTTTATTTTAGTAAACATAGAGAAGATTCTTGCTCTGAGGCCATCCTTTGGCAATCTAGAGAGATTTTTTATAAACTTGAGAACTGACATAAACTTCTTTAAATTTATTTGATATTATTGAGCCTTTCTTATCATAGTGGTATTATGATATCTGGTAACTTTTGATTTGGAAAAAAATCATTTTGTGAATATTTTCAGTATAATTCCCTCATCTGTATTTGTATGGAATGATTATGATCTTACTTTTATTTTTGGTTCTTTCCTTTTCCTTTAAATCATTAGTTCTTCCTTGTTTCACTGTTTTCCTATGTTTTCAAAAATATAAATGACTATTAACTGACCCTTGGAAGTTTTTAAGAATTCACCAGTGAAATAATCCGTGCCTTGGTCTTTTTCTCTGCGTTCTTTATTACTGTGTTCCAATTTTCCGTATTTATTAGGTTTTTTTTTTTTCACAGATCTGTAGAAATTTTCAATGTGTAAATGCTTCTGTTCTGAATTATGACTGTGATATTCAGAAAAAATGTCATGGACATGGGGTAAGTAATGATCTCTTTTAATTTGCTTACAAAAGTGCTGAATAATGAGATTTTTTTTTTTCTGAGAATTTAATGAGACTTTACAAGACTTTAACAACTTTTTTTTTTTTTTTACAACTTTTAAATAGGATGGAATTTTGATATCTTGTGAGTTGTTCTTTCTTTCTCTTTTTTATTGTAGGAGTACTTCTATTTATTCAGCCATTGATAAGCTGATTGAATTGAGCATGAAATCCACATTACTTTTTTTATTCAGAATGTTAATTTTATTTTATTATGTTTTCTTCTTACTATTATTTTTTAATCACCGTGAGATATAGTTACAGAGCTTTCCCGTTTGAGTTTGGGAACCATCCCCTATCCTTTTATCCCTTGAGGCCTGGAGTTTGCTGTCACTGGACCCTGTACCTGTAGTTCTCATTGGGTTCTGGAAGTTGGCGGCCGCCGGGGTCTTTAGGGGGCAGGTGGAGGGACGATGCCTGCCCCCGTCTGAGGCACCCTGGTAAAGTGGGCCTGACTTAAAGTCCGGAGGCATCTCTGCAGCAAGCTGTTCAGTTTGGAGATTCTTTGTGAGTCTCGGGATCATGGCCCTTGTTTCCATCTTTTCCAGAGAAATATATTGGCATATGCACTGCAGGGCGCACCTGCTTGCCCAAAACATGCCGCACCACTGGCCCTAACTGCGGCTTTTGATCTCTTTCGAGATTTATGGGTCTTTGAAATAAGGCCAATAAATGAGCTTGTATAACTGAGCTGGAGGTGGTTTGTGGGTGTGGCTCCCACATACCTAACTTTTGGCTTTTTAATTTCTTGGTAAACTTGGCCTCAAGTTGTTGGGGTCTGGCCAAAGGCACAGTGGCAATTTGGGGGTATGAGGAAGTGTGAAGTCACCGTCAGGCTGTTGATGCACTTGCCCCATAGGTACAGGTTGACCTGCTGGTGGCACCATATCCCCTTGGTGAGCTTTTCAGATTCTTACAAAGGATGTTTTTGGATTTGTATGATTTTAGTCTCTTTTCCTTTGGTTTCTATTCTTGAGAAAGAATGATTTGGAGAAACTTTCACAACTAACAAAAGTTGTATTTTGATTGTTTTGAAGGTATGTAATAGCAATAAGAATTGTCACTGTGAAAATGGCTGGGCTCCCCCAGATTGCGAGAATAAAGGATACGGAGGAAGCGTGGATAGTGGACCAACATATAATGGCAAGTAATAAGAAGATTGATTTGACCTTTCAGTGACATACATCAGAAATCATTCTTGTACCTTTCCCCACCCCCCACTTCACTTATACATTATGTTGATTCTGCTCCCTAGTTTTTACAAAATTTTCTGTATTTTACTTCTATCAATTTTTTTAAAGTTTTTATTTTATTGAATCATTGTGAAAAAAATACAAAGCTTTCAGGTTTAAGTCTCAGTCATATAATGATTGAACCCCCATCCCTTCACCAGTGCACATGTTCCACCACCAAGAACCCCAAAATACCCCCCTTCCATCCAGCCCCCATCTAAGTAGCTAATGATCTTCACTTTATTCTCTCTATACTTTGAATACATTCAATATTTCAATAGAGAACTCACTATTATTGTTTGGAATTTTCTCCCAACAATCAGGCCTGCTGAAAAGATCTTCAAGCAATTTAATAATTTCTTTTCATTGCTGAGAATGAAGATTCTATGAGCTTGCGCGGCCATAACAGCGGCTGCGCAGATTTGGATTTCTGATATTTTAGTTCAGTTCACAGTCTAGATGCATTTCTGTAAGAAGCCGCTCTGGGTGCCAAAATGGGTTAGAAGACCTCTTGGATCATAGTCTTTAGGAACAGAGGGTCTGTTTCTCGAGCAGCAGCTCCAGATCTTATCTGGGCTGAGGGCATGCCGGTAACGCCCACTTCCCATGATCGCCTATGAGCCACAAAACTGCAAAATTCATACCTCTGGGTTGGGAGTCTTAAAAGGTGGCTCTAGCCACGTGGATATTGCTGCTGCCACCATTTTCTGTGCAGAAAAACTGGGTGGAGAGGAAAAGTCCATCCCCAGGCAGCACCGAGTTGTAGCACAGCTCACAGTCCAGATGCATTTCTGTAAGAAGCCGCTCTGGGTGCCAAAATGGGTTAGAAGACCTCTTTGATCATAGTCTTTAGGAGCGTAGTCTTAGCGCTCAGCAGCTCCGGATCTTATCTAGTACTTCTATTAATTTTTAAGGACTGGAGCGATAGCACAGAGGGTAGGGCATTTGCCTTGCATGCAGCTGACCTGGGTTCGATTCCTCGTCCCTCTCGGAGAGCCTGGGAAGCTACCGAGAGTATCTCACCCATATGGCAGAGCCTGGCATGCTATCCGTGGTGTATTCAATATGCCAAAAACAGTAACAAGTCTCACAATGAAGATGTTACTGGTGCCCACTCAAGCAAATTGATGAACAATGGGATGGCAGTGCTATGACAGTGCTACAGTGCATTGATTTTTAAGTTTTTTGCCTGGATGTACGTAATAGTCTCTTAAATAAAATTCTTGCTTTTTGTGGCAACTTATCATCATAAAGCCTATTGGATTGGCACCTTAGGCCCTCTCCAACCTCAGTTGGTCACAGAGAATGAGACCAGCACTCAAGGACTATACAAGTTTTAAAAGGGTCTCCTTAGAAGCCAGAGGATAGCTCCCAGATGGCCCAGATCTGACACAGTATCACTCAGATCTCCCAGATCTGACACAGTATCACTCCCTGACACAGGTTCCCAATATACGAGACATTGTTTAATTGACAGAGACATTAAGGACAGTTGGTAGCACATCAACATTCAGTGGGTACATTGAGAGCAGAGGGACAGATATTCCACGTGGCCCATCAGCAGGCACCCTCAAAATAAGTTGTGATGATTTCCTAACTTACTCTTGCTTTTATGTTGCCCTCTATATCTAAAAGATCCTAGATAGTTAAATTCTAATTTTTTAATGTATTCTGTAGTTTTATTCTATTATTCCCCCCCTGTTTATTACCCCCTTATCTAAACTTTTATTACCCAGAGGGACTATCTTGACCTTGAGGTTTTTGTTAGGGGGACAATTTTCCAGTTATAATCCATGTTTTACACTTCAGAAGTGTTTTGATATTTTCCTTCAATAATTCAGTTCTTAGTATGTCAGTATTCTTTAACTCTAGTTCCTGGGCCCAGGCAGTTCAGAGGTTGGGGCGTGTGTCTCCCGAGCACGGCAGCATTGAACCTGGGCTCGGATGCGGCGTACCCGCAGCACTGTGGCTGTGGCCCAAAGCTAGACAAAAATGATTGATTCAGTTCTGCATTATTATTAGAATGAAGTCCAAAACTCCTTAATGTGGATTAGATGGCAGGCATCATCTGTCCTTCACTTAACCTCTAGCCTCTTGTTGCTATGGGTAAGGCATGGGAACTTCTTCGATTCCCTCTGCTTAGAGATTCCCTCAGATTCCCTTAGAGATTCCCTCAGAACTCTTTGGTTTGATATCATAATTTTGGTTTAAAATTATGTTTAATTTTTTCATCGTTTTCATTTTATGTCTTATTTCCTCTTTGAATTTTTCCTTACTTTCTCACTCTGAATTAATGTGCCTCTAAGAAACAAGAATCTTACTTAGGAGACTGTGTGTTTTTATTACTGGGTAGAATATGAATTAACTTTTTATACACCAGTCTTTCTCGTGAAAACATGTTTATTTCTGTTGGATGAGAATTAGGTAGAATAATTAGAGTTGGAGTAGGTTTAATATTTTAAGTTTGGACTGGAATGATAGTACAGTGGGTAGGGAGTTTGCCTGGCATGCTGCCAATCTGCATTCAATCACAGATATCCCATTTGGTCCTCTGAGGCCTTCAGGTGTGATCCCCAAGGGCAAAGAAAGGAGTGAGACCTGAGTTCCGCCAAATGTGTGTGTCCCCCCTCCCCAGTTGTTTAGAGTGATTGCCAAACTCTTTGTCTAAGTGGCTGGATTATTTTATGTTGTATCATTTACCCTGCTGAATGAGAGGGTTTCGATTTTTCCACTTTTTTTTTTTCAATACTTGGTTTGGTCAGTCTTTTTCATTTCAGTTATCTACTAGGTGGGTAGTGGCATTTCATTGTGATTTGTATTTTCTTAATTACTAATGATGTTGACCTTTTCACGTGCCAGTCTGTCATCCACCTATCTTTTTTAGACTACCAAAGAACCGTTTACTAGTATACTTCAGTGTACCGTTAACGAGTTTGCCCCTCTTTTATTTCCTCAAGGATGTTCCTACATTTTGTTGTCTTTTTTCCCCCTAAGAAATTGGCCATCGGTTTAATTTTATTATTAATTATTGGATGATTGTGTTTTGTTTGTAATGTGTCTCTTTTGTCCTTAGGATGCTTGTAAGATGTTCATGTTATCTCTAGTTTTTATTATTTTATTTTATTTTATTTTTAATAATGTAGAAGTACTACTATTTATTCAGCTGCTGATTAAGCTGATTGAATTGGGCATGATCTCCGCATTACTTTTATTTTTTATTCTATTCTGAATGTTAACTTTATTTTATTATTTTATTATTATTTCCTCCCCCCCCACTTTTTTTTGATTCACCACGAGATACAGCTACAAAGCTTTCATGTTTGAGCTTCAGTCATATAATCATCAAACACCCATCCCTTCATCAGTGCACACTTTCCACCACCAGAATCCCCAGTATACTCCCCCCCCCCCCGCATCCCCCTGCCCCATTCCAATCTTTTCCCTGCTTGTGTGGCAGACAATTTCACCCATACTCTCTCTACTTTGATTACATTCGATATTTCAACACCAGTCTCACCACCACTCAAACCTGCCGAAAAGGCAATGCTAGATGATTTGTTTTGTATTGCTTGTTATGGATAGAATATAATGTCCAGGAAATTCTGTGTCATTCTCTTCAGGGAGCTTTAGTTTCTAGTCTGTGGGTCTTGGCCTTTGATGAGATTATGTGGCGCTAGGGGCAGTTTGTGGGTGTGACTGCCAAGCTTCTGGAAAGCTGGGGACCTAGTGGAAGGAGGCCCAGCCCCGAATCAAGCAGGCTTGAAGATCTCAGTCATGGGTTTTTCCTGCCGGTCCGCTCTCTGGTGTATCTCCAGTTTTTAATGTTTGGTGATTTGTAGAATTTTTGTTGTGAGAGCCCAAATCCTAACTACAGGACCACCAGGGAAGGGCAGAAGGATTTGTTGAATTTTTTATATTTGTGCCTTTGTGGATTTTTACCTCAGTTGTAAAATCTTGTAGCTATTTTTTTTTGCCTTAAAGCTTTCCTCTTCTTTGGGAATTGCAGTTACATATGTCTATTTGGCTGTGTATCATTTTATTGAGTGATTGTTCCCTACTTGATATAGCCTTTTAAATTATTTAGCATTTAGACTTTTAAAGTTTTAAAATATATAGTCATATCTTTTTAGTGCACTCTAATACTTGATGCATTTGATTTTCCAGTTGAAGGAGAAATCACCAGTAATGATTAGATTGAAGGATATAATTCCTTTTATGGCTCTTTCTTAAAAATTGTTTTGGGGGGGCTGGGGTGATAGCACAGCGGGTAGGGTGTTTGCTTTGCATGCAGCTGACCCGGGTTCGATTCCCAGCATCCCATTTGATTCCCCAAGCACCGCTCAGCAATCAGGAGTAAGTGCTGAGTGCAGAGCCAGGAGTAAACCCAGTGCATCACCAGGTGTGACCCAAAAAGCAAAAAAACACAACAAAATGAAAAGTTACTTTTTGATTAGGGGCTACACCAAACCACTCCTGGTGGTGCTTTGGGACTGTATGTGACACTGGGATCTAACCTGAATTTGCTGAGTGCGAGGAAAGCATCTCACCTGCTGGACCCTCTTTCCAACCCCTTTTTTATGGTTCTTAAGAAAAATTCGAATTGAATTGTGTAATGTCATTCAGAGTATGAAAATACTAATTTCACCATAGCCTTGCCATCATTGTAGGTTTTAACTTAACTCTTGTGTACTTGTTAGTAGGTATAAGATAATATACCAACCTTGCTTTTTCGGAGGGCTTCCACATTGGTTCTCAGGAGCCTCAGGGCCACTCCCGTAGGCACCCGGACACCAGGACTGTGTCCAGGGACAGGGGTCAGGCAGCGCTGCATGCAGGTGCCAGACATGTGCTCAGGCCCTTGCAGCAATTTTCCTGACCCCTCAAGCTTGCTTTTATATTCTATACTTTTTTTAGAATTTGGGTCAAATATTTTTCCATGTAATATCATACATAGCTTTGCATTATGAGGAAGATTTCAGATTATTAATACTGTTCATATTTTGCCTATAATTATATGAAACAATATAAAACAGAAATTTATACTAGTAACTATTTAAAAGTTAAAATAAGATTTAAAATCCAGAAGCTGTGTAAAGTAAAACTGATGTGGATAGGGAGATCACTGGGAGGACTGGAATGCGTGCTTGTTACACATGTGATCCTGAGCATAACCCCACTATCACATTGGGTCATTCCTATCACCACTCTCAACCTGATTTTTCAAAAATTTATTTTATTTTATAATTGTTTTTATTGAAACACAGTGAATTACAACATTACCAAGTTATTCATGATTGAGTCTCAGGCAATAAAGTTGCAACCTCAGTGTCCATGTCACTCCACCAATGTCCCCAGGTGCCTGGCCTGCCCTGCCCATTTCAGCATTCCATTTTCCTACAGAGTGACCACTTCCCTGCACCAGTGTCATTTAGTACTCTCCCCTGACCTTTGTCCAGATAAGGATAATCATTATGTTATACGTTACATAACACAAATGACAGTGAGGGGAATGTTTTCAACTCATAGTAGGTACAAGTCTAATCTCCCAAATATGTACAAAAGAGCTTTTAGAATCTGAAAAATAAAACAAAATAAGACAAAACAACCCAAGTAGTTTAGTAGAAAAATCTCAACGGTTGGAGCAGAAAAAAATGCAGTTTCCTTTAACATGAAAAGTTGCTCAACTCTCACCATAGAGAAATGCAAATGAAAATTGATTGTATAAAGATTTACTTTTCATCCACCAACTTGGCAAAGATCAAAAACTGACATTGTATATAAGAGTGTGATGATTTTTTTTTTAAATGCATTTGCTTTATTTTTTATTTATTTACTTGGTTTGCTTTTTTGGGTCACAGTCGGCAATGCTCAGGGGTTACTCCTGGCTCTGTATTCAGGAATTACTCCTAGTAGTGCTCAGGGGGCCATATGGGATCCTGGGGATTGAACCCAGGCTAGGCGAGTGCAAGGCAAATGCCCAACACACTGTACTATTGCTCTGGCCCCAAAGTTTGGGTTTTTTTGGAGGGGGGGTGGAGATTGTTTTGGGACTATACCTGGTGGTATCCTGGGGGCTGCTCCTGACTTGTTTCTGGGGGTGGGGTAAGGCAACGAGAACCATGCAGTGTCAGGGATGAAACCCAGACCTCCCACTTATGAGCACACTTCCCAGCCCTTTGGTCTATCTCTTTAGAAAATGGTGAATGTGCCTATCCTCTGATACAGCAGTTCAGAGTTTTTGAATTATTCCATAGATCTGTTTACATCCATATAACCTACCTACAATATAACTTGTCATAGTAATTTTTGAAATAGCAAAAATAAAAGTAACAGAGCTGGAGAAAAAAGGGTAAGGGGTTCAGCACTTACCTTGCATGCAGCTGGCCCTAGTTCTGTCCCTGGCAACACATATGGTCTCCTGAGCAATTCCTGAACACAGATTCAGGAATAATCCTTTAGTTACTCTTGAATAAGCACAACCTCTCTCCATGCCTCAAAAATATAAAAGTATCTAGGGTACAGATTAAATGATAGGTCATCTTTCAATTGTAGTTTTGTATATAAAATGAGATGGATCTCTTTATATGATTTGGGAAGATGCAGAGAAGTGAAAAGAGATGGGTGCTCTTCTGTGAATATTCTTATATCTTGAGAATGCATTCTATAGAATTATATGAAACCGATATATTTTATTACTTAGGGGTAGGCAAGACCAAAGTATCCAGGGATAAGATATGAACAAAACACCTCCTTGCCTTTTATTTATTTATATTTGTTTAATTTTTGAAGTGTGAAGACTTCTGTAAATTATTTATAATTACCATCCTTTTGTTTCTATGAGTTGACATCTAACTTAATGACCATTAATGTAAATTCTTCTCTCTAGAAAAGGATACCACGCTGAGGGACGGACTCCTGATATTCTTCTTCCTGGTAGTTCCCCTTATTGTGCTTGCTGCCTTTGCCTTCATAAAGAGAGATCAGCTACAGAGAAGATGCTTCCGGAAGAAGAGATCACGCACATATGAGTACAGAGATTTTCCATTTTAATTAATATTAGATTTCAATTATTAATGATGCTCATATTGTAGAAGTGGATTTGAAAATAGGGTTCTGGGTTATTTCTTTTTTCTTCTGACATGGTCAGCAGGGATTGAAAAGTAGTAGTCACTCGAATGTCTTTAATTGGTAAAAGGAAAAGGTAATGGTGATCAGCTTCCAGGATTTTCTAATTCTCAGATTGAGAATGTGTTTTAATTCTCTGATTTTAGGGGGAAACGAGGTTAAAGTTTAAAACACTGGCCTTATTGACCAAATTTTATAATTTTTTAGAATTTCAGTTTATTCAGTTGTGAAGATAGGGTTAAAAACAGCTTGTAAGGAGGGGCTGGAGTGATAGCACAGGGGTAGGGCGTTTGCCTTGCACGCGGCCGACCCGGGTTCGATTCCCAGCATCCCATATGGTCCCCTGAGCACCGCCAGGAGTGATTCCTGAGTGCAGAGCCAGGAGTAACCCCTGTGCATCGCCGGGTGTGACCCAAAAAGTAAAAAAAAAAAAAAAAAACTTGTAATGTGAAGATTAAAAACAGTAATTTTAGCTGTAATCTTAATCTTCACCACTACCGTTCTGTATTTGGGAAGATATAAAGTATATGTCATATAGGAAAGTTTTAATAGTAATAAATTAAAAAACCTTGTATCTTTTAGATCAGATAACAAAAATCAAGCAAAAGTTCCTAGACAGCAAGTGAGCGTTCCTCGGCATGTTTCTCCAGTGACTCCTCCCAGACAAGCTGTAAGTTTAAGGAGACAAAATACTTTTTCCTCTTTTTTTATTGAATCACAGTGAAATACAGTTACAAACTTGTTCATAATTGTGTTTCAGCCATACAATGTTTCAACACCCAAACCCCTGTCCCTTCACCAGTGTACATTTCCCACCACCAGTGTCCCCAGTTCTGCCCCTGTCCCCCACAGCCTGTGTCTAGGGCAGATACTTTTCTTCTCTCTCTTTCTCTCTCTTACTCTTTCATTCCTCCTCCATCTCTCTCTCACTCCCTCCCTCTCTCTTACTCTTTCTCCCTCCCTCTCTCTCACTCTTTCTCTATTCCTCTTTCTTACTCACTCTCTCTCCTTTTAGGCGCTGTGGTTTGCAGTACTGTTACTGAAAGGTTATCATGTGTATCAGTTTACTCCTTTCATCACTCAGTTCTTGTCCAGATTGATGATTTCCAATCATTGTTATAGTGGTCCCTTCTCTGTTCTAACTTCACTTCCCCATAACTTGTGGCAAGTTTCCTACCATGGACCGATCTTCTGGCCCTTCTTTCTACTGTCTTTGGGTATTATTCTTATACTGTTTTTTTTTTTCATTTTTAATACATACATACATACATATATATACATATATATATATATGTGTGTATATATATATTCCACAAATGAGTGTGATCATTCTGTCGGTTCCTCTCTCTCTTAATCATCTCACTCAGCATAATAGTCTCCATGTCCATCCATGTATAAGTAAATTTCATGACTTTGTTTTCCTAACAGCTGTGTAGTATTCCATTGTTTAGATGTACCATAATTTCTTTATCCAGTCCTCTCTTCTTACATACTTGGGGTGTTTCCAGATTCTGGCAATTGTGAATAGTGCTGCAATAAATATAGAAGTGCAGATGGCTTTTCTGCTGTATATTTTTTGGGCCCCTAGGGTATATTTCCTCAGAAAGTCTCTTGCCCGCACGCCTGGCTGTCTTTCCTGGGTCCCCTCAGAGGGGATGGGCTCCAGCTTCCCTCCCCACCCCAAGCAGAGCTCCCAGCGGCTGAAGACCACCTGAACCTAGCTACAGCCATGCTCGAGGTCCCACGTTCCGCACATTCAGACAGGCCTCATGCATGAAGGTACCGGCAGAGGAACCCAGGTGTGTGTAATCCCATCAACGGCTAACATCCAGAGACTTAAAAGCAAGCTCCCAGAAGCACGCAGCCGCTTCACGGACATGCGATATCTTGTAGCCTACTTCTCCCTCTGGGAGAAACTAGCAAGCTTCTGAGAGTTTCCTGCCCACATGGGACAGCCTTGCAAGTTTCCCATGGTGTATTCATATGCTAAATCCAGTAACAAGCTGATCTCATTCCCCTGACCCTGAAAGATCCTCCAGTACAACATCATTGGGAGGGCCGAGTCAAGAGAGACTTCTAAAATTTCAGGGAAAGGATGAATGGAGAGGTTACTGAGCCCACTGGAGAAATCAACAATTAACGAGATTTCGTGATCGTGATCATGAGGGTATATTTCCAGGAGCCATATTGCTGGACTGAATGAAAGCCCAATTTCTAGTTTTTGATGAATGTCTATATTGTTTTCCAAAAAAGGCTGAATCAGTCAGCATTCCCACCAGCAGTGGGTAGGAGATGAGAGTAATGAGAGTTCCTTTCTGCATTCGAGCCAGCTTTGGGTTGCACTTGTTCTTTTTGATGTGTGCCAGTCTCTCTGATATGGTGTGATTACTGTTGTTTTGATTTGTATTTCCCTGATTATTAGTGATAAAGGGCTTTTATGTGCCTTTTGGACATTTGTATTTCTTCTTTGAGGAAGTGTCTGTTCATCTCTTCTCCCCATTATTTATAGTGTTGGATTTTTTTTCTTATAAGGTTCTACAGTGCCTTATTTATCTTTGATACTCCTCATCAGATGGGTGTTGAGTAAATTTTTTTTTTCTCATTCCGTAGGCTGTCTTTGTATCCCAGTTATTGTTTTCTTTGAGGTGCAGAAGCTTTTTAGCTTAATGTAGTCCCATTTGTTTATCTTTTCTTCCACTTGCTTGGTCAGTGGTGTTTTATCTTTGAAGATGCCTTTTGGTTTTTTTTTTTTAATTATATAATGGAATCTCGTGTGAGTGTGTGTGTGCGCGCGCGCGCGCGCGCGCGTGCGTGCGCATGGCTGCGTGCAAGGCAAATGCCCCACCCGCTGTGCTATTGCTCCAGCCCCTCAGTGTCTGATACTCTTAGCACATGGTTTGAGATCCTGGAATAGGCCTAATTATTGCAGCAATGAGACCCATAATTACTGTTTCTTTGAAAGTAATAGAGATTATTGGGATAATGACATATTTTTCCTCATATACATATATCCCTAAGAAATGTATGGTATTTGTTTATCTCTTTTTAATCTTTGTATAATGCTTTATTTGTCTGAACCTGCCTTTTTTCCTTTAACATTGCTCTTTAATTTATCCCTATTAATACATATTGTTCTTCATCTTTTTCACTGTTGAAATTATATTCTACCCTTGATTAATGTCTGTTCATCGTCATTTTATTATAACATTGATGAGACAAAAAATTCTTCTGAAGGAAATGGACATCATTTTGCTTAAAGTCACAATTTCTGCAAACCTTTCAACAGTGTTGAGTGAGGGTTTCCCGTACATACAAAACATGCAGTCTGTGGCCAGAAAGCTGGCACAGAGGGTAAGGTGTTTGCTTACCATGCACAGCAACTAGGGTCAATCCCTGATACGCCCTGTATGGTCCCCTGAGCACATAGCCAGGAGTAAATACTGAGTGTGGCCAAGTGTGTCCCACCCCAATCCCCCTAATCATAACAATATACAATCTAAAAGTCTATTTTACCAGATTCTAGGTAAAATCTAGGATTAAGTGTCCAATGTAGTAACTATCACATTTAGTTGTGCCCACTTGTGGCTATTTAGATTTTATTCAAACAATAAAGTTAAGTAAAATAACATGAAGCACACACTATGTTTATAATGTTTAAGATCTGGAAACAACCCAAAGCCCAGCTTAAGATGAGTGGCTAAAACAATTGTGTGTGTGTGTATATATATATAGCCTAGTCTGTGTGACTAGGTTAATACTCAGCAATGAGAAAAGATGAAATCTAGTTTTCTGCAATGTGGATGAAATATGAAGGGTATTATATTAAGTGAAGTGAGCCAGAAAGAAAATACCAGGTACTAGATGGCTATGCTTATGCTCCATATAGAGATGTAGAAAACAAAGCAGGGGAATAGACAAGTCACCAGTGGAAACTAAAATAGGGTGAGTAGGACTGTGATCTACAGTTGGGGCACATGGTGGAGGAATCTAGTGAGATGGTGGTGGATGTTTGCAATCTGGTGGTGGATGTGGCATAATAGCACTGCAAGTATAAAAATAATATTGATACTATTGTAAGACATATACATACATAAAAAAGAAATATACATTTAATCATAAAAATAATGTTTTTCCTTATTTATGTTTTTTTTTATTTGCTTTTACTGAGTTGGGGGGAACTCCCAGAGATACTCTGGCTTTACACTCAGGAATTGCTCCTGGTAGTGAATGGGGCACCCTGTTGGATACCAGTGATCAAACCTGGATTAGCCATGTGCAAAGCCAAACCCCTACCCACTGTCCTGTTGCTCCCACCTTCATTTATGTTTTAAATCCTCAATAGACCACATATGTTGATAATATACATAGACCATCTGCTACAGGTTAAATGTAGATGGTTTCTGTTATTGTAGAAACTTCTGTTAGGAAGCACTGATTTATCTAGGGACATATAGTAATTAAAATGTAGAGTAGAAACATATGTTAATATTAAATAATTAGAAGTTATCAAATTGCTTACCAAAGAGAAGTCACCATTGGACGAATTCCTAGTTGTATAGAGAATTTCTGCATATACACGTTAATATGCATACCTACATATATAAATACTCATGGAATCACTCAGATCCCCTTATTCTTTATAGAAAAACACCAAAACTTGTTATAACCTTGCCCCCTTTATCTTTTGTCTTGGAAAATTTTAATATCACTACATATACACATATACAGGATGATCACATAGTCTCTGTTCATACAAATTAGAAATTATATATGCTATTCATTCTTGAACTTTTTAATAGAGTATGTGTGTCATAATTTGCTATTTTAGTTATTTGTAAGTATACAGTTTTGTGGTACTAACTATAGTCTTACATCACATAACAAAATCATGATGAACCGCGCATATTGATGGTCTATATGTATATACATATATATATATATAATATATATATATGTCCTAGGTGAGTAGTAGTTTATACTATATAGATTTGACAAAATTGTCCGGTGACATATTTCTCAGAATGCATCTCTGTGGCTAAGTGGCACATTACGATATATTCACAATGTTGCACAATTATCATCATTCTTCTATGGAATTTCACTACCCCAAATTGCAACACTATACCCATGAAGCATTCTTGGGTATATTACTCATTCCTCCCTTCCATTAAGAGCTAGCAGTCAACTATTAATCTGCTTCTAAAAACCTTGAATAAAATACATATATATTAGGATTGGATATATTTGTATATATTGTAGAATAAACACTATAATAAGTCCAACTCACATTCTTCACACACACACACACACACACACACACACACACACGCACACACACACACACACATTTCCCCCATGCTGGGAACTTTAAGCTTTAATACTCAGTCTGTGAGCTACTTTCAAATACATGATCCAATATTAACAGTAGTCATTATCTGTATATTGCATTCTCATGACTTATTTCATCTTTTAACCTTTGTATATTTTCCACCACTTAAAGATAACACTTTGATTTTGGGGCCACATCTGACGGTGCTCAGGGGTTGCTCCCAGCTCTATATTCACTCCCACTCAGGGCCGCATGGTGCTTGGATCAAACCTGGGCCTCCTGCTTGCAGGCATGCGCTCAGTCCTTGAAGTTGTTTCGTCAGCTCCAATTTACTGAGTCCAGAACTTTACCCACGCAAGTGCTCTATCAATGAGCAGCACCCTGTGGCACAGGTTTGTGCCTCTCTCTTTTATTCCCCTCTCCAGTGGTTTATTATTTTTTTCAGTATCTAACAGTGGTGGGTTGGAGAATCTGCTCCAACTTCTGTGCTTCGGTCTGGCCCATGGTGTTGCTCAGGGGACCATCTGGTGCCCGGGAGTGTGCCCAGGGCTCCTGCAAGCAAAGCCTGTCTCCAGCCTATTGAGCTATGTCCCTACCATGGTTTATCTTTGTATTTTCATCTTTTCATCAATTTTATGTCTTTATATTGCACACTTTGGTGAAATAATCTATTATTTGTCTTTTTCATTCTGGTTTATTTGGTTTTGCACAATTTCCTGTAATTTTCCCATTTTGTTGCAAAATGCAAAATTTCCTCTTTTTTTGTAGCTTTTTTGTAGAATATAGTATTCCACTGTATACATGTGTCACTTTGTTTTTTAACTGACTCATTTGGTTCCAAATTTTGGTATTGCAAATAATGCTACCATAAACATTGAAATGGATATAACTTTTTCTTTTTTCTTTTTTTTTTTTTTGCTTTTTGGGTCACATCTGGTGATGCACAGGGGTTACTCTTGTCTCTGCACTCAGGAATTACCCCTAGTGGTGATCAGGGGACCATATGGGATACTGGGAACCGAACCTGGGTCAGCCACGTGCAAGGCAAACGCCCTACCTGCTATGCTATTGCTCCAGTCCCTGCATATAACTTTTCTATTAGTATTTTTATATTGTTAAGATAGTAACCCAAAAGTGGTATCACTGCCTCATATGATGGCTCTCTCCCTCCCTCCCTCTCTCTCTCCTTCCTACCCACCTTCCCTCCTCCTCCCTTCTCCCTCTCTCCCTCCTACCCCTTTCCTCCTTCCCTCCCTCACTCCCTTTCTCCCCATAGGATTTCCTTCAGTGTTTCTAGGGCGCCAGTTTAGTACCCATGGATTCTTCTACATTTCTCCAAGTAACTTTTTCTTCCTTTGTCAGATCCAGGGGGAAGGTCGCTCTTTCTTCATTGATTTCCTCCCCCCCACCAGCCCCTTTGAGTGAAACCCACTATAGTGCACAGCAGCATTGCTGTCAAGATGGTACTTAATGATGATGTGTCTAATCAGCCTGCTATTCTCCTTTTCTTCCTTTCTGTAAAAGCCTCTGTTGCTTCTCAGGGTTTCAATAGATTTGTGTAGATTAATCCCGTGTTTTGATGTGGCTGGTGAGACTGGGAAAAACTAAATATAAGTCTCCTACTGGGCCTCGTGGCCCTGCCCTTCCCCTTCTTTTCTCATTGTTTGGTTTGTAAATTATTTCTTGTTTTCTAGAAACACGTCCAGTTCTTTTTTAAAATTCCAACTTGATATTCTAACACATATTTTAAAATATCAATATGTACTCTATTGGAGTATTTAGGCCACTATTTGTAAGAGCTTTGTTTTTAATAAATATATACTATTCTAGAATATGACTTAAAATGGGTGTTTTAAATCTTGTTATCACAAAAAAATGAGCATCAAATATCCTTGTATCTTTGTATGCATGTAAAAGTCTTTGCATGCATGTAAATGTATATGTCAGATAAATTCCAAGAAATGGACTTTATCTTTTCCAAAATGCTATCCTGTACCATGGCTAAAGGGGATAGAGGCTGTTTATCTGTCTCTCTCTATCTGGGTATCCCTTCTTTATTTTCACAATGTGAGAAAATTGCTTTAGGGGGCAGAAATATAGCAGAATATAAATAATGTTTAAGCTCTTCTCCAACCATATGTATTTTATATATGAATTACAATCATATGTAATTCACAGTGTTTTAGGAATAGCAGATTGTGATAAACTCTGCATCATTGATTTTTTTAATATATTCTCATTTTCTCTAACTTTTCCAAATGTGATGTGATATGCATAAAATGTTTTTATTTTTACTATCTTACTTGAGTTCATGTTATAGAGCCTCACTTTGTTATAAAATTAAATGCCTTTTTATGGAAGAATATAATAAATTCCAAAATTAAGGTTTGTTAATTAGTTCTATTTATAGTACCAGCTATTGTTTAGGTATATTTACACATTATTTGGTAGATTTTTTTTTTTAAAATAGGACATGTATCACATTTTAACTAAATGTACTTTATCAGAACATGTTATATGATATCTCTGGTCTATGGATTTAAAAAAAAATAACCTTAAAAGAATTGTGTTTTACATTCAGTGGCAAATATGTTGAAGAAGCAAAATATTTTAAGATGCGAGCATCATGTTTTACCTAATCATTGATTTAAATTGTATTGAACTTTTACATGGAAATCAAACTATCTGAATCTGTTATGCTGATAACCCTTTTTGTTTTCAGCCTATCTATGCAAACAGATTTCCAACACCAGCGTTTGCAGCCACGCAGCCGCAGCAGTTTCCATCAAGGTTTGAAATGAGTTCTTTTAGATTATTTGATGAAAACCCTGGACTTAATGTCAACATTTTCCCTTGTATTTTGTTTTTGTTTGGGGGGCCATGTTGACAGTGCTCGGGGATTACTCCTGGGAGGGTGGAGGAGACCATTTGGGATGCTGGGGATCAGATCCTGGTTGGCCATATGCAAAGCAAGTGCCCTACTCAGTGAACTATGGCTTTGGCCCCTGCCCTATCTCTTAATTTAATTTAGGATAATTTATTGCCAACAATTTTGATAGAGCACAAGTTTCTGAAAGCTTTTAAGGGGCCAGAAGGATGGCTCAAAGCACTGGAGTGCATGCTGTATATGCTCCCTAGCACTGCGATGTCCCTGAATATGCCAGGGGTCACCCCTGGGCTCTGGGCCAGGAGGCAGCCCCTAGCATCACTGGGTGTGGTCCCCAAACAAAACAAAAAGAACTTTTAAGTTCTGTCATGTTAATGCAGTGCCAAAATAAAGTTTTAAAGAAGTTTAAACAATATGGTCAACTGCTACTACAATCTAATATATTTAAAATTCAGAAACAAGCACCTTCAAAATAACTAGCAGTGTTGGGAAGGTGTAAAAGGGGCGGTGAGATTGGTGTTGGAATACTGAATGTCTGTAACTACACAAATGACTGAATAAAGTTTATTAAAAAAACAAACGCCAGATGGGTTGGACCAGACTTTGCATTGGAACAGTGAGGAAAGGGAGGTGGCCCGGAGCTGCGCTGCACCAGCGGAGCCTGTCGGCAGAGGGTTGTTGGTGAGCACTGAGTGGAGTCCCCACCCTCCACCTCTAAAGGAATGTCAGTAATATTAGGATGGCGTATTTGGCTTATAATGAATGTAAATTTATTTAAAGCTCACAACTAATTGTTCTTTTTCCCCTTCTTCACAGGCCACCTCCACCACAGCCGAAAGTATCATCTCAGGGGAATTTGATACCTGCCCGTCCTGCTCCCGCACCGCCTTTATATAGTTCTCTAACTTGATTTTTTTTTATAACTTCCCTTATGCCAGTAATCTTCAGGAAACTGAGCTAATACATTTATCCCCCTGATATTTTCTTGAAAGCCTTTCTTGCTGCAACTGTGAATGAAAACAAGATACTACGAAACAAACTTTACCAATTACACAGGAAAACTGAGAACAGAAAGAGAGTTGTCAGGATTGAAGAATACGAAAAGTGTAGTAAAACCAGGGAATCTAGAAAAATATTAAACTTCCATCATCGAGTGAATTGTTTTCAGTTGTTTGTGAGTTAATGTACTTAAAATGAATTGTATTATTTTGAACATGTTAGTGTAATAATTCTCAAAAAGATTTAAGTTTTATCATGTATTTCATTGCAACTCTGAATTCTTACTTTAGTTATTATTAATGTAGTTCTGGTTGATCATATGGAAATCTAATACTTATGGAAGTTGATTAGTTAAGTGCCAGTAATAGATAATAGCTTTCATCTTGAATGGACTAATCTCATCAAACATTAGAGTCTTGTCTATTTCATTCATGACATGAGTAGTTAGGTACCAGGAATAGATGATAGTCTTCATCTTGAATGGACTAATTTATCAAACACTAGTCTTGTCTGTTTTGTTCACTACGAGTAAATGTTATATTCTCAGAAAAACCTGCATAAGATATAGTGTTTTTAAAAGTATAAGATACTTTTAAATGTGTATGTGTGTATTCACACACATCTTTCATTTTTATGATCATTCTATGGATAAATGATTCTGTGGATTCTATAGGCAATAGAATCTTTGCATCTATCTATGGATAATGATTGGAAAAGTTAATAGAATTTCTATTTGTAATCATGTTGTAGCATGACATTCTTTTAGAATATCATTATTTTAAATAAATAATAAAACTTCAGGTACAAAGTGTTTAATAGAGCTAATCAGATGCTGTTGATTCATGGGTATAGCGAAGCAGGAGCTATTATAATGTCTTCAATCAATTGTGCTGTCAAAACCACTTGGGAATTTCCTGAGCACTTTAATGAAATCTAAAATCTTTGTTTTCAAACTTGTTATTAATATAAGTTAGAATGTTTACATTTACCAAGGTGTACTACATCATTTTTCTGTCACACTAATTTTTTCAGAGAAAGGGGAAGAGGTAATCATTTTTAGATAAGGACAAAATTGTAATGTCTGAATTATCATCCCACCTGTGTTAAAAAGATAATTTGATTTTTACTAATGGAATAAATGTAATGTATTGATGGTAAAATTTTAAGCTCTTAAAAATTTTCATAAACTTTAATAATAATGTTCAATAAATTTATTAACTAAATTTCATTAGCTAAAATATTTGGTTTGTACATATATATACATATACAAATACAATATTTACAACAAATAAAATACTTGAAATTCTGTTTTGTGTTGTCTAGTAACAGCCTAAATACTCAGCTATTTATTATTTTATTAATTAAAACAATACTTTAAATGAAATGCCTAATGAAACTTTTGTACATGTTATCTCAAGTTTTTAGAATTTTGACTACTTGTACACAGTGCCTTTTATTAAAAGAAACAATTTAGTGTTGGTAAATATGGATATTTTAATTTTTTGAAGGTGTCACATTTTAACATGCTGATATTAAAATTGTAAATTATTCTAAATGAAGACTTAACTCATTTTGACTGGATATGTGAGTGAATTTATAATAGGCTAAAATGATGAGCTTTTTCACTCATATTGTCAATTTTTGCAACTGATTTATTTCACTGAAATTTTATAGTTGGATATAGCTATATAACTTTTCTTATAATTAGATAATCCTTTGGATCCTTTAACATGTAGAAGATATCGAAATGATTTGTTTGATTAGTCTATTTCATACACTTTTGTGTGTATTTTCATATGCTTCATGTGTTATTCACTTAGGTTTGTCCTTCATTTATTTTGAATTGCCATGAAACTAAAATTTCTTGGTCATAGACATGACTTCAAAATGTAAAATGAGGGGCTGGAGTGATAGCACAGCAGGTAGGGCATTTGCCTTGCATGCGGCCAACCCGGGTTCAAATCCCAGCATCCCATATGGTCCCCTGAGCACCGCCAGGGGTGATTCCTGAGTGTATGAGCCAGGAGTGACCCCTGTGCATTGCTGGGTGTGACCCAAAAAGCAAAAAAAGTAAAATGAAAGAGCTTTCTTGCCATATGGTTAAGTACAATTCAAGTTTTCTAAGCATAAATAAAAGATTATTAAATTCTGTAAATATTTTATCCAAAACTGCCATGTTACAGGTATCACATTTATATCTTCTATTATGGAGTAAACTAGATATATATAAGCATAATATAAAGTTGACTCTAATATAGATATAAATATTAAAAGCACAGGAGGCAGAAATAACTAAAATGAGTTATCTAGAAATTAAATCAGAATGCTTAGCACTAAATGGCATTTGCCTATATTGTTCATCAGACGCAGGATAAAACCAGTGCTGATTGGGGCTGCCCACAGCAATGCTATTCCAGCATTGGCTCTTACAGTGGAGATATGTTATTGATGTATTTTTTTTTTTGCTGCTTTGGTTTCCTTTATACTATAGTTTCATAAATTAAAATTGCCTTATTCTTATGAAATCTTGTATGTCTATAAAGTTGCATCATCGAGGTTAATGTAGATGTGCTGATTCACCTCCCCCACCCCACCCCCAGGTAAACTTTTCTCACTTTTTAAATGATTTGGAATGACACAAAAGTACATGTACCTAGAGCCGGGGGGAGTGTTATAAGGAAGAATGCAGGCTTTGTGCGAGAAGGTTTGGAGGGGGTGGTAGGCAATGCTCAGACAGGCTGATCAGCCAGAGTAACCAAGAACCTGAGGACAAGATGAATTAGCCGCCCAGACACCAGATTAAGAAAAGCTTAAACACTTGTGCTAAGAAATTTGCTAGCATTTTCTGCTGGAACACGTATAACTATTTACAGGTATTAGAGTTTTAAGCATGCCGGTTATTATGTGAGTGTAGTGAGAAGTTACTGAACAAGGGAATGACATCGATGTGAATTTTAGCCACTGCTCTCTGAAGAATCAGATTAATAAAACACGTGAACATTGCCTACTTTTATGTCTATTTGAACCTTAAGTATGGGGGGCGGGGCAGGGAACATGGCAGGTTCTTTGCCAAAATATTAAAACCCGCTCACCTCTCACTTGATTGGAGTCTTATTACGTACATGGCTAGTTTCTGCTCTGTTTTGTTTCTTAGAAAACAAACTTTAGCAAATGTGTGTGTGTGATCTTATTTGTGTGTACCTGGATGTATTGATACAATCCGTGTACAATACACGCGATCATTATTTTTAGTCACTAAAACCAGCTAAAGGTTTATGGGGATTTTTACCAAGTTCAATGAAGGGGCCTGGGCGGTTGGATAACTCCAGACCAGCGAAAGGGATGGGGTGCAGGCTTCAGACGGTTGGGATACGTGCTGCTAACGGACCACCTTCAACCGCAGGACAACTTGGCCCCTTTGTGCGCGCGCGGCGGCTCCCTGGGTTTGCGAAGCCGGTGGCTGGTGAGCAAAGGCCGCCGCGAGCTGCCCAACGCCCAACGGCCACTCCCTCAGGACCAGTTTGGGGCCAGGAAGGCGCACTATGTTCCGCCCACTGTTGTTTCTTGGCGGGCTCCTTGGTTTGCTTGTGACTCAATCAGGTAATTGGGTGGCGCTCCTCTTCCTGCTCTTTGAGGTGAAGGAAGGTTTTTCCCCTTTTGCCTCCATCCAGTGCTTACCTGCCTCCCTCAAAAGGTGATCCTACCTGATTTAAAATAAATTAACCCGGGCCTTTTCCTGCATTTTGGATCCTTTTGCCCTGTCACTTGGGAAACACCTTGTTTGGGTTACCCACTGGCTAGAGCAGGGATGCATGGCAGCGGAAGATGGTACTAGTAAACAATATTTTACTAGTAAAAAAGTAAAATATAAAAGTAAACATAAAGATATTTACTTTTGAAATATTTTTTTCATGTTGCAGGCTTTTGGTATGTCTTTGGAGGAGTCTGTTCAGAGGTCTTATGTGTATTTTTGGGATTGGGTTGCTTAATTTTTGTTGTTCAATTGTGTGAATTCCAAATATGTATACATTTGGGAGAAGGTTGCCATTTTAATTTTGTGATAGTTCCCTTCAGAGAGTAATAGCTTTTAATTTATCCTTAATCCCATTGTTTATTGCTTTTATTTTCCATTCCCACTGGAAATGCAAAATAATCCCCCCCCCCAATTTGATGTTTTTGAGATCACCAGTGTTTTCTTCTATGTGCTTAATTATTTAGGGTGCAATTCCTAAATATATATTAGACCCTTTATATAAAGACCCTAATATATATTGGATCCTTTAAACATAAAGGATCTAATACTTGAACACCCAGCTGTGTTCAGGGCTTACTTCTGACTCTTGACTCAGGGATCACTTATGGAAGTGCGTAAGGAGCTACATGTGGTGCTGGGTATCGAACCTGAGTCAGTAGCATGCAGCAAGCCCTTCCCCAGATGTACTATTTCTCCAGCTCCAATAGACACAGCTCTTTAATTCAGTTTGAATTAATTTTGTGTTTAGTGTTAAATAGTGATCTAGCTTTTCTACCAACAAGTGTTGAAGAAACTTTAATTTTCCACCCTAGGAACTTGACTCCTTTATGGTGGATTAGATATCCACATCTGTGTTTATTTCTGGGCTTTCTATTTCCATTGTGTGACTAAAATATGATATTTTGTGGGAGGGGAGCCACATCTAGTGTTGCTGGAAGAGGCCCATGTTGTGCCAGGGATCAAGCCCAGGACACTCAAGTGCAAAGTGCGTGCCCCAGTTGCGTCTTCTCAACCAGTGCCACATTGTTTTAATTATGGCGGTATTTGAAGTAGGAGAAATAGATTCTCCATACTGCCTCTTTTCTCTCACAATTGCTTTGACTATTTGGGGGTCATTTATGACTATACAAATATTAGTAATGTTCTATTTATTGGTAAAATGCCACTAACATTTTGATAGAGATTGTATTGAATCTGTGCATTTCTTTAGATAATAGGTCCATTTAAAATCCAAACTTATTCTAATTATGAACATGGGATATCTTTCCATTTCTTTGTGCTGTGTTCCATCTTTGTTAAATTTACTGTTAGGTATTTACCTTTTAAATTTTTAATTATGTATTAAAGTCACCACGATTTACAAAATTACTCACTTTTCTTTTTAAACCATTGTTTTAAATACTGGGATGCATGATGCTGTAAATCACTTTTCATGCATATATCATTTCAATACCAGACCCATCACCAGTGTCCCAAAGACCCCTCCCAGTCTTCCCATCCCCCCATGTAAGCTCCATTTAGTAGAAAGATCTTCATTTCCAGTGACTTTGACTGCTGTTCTCTAAGTTTCTTTCCTCACCAGATATAAGAGCAGTCTCTTTTGTTTGTTTTTGTGGAGGTGGTAACACACATATAGATGAATAGAGCTAATCTGAAATTCCACAAAATTGTAAATCAAATTTTTTTCAGAAACTAAATTTTTTAGAGGAGCGATAGAATAGCAGGTAGGGCATTGGACCCGGGTTCAATTCTTCCACCCCTCTTGGAGAGCCCGGCAAGCTACCAAGAATATTCCACCCGCTCAGTAGAGCCTGGCAAGCTACCTGTGGCGTCTTGGATATGTATTGGATTTGCCAAAAACAGTAACAACAAGTTTCACAATGGAGACGTTACTGGTGTCTGCTTGAGCAAATCGATGAGCAACGAGATGACAGTGATACAGTGATACTGTAAAGAATTAGTGAACAGTAAAGAATATTATGGATAATTCTGAGCTGATATATTGTAGATTTTGCATGAAAGAGGTATGTCCTACAAATATAAAATTTAGTAACAGTGAAGTGAAGAGAATTTAAAGGGGGGAAAATCTGAATAGTTAATAAAAGTCCCATGTCAATGTGTCATCCTAAGAAAGAATATTGGCTTTACATTAGAAAACATACTATAGATTCTGCTTAAGTGTCTGCATTAATAAATAAAAGATTATGGATGTTAAACTTAGTTTCTTTACATAGAATATTCAATATAAATGAGATGTTAATTGTATGTTAACTGTATGTTAATTGTATCAGATCCTTTAGCAAACTAGAAGTAAATATGGTTTTCTTAATCTAGTAGGTTATCAATGTTAAGAAAATCTTAATCAGATGTAGGACATTAAATATAAATGAGATGTTAAGTGTATAATATCTTTTAGCAAACTAGGAGTAAATATGTGTTTTTTAATCTAGGAGAGGGAAACTAAGCACCAGGAGTGAATACCATACTTAGTACCATGTGCTGAGTGGGTTTGTCCTTTAAAGAAGCTGATTTAATGCTTCTTACAAGACTTGTTTCAAGGCTGTCAATTCCCCAAAACTCTCAGCTGTTGTCTGTCCGTGATGCTCCAGACTGTTCTTTCAAATCTGAATGATAATCTAGCTGAATAGAATATTCTTGAGGTGTTTGTTTCATTGAGTTTTCGTACCATATCTCTACATTATCTGCTGGCCCATAGAGTCTCACATGGTAGCTATGCTGTGGATCTTTCCTTTGTATGTAAATTCCTTTTTTTATCTTGTGGGCTTTCACTTGTCTTTGGTTTTTGTCATTCTGAACACAATGTGTCTTGGAGTCTTCTTGGTTATGGATAATTATGAGACAATTTTCACTGGGGTTCTTTGAGTCTCTTTTATTTGGTTGCCTGTATTCCTCAAATTTGGAAAGTTCTTAATTGAGTTTTTAACTATGATTTCTTCATTAAATTTACCTTTTTGATCCTCAGGGCCTGCAGTAATTCTTACATTGTTCCCTTGAGCTATGTCATAGTTTTTTGTGTGCTGTTCATTTCTTTTCTGACTTTTTTTTTTTTTTTGCTTTTTGGGTCACACCTGGAGATGCACGGGGGTTATTCCTGGCTCATGCACTCAGAAATTACTCCTGATGGTACTCAGGGGACCATATGGGATGCTGGGAATTGAACCCTGGTCGGCCACGTGCAAGGCAAACGCCCTACTGGCTGTGCTATCACTTCAGCCCCTTCTTTTCTGACGTTTTTTGCATTTTGTTGTTATTGTTTGCTAGAGTCTTCCTCCATCTCATCTAATTTTGAAGCTGCTGTTATTCTGCTGTTCAGAGCTTCTAATGAGATGTTTTATCTTTTTGTTTTGTTTTGTTTTTAATAACTTAGCATACTCTTTATTTCTGATTGTAGTTTTCTCATCATGGCTCTCATTTTCTTGTGTTTTGTTGACTACCTGTAACATCATTTCTTTGAACTTTTTTTTTCCCCAATATTTTTTCATTAGTCTAGCTAAGGAGTTGGACTGGATCGTTAGCACAGTGGGTAGGGCATTTGTCTTGCACGCGGTTCGATCCTCCGGCCCTCTCGGAGAGCCCAGCAAGCTACCGAGAGTATCCCACCCGCACAGCAGAGCCTGGCAAGCTACCCATGGCATATATGATATGCCAAAAACAGTAACAAGTCTCACCATGGAGACATTACTGGTGCCCGCTTGAACAAATCGATGAACAAGAGGACAGCAGTGCTACAGCTAGGGAGTTGTTTATATATATATATATATATATATATTTTTTTTTCAAAAAATCAGCTCCTGGTTTTATTGACCTTTTGTATTGTTTTCTTGATTGCTATATCATTGATTTCTGAGTAATTGATAATATGCGTGTTGGCTCTCTCCCCACGTGTGTTTGGTGGTCAGGCCACTTTCACACCCTGAGTGGCTAATGACAATGGATAAAAGAGGAAACAAGGGCCAGGCTGGTTGGTGATCAGTTGCAGTTTATTCCAGTCTAGTCTTCCTCTGATTCCTTTCAGTCTCACTGCCCATAGTCCTTCTTCCCCGCCCACTCTCACAGCCTTAGTTATAGGGAACAATCACCAAGGGCTGGGGGTAGCAACTACATGCAGGTGAAGTAGCACAATCAACATATGAAAGCCCTTCCTTCCAGGGAAGCTCTTCTAGGACAGTAGCTCATCTTGCTAGGAGATCCACTCAAGGGCAGAATTTCATCTAAAGGGTGTATTTCTTCTTAACCTAGTCTATATACATTAAACAGTCACCTTAAATTTACTTCTTAATAATCTTTCTAGTCATTTTGTATAAACACAGTAAAAGAGATATTAATCTTAAAGGATGGCAGTCCTGGGAACATCTTGCTGTAGATCCCAGACTTGCTGTAGATCTAATCCTTAAGCCAGATTAGACCTTCTGATGTTGGTAGGCCCCATGGGTGGCTTTTGTGAAGTGGGGAGGAGAAAGACAGTCACTTTCTCCCCATAGCCTCTGACACCCAAGACCCAGGGTTACTGAGTTCTTGTATTGCCTCACAGAAAAGAATTTCAGGAGTAGACAAGCAGTGAAGCAAAACAGATTTTATTTGGAGGATTTTGAAGGGAAGGAGGAAGAGAAAGTGGGAAAGAGTGGATAGTAACATGATTAAGAGAGAACCCGGGCTTCTCCAAGGGCAGAGAGGCCCCTACACACATCCCAGCATTAGACATAAAAGCATGAAAATCCACATCTTAAGAAGGGAGATTCGGGGGGGGGGGGGCAGAGCGATAGCACAGCGGGTAGGGCGTTTGCCTTGCACGCGGCCGACCCGGGTTCGATCCCCGGCATCCCATATGGTCCCCCAAGCACCGCCAGGAGTAATTCCTGAGTGCAAAGCCAGGAGTAACCCCTGAGCATCGCTGGGTGTGATCCAAAAAGCAAAAAATAAATAAATAAATAAATAAAAGAAGGGAGATTCAGGTGCCACATGTGCTCGAGCACCACAGGTGCTCAGCCACGTGGGCACAAGCAGCTCAGGTGCCACATGTGTTCAGCCATGCGGGCACAAGCAGCACAACTCAGGCAGCAATGGGCTCAGGCAGCAGATGGGGTCCTCCCTTTGTTCAAGGTGACATTTATAGGGTATCTTCTCAGGATGTCTTGGTCTGGAATATTCTGACTTCTTCTCTGGGCTGAATCGCTAAAGTTAATCAGGCTAAGGAAGAGGTCCGAGTGTATTCGATGAATTTCCTTCATGAGGAGTCTGATCTCTTCAGGGTCTGCTGCTGAAGGTTCTATCTCAGGTCTTGTTCAACCTTAGGACTTTTACTTCCCAGGAATTTCATTGTAAATTCTAGTGACTGTGAGGAGCTGGCCCAGGACAGACCACAGGAATCTATTTAGCTTTCTTAAGACACTTTTTACAGGAGCCCACATTGTAGAATAACTTGTTTATCTGTTCCTGAGCAAGGAATTTGGATACAGGCATCCTGGGTCGCAAGAAGGGTGGTGGTCAGACCAGATAACCAGACCCATATCACACGACCCGTATCACAAGACCCAGGACTGCCCCCAGAACCGGGACATTCCTGAATGTTGGTGCGAATACTGATCCCCAAAAACATAGGCTAATGAGTGATGTCCTTTTAAATTGATTGGTTAAGAAAGTTCGTAATGTTACAAATCTATTTGCTATGAAATGCGCAGGCTCTGCTGTAACGGCTGGAGAAGGCCTATATAAGATCTCCTTTGGATCTCCTTTGGTCTTTTGCCCAACCTGCTGGACCTGCATGTCCGCGTAGGAGGCTGGACCCTGGCTAGCCAGTCTTACAATAAACCCTGCTTGCTGTTTGCAGTCTCTGGAGTCTCTTTGTCATTATAGGGAGATCTCAATCTGTGCCCTAACAGTGACTTCCTTCCCTAGAAGTTTCACTGCTGTGGGGCCTTTCCCTGTCTATCTGCCTGCCTATATCACTTCCTAACCCTAGCCCTTGTCTAGTTGATGTCGGTGGGCCCCACATGTGACTTATGTGAAGTGGGGAGGAGAAAGACAGTCACTTTCTCCCCAACCACCTCTACCACCCAGGACCCTGGGTTACTGGGTTTTTGTTTTGCTTGCAGAAAAGAATTTTAGGAATAGACAAGCAGTGAAGTGAACAGATTTTATTTAGAAGTTTTTTGAGGGAAGGAGGAAGGGATAAGTGGAAGAGAGAATGCGGGCTTCTCCAAGGGTGGAGAGAGCTCTACACACATCCTAGCACTAGACACAAAAGCATGAAAGTACACATCTCAAGAGGGGAGATGTGGGTGACACATGTGCTTGGGCACCACATGTGTTCGGCCACGTGGGCACAAGCAGCACATGGGCTCAGGCAGCATATTCACGCTTCCTTTGTTCAAGGTGTCTTTTATATGGTTTCTTCAACCTGCCCCCATGTGGTGCTTCTTTCCAGGTAAAAGTTCATTGCTAAGGAGGTTACCAGGGAGTTTGGAAGTGGCGATGGTCTTCTTTGGGCTGAATCACATTTTAATCAGATTAAGGGAGAGGTCTGAGACTTTGAGGACATGGGGAGGGGTCCATTATCCTCAGGGTCTACTGAAGATCTTACCAGGTCTGTTTTCTTGAATCTGCAAGTCTTAACATTTTCCTTCCAGGGAGACTCTGTTAAATCTAAGTTTTCATTGCCCAGGGCCTCTCCCTATCTACCTGCCTACATCATAGTCTTCTCTTTGCGTCATGACAGAATTTGTACATAACCATGCTCTTAACTTATTATAAGCTTTATAGCACTTGGTTTGTCTCATTTCGATGCCAGGGAAGTTTATCGCTTGCGTTGGGTCCATCCAGTCCCTTTGTCAAGACCTTGCTTTTGGGTTGCTAGGAACTAAAGGGCAGCTGAGGCTTAAGTCGAGTAAATATGACAGATGGTCGGGAGTAAATATTATTCAGAGTCAATTAACTCCAAAGTTACAAAAGCATAGCATTAACTGTCTTCCTGTGTCTATACAAAAAAGACATTACTCAAAGGTAAACTATGCAAAGGACATAGGGGAAGGAGAAAGCAACATTTTTCTTACAAAAAAAGAAAACACCCAGAGTCCTTAGAAGGATCTAATCTTACAAATCACAGGTCTGATTAGGGGAAATGAGTGATTAGCAGAGAGGGGAAGCAGAGCACAAAGGAGAAGTTAGAGATGAATACTTAGGAAATGGGAGTGCTTCGGGAGCATTGTGATGGGTATTACTCAGCAAACCGCAGCTCCTGGGGGTGGGGGAAAGGAAGGGGAGCAGGGGAGAAAGGTTGGAGGAGAAACAGCAAACCGATGTTAAACCTAAAACGTTTAGAACTATAATCCAACAGATTTCTGCTCTAATTTTTTTGTTTGTTTGCTTTTGTGCCACTGTAGCAAACAGGATTTTGTGCTCAGGATTTGCTCCTGTCTCTTTACAGGGATCACTCCGGGTTGTGCTCAGGGGATCACATGTGGTGCCAATGTTAACCACGTGCAAGGCAAGCACCTTATCGCTGTGTTATCTCTGCCCTGCTGCTCTTATTTTTAATTTTTCCTTCCTTCCTCCCTTTCTTACTATTTTGGGATTCATTTATCTCCCCTTTTCTAAATTCTTATCATGAGATTATTGATTTGAACATTTTCTTCTCTCCTAATATAGGCCTATATTGCCTAGAATTTCTTACATTTGCTGTGTCTCCTAAGTTCTGGTAGTTGTTTCTTAGTTCTCATCTGTTTAGAAGAATCTTATTTCATTAATTTTTTTTAAATTGAGAATTTGTGATAGACCATAGCAAAGCTGTTCATAATTGGGTTTCAGTTATACAATGATCCAATACCCATTCCTCCGCCAATGTACATTTCCCACCACCAATGTCCCCGCTACCTTCCCCTCCCAACATCCCCCAACCCTGCCTCCCTTTATCACAGGCACTTTTCTTCTTTCTCTCTATCCTTTTGTGCATTATGGTTTGCTATACAGGTAGGTACTAAGAGGTCATTGTGTTTGTTCAGGGCATTGTTATCGGGGAAGTAAGGAAGTAGCTTTTCTAACTGGGTGGTAGCTTTGGGGTTGTGGATGTGATTGCTGAGGCTTCTGTAAGTACAGTGAATTGTGGGGAGGTAGCCCATTCTGACCACAAGAAGGCCTGGAGATTTCAGATATAAAACCTGAAGGATTGTGGGAGCAAGGTGTTGCCAGGGGCTCTGCTTGGGCAGGCACCCCCTCGGATTTACCTGGTCTGTGCAGCCTTGCACGGTTCTGAGATTAACTGTGGCTTTTGATCTCTTTTGAGATTTATTTATTTATTTTGAAGCAAGGCTGATAAATAAATGTTTATAGTTGAGCTGGAGATGGTTTGTGGGCATGGCTCCATATATCTAACTTTGGCCATTTAGTTTCTTGGGAAACTTGGTCCTGAGTTGTTGGGATCTGGCCAGAGGCACAGCAGCAATCTCAGTGTATCAGGAAGCCTGAGGGTACCATTAGGCTGCTGATGCATTTGCCCCACATGTACACGTGAGGAATCTTATTTCTTTGATTTCCTCTATGACCCAGATGTTATTTAGAAGCATTTTGTTCAGTTTCCAAGTGTGGGAGTTTCCCCTCATTTTTTTTTTTTTTTTTTGGTTAATTTCAACCTTCATGGATTGTGGTCTGAGAAGATGCTTGATAAAATTTGTGACTTTATATATGTTTGCAGTATAGAATAAGTGGCCATTCTGGAGAATGTTTTGTGTGTACTAGAGAAGAATGTATATTCAGTCTTTTGAAGGTAGAGGATCTTTTGTGTGCCAGTTAATCCAAGGTCTTTCCTTGTTTCTTGTAAAGGGATCTAGAATTTTTCCTTGTAATCTGGAAAATAATCCTGATAGTCTGATTATCTGCCCAGTGGCAAAAGTGGGATGTTGTAGTTTCCTACTCTGTGCATTATAAACTGTGCTGCCTTCATTCCTTGTGTGTGTTGATGAGTGTGGTGACTTTTGTTCTCCGATCCCTTAGCCATTGCCTTCCCTATCTTTGTTTTGTTTGGCTGGAACACTGTTTAGGCTAACCAGTCTTTATCTCCTTCCATTTGCTTGCTTATTGTTTCTCTGCCTTTCGGTTTGAGTGCACTCACATTTGTCTCCTGAATTCAAGTACATTTCCTGTAGCAGCAGAAAGTTGGGTTTTGTTTTCTGTTCCATCCAGTTACTCTATGCCTTTGTATGGAAAAATCCAGTCCTTTGATAGTCAGAGAGATTATTGATATAATGAAATGTGTTGTCCTTTTTCTGTGTTAGATTTGGTCGTTTTGCAATTAGTCATTTACTTTTCATAAGTGACATTTCAGTAATTATGCAGGGTTGGAATAAGTGTTGCAAATGTCACCAGATCTTGTTTGTCTGAGAATGTTTTTATCTGACCTCAAATATAAGTAACAATGTTGCTGGCTAATGGCCTATAGTTAAAGGTTTTTTTCATTTCATATTTTGAATATGTCATTTCATTTCCTTTATATTTGTTGGTTTCTTTGGAGAGATTTCTTGTGATTTTTATATTATTTCTCTTGTATTTTAGATTTTGCTTCTCTCTCTTTGCATCCTTTAGTTCTTTCTATTTTGGTTACAGTATGTCTTGGGGTTGTTTTGTTTGATTCTTTTTTCTTTGGATTCTTTGGATCTCTAGAATCTGGACAGGCCTCCCTCCAGAGACTGGGTAAATTCTGAGCCATTATCACTTTCACCAGTCATTCATTTTTTTTGGGGGGGGGTTCACACCTGGAGATGCTCTAGGGTTACACCTGGTTTTGCACTCAGGAATTACTTCTGGTGGTGCCCTATCCACTAGGTGCTATTATTTTAGCCTCCCAGTTGTTCATTTTGAGTGGAAACATCCGTTATCTTTTTTTAACCAGTCATTCTTTTTGCTTGTTTGTTTGTTTGTTTTATTAATGAATCATTGTGAGGGTACAGATACAGATTTACATATTTTTAGCTTGTGTTTCAGTCATGCATTGCTTGAGTACCCATCCCTCCACCAGTGCCCATTCTCTACTGGTGATCCCAGCATCCCTCCCACCCCCCATGCCATCCCCCCCACCCCACCCCACCTCTGTGGCAGGGTGTTCCCTTTTGTTCTCTCTCTCCTTTTAGGTGTTGTGGTTTGCAATGGAGGTATTGGGTGGCCATCGTGTTCAATCTATAGTCTGCTTTCAGCCCGCCTCTCCCATCCCGAGCCAGTCCTCCCACCACACTTTACTTTTCTATCTGAACTGCCATTACCCCCAGCATGTGAGGCCTGCTTCCAAGCCATGGAGCAAACCTGGTACTTTAACCAGTCATTCTTTTGAATGAAAACAGACAGGAAAAGTCTTGTCTCCTTTTATTCTCTTGCATTTCTATAATTCAAGGATGATTACTCTTGTTATTCATTACATTTTTTTTAAAATGTTTTCTTCCATTTTAAAAGCATCTCTGTCTCTATCTTTTGTTTCTTATTATTGGTGACAACTTGTGTTTTGTCCTTCAGTTCGCTTATACAGTTTTCAGCATTTATATTTATGTTGCTGCTGGCTTTCTGTTGTGTTAACTACTTCAATTTTATTAATATGAATTATTTCATATTCTGTACTATATTTTCATGGAGTTATTTTAATACTCTTTTTATGCTTCTTGAATTTCCTTTACCGAGTTAGGGAGTTGACTTGAGGTCCTCCTCAACTGGGATTAAGGACTTTGATGAACCTGAATACTTATCTAGACTTTCTATTCCAATCTGCTGGAGCAGGTGAATTAATTTTTCCACTTTCCTTAAAGTTTCGTGGATGATGACAATGGAGCTACAGATTTTGGGAGATCTGAGTGTGACCCCATATGTTGTTTCCACTATCGGGCTCTTGTTTATGTCTGTGTGACTTTCTCACTATCTCCTTTCTTGTTGAGGATATTTCAACAGGATGGAGGGCAGGGGCAGGGAGTAGGTCTTCTTTTCTAGTGGTGGGGACTTTAATGGGGATAGTCTGGCATTGAAGTAAGATCTTTTGGGTTCCCAGAAGTCCTTATAAGAGAGGTTGGTGATGTGGCTGTTGGCTCCCAGTGGGCATTACAGGAAGAGAAAAGCTACTCTCATGTTACTTAGATTATGATAAATTTATTTATTTGCTTTTTGTCACACCCAGCAATGTACAGGGCTTATTCCTGGCTCTGCACTCCGGAATTACTCCTGGTGTTGCTTGGGGGACCATATGGGATGATGGAAATCAAACCTGGGTCAGCCTCGTGCAAGCCAAACGCCTTACCCACTGTGCTATTGCTCCAGCCCCAGATTATGATAAACTTAAAAAAGAAATTGAACAAACATTGCTGAAATTCTAGAAACCACAAAAAACTCCAAATATTCAAAGCAATAATGAAATGAAAGAAAAGAGGCTTGGCATGCCTTAACTTCATACTATACAACAGTTACTGTAATCAAAACCTTATGAAATTAGACTAAAAATAGACACATAAATCAGTGAACAGAATTGAGAGCTCAGAACAGAATCTTTATGCATAGGGATAAAATTTACTTAAAATTTGACAAAATGGAAAAGAGAATCTTTCCTCAAAAATTAATGTTAAAGCCAGATATATAGTGCAGAGGTAAGGTATTTAGGTTCAACCCGCAGCATCACATAACGGTCTCCCAAGTCCTACCAGGAGTGATCCCTGAGTAAGCTAGGAGCTCTGAGCACAGCTGGTGTGGCCACAAAACTAAAGTAATATTAGGCAAACTTTATATCTATTTGAAAAAGAATCACCATCTTACGTAATGCACCAAAATTAACTCACAAAATTAATTTAAAAAGGAAATAAAAAGTCAATTAAAAAAATTAACTAAAATCAATCAAGCACTTAGATGTTAGTCTCCAAGTGAATACCTAAAATGAAGCAGCAAAGCCCTCCATGATACTTGCTTTAGTGATGTTTTTGGTAATTTGACTCCAGAAATAAGGTAGTACTATAGCACTGTAGCACTGTCATCCCATTGTTCATCAATTTGCCAGAGCAGGCACCAGTAACATCTCCATTGTGAGATTTGTTATTATGGTTTTTGGCATATCGAATATGCCATGGGTAGTTTTCCAGGTAAACAAAGGAAAAATAAATGATGTAGATCAAGCTAAAAAGCTTTATGCTTCTAAAGAAACTATTAAAAATATCCTCAAGAATCTACCTTTAAAGCATGAGGCTGTGAATTTGATGCTTCTGAGAGAGAGTTTGACATCTCTTTGCTCTTGCTTCATGGCACTTCTACCTGCTGTCAGATAAGAGATATCATTTAAATGCTAGGATAAAATTTTCACTGAACTTCCATGTGTTTGAACAAGGCAAGTAAAAGATGCAACCCCTGTCAAGAACAAATATTAAAATAATAAATGAACACCCCAGTCAGTTGTGCAAACCCTGATGATTATGTACTACAGAAAACTTATGTAAGTGCAATAATATACATGAGTACCACAGCTTAACACTGCAATGCCTGGTGAGCACATATGTCTGCATGCCCTGTGAACAAATGAATGTGGTCCCCCTTCAAGGGATAGACTACACTCACCCCAAAATGCCAATTTTCTTTCACTACAGTTCCTCGGATTTTTCTTATCCATGCCCTCTTGCTAATCTTAGTGCCTCAGGTTTTGTTTTTATGGGAATATTTGCTTGCTTTATTTCTTAATATGCCTGATATAATGGGGTTTCTAGCATTCGTACTTCTCCTCCTGATTTTTTTTTAACAGAAACACTATTAAGTTCTATCTATGTTGCTATAAAAGGAAAGTGTTCATTCTGATATTCAGGGTTTCTATGGAGGCTTCAAAACATATTACATACCATGTTCTTTATTTCAGTCGTTTCTGGTGTTGTTTTTGATTTCATTTCGACTCATATGTCCGTGTGCTTTGCCGACTGACTGTGCTAGTGTTTCCTTGAGCTCATAGACCCTCCTCCTCATGGTATCACTAAAGACATCTTCTGGGGATTTACTGAACTGGTTGGTGTTGTTTGGGTCTCCAGTGGAACTGTTTTCACTCATTGAACTTGATGGGCTTCTGCGTGTTTTCTGCATTGGTTTTCTAGTATTCTTCATGTGTTGTGGTGAGTCTTTGTCATTAACCCATTAAAGATGCTGAGGAATTAGGCTGGAGGTTACTCTCTTCTCTGACCATCTTTACAGAATGTCAAGAAACAGTAAGCAGTATGTCGTTTGTTAAGTGGGTCTGTTTTACACAACCATGCACTTTAGGAACTATGGTTTGGATTCTTAATATGGCACTTAATGGCTGGTGTGGGGGCTGCTAGAACCTGCACAACAGGGAGGGGCTGTGCTTCCTGTTCTGGAATAGGCCCAGTGACGTCAGCCAGAGACAGGCCTCACCCAGTGTGGCAGAGCAGCAAGAAGAAGGTCTGAGAGCTCAATCTTTATGGAAGCAGACTTTAAGTCTGGAGCTGCTTTTTGACCCGCTATAATTTTAACTCAGAGCAAAGTTCTGTTCCTTCACAGTCTTGGGGTCATGCTCACACGTTTCCAAATCAGCCATTGCTCCTTTGTTCCACAGAAGAAAATCACCCAGAAATGGTGGTTAGGTTTCTAGTGAATTTTCTCTGTGGGGTTCCCGGTGGAATTTTGTGGTGAAAACAGTTTTGCTGCATTGTTTTAGAGCCATAGAAACACTCTCAGGTTATTCCTTTTGGTTATCTTGGATCTGTCTTTCTTCCTCCCAATTATACCTGCTGTTTGTCTCCTCTTTAATTATGGCACTTATATCTTAGCTCTTTTATATCTTTATTTAAGCAATAGGTTTATATCTCTGCTACTTGATTTCCAGCTCTTTAACCACTTTGCAATATATATATATATATGTATATATACATACACACACATATGGCAGAGAGCCTGGCAAGCTACCCATGGCATATTCGATATGCCAAAAACAGTAACAAGTCTCACAATGGAGACATTATTGGTGCCCGCTCAAGCAAATTGATGAACAACGGGACGACAGTGCTACAATGCTATATATTTATTTGTTTTTTTTTTTTTGAGCCACATCTGGTTATGCTCGAGGATTATTCCTGGTTCTGTGGTCAGGGATCATGCCTGATAGTGAGTGCTCTAGGCATCATACTTGGTGCCAGTGATCAAACCAGGTGGGCTACATGCAAGGCCATATTTACCTGTCTGCAATAAATTTAAGGAAGTTTCTAGGTATCTACGGCATTCTTCTTTATCTGAACTTCCTTATTATATTCTCATTTTATTGAATAACCATGACTCTTACAATTACTTTAGCCTTTATTCTGCATTTAATTTTAGTTGGTGCTTTAATTTTATTTGGTCCTTTACCTTAACTCTTAATCAGAGGAAGTTGCTTTTTTATGACAAGTACATATGATTAATTTCCCTTGAATGTTTGCCTGTAAATATGTATTGTCCCTATATTTTAACGATAGTTCTGTTGAGTATTCTCCTTAGATCATGTTTTCTTATTTTTTGGGGGGGTTGGGTCACACCCGGCGATGCACAGGGGTTACTCCTGACTCATGCACTCAGGAATTAACCCTAGCGGTGCTCGGGGGACCATATGGGATGCTAGGAATCAAACCCGGGTCGGCCACGTGCAAGGCAAACGTCCTACCCACTGTGCTGTCACTCCAGCCCCAGATCATGTTTTCTTGAAGTGCTTTGAAGACATCTTCTACAATCTTTCTTCCTGTATACTATTGCAAAAAATTTCAAGTTAGTCTGTTTTTTGCCCCTTATTACATTGAAATAGTGTTTTTATCTTTTCTATTCACATGTTCATTAGATTCTTTATCTTTAACATTTCATCACTTTGGTAGAATGTAATTCATACATATATATGTATATAAAACATACACATTTATATTTGCCCCTTCCCTCCCTTTGGTCATTGTTCCAATATCAGGTTCATACATGCTTGGTTTTGGTACTCATAGATTTTGTCTTTCAGGGTGGGTCACACCTACGGTTGTGGTGCTCACACATTTGACCCTAGTGCTCACTGGAGAACCGCACACCCTTTCCCTTTCCGTTTAGGAGCTCACTTTATGTTGCACTGAGAACACCGTTCTTGCTGCAGTGCTTTCTAGTGACTCACGGGCCATCACATAGCTGCAGTGCTTACAGCATCTTTGGTTATGGTGTTTGCCAGGGATTTCTCACTTCAGTTGTGCTTATACATACCTGGGTATGGACCAGAATCACAGTGTTGTGGTAATAGGGCTCCAAATGAACAGAGCTACTGAAACCATGAGCATTACATGCATTTGGCACTAGAGATCAAACTCATGGACTGACTTAATGCTATGGTGCTTGCAAAGTGACATTTTATTGCCATTGAATCACTCTCCTGGTGCTAGTATATTTTTAATTAGGGGTGTCTATTTGTTATGTTTTATTTATTTATTTATTTATTTATTTATTTATTTATTTATTTATTTATTTATTTATTGTTTTTTGGGTCACACCCAGCAATGCACAGGGGTTACTCCTGGCTCTTCACTCAGGAATTACCCCTGGCGGTGCTCAGGGGACCATGTGGGATGCTGGGATTAGAACCCGGGTCGGCCGCGTGCAAGGCAAACGCCCTACCCGCTGTGCTATCGCTCCAGCCCCTATTTGTTATGTTTTAAACAAAAGCAATAAATTGTTTAAGTTAAACAAAGTGTTGTTACCCCCTCTTGTGCAGTCTTTTAGAACTATCTTTTTTCTCTTTTCCCAGGTTCTCAAAATTCATCTCTACAAATTGTAATTCCAAAAGAAATCCATACAAAATTAAGTGATAATTCAAAAGTAGAAACTGTAAGATAATTTTCTATTTTATTTATTACATAGCAATGAAATATATCAATCTTCTTATAGGTTGACTAAAGTATACAATAGTGTTGCTGATATGGAATTTTTTAATTCATAGTTCAAATCAAAATGATTTATTTTATGTAATCTAACTTTTGTCATCTTCTCATGGTAAACTGTTTTTAAAATTCAAATGCTAGAAATAATGTATTTAGGGACGTATTTGAGTGATATATAGATGATTTAGATCAGAGGTTCCCAAACTTGGCCTGCCTCTTATTTTTAAGAAAAAAAATTACTCAGTGCCCCCTGAAAAATTTCTTTTTAAAGGTAAGCAGAAAGCACCCTCAATTGCACCAAGGCTGCCACCACCCTCACACGGGGTTGTTCCAGCACCCCTGGAGGTGGTTGTATCACTCACTTTGAGAAATACCAATATGAACACATAGAATTATTTCTTTCAAAATTGTTAAGGAGCACCTGTTAACTGAAGCCTCATTCATAATTTGCAGACTTATGTCTCTAAGTTTTTAGAAAGAATGATACCTTTGTTCTAAAATGATTGTCAGAAAGTTTTATTTTATTCAGTTTCTTTAACAGACTTTTAATGGGTTTTTCATGCATGTAGCTATATACTGAGTGTCTACAGAATAGAGAGAAATGAAATTAAGTAAAGCAAGTCCTATATTTTTTGCAAAAAAAATAAACTTTAAAATTATATTAAAGTATAACTTTAATGCAATAAAATTTGCCCATTGTAAATGTAAATCTCATTATTAGCACCTAAGCATCACCAAAGTTAAATTTTAGTATGTTTTGGGGCTGGAGCGATAGCACAGCAGGTGGTGCATTTACCTTGCACGCTGCCGACCTGGGTTCCATTCCCAGCATCCCACATGGTCCCCCGAGCACTGCCAGGGGTGATTCCTGAGTGCATGAACCAGAAGTAACCCCTGTGCTTCGCTGGGTGTGACCTCCCCCCAAAAGAAAAAAAATAGCTTTTTTTCCCCCCCCTTTCATCCTTAGTTGTTGTCAATTGCTGGTGTATTTTTTGAGTCTACTGATTTTTTTTTTTGGTTTGATTTGGTTTTGGAGCCACAGCCAGTAGTGGCCAGGAGTTACTTCTGGCTTTTGCAATCAAAGGTTATACTCCTAATGGGCTCAGGAGAACCATATGGGATGCTGGGAATCCAATCTGGGACAGCCACGTACAAGGCAAGCCCCTTACCCATTTGTATTACTGCTCTGATCCCTAAGTTTTTTATTTTCTGTATATTTCACTTAATAGAAATATACAATGTAGAGGATTTGTTTTTGAACTTCTTTTACCTAGGCTTATCTATTGAATGGGGTTAATCAGTAGCTTATTGACTTTGATATTTTAATGCATATGTATATATCATATTTTGTCAAAAGTTGATAGGCATTTGGATTGTTTTCAAACATTGGCTCTCATGAATATTTTTTCTATCAACATTTTAATGTGGACATATGTTTTCCTTTATCTTGAATTGATTTCTAGGAGTCAACTTTCTGACATCATATGGTACATTTATGATTATAGCTTAAGAAACTGCCATACTTTCTCATGGTACCTGTACATTTTATATGTTTATCAAGTTTTCTGGTTGAAAGGAAAATACAAATGTACATGAACTTTTGATTAAGAATTGTGTCAGATTTAGACAAGTGTAAGTGTTTTAGAAGTGTCACTGTCACTGTCATCCCGTTGCTCATCGATTTGCTTGAGCGGGTACCAGTAACGTCTCCATTGTGAGATTTGTTGTTACTGTTTTTGGCATATCGAATATGCCACAGCTAGCTTGCCAGGCTCTGCCGTGTAGGCGGGATATTCTTGGTAGCTTGCTGGGCTCTCCAAGAAGGGTGGAAGAATTGAACCCGGGTTGGCCGTGTGCAAGGCAAAATGCCCCACCCACTGTGCTATTGTTCCAGCCCTTAGAAGAGTGTACAAAACAATAATAGCATGTGGGAAAAAGAAGAAGTACACTAAAGAAAAATCATGCAGTGGGGGATAAAAAAGGACTTTAAGTGGTGAATTTAAAGTAGTATATACGTATGTTGGTTTTTAACGATTCACTCAATGATTGGATTATATAATATTGTGTAATGCCATGACAATATTGTATAATCTAATGTTAACTAAAAAAAGTCACAGAAATGCTTAAAATTTTTTCCCATCACAATAATATGCATGTCCAGCAAACCTGCTACAAGTTGACAATGAATTAAGAGCATGAAATAACATTTGTGACATTGAACAATAAAATTGGAACCTAAAGGGATGGAACATTTATATAGACAAATGAATTGCTATCAGTAGAAAAAGGAATATTTACCTAGGATATATATTACATGAGTGTAAATCTCATGATAACCACAAAGACAAAATATAGAGTGGAGACACAATATATTAAAAGGGATATAGTGAGAAAATCATCATTGAAAACAATAAATTTAAAAGAACCAGTAGAGGATTCAGAATATGACTCATTGGTAGAGCAGTTGTATGTGTGAGACCTTTGGTTCAGTTTCTGGCATCACACATTCCAAGAACAGTACCAGGAGAAAATCCTGATAGCCCCAAACACTTCCTAATAGGGCTCTGAAACTAACAAAAGCACAAAACACTAAATTAAACTAAGCTTAAGTAAACTAAAGATACAGAGCAATAATATAACCAGAAAGTAAAAAGGCAAAATAGCTACAGTAAGACCTTGGAAATAATAGTTATTCTAATGTCAATGCTTATCTCAGTAATTTTTAAGAAAAAATTTTATCAGTGAATCACCGTGAGGTACAGTTACAGACTTATAAACGTTTGTACTTGCATTTCAGTCATACAATGGTCAAGTATCCATCCCTCCACCAGTGCCTATTTTCCCAGCAATGGTCCCAGCATCCCTCCCACCACCCCCACCCCCTCATCCCCACCCCCTCCATCCCCACCCTGCCTCTGTGGCAGGGCATTCCCTTTTGCTTTTTCTCTCTTTTTGGATATTGTGGTTTGCAATAGAGGTATTAAGATGCCATCATGTTTGATCTATAGTCTACTTTCAGCCTGCATCTCTCATTTGAGCAGGCCCTCCTAGCACCCTTTACTTGGTGCTCCCTTCTCTATCTGAGCTGCCTTTTTTTCCCAGCTTGTGAGGCCGGCTTCTAAGCTGTGGAGTAATTCTTCTGGTACTTATCTCTACTGTCACTGTTACTGTCATCCTGTTGCTCATCGATTTGTTTGAGCAGACACCAGTAACGTCTCTTATTGAGAGACTTATTGTTACTGTTTTTGGCATATCCAATACGCACAGGTAGCTTGCCAGGCTCTGCCATGCGGGCTCCGTACTCTCGGTAGCTTGCTGGGCTCTCCGAGAAGGGCGGAGGAATCGAACACGGGTTGGCCGCATGAAAGGCGAAAGCCCAACCGCTGTGCTATTGCTCCAGCTCTCTTATCTCTACTATTCTCAGTAATTTTTAGTTTGGTTCAGAGCGTATAAGTGCAGGTCCAGTTATATGCTTTTTCAGAAGGTTAATTTTGCTGTACAGATTCACAAAGATTCCAGGTGAGGAGATGGAAAAAGATATGCCAAAGAAGTGGAAACCAAAAGAAAGCAGACGTGGCCCTGCTTTTACCACAAGAAACACACTTTAAGGCAGAGATTTTAATACTATCAGGGTAAATATAGAAACGTGCTGAGAATATGTGTCGTGCACTCTACAGTGCAGCCTTCACTGCAAACATACAGCAAAACTGCATTAAATGCAGAATCCTGCCCCATTGAAAGAACCTGGGGAGCACAGACGTTCTCCCTGGAGAGAACACTACTGACCGGAAGCTTGAGCATGTACAGCACTGTGAAACAAACAGGCACGGCTCCTTAACAACAAGGAGGGCTACACTACAAACATGGTTCCCCAATTATACAAGTTGCAGGTAACTGAGAGCTGGGCACTGAGTTCAGAGCAGGCAGAGGCCTGCCAGTACCTGTTGAGCAACCTGTTGAGAGAAGCGATTCCTAAAGTCACTCTACACGTCCCAATACAATATTGAGCAAACGAGCAGTTGAACGATACTTCCTTACTTACCCAAGATTTAGTCCCTTCAAACCCACAGCCCTCTGTCCATAAACTTGCCACAGCTCTCAAAGTTTTTCCAGTTAACTGGAGACCCCTGTTTTCAGTGAAAACATTTTGTCTTCAAGGTTGCTGATATGGTTTTCTGCATTCAAAATTCTGTAACCATGGCTTGCGGTTGTGTTCTTTAGCTCCTCCAATTCCATTTGTATGGATTATTTCATACATTGAATCAAGTCTTCTTTGAGGTGATTGAATTTATCTTTTTTTTTTCTACACTGATGGTACTCCTGGCTCACTCCTGGCTCTGCCCTGGTGTTGCTCATATGGTGGGCATATATGGTGCTGGGGATTGAACCCAGGTTGGCTGTGTTCAAGACAAGCACCCTACCTGCTGTACATCTCTTTTTCTAGTGATTACTTAGTTTTCATAGCCAGTATTTGCTTAATTTTTATTGCCACTGAATCAAGTGTTGATTTGAGGTCGTTAACAGGCTTCTGTTACTCTATTTCCATTATAGTGTAATGGTAGTTTCATGGCACAAGCAGGTGTAGATCTCATTCCACTAGTATAGTTACCAGGACTTTTATGCAGGTTTTCTGGCACTGAATTTAGACCCTGTAGTTTCAAACCCACTAGCCCGTAGAGTGTGTGGGGTGGGTGCAGTGCAGCAATTATGCGTGTGGTTCCAGGTGTTGGCACAGCTACTGAGACTGGGAAAGTCACCCCAAGGTGGGGTGGAGTGGAAAGGGCAGCTTCCCCAGTCACGTAGCACACCTGCCTGCATTTTATATTGGCCTCTGCTGGTGCGTGGCTCTCCAGCTGGGTGGTTGGCAGATGAGAACAAAAGGAGGGCACAGAAGTTGGCTAGGGGACATCTCTCCAAGGCAGCGCAAGCAGAAAGGGCCTCTATTTTTTAATGGGGTTATTATTTTTTCTGTAGGTGAGCTTGTGAGTACTTTATATTTGGATATTAGCCCCTTTAAGTGACGTTTGGTGTGCGAATATCTTCTCCCTTCAGTAGGGTGTCTATTTAGTTTTGTGTCCAAGATTCTCTGGCCATACAAACTTTTAGTTTGATGTAGTTCAAACTTGTTTATTGCTTTTATTTTTTTTGTCCATACAGTCAAGTCATCGAACACACCACTGAGGTCTGAATTTTGAAGAGTTCTATTATGTTTTCCTCTAAATATTAAAGATGTTTGTGTAATCTTGAGATCCTTAATTCACTTTGAATTAACCTTTATGTGTGGTGTGAGATATGCATAGTTTGTTTCCTCCTTCCCTCTCTCTCTTCCTTCCTCCCTTCCTCCCTTCCTCCCTTTCTTTCTTTCTTTCTTTCTTTCTTTCTTTCTTTCTTTCTTTCTTTCTTTCTTTCTTTCTTTCTTTCTTTCTTTCTTTCTTTCTTTCTTTCTTTCTTTCTTTCTTTCTTTCTCTCTCTCTTTCCCTTTCTTTTATTCCTTCTCTTTCTTTCTTTCTTTCTTTCTTTCTTTCTTTCTTTCTTTCTTTCTTTCTTTCTTTCTTTCTTTCTTTCTTTCTTTCTTTCTTTCTTTCTTTCTTTCTTTCTTTCTTTCTTTCTTTCTCTCTCTCTCTCTTTCCTTTTCTTTCATTCCTTCCCTTTCTCTCTCTCTCTCTTTCTTTCTTTCTCCCTTCCTTCCTTCCTTCCTTCTTTCTTTCTTTCTTTCTTTCTTTCTTTCTTTCTTTCTTTCTTTCTTTCTTTCTTTCTTTCTTTCTTTCTTTCTTTCTTTCTTTCTTTCTTTCTCTCTCTCTCTCTTCTCTCTCTCTCTTTCTTTCCTTTTCTTTCATTCCTTCCCTTTCTCTCTCTCTCTCTTTCTTTCTTTCTTTCTTTCTTTCTTTCTTTCTTTCTTTCTTTCTTTCTTTCTTTCTTTCTTTCTTTCTTTCTTCCTTCCTTCCTTCCTTCCTTCCTTCCTTCCTTCCTTCCTTCCTTCCTTCCTTCCTTCCTTCCTTCCCTTTCTTTCTTTTCTTTCTTTCTCTATGTGCTCCACTTTCCTAGCACCATTTGTTAAAGATGCTTTCCTTGCCACACTTCTTGTAACAAGCTCATTTGTCATAGATTAACTGTGAAAAATGTGAAGATTTATATAAGGGATCTCAATTCCAATGGTCTTAAAGTCAATCTTTATTCCAGTACCACAACATTGATTACCATATTTTTATAATATAAAATGAGAAAATTTAATATCTCCCATATTCTTTTTCTTGTCAGGATATCTCAATGGAAATATGGGTTACCAAATTAATTGAATTAGGCATAACTTCCCATTTCTCATCCCACAAGAGTGAAATCCTAATTAAGCCTTTAGAGTAAAGGCTATCCAGGAGTATTCAACATTCAAAGGAAGCCTGCAATTTTTCTTAACACTAGTTTGGAACCACTTGTGATAGTTGTGTATTGAGCCAGTGATGCTCAGAGATCATTAGTAATACACTGGTCATGCTTGAAGGTTATGTAGATCTGGAGAATAAACATGTTAGGCATATTATCTACCTGATTAACTGCCCTGTAGGCCCTGGTATTTTAATTTATTAACCATGTCCTGACTTTAGAGTAGAATGAGATAAAATAAAAGGGAATATCAAGTTTTAAGAATCTTTTGTTAAAAGAAATAAATACAGGGATCAGGGATATAGTACAATGGTAACTGCTTCCATTGCGCATGGCCAACCCAGGCTCAATCTCCAGCAACATCATAGGATTCTTTGAGCTGGACAGGAGGGATCTCTGAGTGCAGAGTAAAGTCCTGAGCACAAAAAAGGAAAAGAAATAGGCCATATCAGGAAAAATTGTTAGGTGATTTTAATACAAACTTGATCAAAGTAAATAACTCTACGATGCTACTCAAGTAATTATGATAGTCCGCACATAGTCCTTATTTCAGGAGAGTTTACATATGTCTTTCACAGGAGTTAGATATAAGCACCTTATCTGAAATAAATTCATAGATTCATTGTAATTTACAGAAATAGAATATATGATCAATTTTATAGTTATAAAATTCCATAGTTTAAGTCACAGAAATTTTAATGAATTCATTTAAATCATTATAAACAGATGGGTAGGTATTGATTTGTGTTAAATTATTGGTTTCTTTTATTGTTTTTGACTCTACTCATACTTTTTATGGATTCTCTAGAAACAATTATCTTACATCATTCGAATAGATGAGCAACCATATACTGTGCACCTTAAGAAAAGGTAATTTTATCTCTCAGCTTTATGTTTAATTATAAATGTGAATTTTTGCATATAATAAAGTGAAAATAGAAATAAATTATTAAAAAAATTTTTTAGTTTCAGAGCTTTTTAGTTAATTAGTGTTTTGGTCCTAATAATCTAAGTAGTCTTTTGTGAATAGGAGACAGGAACAGTAAGCACAAATACTCATATATTGAAGAATAATCTTGCAATTTTAAGTTAGCAGACTTCAGGGCTATATAATCAGGCTATTGTATCACAATAACAAATAGGCCTATAACTGATTGTATTAGAGTTTGATTTGGGAGACCAGTCCACCATAAGGGCTATGCAAAAAGGGTAGATCATGGACCATTATAATATCTCAGTTTTAATTTATGGAAAATGATATCACATACATAAATACTAATACATACAATATTACAATTGAGAAAATAATTGAAATAACTTTCTGTAGGATAATTTTCTGGTTGAAATTCAGTTCAGACTGGCTGACTTGTGAGCAATTTGTAACTTTCTAGAGGACATTTTAAATTATATTTTGGGCATAAAACTTGGTATTAAGAAAAGGCATATTTGTAAGATATCAGATGTGAATGTAAAATGCCTTTTCAAAATTGGCAGAGAAATATGAAAAGGAGATTTAGGTGAATTTTTTAAAAGATGAGACAAAAATTTTTGTCTTGGGGAAGTTTCCTAAAAAAAGATAAACAATTTGTTATTGTGTAATGTGCCAAAGAATTTGTATAGATTAGCAGCAGAATTTACCCATTCCTTTAGGCCAAAGATTTGAATAAAATAGTAAATGAAAACATAAATGTTTCAAATGTTTAAGATGGAAGGTGAGAATACTTAAATTTGATTTTAATGTCATATGGATGATAAATAGTGATAAAAATATCGGGATTGGGCTTTGAGAGATATACAGAACATGGGCATATTGTTTTAAGGAAACAATGCCTGTACAATAATGACAGTGTAATGACAATTAGGCAGCTACTGCAAATAGCATGATAAGTAATGAAAAACAGAACTATGATTGGTAGAGGCAGGAAGGTTTTTTTTACACATTGATGTGGCAGAAAAAAGATTAGCCAGATGATTAGATATAAAGACGGCAGAGATTTGGTGGGCAGTGAAGGAGAAGGAACAGAACTTAAATCAGAGGACATAGGCACTCATACTTAGAGTAGCTGCACGTGTAGTACTTATGCAATATACACAGAAAGATACCTAGTTGGAAGACTTAGTTTATAACATAAGTGTTCATTTCAAAATCTTTATAGGAAAAATTAAACATCAGAAATGAAGGAGGATTGGTCATAAAGTCTATAACGGAAAACACTCATAATGAATGACATCAAAATAGTTTAGGAAATAAGCAAGATATAGTTGAAGAAAATTAAAAAATGTAAACAAAGAGAGTCTCTTGCCCACATGCCTGGCTGTCTTCCCCGGGGCCCCTCGGAGGGGATAGGCTCCAGCTTCCCTCCCCACCCCGAGCAGAGCTCCCAGCGGCCGAAGACCACCTGAACCTAGATACAGTCATGCTCGAGGCCCCACGTTCCACACGTTCGGACAGGCCTCATGCATGAAGGTACCCGCAGAGGAACCCCGGTGTGTGTAATTCCATCAACGGCCAACATCCAGAGATTTAAAAGCAAGCTCCTAGAAGTGCGCGGCCCCAAAGCGGCCGCAATATCTTGTAGCCTACTTCTCCCTCTGAGAGAAACTGGCAAACTTCTGAGAGTTTCCTGCCCACATGGGACAGCCTTGCAAGCTTCCCATGGTGTATTCATATGCTAAATCCAGTAACAAGCTGGATCTCATTCCCCTGACCCTGAAAGAGCCTCCAGTGCAACATCCTTGGGAGGGCTGGGTCGAGAGAGATTTCTAAGATCTCAGGGAAAGGACAAATTGAGAGGTTACTGAGCCCGCTTGAGAAATCGACAATTAATGGGATTTTATGATTGTGATCGTGAAACAAAGATATTAGGGCATTAAAAGGGAAGTGGTATGGTTGAAATTGAAGTATATATAGTTTTTTTTTTCTTTTTTGCTCTTTGGGTCACAACTGACTCTGCACAGGGATTACTCCTGGCTCTGCACTCAGGAATCACTCCTGGTGATGCTCAAGGGACCATATGGGATGCTGGGGAATTGAACCCGGGTCGGCCATGTGCAAGGCAAATGCCCTACCCGCTGTGCTATTCCTCCAGCCCCTGAAATATATATAGTTTTAAGGAAGGGCATGTGACCAATTGTACGAAGTACTTCAGAGTAGTTTGCCTTGATTTTTGACTGCCAGTGAGTTATGTGGAAACCTGTGTTTTTTCAGTGTGAGTGGATGATTTCCCACAGAAGCTGGATTGTGGTCTAGTTAACATTTTATACTGGATTGAGCAGAGAGCAGGATGAGGAAATAAAACTAAAGTAACACAAAAAAATTGCAAGTAATGTTTCCATACTCATTCTCAGATTAATAATACATAGTACTCTTCCCCTCGATATAAAGGTAATATGTAACAGTAAAATTTAGAAACAATAAAACCCCAGTAATTATATAATATTTGATGCAGCTCATATCTTTATGATTTTTCCTACATGTAGTTTCTATGGGAAAGGGGGGTACACCAGGGATATTGGTGGTGGGGAATGTGCACTGGTGGAGGGATGGGTGTTTGATCATTGTGTGATTGTAACCCAAACATGAAAGCTTGTAACTATCACACGGTGACTCAGTTAAAAAAAAAAAAGAGTAGGCTTGGGGCAGGGAGGGCTCTCACCCGCCCACTCTGGAGCACCCTTCGTGAAAACAGCCTAGTGCGGGTCCAACCATCACCACGCTCCAAGCCGCTCCCCACTCGCTCGGCCGAGCCTCACATATGAATGAACATATTCCTGGACTGCGTGGCTGCTTTTGGTTAAAAAAATTTGCAATTTTGTGTGTTATTTTAGTTTTATTTCCTCATCCTGCTCTGTGTTCATTCCAATATAAAATGTTAACTAGACCACAATCTAGCTTCTGTGGAGAATCATCCTCTCACACTGAAAAATATATAGGTTTCCACATAACTCACCGGCAGTCGAAAATCAAGGCAAACTACTCTGACGTACTTCATACAATTGGTCACATGTCCTTTCTTAAAACTATATACAGTTCAACTTCAACCGTGCCACTGCCCCTTTAATGCCCTAATATCTTTGTTCACATTTTTAAGTTTCCTTCAACTATATCTTGCTTATTCCCTAAACCATTTTCATGTTACTCATTATGAGCATTTTTCTTTATAGACTTTAGGACCAATCCTCCTTATTTTTTTTTTTATTGAATCACCATGTGAAAAATTACAATGCTTTCAGGCTTAAGTCTCAGTTATAGAATGCTGTAACAACCATCACTTCACCAGTGCCCATATTCCACCACCAAAAAACCCCCAGTATACCTCCCATCCCCCCACCCACCCACCCCCGCCTGTGTAACTGATAAATTTCACTTTCTCTTTTCTTTGGTTACATTCAATATTTCAACAAAAACTCACTATTATTGTTAGGAGTTCTCCACTAGAGTCAGACCTGCTGTGAAGAGATATGAGGTTTTGGATTTCTGTATTTAACAACTAAGTCCAGGGAAATTTCTTCCAGAAATTGGATCATTGCAAGCTTGTATCTCTCATTAGTAGTCCTCATAATATGGTGGTCACCACGCCCTTCCCCCTGCCCCCCCCTGTCCCCCCTTTCCCCTGCAAGGAAAAGGCGAGAGAGAAAAACCTTTCCCTTCCTGGGCAGGCATGGGGCCACGGCTTAGTTCTCAGTCTGGAGACATTCTGCAAGGAACTGCCAGTACCAAAAGTAGTTTAGCTGGCCTCTGGAATCATGCTCGTGCAGATGCACGTGGGCCCCCGGGATCACATCTCGGCGGAGAGTGGCTCCTTCATTTCTGATGTTTCATTTTTACCTATATAAAAGATTTCGAAATCAACACTTAAGTTATAAACTAAGTCTTCCAACTAGGTATCTTTCTGTGTATACTGTATAAGTACTACAGGTACAACTACTCTAAGTATGAGTGCCTATGTCCTCTGATTTAAGTTCTGTTTCTTCTCCCTCACTGCCCACCAAATCTCTGCCGTCTTTATATCTAATCATCTGACTAATCTTTTTTCTGCCACCCCAATGTGTAAAAAAGCCCCAAAAACTACCTGCCTCTACCAATCAGTTCTGCTTTAGTAAGACACATTAAATTAAATTAATTTAAATTAATTTAATTCAAATTAAACACATTTAATTTAATAAGACACATTTTATAAGACATCGTAAGACACTCCCTACCCATTCTCCATAATTGCCACACCATATTTGATGGGGTTCAGACTGTAGGCAACAAGTCATAGAGGGAATTTTATATATATATGCATATATACATGTTTTCAGATATATATACCAAACCTCACACCCCCCCAAACTTTAACAACATATTAGTGATATCCTATAGAATGTCTTAATGGCTCCTGCCAAAATAGAACAATCTTCACACTGTTTCCTATATGAACACTTTTTTGTAAGTATGTTCAGCAGTTCTTCATAACAGACAATACAAAATATATTCTTTCGGTTGTGTTTTGGGACAGGGATTGGGGTTTGGGATGGAAACATCCCAAATTTGGTGGTGGGAAAGTGTAATGGTGACGGGGTTGCTGTTTGAATATTAAATGTAATCAAATATTGTGAACTAACTTATAAAATAAAAACATTATAAAAATAAATAAAAGAGTAGGCTAAGATAACAATATTATTTTGAGTAAATTTGTATAATTTGAATAAAATTATACACACATAAAAAGAAAATGCAGTCATTCTCAAAATGGGGGAAAATTCTCTAAAGGCAAAAATAGTAAGTATTAAACTTCACAACTCTGTTGTGTTCTCACAGGAGCCATAGACCACAAAGGTTTTGACTGTATTTCAACAAGATTTTATGTAAAATAACAAAAAGTAGGCAATTTTTTATTGCCAGGTTATTTGATGATTGTTGCTTTGTATGTATTAAAAATAAATTAAAAAGTCTCTCACTTTTTTATATTCAGATTTCTTTTATCAGACAACTTTATGGTTTACGTGTATAATGAAGGATCCCTGAATTCTCATTATTTAAATTTGCAAGTAAGATTTATTTTCTGTGTTTTATAGATCTAAATAATTTTTAATTGAATTTTTTTCTGATATTAGTACAGTATTTGTGGGAAATATATTTATTACCACTGGGACATATTGATTGCTTAATTCTTCCCTTTATTAGTCTTTCCTCAAGTCTTAGTAAGTCAGAGGCAAACTAGATTGATTTAACACTCACCATGCTGTCTGAAACACACGCCCCATTTGATATGTTTATTTTGTATTTTGTTGAACAAATTATTTAATTTCTTTAAAATTAAATAATTTTTAATTTATTTAAAATTAATTAATTTTAATTTTTTAAATTTTATGGATATGACTCCCTGGATATGACTCCCCGGATATGACTCCGGGGAGTCGTATCCAGAAGTTTTAGGAGTTGCTCTTGGTTCCATACTCAGCAGTCACTACTGGCAATGCCTGGGGATATGGTGCTGGGGTTGAACACGTCCCTCACTCAGGCAAGGCAATGCTCTGCTATGAGCCACTTCCTGACATATACTCTTGAACAAATTATTATAAGCAAAATTTTAAAAAAATAGAAAGAAAATCTTTACTTTTTTAAAATGTTCTAAGCGCTTCACAAATTGGACTACCCTTCAAAGTATATGTGTAGAATCTACTTTCTTCCTCTGTATCCATCTGCTGAGAATCCTTTTTCCATGAAAACATCATATCTGCTTTGAAGGACAGGGACAGAACTGCCTCTCATCTGTGAGGCCCTGGGTTTGTCCCTGCCAGTGTAAAAGAAAAAAAAAAACAGCTTGAATGTGCAGTATGGACATTGGCATAAACGTCTGAGTAATCTTCCTGCTTCCACACCCTCACTCTGCTCACTTGGATTCCAACATGGTGATTAGAATTAGACTCTTAATGAAATGAGTCAGAGTGTGGGTTTTTTTTTCTCAGTGAAAAACAGACTTATGTCAAAATCCTAGGAACTGTATTCAGTCTGGTCCCACTTAGCCTTTTTGACCATGTTTCTGCTTATTGTCTACCTTGCTTACTCTATTTCATCCATTTATATTTATTTGATTTTCTTCCAGCATACCACATATATTTATGTATACATATATACATCTTTCTTTCAAGAAACTGTACTTTCTATTTGTTTTGATCAGGATGATTAATCTCATGGATGATTCATAATTTATTTCTGATGACACACCATATTACTTTATCTGGACAATTTTTCAGATGAAGTAATATGGTGTCCAATTCAATGTAGGAGAGGACCAGTTTTCCTTTTATGATCCTTTCTCCCCTATGCCTACAGAAAGCATTGTGTTAATAAGAAATTCTACATTAATTTTTTTTCTTTTTGGGTCACACCTGGCTCTGCACAGGGGTTACTCCTGGCTCTGCACTCAGGAATTATCCCTGGCGATGCTCAGGGGACCATACGGGATGCTGGGAATTGAACCTGGGTCGGCCGCATGCAAGGCAAATGCCCTACCCACTGTGCTATCACTCCAGCCCCAGAAATTCTACATTAATTTATAGCCCTAGTAAAACTTGAAATTATAATTATTTTTTATGTGATTATGTTTTCTCTATTTCTAGAATGTGGTTAGAAACCAATCTGACTTAAATTTTTTATATTTTGTTAAACATCATCAGTCAGAATATGGTTTCATTTTTGTGAATGTTCATAAATATAAAATGTACTCTATAGTTCTACATTTTTTACATAGTATATATTTGTTTTGTAATTGATGGCCCAAATTTATATATTAGAAAATAACTTCAGCTAAGACACGTGAAAATATTTTGAAAGTGGTAGGTAAAATAATCCCCAGTGAACTAATCTGAAAAAGGTAGCTAATACTGTGAAAGTAAACACATGAAAATTCTTTAATGTCACTTTGCTTACATTAATACAAAACATGTAGACCGTGTAGATTAGTTATAAAAATCAAGTTATATCAAGTGTTATTTATTATGTTATTAATATATATTAAGATTTCTCAAGTATAAAAGTAAAAAATTATTAGAAAATTTGTCAATTCTTAAGTAATCAGTTTCCTTTTTTCTTTCCTAGGGACAATGCTACTACCAAGGATATGTTGAGGGATACCCAAATTCTGTAGTCTCACTCAGCACGTGCTCTGGACTGAGGTTATGCATTTTCTATCACTGATGTGCAGGCACTATAGTTAAGACATTGGTTTCAGTGAACTTGTAGTTATGTGTGCCCAGATGAGGGTTCCCATGTGGAAATAATTTAGTGATATCAACTTTGAACATGCTTCTGCTCATATTTCTTCTTACTTTTCTTACTGATCAGTTTTTTTTTATTAATGACAGTGATTAATAATGTAGGAGTACCGCTATTTGTTCAGCCATTTATTAAGCTGATTGAATTGGGCATGAACTCCACATTACTTTAAAAAAATTTATTGTATCAATGTGGGATGGTTACAAAGCTTTCATGTTTGAGATTCAGCCATATAACAATGGAACACCCATCCTTCCACCAGTGCACATTTTCCACCACCGATGTCTCCAGTATCCCGGTCCCTATCCCCCCATCCCAGTCCTCACCCTGCCTCTATGGCAGACAATTTCCCCAATACTCTCTCTCTAATTTGGGCATTAAGTTTTGCTCGAATTTTCCCACCACCATTCAAGCCTACCTGCCAGGGCAGATGTTACACAATTTATTTTGAATATCATGAGAGCTTGCGAGGCCACAATTGTAAATGTAAATTTCTAGATGGCAAATTATTGGGTTCCAGAGACATCTCTGTATGGCACTAATCTATTTTGGGATCCAATTGGGAGTCTCTGGGCCAGGGCTGTTGGTGTGCTAAGATGGCGCCCAGAGGCAAATTGTGGGCCTGACAGGCAGCTGGGTGGGTGGGGACCTTGGGAGGAACAGCCCAGGATATTCTTGGTAGCTTGATGGGCTCTCCAAGAGGGATAGAGAAATCGAACCCAGGTTGTCTGCATGCAAGGCAAACACCCTACCCTTTGTGCTATCGCTCCAGCCCTTTAACTATTATCTATTAATTCTTCTCAAGTTCTTATAAAAGGTTGAAGAAACAGAAATTATCCTTTACAAACTAAGCAATCTAGTAAAAACAGAGATCAACAAATGGGACTACATTAAACTAAAAAGCTTCTGCACCGCAAAAGATACAGTGACCAGAATACAAAGACTATCCACAGAATGGGAAAGGATATTTACACAATACCCATCAGATAAGGGGTTGATATCAATGGTATATAAAGCACTGGTTGAACTCTACAAGAAGAAAGCATCCAACCCCATCAAAAAATGGGGCGAAGAAATGAACAGAAACTTTACCAAAGAAGAAATACGAATGGCCAAAAGGCACATGAAAAAGTGCTCTACATCACTAATCATCAGAGAGATGCAGATCAAAACAACCACAAGATACCACCTCACACCACAGAGACTAGCGCACATCCAGAAGAACAAAAGCAACCGCTGTTGGAGAGGATGTGGCGAGAAAGGGACCCTTCTACACTGCTGGTGGGAATGCCGACTGGTTCAGCCCTTCTGGAAAACAATATGGACGATTCTCAAAAAATTAGAAATTGAGCTCCCATTTGACCCAGCAATACCACTGCTGGGAATATATCCCAGAGAGGCAAAAAAGTATAATCGAAATGGCATATGCACATGTATGTTCATCGCAGCACTGTTTACAATAGCCAGAATCTGGAAAAAACCCGAATGCCCTAGAACGGATGACTGGTTGAGGAAACTTTGGTACATCTATACAATGGAATACTATGCAGCTGTTAGAAAAAAGGAGGTCACAAATTTTTTATTTAAGTGGATCGGCATGAAAAGTTTCATGCTAAGTGAAATGAGTCAGAAAGAGAGACAGACATAGAAAGATTGCACTCATCTATGACATATAGAATAACAGAGTGGGAGACTAACACCCAAGAATTGTAGAAACAACTACCAGGAGGTTGACTCCATGGCTAGGAGGCTGGCCTCACATTCTGGGGAAAGGGCAACTCAGAGAAGGGATCACCAACTATAATGTAGTCGAAGGCCATGTGGGAGAAGGTAGTTGCGGGCTGAATGAGGGCTAGAGACTGAGCACAGTGGCCACTAAACACCTTTATTGCAAACCACAACAGCTAATTAGAGAGAGAGAACAGAAGGGAATGCCCTGCCGCAGTGGCAGGGTGGGGTGGGGGGAGATGGGATTGGGGAGGGTGGGAGGGATGCTGGGTTTACTGGTGGTGGAGAATGGGCACTGGTGAAGGGATGGGTTCCCGAACTTTGTATGAGGGAAGCATAAGCACAAAAGTGTATAAATCTGTAACTGTGTACCCTCACGGTGATTTACTAATTAAAAATAAATAAATTAAAAAAAAGAATTATCTTTTACTGTTTCTGAGTCCAATATTATCCTGGTATCAAAAAGATATGGCCACAAAAGGAGTGAGAGAGAGAGAGAGAGAGAGAGAGAGAGAGAGAGAGAGAGAGAGAGAGAGAGAGAGAAATAAGAAGTTCTGTAGAAGTTCTGGTCATAGAGGCGTGTTGGGTGTGAGGGTAGTGTGGTAGGGATTCTGGGGATATTGGTGGTGGAAAATGTACACTGGTAGAGGGATGGGTGTTGGAACATTGTATGACTGAAACCCAATCATGAACAATTTTTTAGTTGTATCTCCTGATGATTCAATGGGAAAAAAGATTCATTTTAAATAAAAGAAAAGCTACACAAGAGCTGGAGGTCATTCAATGGTCAGCCACATGCTTTGTGTGCATGATGTCTAAATTCAATCCCTGGCACTACATAATCCCCCAAGGGCCATAAGAGAGCAACATCTGAACACAGAGTTGGGAGTAGCCCCATAACACCTCTGGGTGTGCCTCCCAAAGCTAAAATTAGGCAAAAATTAAGGACTAGTATTTTTTATGAACACAAATGTAAAAATTCCCAGCCAACTGAACTTAACAACACAGAGGATTAATTTTGGTGATGCAAGGAAGGTTCAGCATATACAAATCAAGTAACAAAATATAGCACATCAACAAATGACCAAATAATGACATGATAAATTGATAGATGAAGAGAAATATTTAAAACAAAATGAAATATTTTTTCACACATCTTGTGTGATAAAATCTCTTATGAGAACAGAAGGAATTGTCTGACCATCATAAAGTTTATATGCAGCAGATAATAAGAACAATGGTAAAACACAGAACTTTTCCTTTAATATCAGGTACAAGACTTGAATTTTCAGTTTAATCACTATGCTTTTGTGTGTGTGGACTTCCAAACAATGCTTTGGAGGCATGGGGCTTCCCTCATCAATTATCTACCAACCCGGCACCCAAGGATGTGATAGTGCTAGAGCTTGAGAATTCTGGGGATTTTCCCAGGCAACCCTAGTATTGTCCAGGAGGCTTCAGTGCCACCCCAAGTGCTGCTTGGGGCCTCCAAGGCTTCACCTGGCTATATTCAGAGGACCATGTGGTGGCAGGGATTGAACCAGGGTCAGCTGCTTGTAAAGTATATGCTTTAACCTCTGTACTATCTATCTCTCAGCCCCTCTTTCCACTCTTATTCAACATAACCATGGAAATTCTGGCCATTGTAAACAGGCACAAAGATGAAATAAAAAAGAATTCAAATTGTACAGAAAATAAAGTATTGACAACTGTTTTTAGATAGCCTAATATACATGGGGATCTTTAAATATTCCACTAAAAACTTATTGGGAAATAAAAATAACCCAATGTGTTAGGGTACAAAATCTGTATATAAAACTATTGTTATTTCTATATTCAAACAATGATTTAGAAGAAAGAAATTAAATCCTACTTATAATTGCATTAACAAATCAAACACCTAAGAATCAACATCACTAATGGGGTGAAAGATTTAAAAGTGATATCACTACTAACAGAAACAGAAAGGAAAAAAGAAAGTGGAAAAAAACACCCATATTAGTACATTGGAAAAATTGAACATTATTAATATTATGATCCTACCTAAAACATTTTACAGGTTAAGTGTAATTCCTATAAATTATAATGGATGTGTAACATCCATTAAAGGATATATAACAAATATTACTACTAAAACTTGTGTTGAAGTATAGGATAACATGGGGTTTGTCCTTTTAGCCTTGCCGCAGGGAACTTAGTTTACCTTAGAGCAATGGCCTTTCTGTATGGACACAGGAGGACAGTTAAAAATATGCTTTGTAACTTGGGAGCTGATTGACTCCAATAATATTTACTCCTGGGCATCTGCTTTCTCAACTCAGTTGCCCTTAGTTCCTAACACCCCAAAAGCAGGGTCCCAACGAGGGACGGAATGGACCCAGGGCAAGCTATGAGCTACCCTGGCATCAAAATGGGCCAGGCTAAAGCACCACAATACTCAACTATAAATTGAGAGCATGGTCATAGACAAATGCTGTCATGATCCAAAAGTAACGTGGTCTGGAATATATAGTGAATGTCCTCAGGAAGAACCAAGCTTTAACTTAAGTTTATATCTCTGACTGTGCTCCTACAGAATGGCATTGCTAGAAATATTGGAAGTAAATTTACTATATAACTATTTAAGCGGACTACTAGCTGAGGAAGGAAGAAAGAGACACACCCTTGTTTGGACCCCACCCTTCTAGTAATCTCATCAAAATCCTTAGATGAGATTTTGTTAATCTCCTCGAGAAATGGTTTTACCCTTCTTTGTTGATTTGTTAATGTTCAACACCTTTGTGTCACCACCCTATGTAATTTGCTATATAAACTAAGACTGTGGGGCACTGGGGGGAGACAGACAAGAGACAGAAGAAGAAAACAGAAGGAGAGACAGAAGAAGAAGACACAGAAGACACACGGGAAGACACAGAAGTGAAGGAGACAACACAGACAGAAGGAAACACAGAAGTAGAGACAGAGAGAGGTTGGAAGAGACCAGAGGAGAGATTACAGAGACAGAGACAGACAGAAGAGAGCACAGTGGCACACACAGAAGCAGAGCACAAGGAGTAAGGAGGAGCTGTCCCGATCTGGTCCTTACACAGCGGCTGGAGAACACCGAATGCAAGCGGTGCGAGCGAGAGAACTGACCTGAGTGCCCGCGGACAACCTAATGACAGGATGCATCATCGCGTCTCCCCCTGTCCCATGCGCGCGCGCGCGGCCCCTTGTCATTTTTTACATTGAAGCACAAAGTCTCAACCTAACAAAACAATTATGTGATAACAGAGTAAGGGCGATAACATGATATCCAGCTTTATAGCAGTCAAAACTATAAGAAATTTGACTAAGAGTAGACTTTTATAGCCTGCTGGGTAATCCTCCATGGAAAGCAATATGGATAGAACTTTTATATGACCCAGAAATCCTGTTGCTTGGTATTTACTTCCAAGACACAAAAACATTCATTAGGAAAGATATGCATACCTGTGTTCACACCTCTGTGCACACCTACATATCACAGGACTTTAGTCCATAGCCAGAAGATTGAAATGACCGGGTGTCCAATGATAGAAATGCGGATAAGGAAGTTATGAGATATATATTCATAATAGAATACTGTGCAGCCACAAGAAAAGATAAATCATGCGATTTTCTGCTATTTTAATAAACTGGAGTATCTTATGTTAAGTGAAGTCAGAAGGAAAGGAAAAATAAAAGGATATTCTCACTTATCTACGGTTTATAGATGAACTTGCCTAGGGGATGGTAGTTGTCAAAGGTGGACAAAACATTGACTCTAGATTACAGAAACAGAAAAAATGTCAAGGAAGGAGAGAAACGGAAGGATCAAGCAGGAAGTGAAGGCCTGGAAGTAAGAGTGAGAGCAAGGGCCCTGAGTGCCTCTGTGGTACAAGGTACCTGTGTTTAGTTAAACCATAGACCCAACACAACTGGAAATTTAAGTGCAATGTTTTAGCTTACAAGTGTGTAGGAGTTTGGGTAGGGGTGAATGTGAAGGAACTTGGTATCCTTGGTGGAAGGATGGGGTCATGAGGTGGTAGAATTAGAGATGGGAACACAGTATGCCTAAAGCCCTATTGTAAACTTTGTAAATCAGTGTTTTAAAAAAAGCAATACAAATTTGAAGATTACAATGACACGTTATAATTACAGAGTGTTGTAGTTATAGTATTGTAGCTACATAGAAGTCTGAGTTTGAATGTGTCTAGGTGATATTCAGGGCTTCAAAGTTGTAAGTGCCTATGGGAACCAGGCCTATCACATCTGCATGTAACTCGAGAATTTGTAATTGGGAGTGCCTACCACTGTTTATTTTACTAATTGGAAGAGTTCTGGTATTTATCAGGGGATTTACAGTTCTGGGTGTCTTACCTGGTGTAATTTTGCGGTTGAGTGGGTCTGTAGGAGAGCCGTGGGCCCTCACAGTTGCTAGTAAAACACAAATATTTCTATTCTTAACATTACAGAGGAATGCTGCAATTCGAAAATGTTTCATATGGAATCGAACCTCTAGACTCTGATACTGATTTCAAGCATGTACTTTATAAATTTAAGAATGAAAACAAAAGATACGCGAATGTCAAATCTTACCAATACATAGAGGAAAATGAAATGGAGTATCATCACATTTTAAGGGAAAACGTGAGTTATATATGCTTTGTTACTACTTTTAAAAAGTTACTGCTTTTATTAACATTTTATTAAAAATTGTTTTTTAAATTGAATCACAGTCAGACAGATGATTATAAAGTTGTTCATGATTGGGTTTCAGTCATATAATGTTCCAGCATACAGCTCTTCACCAGTGTACATTTCCCACCACCAATATCCACAGTTTCCTCCCCTGCCCACGGCCCCCCCCCCATTGCCTCTATGGAAGGTACTTTTCTTCTTTCTCTCTCTCTTTATTTTTATTAATCTATTTTATAATTAAGCAAATACCCTTTTTTTGAAAAAAAAATCCTACCTTTTCTTTATGTTGCAGTTTCCTTTAAACTTTATCCACTCGTAACAATATTATCTTTTCTGGTTTGATTATGACTTTTTAATTTTAATTTTTGAGTTTGGGTCACACTCAGCCATTCCTAGGCCTATTATGGTACAGTGCTTGGATCACTCCCAGCAGTGCTCTGAGGACCATGTCTTGTGGGGGATCAAGTTGGGACACCTGAATCAGACCCTGTGCCAGGCTGTCTCATCAAGGGCAACCCAGAGTGAGGCAGGCGAGTCCCATCACCTGCCCCCAAAGAGCCCTGGCAGCCAAAATCCTCCAGAACTCAATCGCCACCATGTTCATGGCTGAGCTCCACAGGCTTGGACGAGCCTCATCCATGAGTGAATCTGCTGAAAAACCCAGGTATGTGGGACTTGTGACTGAAACCTCCAGGCTCTCATGGAGTTGGCGATGGGAAACCTCCCTACATCTTCCTGTGCGCTGGTAGCCTGGTAGTCACACTCGCAAACTGCCTCTGACACCATATAAGCTCATTAGCCACCATGATTCAGTCTCTGGACTCACAAATAAACCTTGGAAGAGGAAGAGAGCAACACACCGCAGAGATGCCTCTGAACACGAAAGTCAACATCCAGTTAAAAATTTAATTCTAACTGTATCAGTTTATTTAAAAATCTTAGAATTCTTGGAGTGCATGGTCAAGGACTCAATGACTCCAGGGTGATAGAACAATCTTTGCACACTTTCCTCTAAGGAAACATTTTTGGATCATCTTTAGCAGATTATTCATAACAAGCAATATAAAATTAATTATTTAGGATCTGCTTTGGGGGCAGGCTTTGGGGATTGAGGTGGAATAATTTGAAATATGGCAGTGGGATTGGTGTTGGAATATTGAGTGTAATCAAATATTGTGAACAACTTTATAAAAATAAAATAAGAATTGGGGCACCTGGCCCTCCCTTTCCCCCACTTCCCGCTGCCGTCTGCGTCCCCCGAGTTTCTGAAGTCACTCCCTGCTCGCCCTGCGCACTCCGTCTCCCGAACCGGCTTGTAACTGCACACGTCCATCAGGTACGAGGACCATCCCTCGGCCACGCCCTCCCTTTCCGCTGTCTGCGTTCCCCGAGTTTCTGAAGTCACTCCCTGCTCGCCCTGCGCACTCCGTCTCCCAAACCGGCTTGTAACTGCGCACGTCCATCAGGTACGAGGACCATCCCTCGGCCACGCCCTCCCGCCCCCCCACCAACAAGAAGACACTGGGGGCGTGGCCTGTGTCTTAGTGGGCGTGGTCTCAAAGTGGGCGTGGCTTACTTTCGGAGCAGCGGCCGCATTAGCGGCCGCAGTTATTCTTTCCTACCTCAGCTCAATCGGTACTGTGTAGTTCTTTGAAAATTCACTTTTGCGATCTCAAACACTTACGCAAAATAGCCATTAGCTTAGGCTGACAGTATAAAAGCTATCAGTGAATAAGGGAAGGTTAGCACAATCAGAGCCCCTTCTTTCCACAAAAAGGAAGAGGAATAAATAATTACAAGGTTCCAACTCTATACTTCCGTGACAATATGAAGAAGCAGCGAAAATCCCCTCCGCCAAGAGAGGGGGAAGAAAAGATACCAGAAACCTCAACAGGGGCTTCTCACATCTACGACCTCTCAGATAAACAATTCAGAGAGGAAATCTGGAGGAGAGTCGACCTACTCCAAGCAAATATGGAACAGACATCCAATAAATTAAGGGAGGAGATGAATGAAGCGCTGGAACGGTCTACCAAGAAAATCCAGGAAGAAATGAGAGCAGAAATGAGAGCAGAAATTTCAAACCTTCGAACGGAAGTCTCACAAATAAAGGAATCGGTAGATGAAATAAAAATCTCACTAGATGCCCTCAACAGTAGAATGACTATAGCCGAAGACAGAATCAGTGATCTGGAAGATGAGCTGCGGAAAGCTTATAGACAGCAACAAATCATGGCCAAAGACCTCAAAATGGCTATAGAGCGAATCAGAGCCCTGGGGGATGACTTCAAGAGGAACAACATAAGAATCATTGGAGTACCAGAACCGCAGGGAAGCAACCCCAATGAAAAAAACACAGTCAAAGATATCATTGCTAAGAAATTCCCAGAGCTGGAGAAGGCAGGCATCCAGATACAAGGAGTCCGAAGAGTACCAGCAAAAAGAGACCCGAATAAAAAGACCCCAAGGCATATCATAGTCAGAATGACGGATACCATGGATAGAGAGACAATTCTGCAAGCAGCAAGGGCAAGGAAGGAAATCACATACAAAGGAGCACCCCTCAGATTTACGGCCGATCTGTCAGAAGAAACCCTCTGAGCCCGAAGACAATGGTGGGACATAGTGAAAAAACTCAACGAAATGAATGCCTCACCAAGAATACTTTATCCAGCTAAACTCTCACTCAAACTCGAAGGAACCATACACTATTTCTCGGATAAACAACAGCTCAGGAATTTCATAGACTCAAAACCAATCTTGAAAGAAGGTCTAAAGGGGCTACTATAAGACAAGGAGGAGCCCCATAAGAACAACAAATCCCACAGAAAGATGACACAAAACCACATCACAATAATCTCTCTCAATGTCAATGGCCTAAATGCACCTATCAAGAGACACAGAGTGGCAAAATGGATCCTGAAATTAAACCCAACATTCTGTTGCCTGCAAGAAACACACCTGAACAAACAGAGTAAACATAGACTCAAAGTCAAAGGATGGAAAACAATCCTCCAAGCAAATAACCCCCTTAAAAAAGCTGGAGTGGCCATCCTGGTATCCGACAACATAGATTTCAGGATGAAAAAGATCAAAAGGGACAGCGAAGGTCATTTTCTGTTTATCAAGGGATATGTACAACAGGAAGAAATCACACTCTTAAACGTATATGCTCCTAACAAACGCCCGGCTAAATATTTAAAACGACTCCTAACAGACTTCAAAGAGGACATCACTAACAGCACAATTGTAGTCGGAGACTTCAATATGGCCTTATCGCCTCTAGATAGATCCACAAGAACAAAACTCAACAAGGAAACACTGACTCTGAATGAAGAAATTGAAGAGAGAGGCCTAATAGACCTATACAGGGCCTTACACCCCAAAAAGAAAGAATACACATTCTTTTCCAGTGCACATGGAACATTTTCAAAAATAGACCATGTACTGGGCCCCAGAACATACCTCAATAGAATCAGAAAAATAGAAATTGTATCAACCATCTTTTCAGACCACGATGCGCTGAAGATAGAAGCTAACCACCCACAAATACGGAAAATCAAATCAAACACCTGGAAATTAAACAATTCCATGTTGAACAATGAGTGGGTCAAGAAGAAAATCAAGGAAGAAATCAAAAGATACTTAGAAACAAATGAGAATGAAGACACGAGCTACCAAAACCTATGGGACGCAGCTAAAGCCGTGTTAAGGGGAAAATTTATAGCTCTCCAAGCATTCCTCAGGAAGGAAGAAAGGACCCACATAGACAGCTTGACTTGACTTCACGACTCAAGACCCTAGAAAAGGACCAGAAAAAGGACTCCAAACCAGACCGAAGGAAAGAAATAATAAAAATTAGAGCAGAAATTAATGACATCGAAACCAAAAAAACAATCCGAAAGATCAATGAAACAAAGAGTTGGTTCTTTGAGAAAATAAATAAGATTGATAAACCGCTAGCAAGACTCACAAAGAAAGAAAGAGAGAAAACTCTAATAAATCGAATCAGAAATGAAAAGGGGGACATCATAACAGAAACCAGTGAGATTCAAAAGATCATTAGAGACTACTTTGAAGGTCTTTACGCCACAAAAAAGGAGAACCTAAAAGAAATGGATGGATTCCTTGATTCCTACAATCTCCCAACACTGAAGAAAGAAGACCTGGAATACCTGAATAGACCCATCAATGTTAAGGAAATTGAAACTGTAATCAAAAACCTCCCCAAAAACAAAAGCCCAGGCCCAGATGGTTTCACTGGTGAATTCTTCCAAACATTTAAAGAAGACCTATTGCCTGTTTTCCTCAAACTTTTCCAGGAAATTGAAAAAACAGGAACTCTCCCAAACAGTTTCTATGAAGCACATATCTCCCTAATACCAAAAGCAAACAAAGACACCACTAAGAAAGAAAATTACACACCAATTTCCCTGATGAACACCGATGCGAAGATCCTCAACAAAATACTAGCAAATAGGATCCAACAACTCATCAAAAAGATCATACATCACGACCAAGTGGGATTCATCCCAGGGATGCAAGGATGGTTTAACATTCGGAAATCAATCAACATAATCCAGCATATCAACAAAAGTAAAGACAAAAACCATATGATCATATCAATAGATGCAGAGAAAGCATTTGACAAGATCCAACATCCTTTCATGATGAAAACCCTCGCCAAAATGGGGTTTGGAGGAACTTTCCTCAAGATAGTCGAAGCCATCTATCACAAGCCTACGGCAAGCATTATCCTCAACGGGGAAGAACTAAGGGCCTTTCCTCTGAGATCAGGCACAAGACAAGGATGCCCACTCTCACCACTCCTCTTCAATATAGTACTGGAAGTACTTTCGATAGCTATTAGACAAGAAAAAGAGATTAAGGGCATCCAGATAGGAAAGGAAGAAATCAAACTCTCACTATTTGCAGGCGATATGATACTATATCTAGAGAAGCCTAAAGCCTCTACTAGAAACTCTTAGAAACAATAGACTTATACAGTAAAGTTGCAGGCTACAAAATCAATACCCAAAAATCCATGGCCTTCATATATGCAAACAATGAGGCAGAGGAAAGGGACATGAAAAAAGCAATCCCATTCACAATCGTGCCCCAGAAAATCAAGTACCTCGGAATCAGCTTAACCAAGGAAGTAAAAGACCTCTACAAAGAAAACTACAAAACGCTACTCCATGAAATCAAAGAGGACATGAGGAAATGGAAACATATACCCTGTTCATGGATAGGGAGAATCAATATTGTCAAAATGGCAATACTCCCCAAAGCATTATACAGATTCAACGCGATCCCTATAAGGATACCCATGACATTCTTCAAAGAAATGGATCAAGCAATCCTAAAATTCATATGGAACAACAAACGTCCAAGGATAGCTAAAACAATTCTTGGGAAAAAAACGATGGGAGGCATCACCCTCCCCAACCTCAAACTTTACTACAAAGCAGTAACAATTAAAACAGCATGGTACTGGAACAAAGGCAGCACCGTAGACCAATGGAACAGGGTGGAATATCCCTACACACAACCCCAAATGTATGACCATCTAATCTTTGATAAGGGAGCAAGAGATGTGAAGTGGAGCAAGGAAAGCCTCTTTAACAAATGCTGCTGGCACAACTGGACAACCACATGCAAAAAAATGGGTTTAGACCTTGACCTGACACCATGCACAAAAGTCAGATCAAAATGGATTAAAGACCTCAACATTAGACCACAAACCATAAGGTACATTGAAGACAAGGTCGGCAAAACCCTCCACGATATTGAAGATAAAGGTATCTTCAAAGGTGACACGGAACTAAGCAATCTAGTAAAAACAGAGATCAACAAATGGGACTACATTAAACTAAAAAGCTTCTGCACCGCAAGAGATACATTGACCAGAATCCAAAGACTATCCACAGAATGGGAAAGGATATTTACACAATACCCATCAGATAAGGGGTTGATATCAATGGTATATAAAGCACTGGTTGAACTCTACAAGAAGAAAACATCCAACCCCATCAAAAAATGGGGCGAAGAAATGAACAGAAACTTTCCCAAGGAAGAAATACGAATGGCCAAAAGGCACATGAAAAAGTGCTCTGCATCACTAATCATCAGAGAGATGCAGATCAAAACAACCATGAGATACCACCTCACACCACAGAGACTAGCACACATCCAAAAGAACAAAAGCAACCACTGTTGGAGAGGATGTGGGGAGAAAGGGACCCTTCTTCACTGCTGGTGGGAATGCCGACTGGTTCAGCCCTTCTGGAAAACAATTTGGACGACTCTCAAAAAATTAGATATTGAATTCCCATTTGACCCAGCAATACCACTGCTGGGAATATATCCCAGAGAGGCAAAAAAGTACAATCGAAACAACATCTGCACATGTATGTTCATCGCAGCACTGTTTACAATAGCCAGAATCTGGAAAAAACCCGAATGCCCCAGAACGGATGACTGGTTGAGGAAACTTTGGTACATCTATACAATGGAATACTATGCAGCTGTTAGGAAAAAGGAAATCATGAATTTTGCATATAAGTGGATCGGCATGGAAAGTTTCATGCTGAGTGAAATGAGTCAGAAAGAGAGAGACAGACATAGAAAGATTGCACTCATCTATGGTATATAGAATAACAGAGTGGGAGACTAACACCCAAGAACTGTAGAAATAAGTACCAGGAGGTTGACTCCATGGCTTCGAGGCTGGCCTCACGTTCCGGGGAAAGGTCAACTCAGAGAAGCGATCACCAACTACATTGTAGTCGCAGGCCATGTGGGGGAAGGGAGTTGCGGGCTGAATGAGGGCTAGAGACTGAGCACAGCGGCCACTCAACACCTTTATTGCAAACCACAACAGCTAATTAGAGAGAGAGAACAGAAGGGAATGCCTTGCCACAGTGGCAGGGTGGGGTTGGGGGGAGATGGGATTGGGGAGGGTGGGAGGGACGCTGGGTTTACGGGTGGTGGAGAATGGGCACTGGTGAAGGGATGGGTTCCCGAACTTTGTATGAGGGAAATATAAGCACAAAAGTGTATAAATCTGTAACTGTACCCTCACGGTGATTCTCTAATTAAAAATAAATAAATTAAAAAAACAAAAACAAAAACAAAACAAAAAAAAGAATTGGGGCACCTGAATATAAAACATGTGCTCTAGCCTTTTGTGTTATTTACCCAGCATGACTAAGACTTTAAAGTTATATTCGCTAATTTGTAGGATTATATAGGTTTCATGTGTAAAATATTGGAATTTGACATCTTTATGTGATCATACAAAATGTCTGTGTTTCATAACATTCATTTCACATGAACCCATCTAAAAATTCTGACATTACTAATCAAATCCTTTTGACACTTGCTTAGCATATATTTAGTATAAACTTAAAAATTCAGTTTCTTCTTCATGCTGTGCATTATTTAATAAAGTCAGTATTTACAAAGGTTGTACTATGAACCAAGGAGTCATCTTTAATTATATATATCATCGAAATGTCATAGTCATGTTTGCCTTGTACTGTCATTTTCTTTTTTCAGTGCATATACTTCATATGGATGCACTGGTACCTTATAAAAATTACTTTTATAGAGAACTTTTATAGACATGACTTTATATAAAATGTATATGGTACTATTAATTGTTCTTCATACATGTCTCCTCATCTTCACATCACAATATCTTCACCACCAAACAATAAAGAAAGCCCATTGTGATTTAGTTGGGCTTGTGACCAAAAGGCAAAATTCCTAATTTTACCTTGCATATGATTAGGATCATTATGACACAGTTATGGATAATGACATGTGAGCAGGTGTAATATGTACTAACCGGATTAAGTTCCAAAGGATGGGGGCATATATTTTCCTCTTTTCTTTCCTTTCAACTGCAACATACACAAGGTGTTATGTCATAGTTATTAAGCATGTGGAGATACCATATATGGCAGGGAAATAAGGTAGAATAAGCATTGTTCCTGCACAAAGCTGAATCCCTGTACTTTCCAGAGAAGAAAAGGAATTTCAGTATTATTTAATCCACTGTTATTTTTATCTCTGCTGTGACTTTTAATCTTACATCTTAAATCATATAGAACTCTAGGGCCGGTGAGATAGAACAACAATTAGGGCACTGTTTCACATAGATCCTTTTGAGCTTGATCCCTCTCACCCCTATGATCCCTGAGCCCTGCCAAGAGTCATGCCTGAGGGCAGAGAAAGGAGTATGCCTTGGACACTGTTGGGTGTGGCCCTCCCAATAATACAGAACTTTAATGGACTACATATGCACATGCACATGGAATATACATGTAGTACCCAAATATTCAATGCTATCTTATATGCATATATATTTTAAAATTTAAATGTATAACTTAAATATAATATATAATTTAAATTATATATGCATATATAATTTATAATTTGTTTACTAGATTAAAAATACTTTTATAAGAACTTAGGAAAGTAACTTATAGTGACTTTGATTACCTAGTATGGTGTTATAATGTTGACACTCTGTGAGACCCTCTCAGATATTTATTAACCATATTTTTGTGAATAAATGACAGGAGAAGATACTCAGTTTTGTGTTGTGCATTTGCTTTTGATACCTAGAATCCATGACGTTTCAAGAAATTATTCAACATATTTTTTATTCTTATAATTGGCTATAACATACATTATACACCATAATGTTATGAAAGGGCTGGAGCGATAGCACAGTGGGAGGGCATTCGCCTTTCATGCAGCCGACCCGTGTTCGATTCCTCCACCCCTCTAGGAGAGCCAGGCAAGCTACCAAGAGTATCTCGCCTGCACGGCAGAGCCTGGCATGCTACCCGTGGTGTATTGGATATGCCAAAAACAGTAACAATAAGTCTCACATTGAGAGACGTTACTGGTGCCTGCTCAAACAAATCGATGAGCAATGGGATGACAGTGACAGTGACATATTATTACCAAAATAGATTAACATTAACTACCTCACATAGTTACAGTCCATGTTTATTGTGATTTTTAAAAATGCTTTGTAATAATCATCACATTAAGGAAATATTTTTGTATTTGACAAATTGCTTAAATTCTGATATTTTTAAGTGCATAAAAATCTGAGTTAAACCTGGAATTAATCTCTTCTCCATAATTTGCTCAACAAATTTTAGAATGCATTTGTTAATAGCAAGAAACATTAGATTACAGTTACTTTGGAAAGCAAGTTTAAAATGATTTATAGTAATATTGCAATATGCCTAAAAAATATGTTCTTATCTCCTATATGTAATTAACTTCTCTATGTAAGGAGTTTGACACTTCTAAGTTACTGTTCTCCAGGTACTATTCCTGAGGCTTATCATCATCTGAGGAGAAATAGGGAACAATATAACTGATCTAAGAATTATATACATTTATTATACAAGTAAAAGCCTTAACAGCATTTATAATAAAGTCCTTTTTTTTCCCCTTTTTGGGCCACACCTGGTGATGCATAGGGTCACTCCTGGCTCTGCACTCAGGAATTACCCCTGGTGATGCTCAAGGGACCATATGGGATGCTGGGAATTGAACCTGGGTCGGCTGCGTGCAAGGCAAATGCCCTACCCACTGTGCTATCTCTCCAGCCCCAATAAAATCCTTTTTTAACAAAACATATTTTCAGTCACTGATATCACAGGATAAATTAAATATAGTGTTATCAACTGTGTTATCAAGAGTCTCTTGCCCCCGCACCAGGCTGTCTTCACCAGGACCCCTTGGAGGGGGAGGATTGAGTTTCCCTCTCAGCCCCACGCAGAGCCCTGGCAGCTGAAGACCTCCGGAACCCAGCTACAGCCATGGTCAAGGCCACTCTCCAAAAGCTCGGATGTGCCTCACACATGAAGGGACCGGCAGAGGAACACAGGTGTGCAGGACCCGGGCCTGAGATCTCCAAGTCTGCTCAGATCAAGACTGGGCCTCCTCCACCCAGATTCCCCCATTTTCCAGTAGCTTGGCAGTCACACCCACAAACTGCCTTGGGTACCATGTAATTCCATCAATAGCCAAAGATCCAGAGACTATAAAACAAACATACTGGAAATGTGTAGCTGCATTTGTGGCTGCATGACCTCTTATAATCTAGCTTCATCCCTCTCAGAAAACCCGGAAAGCTACCAAGAGTACCCTGCCTTCATGGCAGAGCCTGGTAAGCTCCCCGTGGCGTATTTGATATGCCAAAAACAGTAACAATAGTGGGTCTCATTCCCCTGACCCTGAAAGAGCTTCCAATATGTCACTGTTGGGAAAGACGACTAAGAAGAGGCTGCTAAAATCTCAGGGCTGGGATGAATAAAGATGTTACTGGCACCCGCTCCAGCAAATTGATGAACAACGCAATGACAGTGATACAATGATACAGTTATTAACTAGCAATTTGTGCAACAATAAATGCTGAGACAAAGCAATGACTCAACACAAGTAACTATTTAGACCAACACTTCTCTACAAATTAAATTTTTTGCCAGATAAATACAGAATTATAAATATTATAGGTTAATAACTAAGAGCCATACAACTGAAGATAATACACACACCTAGCTTTTCAGTATAAACAATTTTATGTATGTTGCCTAAGTCAATGAAAATGCATGACCTGAAAATTTCTAGCAGTAATTTTATTTAAAAATATGTTGTTTTGGTATATTTTATTTGAGCCACTGTGATTTGCTATTTTACAATACTGTCAATGGTATGGTTTCATGTGTATGGTATTCCAGCACCACACCTGTCACTAGAATGAGCATCTCCCTCCACCGCTGTCTAAAGGTCCCTCTTGGCCTTACTATCTCCACCTGACTTCACATCTCACTGCAATGGTAAGCTCCTTTCTATTGACCAGTTCCTAGATGCTGTTGCTTTTTGGCCATTTGTTGTTTCCTTACTATGAGATTTTATATCTCACATATGAGAGTGATCGTTTGGTATCTGTCTTTCTCCTGCCTCACTCACTTAGCAAGATACTCTTCAGTTCTATTTAGGTAGTGGAAAATTTCAGGATAACATCTTTTCTTATAGTTGAGTCATACTTCATTGTGTATGTATATATCATAATTTCTTTATCCTTTAATTGTTCTTGGAGATTTGTGTTGTTCTGAGATTTTGGCTATTGAGAATAGTGCTGCAATGAACATAGGAGCACAAATGTCTTGAGTAGAGTTTTGGGGTCCTTGGGGTAGATACCAAGAAGTGGAATTGCAGATTCATATGGATTCATTGAATTCATATTCAATTCCTAGTTTTTTTTAAGTGTTCTTATTGTATCTTAAAAAGGTTAAAACAGTCAACATTCTCACCGGCAGTGGATGAGTGTCCCTTTTCCCCCCATATTCATGTCAACATTGGTTTTAATTTTTTAGGTGATGTGTGAGGTAATACCTCATAGTTGTTTTGATTTATATTTCTCTTAGGTTCAATGATGCACAGATTTTTAATATATGTATTGGCCATCTTTGTGTTTTCTTTTTTAATTTTAATTTTTTATTGAAACAGCTTTGTAATGCTGTTCATGATTGGGTTTCAGTCATACAATGTCCCAACACTCATCCCTCCACCAGTGTAATTTTCCAACACCAATGATCCCAGTTTCCCTCCTACCCCCACAGTCACTCCCACCCCAGCCTGCCTCTATGACAGGCACCTTTCTTCTCTGTCTCTGTCTCTTTCTTTCTCTCACTTTAGGCATTATGGTTTGCAGTACAGATGCTGAGAGGTTATCATGTCTATCCCTTTACCTACTTTCATCACTCAATTTTTGTCCAGAGTAATCATTTCCAACTATTGCATTTTCATACTGGACCCTCCTCTATCTAAACTATTCTCAGACCCTTCCATACTTTGTGGTAATTTCCGACTATTGACCAGTCCTTCTGGCCCCTGCTTTCCCTAGCCGTGAATATTAGTCTCAGACAATTTTTTAAAAAATAGCTCACAAATGAATGCAGTCATTTTATATTTGTCCCTCTCCTACTGACTCATTTCACTCAGCATGATATTCTCCATGTTATATGTTATATGTTATATGCTATCTGTTATAAGTGAATTTCATGACTTCATTTTTCCTAACAGCTGCATAGCATTTCATGGTGTAGATGTGTCATAGTTTCTTTATCCATTTATCTGTTCTCAGGCACTTGGGTTGTTTCCAGATTCTGTCTATTGTGAATGGTGCTGCAATGAGCATAGGCATGTATGTTTTGGGGACCCCAGGTTATATTCCCAGAAGTGGTATTGCTGGATCATATGGAAGCTCAATTTCTAGTTTTTTGAGGAATGTTCATATTGTTTTCCAAAAGGGTTGGACCAGTCGGCATTCCTATCAACAATGAATGAGAGTCCTTTTCTCCCCACATCCATGCCAGCACTGGTTGTTTTTGTTTATTTGGTTGTGTGTCAGTTTCTGGGGTGTGAGATGATATCTCATTGTTTTGAAATGCATGTCCCTGATGATTAGTGATGTAGAGTATTTTTCATGTTCCTTTTGGCCATTCGAATTTTTTCTTTGAGGAATTTTCTGTTAATTTCTCCTCCTTATCTTTTGATGGGGTTGGATGATTTTTCTTATAAAGTTCTTGCAGAACAGTGCCTTTTATTTGATATTAAACCCTTATCAGATGGGTATTGGGTGAATAGTTTTTCCAGTTTCATGGTCTGTGTTTGTATCTTGGTCACTGTTTCTTTTGAGTTGTAGAAGCTTCTTAGTTTAATGTAGTCCCATTTGTCAATTTTTGCTTTCACTTTCTTGGTCAGTGGTGTTTCATCTTTGAAGATGCCTTGAGCTTCAATGTCATGGAGGTCTTGCCTACATTTTTCTCCATATACCTCATTGGATTCAGGTCTGATGCTGAGGTTTTTAATCCGTTTTTAATCTGGCTTTTGTGCATGGCATTAGATAGAAGTCTGAATCCATTATTTTTTTTTTGCATGTAGCTATTTTCCCAGCACCACTTGTTAGAGATTTTCCTTGCTCTGCTTCATATTTCTTGTTTCCTTATCAAAGATTAAGTGATAATACATTTAGGTCTGTGCCAGAATATTCAGCTCTATTCCATTGGTCTGCAGATTTGTCTTTATTCAAATTCTGTACAATTTTAACTACTATCGCTTTGTAGTATAGTTTGAGATTGGGAAAGGTGATGCCTCCCATCTTCTTTTTTCCAAGAATTGCTTTAGCTATTCTTGGGGATTTATTGCTCCATATGAATTTCACGAGTTGTTTGGTCTATTTCTTTGAAAAATGTCATGAGTATCCTTCTAAGGATCACACTGAAACTGTGTAATGCTTTGGGAAGTATTGCCATTTTGACAATGTTAATTCTCCCAATCCATGAGCAGGAGATGTGTTTTCATTTTCTCCTGTTCTCTTCTATATCTTGAGGTAGCATTTTGTATATTTTTTCTTTGTTTTACCTTCTTAGTTAAGCTGATTTTTACTTGATTTTCTGCGGCACAATTGTGTACGGAATTGTTTTTTCTAATATCACGTTCTTCTGTTTCATTATTTGCCTATAGGAAAGCCATGGACTTTGGGTATTATTTTGTAACCTGACACTACTCTATGAATCTATTGTTTCTAGGAGCTTTTTGGTATATATTTCAATTCATTAAGTATAATATCGTGACATATGCAAATAGTGAGACCTTGACTTCTTCCTTTTCTGTCTGGATGCCCTTAATATCTTTTTCTTTTCTAACTGCTATGGCAAGTACTTCCAGCACTATATTGAATAGAAGTGGGAGAGTGGGCAACCTTGTCTTGTACCTAATCTTAGAGGGAAGATTTTTTGTTTTTCGCCATTGAGAATAGTACTCACTGTGAGCTTGTCGTAGATGACTTTGGCTATATTGAGGTACGTATATTGAGAAATCCCGTTGCTCATCGATTTGTTCGAGTGGGCACCAGTAACGTCTCTCATTGAGAGACTTATTGTTACTGTTTTGGCATATCCAATACACACGGGTAGCTTGCCAGGCTCTGCCGAGCGGGCTCGATACTCTCGGTAGCTTGCCAGGCTCTCCAAGAGGGGCAGAGGAATCGAACTCGGGTCGGCCACATGAAAGGTGAAAGCCCAACCGCTGTGCTACTGCTCCAGCCCATATTGAGAAATACTCCTTCAATTTCCATTTTGTTGAGAGTTTTTTTTTTTATCATGAACAGGTGCTAGATCTTGTCGAAAGCTTTCTCTGTATCTATTGATGTATATGATCATGTGGTTTTTAGTTTTCCTTTTATTGATATGTTGTACTATGTTGATTGACTTGTAAACGTTAAGCCATCCTTGCATCCTTGAGATGAATCCTACTTGGTCATGATGTATGATCATTTTGATGAGTTGTTGGATTCTATTTGCTAGTATTTTGTTAAGGGTCTTTGCATCTGTGTTCTTCAGGGACATCAGCCTGTAGTTTTCTCGTTTTGTGGTGTCTGCTTTTGGTATCAGGGTGGTGTTACTTTACTGTTGAGGGCATCCACTGACCTTTTCCTTTTTATATACTGAATTTTTCATCATTAAGTTTTCTGCTTGTAATTTTCTATTTCTGGTCTCATATCCTCCCATATTATTAGCGATCTGTTCCACTGTTCTCTCATACCCTCCCATATTTTATTGGATGTCCGTTCCACTGTTGCTTTGTGCTCATTAAATATCCTCACTAGTTTGTCTCTAAATTCTTTATCAGAGAAATTATGTATGTGTGTATTCCTTGTTGAGACTTCAGGACCCCTATCTTCATCCCTCCTCATGGTGGCGCTCTTTGCTGCTTCTCTCTAGTGCCTGGCATCTGGAGGTGGTTCTTTCCACACTCTCAGTATCCCTGCCACTGCCAGCAGGGCTCCTTAGGAACTCAGTAGGGAGTGATTTCCTCTTTCCCTATCAAGGATATTCGCTTCCAAGTTGATGCTGCTGTGTACGTGTGTGGAGCCTCTGTGCTGATTTGGGGAATGTGTTCTTCAAACTTACTGCTATCTTTTTTTTAAAATTAGGGTTGTATTGTTTCTTGTGCTCACTGTTACCTTTATGAGTTTGGGGGAAAGTTGATTAGAGTAGGGGCTAATGAACTCTTGGGGTAATGTGCTTTGGATGGCCAGGCTGCACTGGTGAGAGTTCTGTATGAGGCTAATTTGTGGATCTTAAGAGATATGGCGGGGAATATTAACTGGGGTCACAACTCAGAAAAACACGCCCCACACTGGTCTGAACTAAGGGAAGAGCCAAGCATTAGTGACATGATTCCTCCATCTCTCTCGGAGAGCCCGGCAAGCTACAGAGAGTATCCCGCCCGCATGGCAGAGCCTGGCAAGCTACCTGTGGTGTATTTGATATGCCAAAAACAGTAACAACAAGTCTCACAATGGAGACGTTACTGGTGCCCGCTCAAACAAATCGATGAGCAACAGGATGACAGTAACAGTGACAGTAGAGATAAGTACCAGGAGAATTACTCCACAGCTTAGAAGCCGGCCTCACAAGCTGGGGAAAAAGGCAGCTCAGATAGAGAAGGGAGCACCAAGTAAAGGGTGCAAATCGATGAACAAGGGGAAGACAGTGCTACAGTGCTATAGCGCAGCATCCGTTACAGAGTATGTTTGAAACTGCCACCAGTTTGCTGGCCCTCAGGAAACCTCTTCCTGCAGAGTTGTGTCTTTTCCTTCTAGAACAGTGCTCTTACTAGATCAGAAAACCATGCTCACTGCTGATCTGATTTAATTTTTTTAGCAATGATTCAGTTTTATTTATATAAGACTTAATATAATTTATTGTAGTTACCATACAGTAGGTGAAATCAGAATTTAAAACAGTATGAATACTAAAACAAAAATAGCTCAAGCAGTGAGAATATTGATTATAGTCCTTTATCCATTCTTTACTTAAATATGAGATGCCAGCAGTGAGTGTTATTCAATGTTATCATTTCGAGGTCTAAACTGAACACCATCCCTTGGATAATACTCGTTATTTTCTTTAAATCTCCAGTGTAATGGTAGTTTTTCCTGATTTGAATCAAACTCCACAATTTTTACCTTATTTCATCAGTTTCTTCTACTTCCTTTCTCTCAGAAAAGAGAGTTTATTGGGAGAGACAAAGCCATTCTCAGAAAAAAATGATCAGGTGACCCCTTTTCTATGGTTTATGTACTCCCTAAAATCCTCATACTTGACGATGTGACCTAGACCAGCGGTGATGCCTAGTAGTTGCAGGTGTATACACATAATCATGCCTTATGCAAAACAGTATAATCTTCCTGATCTCCAGATCATACTCCAGGCACAATAATACCTCCAGGTCAAGTCTGGTCTTGGTATCTTTCACTATGGAACATTAACTTCTGGTCATTTTTTTTAAACCTTTGTCAATATGACTATCTAGAATCTTCCTTTCTTTAAAAAAAATCTTTGTTGTGGTATTGTGATTTGCAACACCATTAATGATAGTTCTATGCATATATCGTTCCAACACCACACCCACCACCAGAGAATCTTTTCTATTTTTTTCTATTCCATTGCATATTTTATGTCTATCTCTAGGACTAATTTGTTCTGTGTGGCTCTGTCTTTTTATGAACATAGACAAAATTTGCTGAACCATACCAGGTATAACGTTATGAATTACTATTTGGATTCTAGTAACTCTGCAATTGGGAAAACTATACCACTACCTCCCCCCCACACACACGCCCTTTTTTTTTTTTTACCAACTTGGCCTTCATACTTGTCACAAATTGCATTATTTTGTTGACCTAACTTTCCTGTTGCACAATTATATAAATCTTCAGAGGTACTGAGAGTTGATGTACAGTATTTGTACCTTTCTTTCTGAATCCTTTCTCTTCCTCCAAAAGAACAGATCAAAGATACCCAGGGGAAAGCCATAATTACTACTCCTATTTAAAAACTTTCTTTAGAATGTCGTTCCTCTATAGTTTAGTAAGCCCTCAGATAAGGACTTAGTATCCCCATGGTAAGATAAAACAATTTTCACATTTTTTTCCTATCGGATATTTTTATCATTCCATTAGCCATTTAATGGTAATAAGCAACGTAAAATAAGTTATTGTGGACTTGTTATGGGGGCAGGCTATGGGCTGTTTGGGAAAATGGAGTTAGTGGTGGAGGGAAGGGGACAGTGGTGATGGGATTGGTGTTGGAATATTGATTGCTGGTAACAAATCATCATGAACAACTTTGTAAGCTACAGTGTTTAAAGAAAGTGGTGGTGGTGGTGGTAGTGGGGAGATTAAAAAAAAGTTCTGTTTCTCTTTGTTAGTCAGGTCAGTTCCTTTCCTTTGCATTTGAGAACCCTTCATAAACTTGAGAAATTTGTGTAGACTTCTTTCTCTCATTTGGATACTTTTCATGGTGGTACTTCAAGGCCAATTTCCTGCTAGTCATTTGCAGTTCTTCTAGGGTGGTGCTTTTGTCATCCAAACTTTATAGGAAGTTGTTTCTTTTACCACTTTCTAACACTGGTAACCTGGTATAGGCTGGTGCACAGGAGAAAAAATGTGTTGTTATTCAGAACTGGCAAACATCACTCTTTCACCCCAAACTGAAGTGTTAAGTTCTACTCTTTATTAGGTAGAAATTTTCAAATATTAATAGCAGTATTGCTAATGTAGTCACCATACTAAAAGTTATAGTTTCAAAATATATTTATCTTATAACAGAAACATTTTACCTTTTATTTCCCCTATTACCTTAAACCTTTGCTTTTGACAGCCAGCAATGTTTTATGTGCCTATGAATTCCACAGCGGTAGGGCGTTTGCCTTGCAGCAGCTGACCAGGGTTCGATTCCTCCACCCCTCTTGGAGAGTATAGAGCTCACACGGTAGAGCCTGGCAAGCTACCCATGGCATATCTGATGTGCCAAACACAGTAACAACAAATCTCACAATGGAGACGTTATTGGTGCCCACTCCAAATCGAGACGTTATTGGTGCCCACTCCAAATCGATGAGCAATGGGATGACAGTGACAGTGACAGAATTCCATGTATGAGATTACATGGTATTTATTTTTCTTTGCTTTGTCTTATGCAATATATTGTCTTGAAGGTTCATTTATGTTGTTGGCAAATGGTAGGACTTCCTTTTATTGTTGGAGTTCTGGGGGCTGGAGAGATAGTACAGTGGGTAGGGCACTTGTCTTACACCTGGAGGACCTAAGTTCAATTCCTGGTAACCCATATAGTTCCCTGAACACTGCCAGGAGTAATTCCTCAGTGCAGAGTTAGGAATAATTCCTGAGCACTGCTGGGTTTTGCACCCCCTCCCCGCAAACAAAGTAAGAAAAGAACAACAAACCAAAACAAAACGAGAAAAAGTGCCACAGACTGAATGTTTTAAGAACCAAAATGTATTATGGGACTGAAGTATCCTTCAGTATCTGAAGGGCACTGAGGATGCTTGGTTTCTAAGGAGGCCTCACTTCTCAGCTTTTAGAGGGTCATGTGTTTCACTGTTTCTTCCCGTGGTCTTGCCTTCCAAATGTCTTCTAGTAAGGATATCAGCATTATTAGTCTACGGTCCACTCTGTTTACTAACAATCATTTATTTAAACCCTTTATCCAGGTGCCATGGTACTCACACTGGGCTCTGGAGTGTTGCAGTCCTGGCTATGGTGCTCACACACCTTTGGTTGTGGTGATCCCGTGTGTTTGGATATGATGATCACCATTGATTTCATACTTTCATTGCTCACACACATCTGAGTGGTTATAAGTTATATATATATACATATATATAAGCTACATATATATATAAGCTATATAGCTTATAACCACTCAGATGTGTGTAGCAAAATGTGCTTATTTTGCTTATTTTGATAGAATAAGCAGAGATTACATATTCTGCTGTGCTGCCATGGGTCTCACACAGCAGAACTTCTAGGACTACGTTCTATGTATGTGGGCAACATTAGGGATCAAATTCATGACTTCACACTTGCGAGAGAGATGGCTATATCCAGGTCTTCCCTGAGCATCTATGAAGTCCTGGGAAGGTGTGGCCCAGATTACTTGGTATATGCTAGAGCTTTGAAAGACTTTGTTCTCACTATATGTCTGTCATCACCCTCTTCTATTCTAGCTTTTTAGTGTGCCATTTGTTTGTCCAATATGCCATGTCTTGCTCCATGTGGTTACATGTGGTACATTTGGCTTTAAATGCTTGTAATGAATACTGTTGGTGTCTGCTCCAATCCCATGTAATTTTTAAATTTAAGGGAACAAAGCAAATCCTGAAACCCATCCTTTAGGAGGTCACTGTACAACTCTAAACAGAACCATAGTTAGTTAGAAAAAAGTCTGGTGTTTAAAATTTTTATTATTTATGTTTTATTGATGTAATTTTGGCTTAAAAGATAAATATATATTTTATACTTTCATATTTCTTCAAAAGATGCTCCCCTACGACACTCACCACTAATACTCATATTCCTTCTATCACAGTCCTTTGACAACAAGCTTTGGAGAGGATGTGGAGAAAAGAATAAATAAAATATGCTATTAGTTGGAATACAATTTGGTATATCTGTTATCAGAAATTGATGAAACATGAGGTATACCATAGGATTCAATAATTCTATTTCTAGGTTATATATTCATAGGAAATGAAATAGTATCTTGAAGACATATCCCCACACCAGTGCTTATTTTGGTATTGCACACAGTAACCACAATGTGAAAATACCAAAATGTCCATCAAATGAATGATAAAAAACCTGGTATATGCACTCATTTGATTGATCTGAAGAAATTACCGTCTGCTGCCAAGATTTCAATTTACAAATGCAAGAACAAGCACACTGTGTATTTTCTCTTTGATCTGTGACAGTTGAGACTGAATGGGGAGAATAGAGGAGAAAAATGTGAACATTTTGCACTCAGAAATAACAAGATTGGGAGGATAGTATAGGGATTAAGGTGCTTGCTTTTATTCCCACGGACCTTATCAAACCTCCAGTACTACACATTGTTCCCTGAACACCACCAGAGGTCACTCCTGAACACCGAACCAGACGTAAGCCCTGGGCACCGCTGGATGTGGCCTCAAAACAAGGAAATAACATTGAACTTCATAAATAATAGCACCTGTTTTGTCACTCATAACAAAAATATGACCACACATGCACACACTCAGAATATTGTATAGTGTTTAAATGTTAAAAATACTCTGCCATTTTTGATAATGCAGAAGAACCTGGGGCATATCATGCTAGTTGAAATAAGCCAGGTGCAAAAAAGAAAATATTATTTGATCTCTTGTCTTATTTGTGCAATACAAAATTAAAAATTAATATTTATTTTTAACTTACGACACCATGATCTGCAAAGTTATCCAAAGTTGAGTTTTAGGAATATTGTGTTCCAGCAGCAGCCCTGCCAACAGTATCAACTTCCCTCCATTAGTGTCCCCAGGTTCCTTCCCAGCCACCTCCCCCGCCCCCCCCCCCCACACACACACCCTGCTTTCATTTTTAACTCTGCAGTTTGGGTATATAGGTACACTTATCTACACAAAATGCTAAAATTCTTAATGAAAAGCTTATAATTGTGGTTTATGGGAGCTGGGGACAAGAAATAGTGGGGAAGTACCATTAGTGGAAGGCTACAAAGTTTAAGTTATATAGATTTAGTAAACAGCAATGTGATAATAGTAAATCTATTACCACACTAATTCTGTGTTGTAAACTGAAGTTTTTTAAGAGGGGCATCTTACATTTTCATCACACATATTTACATGGAAAGTTTGAGATGATGGCTCTGTTAGTATTTAATCACAATTACTTTACAGTGTGTGTATATCTAAGCATTAAGTCATATCTAAAATGCTTAGCATTCTTATTTGCAGTTATGTCATAGTGAACACAGGACTCTTCCAGATTAAGTACTGTTGGAAAGTTTTCATGTTTTAATATACTGTTTTTTTTTTGTTTTTGTCTCTTTATACAGTTAAAACCACCTGTTGCAGACACCAGTCCTCTCTATCTGGAAACACATATTGTGGTGGACAAACCTTTGGTATGTGCATTGCTTTTTATTTGCATAACAATATTTGGTGTGAATATATTATTATCCTTATATAAAGACAGACTTAAATATTCCTTTTTATTTAGTTTAAATAGCAACTTTATTTTTCAGAACTTAAATATTATAATCATATATATATAATGAAGGAAATGATACAAAAAGCAAATTAAAAGCCAAATATGCTAGTTACATCAGAAATTTATTAAAATTTTATATAATAATCCTGCATATGAAACTGAGTTTTTGGGGCCTAGTATTTAAGGTCACTTCTTTAAGGTCTCTCTCTCAATAGCAATAATTTTAAAGTTAAACACCCATATCACCATGTAAGCTCATCTATTGGCCCTGCTCCAGAGACTCATAATTAAATCTCAAAAGAGATAAAATAACCACAAAATTTCTTAGATGTCCTTGCTCCTGGCTGAGACTTCGGAGGTGATCTCAGGAGAATGTCTGTCAAGTCCCCGTGCTGCCAACGTCCTGGCAGCTGTACTCACACCCCAGCAGCTGCCACCATGCTTATGGCCAGACTCCACCACCCACAACTGGCTCCACAGAGAGGCCAGACTGCTGAAAAATTCAGGTACACTGTTTTTTTCAGGCTGAAAATCCCAGGTTTTCTCAGAGTTGGGGTGGGTGACCTCCCCCCACCTCCCTGTCCCCATACTTCTGGAAGCCCTGGCAGTCATACCCACTTTCCACCACAGCTGCCATATAAGCTCACTTCCCAGTTAAATACTCTGCATTTTCTGGTGTGACATCTCTGAACTCTTCAATACTAACATCCCAGTAGAAGCAAATAGATTGAATGGGAATCTAACGTAGAAGCCATCTAGGCTAGATCAATAAAATCATTAACATGGAAGGCTCAACTAGCAACAACAGCTTAGAAAAACTCTCAGACAAGGACTTAATGTCCCCATGCTGACATACAATAATTTTTACATTTTTTCCCGAAAGTATATTTTGATAATTCCAGTAGCCAGCTAGTGGTAACAAGCCAAATAAAATAAATTATTTTGGTTTCACTATGTGCAGGCTTGAGGCGTGGTTGGGAAAATGGGGACAATGGTGGAGGGAAGATAATGGTAGTGGTGGGACTGGTGTTGGGATATTGAAAGCCTGTAAGCAGTGCATCATGAGCAACTTTGTCATGTCCAGAGTTTTCAGGTACCAGTGTACCCATGAATCTTAGCGACTTAGATTGCATCTCTTTTGAGTTAGTTGTCAATCTGTTGACATGGGCTGATGTTTACATGGTGGTGGCTGTAGGATTTGGGTCGGATGTTTTCTCCTTATGACATATTTTGCTTAACATGATAACCTATATGTCTATCCATATTGTAGCAAAGATATGACTATCTTTTTTACAGTTGAGTAACATATATATGACATATATATCACAAACACATACATACTCACACACACTCATCTTTTGTTGGGGTTGTTTCCATATGTAGGTTAAAATGTGGTAATGAATAAGAGTAAAGTGTATTGTATTGAGTTAATTTTTTTGTGTTGCATCTATATTGTGATAGATACAATGGAATGGAATTATGAATCTTACGGTAGCAATATTTTCAATTTTTCTAAGGCATATCTGTAGATTTGTCCCTAAATATTGGATTAGTTATAATTTTTTCCCAAATTAATGAGAATTTTATTTTCACTGTAACCCTGTCAATATTATTATTATTTTTATATTTTATTGATATGAAGTGTTTTTTGTTTACATTTACATTTCCCTGTTAATCAGGACTTTTTTTGTATTTCCATTAGACATCTGTATGTGCTTTTTTCTGAAGTGTCTAACTCTTCACATTAAAATTTTTTTCGTTGATGTTGAATAGACTACTTGTTATTTTGAATATTAGCCCTTTGTTAAATATATGGTGTGCCAATATATTGTTCCATTGTTCCATTCATAACATCTATATGTGGTATAGAGATTAATCTAACCTCATACTATATATGTGTGTACATATATATAGTTATAGTTTTTGGATCACACTGGTAGTGCTCAGAGTTTACTCCTGGTTCTGTGCTCTGGGACCACATTTGATGAGGCACTGGGGAACATATGGGATGCCAAGGATTGAAGCCAGATTGGCCTCATGTCAGGAAAGTGCTCTGACCTCTAACACCAAATTCTGATCCATTTTGAACTATCTTTTGCATATAATGTGAGGTAGCAATGCATTTTCATTTTTTTGAATGGTGACTAGTCATTTTTTTCAACTCCCATTTGTTGAAGAGGCTTTTTGTCACAAGTTAACTGTCTGTACATCTGAGGGAGTTCTTACAGATTTTAGTTCTACTCATTGTTCTGAAATTATGTCTTTATTACAGTATTAAACTGTTTTGATTACTATAGCTTTATAGTATAATTGAAAGTCAGACAATACAATGTCTCTCATTTTTTCCTTTTTATCAAAATATCGGGCTGGAGCGACACAGCTGTTGGGTGTTCGCCTTTCACTCGGCCGACCAGTGTTTGATTCCTCCGCCTCTCTCGGAGAGCCCAGCAAGCTACCGAGAGTATCGAGCCGGTGCGGCAGAGCCTGGCAAGCTACCCATGCATATTGGATATGCCAAAAACAGTAACAATAAATCTCTCAATGAGAGACGTTACTGATGCCCGCTCAGACAAATCGATGAGCAATGGGATGACAGATCAAAATATCTTTCAGTATTTGGATGGTTTCATAGTTTCACAAATTTTAGTTGTACTATATTAAATCTTTGAAAAATGCCATGATAATGGCATTCTTCAGATTTTATTTTATCTGTGTAAATATTTACACAAATTTTATTAAATCTGTGTAAAGTTTTGCATCGAAAGGTCATTTTAACTGTGATAACTCTTTTAATCAATGAGCATGGTATGTTTTCCCATCTTCATATGTATTTTTTACTGTAATGTACAGTTTTTGATATATGCTTTTACCTACTTAGGTTGAGACCTAGATACTTGATTTTTACAAATTGCGGGGTGAATGGATCATACCTGGTGATTCTCAGGTCTTACTCCTGGGTCTGTGCTCAGGGATCATTCCTAGTGATACTCAGGGTTAACTCAGGTTTTATATGTGGTGCTGGGAATTGAACAGAGGTTGACTCTGTTAGAAGTTAGAGGTTAATCTCTATACTATCTCTATGATCCAATACTTAATTTTTAAAAACACAGTATTTAGTAATTCCCCATCCTTGTTGAACATTTACTTCATTGATATCCTCAGGGCAGTCAAGGTCTTAATCTTTGTTGCCCCAAAGTCTTCATTAGGGAGTTTAGAAAGGTAGAGTGTATGTGGGGTCTTTCCTGGACTTTGCTGTCGTCCAGTAATCCAAATGAGCTCTTCGACTTCACTGTGTCGGTGATAACATGATAATACCTAGTATGACTTTTGCTTTTGATCAAGCATCGTAATACTCCTGTATTCATTCATGTTTCCTGTTATTGAACACTTCGCTTGGATGATGGAATTTGCCTTCAGATATTTTTTGTTCAAGGAAAAGTTGGAGAATACTCACGGGCAAGGGCCTGATTTTGTGTAAACCTGGGAACAATGTGTAGTTGACACTCCCTAGCTTCACCCAGAGACTGCTTTGAATTTATGTCACTCCAGACAACTGAGGATTCAAGTCCCAGGTGTGCTGCAGCAGTGATAGCACTGGACTCGCAGCCTGGGCTGCTTTCTAGGGTTTATGTTCTCTGGTACCCAAGGGTGTGTTTCTTAGTTTTAAATTTCTGGCTGCTGCTGTTTGTTTTACAGTGCAGGTTCTTATGCAGATAATGGCTGGAATCTCCAGTGCCCCCCCCCTTTTTTTCAGTGGAATCTTAAGCAGAATTCTATATTTAATTCAATTTTGTTATTTCCTGTGATGATTCGAAGTGCTGTACTTAGGGCCAGACTTTTGAGTGAAGAATGTAGTTTTGGATACATTTTGAAGGTCCTGTGGAAACTAAAGGGAGAGTATACTTTAGAGAGATTATAGATAAGGAATTTTATATTGGCATTGCATAGATATTATTTATATATAACCTCTAATTTATGTGTAGTTGCATGTCATAAGAACATATATGTTTCTTGCATAATCATCATTATCACAATCAAACCACGTAGCAGAACCATGACTGCAAGACTGATATTATCTCTTTGTAATCACACCCATCATTTCATTCATCCCTACGCTTCTTTAATCCTGGCCACAACTAATCTATTCTCTGTATCTGTCATGTCAAGATTATTGCATAAATATTGTGTATTCTACATCTTCTTTTTAAAAACCATTCAGCAGTATTTTCCTGCGTTTTATCTAGTCTGTGCCATATATTAACAGTTTACAAGATTCAGTTTCTTGGGATGAGTGAATTGAACTAGTCAACCATCAAAGAATATAGGAGTAATTTCCAATTTGGGGCTACCATGATCAAACTGTCACAAATATTTATGGACTTTTTTTTTCTTTAAATGACCATCAGTATCTCTTTGTAATAGATGCCCTGGAGTGCACCTTCTACATTATGTATTTGTTTTATTTAATTTCTTTGGGTCACATCAGGGTTTACACCTGGCTCTGTTCTCAGGGATCATTCCTGGTGGTGCTCAGGGGGTCATATATAGTGCTGCACTTTCATTCGAACCGAGTCAGGTGCAAGCCCAGTACCTAACCCCTATCCTATCTTTCTGGCATGAATATCTGGATATATATATATATATATTTTTTATTGAATCACCAAGTGGAGGGTTACAAAGTTCTCAGGATTATGTCAGTTATACAATATTCAAACACCCTTCCCTTCACCAGTGCCTATCTTCCGTTACCAACCCCCCCCAGTATATCTGCCGCCCCCTCCCACCTCCCTAGTCCCCACCCTTGTACGTGATAAGTTTCACTTCATTTGCGCTTATCTCGATTACATTCCATGTTTCAACACACAACTCACTACCGTTGCTGGGGTTTCCCCCCAAAAAGAAAAAGACAGTCCTATTGCCAATGAGGCATTTGATAGTTCTCCATTACTAAGAATATAGAGATATTAAGTCCTGCTGTTTGTTACATAACTTTTCTTTTTCCCCCTTGCCCCGCGCCACCGAGTTCACGCCTGTTTAGTAATCGCCACGCTGTCTGACAAAGGGAAAAAAACCGAAGAGGATGCTTATTTCCCGTCATCAGCCGGCGTGGGGCTCTGGCTTAGTTGATAGTCTAGTAGAGTGTCTGCAAGCAGTTTCTGGAACCAAAGGTCTTGCGCTGATATCGGCTCTGGCTCGAGATACCACCAGCGTCCCGCTGGTCCATGTACCTAATTTTTCCCCTTATTTCCAATTCCCACGCCACCAGGTCTGTTTGCTTAATGGACATCACACTATGTTTGACACCACACCACGTTTCTTCCCGAGAAAGAAGGATATTTCTTCTCAGCCGGCGTGGGGATATAGCTTAGTTCAGTCTAGAGAGATGGCTACCATTTTGATTGCCTTCAATATTTCAACAAAATACTTACTATTCTTGTTAGGATCACCCACAAAAGTCCGACCCATTAAAAAGGAACCAATACATATTGCTGATACTAAGATGACATTAGGTCGCGCGGCCGCTGCGGCCGCGCAGTTTTGGGTTTCTGTCTAAAGTCCAGGCAAAAAGTTGAAGGAGAGAGAGAGAGATTTCCGCACGGGGGACCTGGCAGAAACTCTCAAGTCACATACTGCAGGTTGCTGGTGGGCTGCTGGTGTCCCAAGCAGCTCCTTCCTCTTCGTCAGTCATTCTGGGGGTGCGGGCGCGGAGAAATGGGAAAGCCCACGTGGCTGCACTCTCTTTAAGTGTCCGATGTGGGCGGAGACCGGTACTTCCCCGCCCTCGATCCCCCGCCAGCCGCGCCGCGCATTTGGGTGCGTCTCTCCATTTTGTGCTCAGAGAAGTGGGGTAGATGCTGTGCTGTGCCCCGGAGAAGTTGAGGGAAAGAGAGAGAGATTAAAGAAAAAGAAAAAAAAGAGAAACGCCGGTCCCCCGCTCAGGGGACCCGGCGGAAACTCTCAAGTCACATACTGCAGGTTGCTGGTGGGCTGCTGGTGTCCCAAGCAGCTCCCTCCTCTTCGTCAGTCATTCTGGGGGTGCGGGCGCGGAGAAATGGGCTCTGGATATATTCTTAAAGAGGCTGCCAAAGTACTTTCCAGAGTTGTCTTTTATTTTTCCACTAGTCTGTTCACTTTTGCAGCACACACTAAAAAATGTTTCCACTATCATATATGAGTGATCCTATTTATATTCATTTAAAATTTGTTAGTCTTGCTTTGAATTATTCTTACACAAAGTAGCTGCGAATTCTATTATTAGGCGAAAAGCAAATAACAAACATATTTTAAAATGTTTTAAATTTAAAATTAATTCTGTTTTTCAGATTGATTACTTGGGCTCTGATACCACAGTTGTAACAAATAAAATCATCGAAGTTATTGGTTTTGTAAATTCAGTAAGTATTTTTTCTTTTCCATATTATAAAAATGCATACTAGTCTTGCATATATGAAAAATTATGATTTATATTAATCTGGCATACAGTTTATGAATTATTAAGTCATCTGCATTAACTACATGTGGATTTATCAAAATTGAATTGTTTGGTTATGATAAAGAATCATAAAGATTAATTTAAAAATCTTTGTCTTTTCTGATTTTAGATGTTTGCCCAACTTAAAGTTACAGTTGTGATAGCATCATTAGAGTTGTGGTCAGATTATAACAAGATTTCTACCGTTGGTGAGGCAGATGAATTATTGCAAAGATTTTTAAAATGGAAAAATACTTTTCTTACCTTAAGACCTCATGATATTGCACTTCTTTTGGTGTAAGCATAATGTTTCAGTATTTTTAGAAATAAATGAGAAACCCATGTTTATAATATAGCTTAGTTTAGGGAATTATTATTTACCTTTGGATATTCACACAGTGACTATTTATTATGTATTTTATTCAGTTAATTACTGTTTCTTGTTGTTAGCCAAAAAAAGAAAGATTACTGTCATTTATTTATATGTTTACCAAACTGTTGCTGATGAGAGATACATATTCCAAAAGGTTAAACCATTCTGCATTCATAAATCTAGTATGGCAATTGGATTTGAACCCTTAATTCTAACTTTAGAGTCCATCAACTTTGTAATTTAAGGACTTTCCCCCACCTGCAGGTATATGTATCTATTTGATATTTGTTTTAATTCTGTAAATAGTTAAGTGCTTTCTATTACCTGTCTATAATTTATTATTGATTCTATGTCTTGGGTGCTCAAGGCTTCTCTTTCTATCTAAATAGTATTTTTGTGAGTGCACTATTTATAATTTAGATTTTTTTACAACCATAATTACATACTTGTACTATAAAATTGGCATAAAATGATTTTGTCTAATTTGTAGTGACTTAAAAATAGAAAATTTGAATAAATTGTAATCATTTGTTACAGAATTTAATTATTGATTTATACATGATTTATAAAGCTTTTAATAATTATTCAAAGCTTTGAGACTAAAGGTATATTCATTCTGTTTCCTGCCTATCTCAATATCAAGTAAACATTATTCAAATTATGCATATTAAGTTTTTTTTTATTTCATATATATATTTAAAATTTTTTATTGAATCACTATGTGAAAAGTTACAAAGCTTTCAGGCTTAAGTCTCAGTCACACAATGATTAAACATCCATCCCTTCATCAGTGCACATGTTCCACCAGCAAGAACCCCACTGTACCTCTCATCCCCCCACCTCCTACCGCCTGTGTGGCTGATGATTTTCACTTTACTTTCTCTTTACTTTGATTACATTCAATATTTCAACAGAAAACTCACTATTATTATTTGGAATTTTCCCCCAACAATCAGAACTGCCGAAAAGGCATCATTTGATAATTTGTTTTCCATTGCTGAGAATGAAGAGCATATAAGGTCTTGGATTTCTGGTATTTTAGTAATTAAGTCCAGAGAAATTTCTGCCAGAAATTGCATCATTCCAGCTTGTACTTCTGTTTAGTGGGCCTTATAAGATGGCGGTTGCCATGCCGCTGCTGGGGAAAGGAAAGGCCAAGAGAAAAAAACCTTTTCCCTCCTGGGCGGCATGGGGCAGTAGCTTAGTTCACAGTCTAGAGGCATTTATGCAAGAAGCTGCTGGGTGCCGAAAGTAGTTAGTTGGCCTCTGGGATCATGGTCATTCAGGAACGGAGAGGAGAGGCCACTTGTGTGCGGCCACTCAGGGTCACATCTAGGCAGAGAGCAGTGCCGGTAATGCCCCCCATCCCGAGATCTTCCGTGCGTCCCATTACTGCAAGCCCTTATTTCATATATTTTTGAGAAATATATTTTCACTAGAAAACTTTGAGTTTTGTTCTATATTAAGTAATATGATGTTATATGTAATCTTTTGGGATTTAACTTTAAGTATATATTTGTCGCTGCCAGTAATTTTCCATATTGTTTGTTATACTTAGCATTTTATCTGGTGAGTTATCTGCTAATGGAAATTTTGTTGTTCTTTCTAAAAATATCTTTGCATAGACATGACACTTTTTTCCATTCATAATTTAACGAGTTTATTTTCCTGTCATACTCAAAGAAGAAACAATATTGTTATCCAATAATAAAACCATTCCCATGAGAAATTGCTGAGCTATTATACATGAAAGAACTATTTTAATCTGTACACTAAAAATAGTTTTTAATGTCCATTGGTAAAACATTTTTGATAAAAATATTTTATCTAAGTTTTGGTAACACTAATAAGTGTTATCAACAGTAAAACCGTTGAAACTTGGAGCCACTGGATATGTTTTAGAACTCTCCAGTGCTTAATCTCATTTAGTCAGGAATATTTTCTAAATTTGAAAAATCAAGGACATATAAAGAATTTCTCACCTCTCTTTAGAGTAGCAGTTTAGGAACTATAGACAAATTGTTGATAAGGATTAACACATTTGAATTGTTTCCTAAAATTAATTATAAATGTATACTGATTTAGCTATAGTGATCATCCAGAGTATGTGGGAACGACGTTTCCTGGAAAGGCATGCTTTGATCATTATTCTGCAGTAATTGCTTTGGTATGTAATTATTTATTGATATTATGTAAGAAAATTGAAAGTTCAAATTATATAACATTTATTTTATTTAGGTTGCACTTATAATTACATTTCTCTAAATTTGCATTTGTTTTCCATTACTTAGTTTTAAATTTGGAGCACTGAGTCTCTGATTTCGGAGGAAACCTATGTAGTGGCTTCTGCCCCTTTGTTTCTGATCAGAGGTTTCCCTCCTGGCATAGTCTCTCCCTTCAACTGCTGTTGAACTTTACATGGAGTAATACGATTCCTCGAATTGCTCAAGAAATCCTAAGAAAATTAAAAATGGGGAGGGGGGAGGAGAGGGCTGAGTGATAGAGGCCAGGGGGTTTGCTTTCCATGTGACTGATCCAGGTTTGATTCCTGGCATCCCAGAGTTTCTCCCAAGCCCAATAGGAGTGATCTCTGAATTCAGAACTTGGAGCACTGCCAGGTGTGGGGGAAAAAAGGAGAAAAAAAAAAGAAAAGAAAAAATAGGTGGTTTCTCTTTCCCCAACTTTAAATTACACTATCAAACTCATCAAGGCAATGTGGTACAGGAATAAAGACAGACTCAGACTCTCAGACCAATAGAATAGAATTGAGAGCTTAGAGACAGACTCTCAGGTACATGACAGGTAGTTTTTGGCAAAGGAGCAAGGAATATGAAGTGGAGCAAGGGAAGCCTCTTTAACAAATGTGCTGGAGAAACAGTCCCATGCGAAAAAATGAACACAGTATCTTATCTCATCATAGACAGTCCTCTATCTTATGATGAGTTAGGGGACTAAAATTAATTCAAAATAGACAAAAGATCTTAAAATCAGACCAAATAGATAGATTTTATTGAGCAAAACAGACAAAATCCTTCATGACATTGAATTTAGAGTTGTCTCTAATGACTCAATGCCTTTGATCAAAAAAGTGAAAACAATGATAAACAATTGGGACTATATCAAATTAAGAAGCTCTGCACTGCAAAAGAAATAATAACCAGAAAAAGACACCCCACAGGCTAGGAGAAAATATTTGATCACCACAACTGATAAGTTGATATCTACATCATATAAGGTACTTGTAAAACATAACAAGTGTTAACTTGTAAAACGTAAATACATCAAAAAATGTGGAAAGAGATAAATAGAAACTTCTTCAAAGAAGACAGAAGATGGCCAATACAGATATGAAATAATACCTGTTTCTCTTACCATCAGAGAAAAGCAAATCAAAGCAACGAGATTTTTACCTTACACCAGTGAGGCTGGTATACATCAAAAATCACAAAAACTATCAGTGTTGGTGCAGATATGGAGAAAAAAGAACCCTCATCCACTGGCGGAATGTCAATTGTTGAACCTTTTTGGAAAACAATATAGACACTTCTTAGAAAATTAGGGATTGAACTTCCATATGACCTAGAAATTCCATTTCTTGGCATTGATCCCAAGAGCCCAAATATCTCTATTCAGAAAACATATTTGTTTTCCTGTATTTATTATAACTCTACTAAAATGGCCCATATATGAAAACAACCCAAGTATTCAACAAGAGATGATTTGGTAAAAAAACAAAACAAAACATGGTTCATATATACACAATACAGCACTACTAGTCTATAAGAAAAGATGACACCATGTATTTTTAATGTGTTTTTATTTTTTAATTATTATACTTTTAATTAAAAATTAAGATTCTGTGGTTTACAGTGCTGTTAATGATGGGCATAGTGCCATTTGCTACTAAGTGAACGAATCTGTAGAGTATTATTCTGAGTGAAGTAGCTCAGGAGGGGGACAGATGCATAATGGCTTCTCTCATATGTGACTATAATATAAAGAAACACAGTAAAGAAATAAGTAGCCAAATGCAACATAGCCTGGGAACTGGTCAACAGAACTAAATTTAACATTGTGGAGGTTAAGGATTAGGCCGAGGTGGGGAATCCATGAAGATGTAGTGTTGGAACATTTTATGCATTCATGAAATCACAACATTAAGTATTACTGTAAATTTTGATGCTAAAAAAACTGAAAATGGACTTAAACAGATAAAGTTAAAATGTGTATAAGGAAAATTACTATGTACTGTAAATATCTTGAAATTATTTTAAAGTTAAAGTAGAATAAGAAAATCAGTAGTACACATACATTCCTTATTATATAAAATAATGTTCATGAAAATGTAAATAAATTTCTATAACCCAAATGAATTTTTGCTCATATAGACATAAACTTGGAAATACAATTTTATAGATGAAATAGTTTCATAATGGCCTCTTCAGCAGATTGTATTAGAGCAATTAGATAGCCATATAGAAAAATAATAAAGTTAGACTACTGTCTATAATTTTGGCCAACTGGAGCTGGTAGTTCTATTCTTAATATTTTTATAAATTACCATACTGTTTTTCATAGACCATGAATCAGTTTACATTCCAACCAATAGTGAAAGAAGGCTGCATTTTCTTTATAATCCTGTCAGTCTTTTTATATATATATCAGCTATTCTCACGGTATGAAGTGACATCTCACTGTTACTTTTATGTTTGCATTTCTCTGATAATCACTGATGCTTAGCTTTTTTCATGTTGTCTATTGGTCATCTTCTTTGGAGAAAAAATATATTCAGCTCTTCCCTTTATTTTTGATGGCTATTTGTTATTTTGTTGTTGAATTTTGTGAATGCTTTATATATCCTGAATAATAGCCCTTTGTCAGATGTATGGGAATGAATATTATCTTCCAAATACAAAAAGTAGCATATCTTTTTGTTTTGAAGACTTTTGTTTTCAATGCATAGCTTTTTAATTTGTTGAAGTCCATATTGGATTTTGTTCTCATATTTTCCATGTCATTGGAGTTGAATTATTGAATATATCTCTGAGTTCAGTATTATGGGGTGTTTTGTATTTAATTTTTAAAATATTTTTTGCATTTTACTACAACATCTAACTCCTTTTGAGTTAAACTTTGTGCATAAAAGACAGTTGTCCTAACACTGACATCCTGGATTGCATGGGATGTAACATAGAAGCCAACCAATCTCATCTAACAAAAACATCAACACAAAAGGCTGCAGCAACAGAATAGTAAAGACAAAGACTTTAATATCCTCATAATGAGATATAATAATTTTCACAAATTTTCTTCTACAGAAATATTTTTTGATCATTGTGTTAGCCATTTATTGGTAAAAAGCAGTATAAAATACATTATTGTGGGCCTGCTACAGGGGCAGGCTTGAGGGGTGGTTGAGAAAATGGAGACAATGGTGTCGGGAAGCTGACGGTGGTGGTGGGATTGGTGTTGGAATACTGTTATTAAAATTAACCATAACTATATGCTCAATATGCTTCTATTAGTAAAATTTTATGAAAAAATCTTCTTACCTACTAAGCATTTGATAAAACAATAAAAATACTCAATAAACAAAAAATTCAATAAAAATATTGAAATTTACTTGTTTTTACTATAGTATCCCAAGCAGGTAACCTTGGAGGAATTTTCCGTTATTGTCACTCAGATGTTGGGGATTAGTCTTGGAATATCATATGATGATATAAGAGAGTGTCAATGTTCAGGACTCTTTTGTATAATGAATCCAGAAGCCATGTAAGTTTTTAAAAGATAATATTTTCCTGGTTAGTTTTTTATTTTGTTTGAAATATTAGAAACAAACATTTATTTACATAAATATTGATAGATAACATTTTATAAATATAACATGAAAATTTAAGTGTAAGAGCTATATAGAGTGGAGATTTACTATTAACAACTGTCAAGGATTAGAAATTCAGCCAATAGGCATTAACAAAGGAATTTTCCTTACTCTGTTTATTATATTATGGCAAAATCTTAAAAATAATTGGGGCTGAAGAGATAATCCAGGGGGTATGGCATTTGTCTTGTATGTAGCCAACTAGGGTTCAATCCAGGCACCCTATATAGTCCCACGAGCCTTTCAGCAGTGATCCCTGAGCACAGAGCCAAGAGTAAGCTCTGACCACCACCAGGTGTGGTCTCCATGCCAAGATAATTATACTTTTCTCTTATGACAAATATGTATTGAAAGTTACACTGACAAAATATCTTGCCTAATAAATGAATATCTCAATAACAATTGAGTTGAATCTTTAAAGCAAAACCAAATTTTACTTTGATCATGCAACATCTTTAAGAAATGGATTACATAAATATAATAAAAATATATGTTTACCTAAGCTTTACTTTTATTTTTTATTTTTTTAAATTTATTTTTAATTAGTGAATCACCGTGAGGGTACAGTTACAGATTTACTCATCTTTGTGCTCTTGTTTCCCTCATACAAAGTTCGAGAACCGATCCCTTCACCAGTGCCCATTCTCCACCATCAGTAAACCCAGCATCCCTCCTACCCTCCCCAATCCCATCTCCCCCCACTCCACCCCACCCCACCACTGTGGCAGGGTATTCCCTTTTGTTCTCTCTCTCTAATTAGGTGTTGTGGTTCGCAGTAAAGGTGTTGAGTGGCCACTGTGTTCAGTCTCTAGTCTACATTCAGCCCGCATCACCCTTCCCCCGCATGGTTAAACCATCCTTGCATCCCCGGGATGAATCCCACTTGGTCGTGGTGTATGATCTTTTTGATGAGTTGTTGAATTCTGTTTGCTAATATTTTGTTGAGAATCTTCGCATCTGTGTTCATCAGGGATATTGGCCTGTAGTTTTCTTTTTTGGTGGTGTCTTTGTTTGCTTTTGGTATTAGGGAGATGTGAGCCTCATAGAAACTGTTTGGAAGTGTTTCTGTTTCTTCAATTTCCTGGAAAAGCTTGAGAAGAACTGACAATAGGTCCTCTTTAAATGTTTGGAAGAATTGGCTAGTGAATCCGTCTGGGCCTGGGCTTTTGTTTTTGGGAAGACTTTTGATTACCGTTTCAATTTCCTTGATGTTAATAGGACTATTCAGGAACTCCAGGTCTTCTTGGTTTAGCGGTACTACTTAATCTTATAATGGTCATGGTAAAATTAAATGGATATAGGATTTTCTGTCCATGATCATCTTATTTTTACATAACTTCGGTAGAAACATTATACATCTATACAATTATTATTTATTTTATCAAATACTGATATTATGCATCCTTATATATACATGATATTATACATTATTCCCATTCTTCAGTTATTCCTCAAATTTCAAAATTTTCTTTAGTCATGTTAAGTTAGTAATGCACATATCTGTTTTTATTTTTTTATTGTGGTAGAAATGCATAGCAGAAATACTCTTCTTAAAATTATAAAATATACTTTGTATAAATTATTCTTCACTTTTAAATTATGAGCATAGGGCATAGAGGCAGGCACTATGTTATACTAACTATAGAATGTACTTTTATATTATTGAAACTTCATATTCATTGAATAAGATAACATTTCTTCCTCTAACCTCTGACAACCAATATGCTACTCTGCATTTATGATTGGTACATTTGAGATAACTCATATATGTGAGCCAAGGAAGTATTTATTTATCCATGATAGACTTATTTGATGGGCTGGAGCGATAGCACAGTGGTAGGGCATTCACCTTTCACCAGGCCAATCCGTGTTCGATTCCTCCGCCCCTCTCTGAGAGCCTGGCAAGCTACCGAGAATATCGCGCCCACACGGCAGAGCCTGGCAAGCTACCCGTGGTGTATTGGATATGCCAAAAATCAAATCAAAGTCTCTCAATGAGAGACGTTACTGGTGCCTGCTCGAACAAATCAATGAGCAACGGGATGACAGTGACAGTGACAGACTTATTTGACATAGAATCTTATGTCCTAGAGATTTATTTGTGCTAATACACATGTCAGGATTTCTCTCTTTTTAAGGCTCAATAATGTTTTATTATACATTTCTACCACATTTTCTTTTTCATCTGTCAGTATATGTGTTTGTTGCCTTTATATCTTTATTACTGTGAACAATGCTTCTGTGAATATAAGATGTAGAAATCTCGGGGCTGGAGCGATAGCACAGCGGGTAGGGCGTTTGCCTTGCACGCGGCCGACCCAGGTTCGAATCCCAGCATCCCATATGGTCCCCTGAGCACCTCCAGGAGTTATTCCTGAGTGTAGAACCAGGAGTAACCCCTGTGCAACGCCGGGTGTGACCCAAAAAGAAAAAAAAAGATGTAGAAATCTCTAAAATCTTTATTTTTGTGATATACCATATATGGAATTTCTAGATCATGTGATACTTTCATTTTTTATTATTTTTCAAGTACCTACATTTTTGCCAACTGTTTTTCCTACCAGTATGAACTGGGGTTGTAATTTCTCCACACTCTTATTTTTATCTTTATTTGTGGAGCCTCACCTGGCGGTGCTTAGGGCTTACTCCTGGCTCTATGCTTAAGGATCACTTCAGGTGGTGTTTAAGGGACTGCAGAGGTGCAGGGGATCAAATCCAGGTTGGCTGTGTGCTAGGCAAGAAATTCTACCCACTGCACTATCTCTCCAGCCCTATTCTCTTAAATAATAATCATCCTAACAACTATGAAAATTTTTCTATTGTAGTTCTTATTGATATTCCTTGATAATTAATGATGTTGGGATTTCTCTATGTGCTTGAGTGCATATGTCTTCTGTGGAGATACATATGTGTTCGTTGCTAATTTTCAAATAATGTCATTTTTTCCTTTACATTAAATGTGTTTAATTTTATTTTGATACGGAGATATATTCAGGTAAATAAAATTACATGACATACTAATAATTTTTGTCTGTAAACACTTTTACAAGAATTTATATTAATGTTTATTAAGTTAAAAATTCTTGAAATTAAAGTATATAATACAGAACTATAACATTTGGAAATTAAAGTGTATGATATAGAACTGTGCTTTCAGTAGTGCCCTGCCAATGGTATTATGTGAATCATCTTTAGGAGATTCAGTGGTGTGAAGACTTTTAGCAGTTGCAGTTTGAGTGACTTCGAAAATTTCATTTTAAACTCGGGTGCCAAATGCCTACAGAATAAACCGCAACTGAAAGCTACTGGACCATCCTGTGGTAATGGAATTGTGGAGTCTGGAGAACAGTGTGACTGTGGTAGTGAAGATGTAAGTATATTAACTAGTAGTGTTGATTATACTTCATTTTAGAGTTTATTTGTGATGAATGTTTATTTATCATAAATATAACTTGAGTACCATGAAGAATATTGGCAGTAAGTGAAATTATACTGAAATACACATCAGAGCATTCTGTTCAAGTTTCATTTGTTATAGAATTTTGAATATATATAAGATACAACACTCAAATATTATTGCTGGTGTGACAGAGTCTTCTAGGAGAAGAATTAGGGTTCAAGTTTGAATAAACATCTTTACAAAACTTCTCTTAACCCAAGTTTCATTTTCATTTATTTATTTTCATTTTGTTGCCACATCTGGTGATTCTCAGGGCTTACTCCTGTCTCTGCACTCAGGACTTCGGACATCATACAGGGTGCTGAAACCCCATTTGGCTGCTTGCAAGGCAAATGCTATATCCACTGTACTATAGCTCTGACCTTGTTAGCCCAACATTTTTTAAGTGGTTTATTGGAGATTAGTGTATCAGGATAAGGTACTACATCAAAATGCAATAAGTAATATGGTGTGAGAAGTTGTAGCACTGTTGTCCCGTTGTTCATCAATTTGCTTGAGGAGGCACCAGTAACGTCTCCATTGTGAGACTATTTTTGGAATATCGAATATGCCATGGGGAGCTTGCCAGGTTCTGCCATGTGAGTAGGATACTCTTGGTAGCTTGCCGGGCTCTCCAAGAGGGAGAGAGGAATTGAACCCGGGTCGGCCACGTGCAAGGCAAACGCCCCACCCGCTGTGTTATTGCTCCAGTCACAGGTGTGAGAAGTAGATGTTTAATATTAGAGTCTGAATATTGGGTCACACATTTTAGTTCTTTAGTAAAGAGGAAAGTCGTAAAATAAATATATGATGAATGAAAAAGGTCCAAGTTACAATTCTCTTAGACCATGTAGCATTTGCTAAAATACAGCAGTCATTTTTATTATTTAAAGAGAGTAATTACATTAGGGTTTGATACATATATCAGTCCTAATAGTAGTCTATTGTGACTATAAACCACAACTTCTATATCTAGTCATCTGTAGTTGGGCATTTGTGTTGTATCAATATCTAGTCTATTAACAAGGCTTGCACATATTATTTTAAAAATCATTTAGTTACCCCCCCCTTTAATTCAATCCCTATGAGATACAGTTACAAAGTTGCTCAGGATTGGGTTTCAGTCATACAATGTTCCAATAACCATCCTTTCATTGTATACACTTCCCACCATGGTGTGTTCCTGGTTTCCTTCCCACCAGCACCTCACCACCCAAATGCCTCTCTATGGCAAACACTTTTATTCTCTCTCATGCTCTCTCTCTCTCTCTCTCTCTCTCTCTCTCTCTCTCTCTCTCTCTCCCTCTCTCTCTCTCCTCTCTCAGGCTTTGTGGTTTGCAATACAGGTACTGAAAGGTTATCATGCATATCACTTGACCCCTTTTCAAGCAGTTTGTTCTTGTCCAGAGTTATCATTTCCAGATGTAATTGTCATAGTGGTCCCCTCTCTATCCTAACTGTACCACCCTCATATCCTGCAACTTGTGGCAAGTTTCTAGCCATGGATCAGTCCTCCTGACCTTCGTTTCTACTGTCTTTGGCTATTAGTTGCATACTTTTTTAAAAAAATTAAATATACCCCCAAAGGACACTGTAATTCTATGTTTGTCCCTCTCCCTCTGACTCATTTCATTCAGCATGTTATTCTCCATGTCCATCCATTTATTTTTATTTTTATTTCTTTATTTATTAAAATGTAGGAGTAATGCTTTTTATTCAGCCATTGATTAAGCTGATTGAACTTGTCCATCCATTTATAAGCAACTTTTCTTCTTTTTTTAATGAATCACTGTGAGATACAGTTACAGACTTACAAATTTTCGTGATTACATTTGTCATACAATGATTGAATTCCCATTCCTCCACCAGTGCCCATTCTCCAACACCAATGTTCTCAGTATCCTTACTGCCACCACCAATCCCACCACCAACTCTGTGACAGGCACATTACCTTTCACTCTGTCTCTCCTTTTGGGTGTTATGATTTGCAGTACAGGTATTAAGTGGCCATCATGTTCGGTCTACAGTCTATTTTCAGCATGCATCTCCCATACTGAGCGAGCCGTTCAAGCACAAATAACCAAAGCAATTCTTGGGGGAAAATAGATGGGAGGCATCACCTTCCCCAACCTCAAACTCTACTACAGAGCGGTAATAATTAAAACAGTATGGTACTGGAACAAAGACAGAGCCACAGACTAATGGAACAGGGTTGAATATTCTTACACACACCCTCGAATATATGATCATCTAATATTTGATAAGGGATAAAGAAATGTAAAGTAGAGCAAGGAAAGCCTCTTTAGCAAATAGTGCTGGCAAAATTGGACAGCTACATGCAATAATATGGGCTCAGACCTCTATCTAACACCCTGCACAAAAGTCAGATCAAAATGGATTAAAGACCTCAACATCAGACCAGAATTCATAAGGTACATTGAAGAAAAGGTTGGCAAAATCCTTCACAACATTGAAGCTAAAGGTATCTTCAAAGATGAAATGCCGCTAACCAAGCAAGTGGAAACAGAGATAAACAAATGGGACTATCTTAAATGAAGATGCTTATAAGCAAAGTTTCCCTAGTGACTGTGTAGTATGTTGTTTTGTAGATATAGCAAAGTTTCTTTATCCAATCATTCTTTCTTGAGCACTTGGGTTGTTTTCAGATACTTGCTATTGTGAATAGTGCTGCAATAAACATAGAAATGCACATGGCTTTTCTGCTGCATGTTTTTGGGCCCCAAGGTATAATCTCAGAAATGGTATTGCTAGGTTGTTCAATTTCTAGTTTTTTAAAGCACACCCATATTGTTTTTCACAAAGGCTGGACCAATTGTCATTCCTACTAGCAATGAAATGAGAGTCCCTTTCTCCCATCATCCACACCAGCACTGGTTGTTCTTGTTCTTTTTGATATGTGCCAGTCTCTGTGGTGTGAGATGCTATCTCATTGTTGTTTCGGTTTGCATGTCCCTGATGATTAGTTATGTAGAGCATTTTCCCCCCACGTGCCTTGTTAACATTCGTATTTCTTCTTTGAGGAAGTTTCTATTTATTTCTTCTCACCATTTTTTTTTTTGATGGGCTGAATTTGGTTTTTTTTTTTTTTTTGGTAAAGTTCTACCAGTGACATATATCTTTGACATTCGCCCTTGTAAGATAGGTTTTTTAGGCAAATAATCTTTCCATTCTTTGGTCTGTCTTTGTACACTGGTCACCATTTCTTTTGAGGTGCAGAAGCTTTTTAGTTTACTGTAGTTTCATTTGGTGCTCTTCTTCCATTTGCTTGGTCAGTGCTGTTTAATCTTTGAAGATACTTTTAGCTTCAATGTCATGGAGGGTTCTGCCAACATTTTCTGAAATCCTTTGGGTTAATGTCTGACATTGAAGAGTCTTATTCCTTTTGTGTTGAAAGAGATCTGAGTTTATTTATTTATTTATTTATTTATTTATTTATTTACATGTAGCTGCCCATTTTTCCTAGCACCAGTCATTGAAAAAATTTCCCTTCCTCCATTTCATATCTCTTGCTCCTTTATCAAAGATTAAATTATCTTATATTTGAGGGTCTGAAAGGATAACTCTACTATATTCAATTGATTTGTGGGTCTGTCCTTATTCCAATACCATATTGTTTGAATTACTACTGCTTTGTAGTACAGTTTGAAGTTGGGAAAGGTGATGCCTCCCATATTTCCCTCAAGGATTGTTTTAGATAGTCATTGGGGCTTGTTGTTCCACATCAATTTTGGGAATATTTAATCTATTCTTTGAAAATTGTCACGAGTATCCTAATAGGGACTGAAGTGAATCTGTACAATGCTTTGGTGATCATTGCGATTTTGATGATATTAATTTTCCCAATCCATGAGCAGGGGATTTGTTTCCATTTCCTCATGTGTTCTCTTTTATTTCTTGAATTAGTGTTTTGTAGTTTTCTTTGTATAGATCGTTCACCTCTTAAACTGATCCAAGGAACTTAATTTTTTGAGGCACAATTGTGAACACAATTTAAAAAAATATTTTATTTTTTCTCTTATTTATATATGGAAAAGGCATGAATTTGGGGTATTGATTTTGAAATCTGCCATTTTGCTATAAAACTTTATTGTTCCTAGAAGTATTTTTATAGAGTTTTCAAGATTTTCTAAGTATATTGTCATGTCATCCGCAAATAGTGAAAATTTGACCTCTTCCTTTTCTATATGGATGCCCTTGATATCTTTTATGCCTAACTGCTATAACAACCCCTTCTAGTACTATGTCAAATGGAAGTGGTGGAGTGGGCAGCCTTATAGCCTTATTTTGTGCTTGATGTTAGGGGACTTGTAGATTTCCCCATTAAAAATAATGTTTGCTGTGGGCTTATGGTAAAAGGCTTTGACTATATTGAGGAAAGTTCCTTCCAGTCCAATTTTCTTGTGAGGTGGGTTTTTTTTTCTTTTTGGATCACACCTGTCGATGCACAGGGGTTACTCCTGGCTCTGCAATCAGGTATTACCCCTGGCGGTGCTCAGGGGACCATATATATGGGATGCTGAGAATTGAATCTGGGTCGACCTCATACAAGGCAAATGCCCTTCCTGCTGTGCTATTGCTCCAGCCCCTGTTTTTTTTAAGTATAAAAAATCAATTTTTATATGAAGCTGTTTTATCTGCAGGATTGTTAAGTCCTACCTAAGAGCTTAATAAGCCTTTTGCTGCCAGTGAGTGTTTTTGATTTATTGCTTTTGTTTGTTGAGTTGATTTCTGTATTACCTTCTCATAGAATTTGGTGTGCTCCTACCAGAATTTCAGTATTGAGTAATAGGTGATGTCCAGAGACTTTAGGATCTATGGTCTGGGCCAGAGAGTTGACATGGCAGCCAATCAGGGAGGTTCTAGGGATTCTGGGGGTATGGGGGTGGGCGTGGGAGAAGCTGCCCACCTGGTGGGAAGACACCAGAGTTCTCAGCATGGACATCAGAGTATCTCAACTTATGCACAAGTTGGCATCTCTGCAGAGAATATTCGCAAAGCATTGGTGTGGCAGCAGTGGTGGGGTGTGGGTGCAGTTGGTGGGGCTTTGGCAGGGTGGATATTCAGTCTACTCAGATCCCAAGGGTAACCCAGAGCTTTCAGCAATTGGGACCGGTGTTCCTATGGATTTTAGCTGCTTGACTTGAATCTCCTGGAGATTGAATCGTGAATGGTTGTAGCAGGGCTGGTGGGTAAGTCAATCACATTTTTAAAATTTTCAAAAATAAAGAATTATGTTTTACAAAACTGTTATTAGTATGGTCTCATATGCAAAAGTTCAGGCACCACAGTCTCTATTAGAATGTCCACTTTTCAACACCATTGTCCCAATGTTCCCGTACCTGCTAATCTCACATATGATGAATTCCTACTGGAGACCAGTTCTAAATCTAAATTTGTTTCCATTGTACATCTGTTTATCCCCTTCTAAGTTTCTTTATATCCTACATATGAAAGAGATCATTTTGTGTCTGTTCCTTTTTTAACTTCATTCAGTTTGATGCTCTCCAGGTATATGAATAAATGACATGATGTCATGTTTTCTTACAGCTGCATAGTATTTGTAGATGATTTTAATTTATATATTTACTTATGGCATACCCTTACTTGTGAACAAAGCTGTTTAGGATAAGTTCTTGAATTATCAAATCTGATAGTAGTTTTCAAAATCTACTAATTTTGCATTGGTGTGAAAAATAAGGAATCTTATGGCATGTTCTCTAACTTGGGAGTGGACCAACTTACATTCTACACTTATCTACCCCAGCTTGAGATACAAGTGGCAAATTAAAGTTGTTTATATTCTAGGTGTTCAATATAGTATGTTTGTTACATGTGAAATGACAATCACAATCAAATGAATTAACATCTACCAGCTCACATAGTTATATTTTTCTTGGGTGTATAGGTGAAAATTCTTCAATTATACTTTTACCAAATTTCAGATGTATGCATTATGATATTATCTAGAATCATCATCATATACTTTAGATTCTGTGGAATAATTCATCTTAAAAATGAAGGATTGTACCTTTTGACTATACCACACCATTCTTCACACCATTCACACTTTGGTAACCTCCATTCTACTCTCTTGTTTTTGTTATTAAACATGGAAAACGTATCATGCTTTATTAACTCTTGCTATTCATTCATTTTTTAGTTTAAAATTTTTTTCTCTGTGCTATGAAATGAAATTGGTTTTGATTTGCATCTCCCTGATGATTAGTTATGTAGAGCTTTTGTTTCATGCGCCTTTTGGCCATTTGAATTTTCCCCTTGAGAAAATTTCTGTTCATTTTTTCCCCCAATTTTTTTATGGGATTGGACTTTTTTCTTTTAAATTTCTGATACATCTTTGTAAATTTTTGTAAATTTCTTATTAATTTCTTTTATATACCAGTACCTTATATGCCTTGTTTTTTTGCTTTTTGGGTCATACCCAGCAATGCATAGGGGTTACTCCTGGCTCTGTACTCAGGAATCACTCCTGGCGGTGGTCAGGGGACCATATGAGATGCTGGGAATCAAACCCAGGTTGGCCACATGCAAGGCAAATGCCCTACCTGCTGTGCTATTGCTCCAGTCCCACCTTATATATCTTTGATATTAATTCCTTATCAGATGGGTATTAGGTAAATAATTTTTCTGGCACACATCCAAAAGAAGAACAATCAGTGTTGGTGTGGATGTGGGAAGAAAGGGACTCTCCTTCATTGTTGGTGGGAACATGGACTGGTTGTCTTTTTTTGAAAAAAAAAATGGGCATTCCTCAAAAACAAGAAACTGAGCTCCATTTGACCTAGCAAGAACACTTCTGGGAATATAACCTGGGGACTCAAAAACATACAGCAGAAACACCATCTACATTTCTACATTTATTGAAGCACTATTCACAATAACCAGAATCTGGAAACAACCCAAGTGCCTAAGGACAGATGACTGAATAAAGAAACTATGGTACTTCTGAACAATGGAATACTATGCAGCTGTTAGGAAAAACAAAGTCATTAAATTTGTATATAAATGGATAGACTTGGAGAGTATCATGCTGAGTGAAATGAGTCAGAAGGAGAGGGACAGATCTAGAATGACTGTACTCATTTTCAGGATATTAAAAAAATAGTGTGAGACTGATATCCAAGATCAGGGAAAACAAGGGCCAGGAGGACTGGTCAATGGTTGGAAGTTTACCACAAGTGTGTGGGAGGCAAATGGTAGTTAGGCTAGAGAAGGGACCAGTATGACAATGATAGTTAGAAATGATTACTCTGGACAAGAACTGAGTGTTGAAAGTAGGTAAAGGGATACATGATACTGTATTATAAAGCATAATGCCCAAAAGGAGGGAGAAAAGCTAAGAGGGAAGGGGGAAGAGAGAACAGAAAAATAGAGAGAGGAGAGAGAGAAAGAGAGAGACAGAGAGAGGAGAGAGAGACAGAGAGAGGAGAGAGAGACAGAGAGAGACAGAGAGATTGAGAAAGTGCCTGCCATAGAGCAGGCTGGAGATGGTGGTGATGGGAGGGAAACTGGGAACATTGGTGGTGGGAAATATACACTGGTGAAGGGATGGATGTTGAAACATTTTAAGAGAGAGAGGGATAGAGAGAGAGAGAGGAGAGAGAGAGACAGAGGAAAGAGAGAAGTGCCTGCCACAGACAAGGGCTGGGCTGGGGGTGGGGCAGGGAGGGAAACTGGGACACTGGTGGTGGCAATTGTACACTGGTGAAGAGACGGATGTTGGAATATTATATGACTGAACAACTTTGTAACTGTGTATCTTACTGTGATTCTGTAAAAAATTTTTACTGAGGAAAGCGGTATACAATATTGTTTATTATACTTTTCACACATCATTAAACAGTTAAAAAATTGAATCACAGTGATATACACAGTTAATAAGTTGTTCATGAATGGATTGTTCATGACAGATGCTTTTCTTCTCTCTATCTTTCCTTTTGGACATTATGGTTCACAATACAGGTAATGGAAGGTTATCAGGTATATCCCTTTACCTACTATCAACACCCAGTTCCTGTCCAAGATGCATACATCATTCTCATAACATACTCACCAATGGATAGTTCACTTACCTCTACTAGTGACTGAAGAACGCCTTCCAGTCCCCCCTCTGATGTAAGCTCAGTTTTATAGACAAAATCTCCAGTTCCAGTGATTTGACCATTTGTTTTATACTTTTATATAGCTTTCTAGTTGAATAAGAAATAGGGTAAGAGTTGCCAGGTTTTGACTGAACATAAAAACCTTCCTTTAGCATTTTAATTGTTTAGAGGTAGAAAAATATTATTTTGACACAATATTCTTTCCATAAAATAAAAATACAAGTTCAGTGGTTTAAAGTTTCTATTGTTTTTGTGATGCATTTTTTCCCTGTGTATTTCACTTATTCATAGGAATGTGGAGCTGAAAGCTGTTGTGATTATTCAACCTGTAAACTTAAAAGTTGGGCAGATTGTGACAGAGGATTATGCTGCACAAGTAACTGTAAAGTAAGATTTAAATTATTAATAACTCATATATAATGAGTGACATATACGTCAATTTTTTATATTTAGATCTGTATTTTCAAGTTAAAAAGCTGTTTCAAAGGAGAAAAAATACCAATTTTAAAATCAGTTATTTGACTTATGAATTGTAGTTTAATGTTGAAATCTTTAAAAAAATACCATTAGTTTACCTAGTTTGTTAAAGCTTTGATTTTAGAACTACTTTAGCATTTTGAAATGCTGATCTCGATTTTAAGAGAATTGCTTTATTCTCTATTCAATATTTATATTATTATAAAGATGTTTATGCTACTTGTGATAGGTATCCATAGATCTGTGATTAAAAAATACATTTTCCATAATGCATAATGAAACTCAATAGGTGCAACACTCTCTACTAGCTGTTAAAACAATTGAAATTATAAGATTAATATTTAAAGGCTATTTGATCATATTTTAGTTTATATTGTAAAGATGGTGGCTTCTGTCTCATTTTTCTTTTTAGCACTTTAAATATATTGTAACAATTTTGTCAGAAATATTCACATTGAACTGATACCATGGGTTCTTGACTGCTTTAGGCTGATGTAGTTTTGCTATTTTCCCTAAAATCTCTCATGTTGCTACAATCTTATTACTTTGATCTTTTTTGCTGTCAACTAGAAGTCATGAATTAAGAAATGTAATATTAAAGTTTATAGTGGATATTTTACATAAAGTTTTAGAATTCTATATATGGCAATTAAGTATAATAATTCATTAGAAATTATAATTTTCTTTTTCTTCAAAGACTTCTCTCTAACTGACTATATTTTACACATATACAGACTTTAAAATTGATTAATATTCTATGATTTACAATACTTTAATGATGATTTCTACACACACAATTTCAACAATACACCCATCCCCAAGGTACCCACATCCCTTCACCAAGAGCTTTTATCACCCATTAGTTTTCCTATTTCTTCTTAGCTATGTTTCACACTTAGTGAATTACAGATATTGCATACTTATAAGCTATGGATTAAATCATATATTTAGAGCTATGAATGTAACTCAAAGGGATGGAGTTCATGCTTTATATACCGGGTTGAGTCCCTGACATTGTATATATGGCTTCCCAGTCATCACAGCAGTAATACCACTCTGGAAGTATTCTCTGAACATTACTGTGTGTGTTCCAAAACCCACAAAACTTTATGATTTAATTAGAAATTATCATATCACATCATTTTTCTCTAGAAAAAATGATTATTCCAAGCTAAAAGTAATATTTTTTCTTACACCGAAACACAAATAACACTTTGATTTTTATTCTATTGTAGTTGTGTTATATGTTTGTCTGTTTATATATCTTATCTCCTCTTTTAGTTGATATCAATTAATTTTCTAAAATGGCTAGCATACTTTACACAAAAATGATCCTAATAGACATTAAAGGATTAAGTCACTGTCATCCCATTGCTCATTGATTTGTTCGAGTGGGCACCAGTCATGTCTCTCATTGAGAGACTTATTGTTACTGTTTTTGGCATATCCAATATGCATGGGTTAAGTAAGTAATAATATAAGAATTAACACAAATTTAAAATAAGGATAAGTTCAACAATAATATATAATATTTTAATTGTTATTTCACAATTTTGTTTATAGTTTAGACCAGCAGGACATGTTTGTAGAGACAAGCGGCACGCAGAATGTGATATTATTGAAACATGCAATGGAACATCAGGAGAATGTGCTCGTGATATAACAGTCATTGATGGACATTTGTGCAAAAGTGGCCAATTTATGTGTTTCAATGGAAACTGCCAAGATCTTGATGACTATTGTGTGGCTCTATTTGGACAAGGCAATACAATTTTTAACATCTAAATAATTGTTTAAGTTTTCACTAACACTAATGAAGATCTATATTTTGGATTTATGTTATAGATATTTTGTCTGTTCAAATATTATTAAAGTATAGCTGACAATTTATATACTTAAGTTCTGTAACATGATTTTAAAACTTATTGCTCCTTTCTTTGGTTTATTTTGTCTTGGGGCCACAACCAGCAGTACTCAGGGCTTACTTCTTACTTGGTGCTCTAGGATCACTCCTAATAGGGCTTGAGAGACCAAATGGGGTGCTAGGGACTGAACCTGGATTGGTCACATGCCAGGCAAGTGCCTACCAACTGTACTATCACCTCAGCCCTATTCTTTATTCAAGTACCTTGTTACAGTAGCAATCTTTGGTACTTTGGTTTTGGGTTTTGTTTTATTTTGGGGTCACATTTGGAAGTGCTCTAGGGATACTTTCATCTGTAGGGATCACTCCATGCATTGCTGATAATATAAGCTAGGCCTTCTACATGCAAAGCACCAACATTCTATTTCTATCATATACAATCAACAACTTTACCAACTTTCATCACTTGTATCACTTGTAGTCCCGTTGATCTTCAATTTGCTCGAGCGGGTGCCAGTAACATCTCCATTTGTCCCTGTTGTGAGCTAGTGTAGCCCAATGATACCTGCTCGCTCCAGGAACAGAAAGAGCCTCAAATCGTTCATTCAGAGATTTGACAAAGTAATCTGACCATCTAGTTGGAGGACGGCCACGAGGTCTTCTGACGTCCCGTGGAATCCAGTCTGTAATAGCTCTAGTCCAACGGTCGTCTCCAATGGTCATTACATGACCGGCCCATCTGATTTTTGATGTCTTGGCAAATGAGACAGCATCCCTGAGTTTTGACCGTCGACGAAGGTCAGAACTTCGGATTCCTTCTCTCACTTGAGTGAGACATGATATTCCCAGCATAGCTCTTTCGATTCCTCTTTGGGATACCCTAATAGCATTCTCATCCTGCTTGCATAGGGCCCAGGTCTCTGAGGCATATGTTAGTGCAGGAAGAACAGTGGAATCGAAAAGATGTGCCCAGAGTTGGAGGTTCTTCGTTCCTTTAACCACCTCTTCGATGCTCTTGAATGCATTCCATGCTGCTCTCTTCCTCCTGCGCAGTTCTGGCACCAGTCATTCCTTATGTTGATTTCTCGACCCAGGTACACATAGCTGCTGCATTCGAAGATGTTCATTCTATTGAGAGCAAATGGAGCTTCAGGGACCAGTTCGTTTTTCATGAACACCGTCTTGTTGAGATTCAACTGCAATCCGACCTTTCCACACTCGAGGTCAAAGTCGGCCAGCATTTGTGCCGCTTGGCTAATGTTTGGCATTATGAGAACGATGTCATCAGCGAAGCAGAGGTGGTGTAATTGCTGACCGTCTCGTCTATCTTCACTCCCATTCCTTCCCATTCCAGTTGTCGCCTGATGTTCTCAAGGGCGGAACTGAAGAGTTTTGGTGAAATGGTATCACCTTGCTGCACCCCTCTCTTTACATCAATGATCATTTCCTTGTAGAATGGTGAGATCCTGGTGGTGAATCCACAATACAGCTCACGGAGGATTGATATACTGAGTTTGAATGCCCTGTTTGGCCAGGGTTTCAATGACTGCCTCAGTCTCAACAGAATCGAAGGCCTCTGTAAGTCGATGAACGTTAGACAGAGCGGCATCTTGAACTCTCTTGAAACTTCAATGAGTTTGGTCACTGTGTGGATATGGTCTATCGTGCTGAATCCTCTTTGGAACCTGGCTTGCTCGCGTGGTTGTCATTCATCTAGTGTTCTGCCTATTCTATTCAGGATGACACGAGTGAACAACTTGTAGACGACAGACAACAGTCAGATTGGGCGATAGTTTCCGATGTCGTGGATGTCTCCCTTCTTGTACAACAGAACGGTCCTACTGGTTTTCCACTGGGACGGAACCTTGCATTCAGACAGGTAGCGTGTGAAGAGTTGGGCCAGTGTATTGATGAGAACTGGTGGCAGATTCTTCAGGTGTTCGGGTCTGATCTTGTCTGGACCAGGTGCTGTTCGCGTCTTTACCAGTGAAATGGTGTGTCGGATTTCAGAAGGGAGAACGTTGGGAATGACATATCCATCCTGTGGAATTTGGTATGTGGGCAGGTGGACATGGCTGTCAAAGACATCTGAGTAGAAGTTGTGAATAATTTTCTTCATTGCCTTTCTGGAGGATGTGGTAGATCCATCGGGACGTTGGAGGGCAGTCATCTGGGTCTTGTAGTTGGCAAAGGACAGGCGAGCGTTGTGAATACTTTTCCTGGTTTCTGCTGCACTGGCCAGCACTGCTGCTCTTCTCTTTTTGAAGTCTTTCTTTATCGCATCTCCGCACAGCTTTGTGAGCTCGGATGTTAGCTTGTGGTTGCCTGAGGCTCGCGCCAAACCACGTTGACGTATGAGCTCGAGAGAGTTTCTGAAGACAGGTGTCTGTTTGTGGCTTTCTCACTCTCAGCATTCTTCGCACAGACATGGAGGTGCTGAACCAGTCTATTGTATTCCTCGTCAATGTCAAGGACGGCATCTCCCCACGTTGCTGCAATAGTGCCAAAGAGCTCCCAGTTGGTGGTCATTCTGGTAGTTGACTTCTTAGACTTAAATTTTGCAGACTTTTCTCCCCGCTCTGTGAAGTAGAATTTTGCACAGAGGAGACGGTGGTCTGATCCCGTTTGGAATTTTGGGACAACAGCGACATCGGTCAGGCAAAACCTTCAATTGAATATGATGTGGTCAATTTCATTGTGGAACTGTCCACCGGGAGACTCCCATGTCCAGCATTTAGATTTGGCCTTCTGGAACTGTGAGTTACCATGGATGGTCTTGGTTGACATGATGAATTCAGATAGTCTCTCACCCTGATCGTTCCATTCTAGGCCATGTGTCCCAATGTGGAGTTCTTCGGACGACCTTCTCGGACCTATCTTGGCATTAAAATTGCCAACAATGATCTTGTAGAAGGTGTGGTCTTCTTTATAGAACTTCTCCAGTTCCATGTAGAACCTCTCAATTTCTTCTTCATCATAGTTGGAAGTTGGTGCGTAGACAATAAAGATAGAAACTGCAGGCAGTGAGCCACATCTATTCAAGCGTAATTGTAGCCACATCTATCCAATTCGGGTTGTTAGGCCCTCGAATGAATCGATGCTCATGGCCAAGTTCATGTTGACAAGGACACCAACGCCACCAACGTCTCTGTTGTCACATGATCTGAGGAACAATTCTTCTCCAGTGTTGAAAATGGCATGATGTGATTGATGTCTCCTCGTTTCAGTCAGACCAATGATGTCGTACTTGATCTTCTGCGCTTGCACCATCAGGTCTTCGATGGATGCTTCTGATGCCAGTGTCTGTGCATTGAAAGTACAGCCAATCATTTCAGTCTTTCTTCATTTTGGCAGTCTAGTTCGTCCCCGAGATTTTTTCAGCCTCTCTTTGCTCATCTTTCTTAACGCTGCCGTATTGGGGGCTCTTTCAGTGACAGGTGGATGAGGCCAATTGTTGTTACTGTTGTTGGCATATAGAATACTCGATGGGTAGCTTGCTAGGCTCTGCTGTGCTGGCTTAATACTCTCGGTAGCTTGCCAGGCTCTCTGAGAGGGACAGAGGCTTTTAGGGCGGCCTCCAATCGCCCTTAGAGGTGTTACCATGGTTCACACCAAATTGAACCCTATCAAATATGGTGTGGGAATAATAGGTATTAAGTGTTTTATGGTGTGTCGCGTGGCCACATCGGACCAACTTTCATCAATTTTATCAATTCTATTTTTCTTTTTTGTAACTACTATTTTGTTCTTTCTGTTTTAGTTTCTTTATCTACCGGATGGAATGTAAATATAGATGGGATCATGCAATGTATTTATCATTTTGGATTATCTTTCTTAGTATAATGTCTTCTAGGTCCATCCACATTGTTGTAAATGGAGAGATTTTGTACTTTCTGTTAGCTGAATGCTATTCTGCTGTGTGATCTTTATCCATTTACTTGTTCAATATGCACTTCATTTGTCTCTAATTATTGACAATTGCTAGTAATGCCATAAAATCATAAAGGTGCAAATATTGCTTAAATTTAGTGTTTTTAATTTTTAAAATAAATACCTGGAAGTGAAATGGCTGACTCAGATGGTATTTTACAATATTTTAGCCTGGTTTTTTAAAAATCTTCATATTATTTTTCATAATGACATTTTGAAATGTCATGAGGATGACTTTTATTTCCATATTTGTAAATATGGCTGATAGAAATACTACTGATTTTTTATGGGTAAATCTTTATCTTGAAATTTACGGTATTAATTTGGTTATAGACTTTGTGTGTGTGTGTGCCGCGTGCATCCATGCATGGGTGTGTGTGTGTGTGTGTGTGTGCGTGTATGTGTGTGTGTTTGTAGCATTTAGCATATTCTATATGAAGGGTATGAAGACAGTATTTCATCCTTTTCCGTTTGGATACCTTTCATTTATTTTCCTTGGCATACTGTTATTTCTAGGAAGTCTATTCCATTTCTTGGTTGAATAAGAATGGTGAGAATGGTGGACCCCTGTAATTAAGAAAAAAGCTCCAGTAAGTGTGATGTTGACTGTGGTTTAATTGTATATATTTTTCTGTGTGTGTATTAAGATATGATTCTTCCATGTTCATGTTCTATTTGAAAATAATCAAAATATTGTGTTGTAATTTTAATATATTGAGAGGATTTTATTTTAATTTAAATTATTTATGTGTCACATCTATTGATTTGCATATGTCGAACGATTTTTTAATTATAGTGAAAAATGCTTTCTAGTAATTGAATTGGCATTAATTTTCCTTTATACATTTGGTAGAATTCACAGAGGAAACAATCTGGTTTGAACTTTTTTGGTGTTGGAGTTCTATTGATGACTTACTAAGTCTATTAGTACTTAGTGTTCTCTTAAATTTGTTTATGACTTTTTCTAGGTCTATTATGCTTCCAGTAATTTTTCTGTTTCTTCTAAGTCTTCCGTTAAAGAACAATGCTCATAATAGTCTGCTTTTCTCTTATCTGTTGCAATGTCTTTTTATTTATTTATTTATTTATTCTTTTTTGGTCACACCCGACAATGCTCAGGGGTTACTCCTGGCTCTGCACTCAGGAATTACTCCTGGCAGTGCTCGGGGGACCATATAGGATGCTGGGAATTGAACCCAGGTTGTCCGCATACAAGGCAAACGTTCTATCCGCTGTGCTATCGCTTCAGACCCTATTTATTATTTTTAGAATTTTATTTATCTCTCTCTCTCTAACTTATTGTTTCCAGGGGGTACTAATAAGGGTTTTATCCTGGCTCTGCACTAGAAATCATTCCTGGAGGTGACCATAATCTGGTGCTGGAGGTTGAACCCAGACCAGCTACATGTAAAGCCTTACCTGCTGTACTATCTGTCTGACTCATGATTCCTCTCATTAAAAAAATTATTTATTTAAACACTGTAGTTTACAAAATTGTTCATCATATAGTTTCTTCAAGCATTCAATGCTCCAACACTAATCCCATCACCAGTGTGACCCTCCCTCCACCATTGTACCATTTTCCACCCACCCCACCAATACTGCCCCCTTTTGGCATGCACAAATTAATTTATTTTTTATATTGCTGGTTAAAACAAAATGGTAATTAAAATGTTCAAAAAAAGCTCAGTAGACTTCCCTTTTGCAACCCTGCCCAGCGAGGAGGAGCTCTTACATCGTCACCCCACCCCCACAATAAAATCAGATGACATGATTCTATGCCTGGATAATCCTAAAACCTCTACTAGGAAACTCCTAGAAACAATAGACTTCTACAGCAAAGTTGCAGGCTATAAAATCAATACCCAAAAATCCATGGCCTTCCTATATGCAAATAGTGAGACAGAGGAAAGAGACATTAAAAAAAGAATCCCATTCACAATTGTGCCCCAGAAAATCAAGTACTTTGGAATCAGCCTAACTAAAGAGGTTAAGGATCTCTACAAAGAAAACTACTAAAGCCTACTCATGAAATAAAAGAAAATACAAGGAAATGGGAGCATATTCCCTGCTCATGGATAGGAAGACTTAACATTGTCAAAATGGCAATACTCCCTAAAGCACTATACAGATTCACTGTGATCCCTATATGAATACCCATGAAATTCTTCAAAGAAATGGATCAAGCAATCCTGAAATTCATATAGAACAACAAACGACCACGAATAGCAAAAGGAATTCTTGGGAAAAAGAAGATGGGAGGCATTACCTTCCCCAACCTCAAACTCTACTACAAAGCGGTAACAATTAAAATAGCATGGTACTGGAACAAAGACAGAGCTACAGACCAATGGAACAGAGTGGAATATCCCTACACACCACCGCAATTGTTTGAACATCTAATCTTTGATAAGGGAGCAAGAAATTGAAGTGGAGCAAGGAAAACCTTTTTAACAAATGGTGCTGCCAAAACTGGACAGCTACATGCAAAAAAAATGGGCTCAGATTTCCACCTATCACCATGTACAAAAGTCAGATCAAAATGGATTAAGGGCCTCAAAATCAGACCACAATCCATAAGGTACATTGAAGACAAGGTCGGCAAAACCCTCCACGACATTGAAGCCAATGGTATCTTCAAAGATGACACACCACTGGCCAAGCAAGTGAAAACAGAGATAAATAACTGGGACTATCTTAAACTAAGAAACTTCTGCACCTCAAAAGAAACAGTGATCAAAGTACAAAGACAGCCTACAGAATGGAAAAGGATATTTACCCAATACCCATCTGATAAGGGGTTGATATCAAGTATATACAAGACACTGGTTGAACTCAAGAAGAAAAAGACTGCCAACCCAATCAAAAAATGGGGTGATGAAATGAACAGAAACTTTCCCAAAGAAGAAATCCGAATGGCTGAGAGGCACATGAGAAAATGCTCTACATCACTAATCATTAGGGAGATGCAGATCAAAACAACAATGAGATATCATCTCACACCATAGAGACTGGCCCACATCCAAAAAAACAAAGACAGCTGGTGTTGGCATGGATGTGGGGAGAAAGGGACTCTCCTTCACTGCTGGTGGGAATGCCGACTGGTTAGCCCTTTTGGAAAACAATATGGACGATTCTCACAAAACTAGAAATTGAGCTCCTAATATACCCCGGAGAGGCAAAAAAGTATAGTAGAAATGACATCTGTATTTCTATGCTCATTGCAGCACTATTTACAATAGCCAAAATCTGGAAAAAATCGGAGTGCCCAAAAATAGATGACTAAAGAAACTTTGGTACATCTACACAATGGAATACTATGCAGCTGTTAGAAAAGATGAAGTCATGAAATTTGCCTATAAGTGGATCAACATGGAGAGTGTCATGTTGACTGAAATGAGTCAGAAAGAAAAAGATAGACATAGAAAGATCGCACTCATATGTGGAATATAAAGTAGCAGAATAAAACACTAACACCCAAGAGTAATAAAGATTAGAACTAGGAGGTCTGCCCCACAGATTGGAAACTGGCCTCACATGCTGGGAGAAAAGGCAGCAGAGACAGAGAAGGGAACACCTAGTAGAGAATATTGGGAGGACCCACTCGGGTTGAAAGCCGTGTACCAAAAGTGGACTATAGACCGAACATGATGGCCACTCAATACCTCTATTGCAAACTACAACATCCAACAGGAGAGAGAACAAAAGGGAATGCCCTGCCACAGAGGCAGGGTAGGGTGGTGGAGGTTGGGGTGGGGGTGGGGGGAGGGATACTGGGAACATTGGTGGAGAAGAATGGGCACTGGTGGAAGGCTGTAAACCAAATACAAACATGAAAGTTAATAAGTTTGTAACTGTAACTCACAGTGATTTACTAATAAAAATTCAAAAACAATAGCTCAGTAAAAAAAGGTGTTTGAAAATTCTTATATCTCACAATGGGGTGATTAAAGTCATTATCTGAGGATTTACTGAGCTCTTTGTTGTTAGTTGAGACATCTATGTTACTGTTTTTGCTTATTGAGCTTTCGGGATTTCCTTGCTCCTTTCCAGTCTAACTTGCTGTGCTTGTCAGTATTGTGGTATTTGGAGATGTTGGACTACAGGAGCTTCAGGATCTGTCTACTGCGAGGTTTGCTGGCTTCTAGATTAGTCATGATGCTGTGGAGTCGGGCCACTGTATAATGGTGACTGTAGGGAGTGGGCACCACTGCCAGGACTTCCCCGGGGTGGGGACTCAATCTGTTTTCCTCTCAAGAGCACCTTAGAATTTTCAGTCTGAAAACTAGTGTATCTATGGGTTTCATTGTGTTGGATTGCATCTCATCTGAAATGAGTCATGAAGCTGTGAACCTGGGCATCTACATGGTGGCAGCTTGGGATATGGGTGTAGTTCTCCTCTGTTTTATATTGACATAATTAATGGTTGACATTTTATGTCTTTTTAAAAAAACAGGTTCAGTAACAAAAAATTATTTTGCTTTCATTTATTTCTCTTCTAATCTCTGTTAGTATTTTTTTTCTGCTAACCTCAGGATTACTTGTTTTTTAATTTAATTTAATATAAAGTTTGTTTTATTTGAGTTCTTTATTTTTTTCTTCTTACGGATATTCATTGATATAAAATTACTTATAGGGTTGTTTTGGAGTATCTTATAAATTTTGATATATCTTAGTTTCATTTTTGTTTTAGATTTTAAAAAACAATTTCCTGTTTGTTTTCTTTTTTTAATTCATTGGTCTTTCACAATCATGATCACAATCAAGAAATCCCGTTAATCATCGATTGCTCGAGCGGACTCAGTAACCTCTCCATTCGTCCTTTCCTTGAGATATTAGAAATCTCTCTCGACTCAGCCCTCCCAATGATGTCGCACTGGAGGCTTTTTCAGGGTCAGGGGAATGGGATCTAGCTTGTTACTGGATTTAGAGTATGAATACACCATGGGAAGCTTGCAAGGCTGTCCCATGTGGGCAGGAAACTCTCAGAAGGTTGTTAGTTTCTCCCAGAGGGAGAAGGAGGATACAAGATATTGCTTCTGGGAGCTTGTTTTTAAATCTCTGGATGTTGGCCATTGATGGGATTACACACACCTGGGTTCCTCTGCCGGTACCTTCATGCATGAGGCCTGTCTGAACGTGTGGAGAGGGGCCTCGAGCATGGCTATAGCTAGGTTCCGGTGGTCTTCGGCCAACTGGAGCTCTGCTTGGGGTGGGGAGGGAAGCTGGAGCCCATCCCCTCCGAGGGGCCCCAGGGAAGACAGCCAGGCCTGCGGGCAAGAGACTCTCTGAATTGGTCTTTCAGGAGCGTGAAAATTGTCTCATTTCTGTAAATTGGTTAGTTTTCTAGCTTTCATTCTGTTGCTTTCAATTTTATACCTTGCTTTCAAAAAGATACTATATATATTACTTAATCTTAAATTTGATAAAATTTACTTTATGATGTATAAATTGATGTGTACCTCAAGTCCAATTTTTCCTTGCTGACTTTCTGCCTGACTGCACATTGTTAAAAGTGGAATATTGAAGTCTTCCTGCTACTGTGTTGTCTATTTTTCTCTTTAGTATTTGCATAATTATTTAGTTGCTACAATGTTGGTTGCATATACATATTTATAAAAGTCATATCTCTGATTAATTGATACCTACTATTATATAATGATGTTTTATCTTTTATTGCTGCTTTTGACTTTAGGGTATTTTGCTTGATATTAGATTCTATTTTATTATTTTGCATCTGTATTTTGTTCTGTGTCCAGATTTTTGAGGTGTGTATGTTCAGGTTTTTTATTTTGTTTTTTTCCTTCCTTATTAATGTAGACCTGTACGGCTATGAATTTACCCCTTAATATAGCTTTTGCTATATTCCATAGATTCTTGCAGCTTATGTCTTCATTCTCATTGGCTTAAAGGAATCTTTTTAATTCTTCCTTGATTTCCTCTTTTTTCCAGTTATTGCTTAGCAGTGTTTTGTTCAGCTTTCAAGTGTTGGAAGTTTTTTCCATCTTCTTTCTGTGATTAATCTCTACTTTATGGCATTGTGGCTTAAGAAGGTAATTTGTATAATTTCTATGTTTGTAAATTTATGAATGTTTGTGTTGTGCTCTAATATGTGATCTATCCTGGAGAATGTCTCATGTGCATGAGAGAAGAATGTGTGTTTTTGTTTTTGGAGATGTAGAGCCCTGTTATGTCCAACAATCCCAGTTCTTTCAACTCCTCATTTAGGGCTCCTGTCTCTTTACTGATGGTCTGTCTAGTTGATCTGTCTAGTGAGGAAAGTAATGTGTTGAACTCTCCCATGACTACTGTGTTTCTGTCTATGTGTTTCTTAAGGTTTGTGAGCTGAAGCTTTATGAACTTTACTGAGCTTTTATTTGGTGCGTAGCTGTTGAGGATAGTATTTTTTGATGTCATTCCCTTAACCAACAGGTAGTGTCCATAATTGTCCCTAATTACCTTTCTTTATAATGAATGGAATTTGGTCTCAATAAGTAAGACTGTCCCAACTTTTTTTTTTTTTTTGGTCTTCCATTGGCCGGAATGGTTGTTATCTATACCTTCACTCTAGGTCTGTATTTGTCATGAGAGTTGAGGTGTGTTTCCTGTAGGTAGTAATTGGGTAAATTTCTTTCCTGATTCATCCAGCTACTCTGTGCCTTTCTAAAAGGGAGTTTAGTTCATTGGTATTCAGAGGGATTATTGACATAAATGGCTGTGTTTCCTTGTGTGTGTGTATGTGTGTGTGTGTGTGTGTGTGTGTACACTTGCTTTATGGAAAATCTTTTAAGAAATTTTTTCTTAAAAATAAGTGGCCTTCAGTAATTCTTTTTTTTTTTTTTTTTTTTTTGCTTTTTAGGTCACACCTGGCCATGCACAGGGGTTACTCCTGGCTCTGCACTCAGGAATTACCCCTGGCGGTGCTCAGGGGACCATATGGGATGCTGGGAATCGAACCCGGGTCGGCCGCGTGCAAGGCAAACGCCCTACCCACTGTGCTATCGCTCCAATCCCGGCCTTCAGTAATTCTTGCAAAATTGATTTAGTTGTTGCAAATTCTGCCAGTTCTTGTTTGTCTGAAAATGTTCTTATCCCTCCTTCGAGTCTAAATGATAGCTTTGCAGGGTATTGGAGTCTAGACTGGAAGGTTTTTCAGCAAGTACTTTAAATATGTCATTCTACTCTTTCCTGACTTGTAACATGTCATATAGAAGGTCAGTTGTGCCTTTATGCTGTTCCCCTTATATTTGAGGGTTTTCTTCTCTCTTGTTGCTTTTGTCTTTTGATTTTGTCATTTGATCATCATGTATTTTGGCATTCTCTTTTTGAGACTATTTTTTTTTGAATTCTTTGGTCCTCTTGAATCTGTGTAGAAATCTCTCTCAAGCTACCAGGAAAGTTCTGTTATTATTTCCTTGACCAGCTATTCGTCCCCCTTACGTTTTGTGTTCTTACGATTCAAAGATTATTTTTCTTGTTGTTATCCATTAGGAACCTTAATTCTCTTCCACTGTGTAAAAAACATCTGCCAGGGGGCGACTGGGGGAGAGCCTTGGCGGCTCTCCCCATGGGCCACCTCCAGGATAGAGGGGGATGGTCCCGGGGCTGCTCACCCACCTGGAGTGGCCTGGGCAATGGGGCAGATGGAGGAGGAAACAAGGGCCAAGCCGGTTGCTTGATCAGTTGTCGTTTATTCCATTCTCTCCTGTCTCTCTCTCCACTTCTCTCCTGGCTCTGGATCTCTCTCTGGATCTTGCCCCCCAACCCACTCTTACAGCCTAGTTAAATCCCCCCAGCATGAGGGGGTTGGGGCGTACACATAGGTGTGGTCACAATCAATAGGGGTAAGGTTCTTTTACCTCAGGGGATGCTGCTTTTAGGACAGATTCTCCTTCAGCAGCACCATCCACCCAAGGGCGGAGTCCCATGAGTGTGTTTCTCCTCTCCTCGTCCAGCAAACTTATAAGCATTCACAATATTAATAATTTTGTATGGGCACAATAAGAGATGCAGTAAGCTTATAGAATTGTTTTCCTGGGGCCATCTCGATCTCAGACTACAGTGCTCAGGCCAGATTAGTCTTTCCTACCCATAGCAGGGTCCTAGTCTCATCGTTACTTTTGGATCATGACAGCATTTGTCCGTGATCAAGCTCTTAACTTATAGTTAAGAATTCGGCACGTTGGCCAGGCCCATCTCGATGCCAGGGTAGCACATAACTCTCCGCTTGCCCTGGATCTGTCCCATCCCTTGTAGGGACCCTGTTTTTGGGGTGCTAGGAACTGAGGATAACTGAGGCTTAAGTGGAGAAAGCAGATGCCCAGGAATGAATAATATTCGAAGCCAATTAAATCTCAAGTTACAAAAGCATAATATTGTCTTCTTGTGTCTATATAAATAGGACATTGCTTTAAAGTAAATTATTCAAAAGACATAAGGAGAGGAGAAAGGCAATATTAACTTATAAATTCAGTGTCCTAGAAAGGTCTGACCTTACAAATTAACAGAGTCAGATTAGGGGGAAAGTTGATTAACTGTTTTGGGGAAGAGAGCCTAGAGAAGTGATTACAGCTAAACAAAGGGATGGAAATGACTCGGGAACACCTTGATGGGTGTGACTGGGGTAAGCCTAAACTCCTTGTGTCAAGGGGGGAAGGACAAAGCAATGTCATCCTACACCATTGTTTACATTTTTTCACTTTGTCATTAGTGATGGCCAATATTTTGTTTTCAATACCACTGATATTGGCATGCATGATGCAGTCCTCTGTATTTCTAATTGCTTTGTATTAGCGTAATGTTAGTTTCATAAAAACTGTTAGAAAGCATTTCTATTTTTCCCCCCCTATATCTTGGAATATTTTGAGGAGCAAAGGTAGTAAGCTCCAGAGGTTTGATAGAAATCACCAGCAACCCATCTGGTTCAGTGGTTTTATTATTGGGAAGACTTTAAAAAAAATTACTGTTTCTGGGGCTGGAGCGATAGCATAGTGGGTAGGGCATTTGCCTTGCACTCGGCCAACCCGGGTTTGATTCCCAGCATCTCATATGGTCCCCCGAGCACCACCAGAGGTAATTCCTGAGTGCAGAGCCAGGAGTAACCCCTGTGCATTGCTGGGTATGACCCAAAAAGAAGAAAAAAAAATTACTGTTTCAAGTTCCTTGCTTGTGACTGATATTTTCAGATTTTGTTTTCTCCCTGCTCAGTTTTGGGAGATTACATGATATTCTAAGAATCTGTACATGTGTATGTCCTCAGCTTAACAGTGTAATGCTGTTCATAGTAATCCATTAGGATACTTTTAAGTTCTGAGGGACCTATTGTAATTTATTTCCTGTAATATGATTTTGACTCTCAAGACTTTATTGACACTCATATTATGTCTCAATATGTTGTCTATCAAGGAGGTATATTTTATGTACACTAAAGAAGAATATATATTTGATTCGGTGGTGGAGGGACTTGTGGATGTCTATTAATCCTAATTCTTGCAAATCCTTATGCTTTGTTCATTAATGTTCTGCCTTTTTGATCTGCCCATTCCTTTCTTTCTTAGAGAAAGGAATTAGAATCTTAGAATCTTAGAGAGATTCATTTAAGAAATCTGATGCAAATCTTTTGTTCTTAATTTTTACCTTCAATGTAATGAAGTTTCTCTTCCTAATTCCCCCACAATTTTATTAAAGTACTGTAAGTTACAAATTCATTCATATTTGGGGTTTTGACATGCAATCAATGTTTTGAAACCAACTACGCCAGCAATGTTTGCTTCTCCAGTGTTCCCAGGTTCCCTCTCTTAACTCCCTCCCCTCTCCCCCCTGACCTCAAGTCTCTGCCTACCATGTTAATAGGCACCTTTTAAGTTTGGTTATTAAGATTTGGGTCTCATGATTTCAGTTTTGTGACTCTGAGGTTTGGATATTTAACTCTATTATTCCTTGACACCACTGATGTACCTACCCTCTGCCCCCACAGTTTCTCATCTATCTTTTCTCTCTTTCCCATTCAGTCTATGTTTTTTAACTTCTCCTTGATACTCTGAAGTCATGGGTAAATTTGACATATCCCCCTCAAAAGGTCAGTGAAGTATAGAAGTTGCATCCACTGACTTCAGTATGAAGAGTGTCTTCAGTGATAATCTTGCTAATGAGTCTCTATGGTTTGGGGTTCAGAGAATTAGAGCTGATAATAGATGGTGCAGCTCCCTGATCCAGGGGCTGGGGTTGGCAAGGAGGAGGCCTTCAGACTCCCAGACACAAGACTTTTCTTCCCTGTTATTTCTTTAGTGCATACTGACAAGATTCTTGCTCTTAGGTCAATCTTGGGTATTGTCTAAACTTATGATATATCGAGAGCTTAACCCAGACCTGGTTGCTATTCATTAATGTACCTGAAGTCCTTTGAGTTTTTTATTGTCCTTATGCTGTCTTCTCTGGGTGCAAAGTTCTGGCTCTCCTGACTCCAGTCTCTAGGTTGTCTCTCAGTTGGTGGAATTTGGTTCCCTCGAAGGTTCAAGGTTATGTTGTAGACCTATGTGGTCTAAAGGTGTCCTCTGAAAGTGGTGATCCTGCCCCTTATGTCTCCAAGTTATCTGTTCCCCTTGCAACTTAATTTCCTTATGAACTAAATGGGGCAGGGGAAACAGCTTATTCATTGATCCAGCCTGTTTGAGTTGTTTTACCTTATCTTACTTTGTATTATCTTTTGTAATATAAATGACTGAAAATAAAGGCAAAAAAGGAATATATATATAAACATCACCTTTATTATGTGTTTTCTACAAGCTCTCTAGAAAATGTTTTAATTAGCATAAATATAAAAGGAAATAATAGGGAGTTTGATCAAATTTATTTATAATTTTGACAGGGTCACGAAATGCTCCATTTAATTGCTATGAAGAAATAAATTCTCAACATGATAGGTTTGGAAACTGTGGTTTTGAAAATGGAAAATATATATTCTGTCCTTGGAGGTATGTTATGCAAGAATTATATATACTGTGTATACTAAGGTCCATTTAAAATTTTTACCTCTTTTTATGTTATTTATTCCAAAGTTTTCAGGCATCACTTATGAGAGTAAAACTCAAACATTACTCTAGCCCTCACATCTTTCTTGTGCTATGGTCTTATATTTTCAACTAATTTTACTTTACTTTGTAATATTTATCTATTTATTTATTTTGGCCTACAACTGCCAGTGCTCAGGGCTTATTTATGCCTGTGCACCCAGGGATCACTCATGGCGGAGCTCAGGGGATCATATGGGGTTCTGGAATCGAAGCCAGGTTGGATGCATGGAAGGCAAGTGTCCTGCCTGCTGCACTATCTTCCTCCCTCAACTAATTTTTAAATGCTTATATACAAGTGATCATTAGGTTCCAATGATCCAAATCTTTCAACTTAAGATGGTAAATAATAATACATTTTTGTCACTTTTCTCTCAGAACTTGTTACTTTTCTCTATAGCATGATGTCATTTTATTCCTTGCTTAAGCTAAAGATTTTGTCTATTAAATGATGATTTATTTTCCCTGCATCTAAAATTACATTTCTGATATTTTAGAATCATGAATTAATTTAAAATTACATTTATTAAGTACTTAGTATGGAAAGGGAGGATTTAAGATGAAGAAGTGAATAAAACTCCAAATGTAAGCTCTCCTTGTCCCCCCAACCCTAAATCTATATTGAGGGAGAAATTGGGTGCAGACCCAGATTTGGATTCCTGTAGACAGAACCTTGCTGAGGGAGGGAATGTGGAATCTGGGAAACAAGAGCAGGCAGTGAGAGAATTCTCAAGTGAAAAAATAGAAATATGACAGTGGAAATTGGATAAGGGTGAGGTTTGGGTGATGTGGAAGACTTTCACAGAGGAGATAATTGGTGGCCTTAGTTGCTTCTGGTTGTATTTCTGGGATGTTGGGCAGTAGGGAATCTCCTTAACATACCGGAAGTGAATGACTCCAACCAAAAAATCAGTTAATATAGCAGTTGTAACAGTTGTCTTTTCCTGTCCAGCCTATAGAGTCCAAGAGAGCTCTGCCCAAAAGGCAGTGTGGTTCTTACACTTCACTGTGTTTAAAGTTACACAAGTCACACTTACTAGATAAATGCTACATCACTCTTCCCTGTCTAGGAGGGCAGTCAAGTTTGACATTCAAGCCATACACAGCTCGCTAGTTCTTTAGAGTGCAGCCAAACGTGAGTTTCAAACCCTGCTTAGTTTCTCATACTTATAGGCTTAGTCTCAGATCTGCCAGTTTGGTTCTTGTCTAGCACAGCAGGTCCCTGCAAAGGCTGAAAAATCAGAACGAGAGATTTATGGCTAGATCCAAAGAGCTCAGAAAGGCAGTATCAGTGTAGTAAAATACAATGGTAGAAACTTCCAATCTGCTTAAGGTCTAGCCAAAATATGAGCTGTTGCAGTAAGGTTTGGTTAGATAGTCTGAGGCATTAAGATATGCGCTCGAAAGAAATACTTTATGGAGGATCACAAACTGTCTCTGGTGTTGTGCTGTGCCCCAAAGCACCCTGTTCAGCCCCTTTTATTAACTAGCTTAATGTTCTAACCAATGATATTCAGCCACATAGACAGAATATACAAATTAACTTAGTCAACAGAAACAGTATCAAAGTCAATTACATAACAGGAAGCATAGTCAGTTAAAGTAACAGTAACAGAAAAACAATTTTTACCTCCAAGCCTAGTTAGGCCTGAGATTGTGAGATGTTGTACACCAACAATGAGCAAAGTCACCTGGGGACATACACAAACCTGAACTCTCTAGTGCCACCAAAGTTCTTCTAAACTGGTGTCAAAACTCAGAGACTGTCAGAAAATTAGTAAATATGGTAACTTAACAGACCATTTCAAACACAATTCAGCATATCTCAGGATAGTAGGAACTGGAGCCCCTGATCCTCTCTTACAAACTCAGAAATCAGCAGAAATCTCTGGGCTACAGCCCTGACTGACTAGACTTCAAAGCTACCAGGGGCACTAGGACCACAAACCCAAAATTAAAAGCAGCAGTTGACGCAGTGAGTGAGAGGTCTGAATCATTGGGTAAACTTGTTCATACTTGAAGCTACACGTCTAAACACCAAAGAATAATGAAAATATTAAAAGAAATAAAGTAAATTTTCTATACCAGTGAAGCCCAAGAATGTCCTCATTTACATCAGAATGTTGTAAGCTTTCTGAGGAGGACTTTAAAGCAGCAATCCTTGCAATAGTTAATGATATGCAGAAGTCATTAGAAGGAAAACACTTTGTGAAGTTTCTAGGAAAAACTGATAAGAAAAACAATTCACTGTATCACTGTTAATCCTTTGCTCATCAATTTGCTCGAGCGGGCACCAGTAAGGTCTCCATTGTGAGACTTGTTGTTACTGTTTTTGGTATATCGAATATAACACGGGTAGCTTGCCAGGCTCTGCCATACGGGTGAGATAACCTCGGTAGCTTGCCGGGCTCTCCAAGAGGGACGGAGGAATCAAACCCAGGTCTGCCGCATGCAAGGCCCTACCCGCTGTGCTATGACTCCAATTAAACAAGACTAATCCAAACAGCAGAAGGTATGTAGCTGAGATGTTTGAAAGCAGGGCAGAAAAAACCAAACTTTACATCAGCGACTACAAGGAGAAGACAAAAAATTCAATGATAAATAAGAAAAAAACAAATGAGCCTGAGATTTACAGGGGATAACATCAAGAATAATGACCACAGAGGAATTCCAGAAGATTAGGGAAAAGGGAAAGGGGAAGAATTATTGGTAGAAGAAACAATAGCTATGAATTTCACTACTGTAGAGGAGAGACTTGTGCAATAATTCAGGAAATTAAAGAATTCTGAGCAAAACTAATGCAGACAAAGGAGCTCCAAGACAAATTGCAATCAAAATGTCAAAAAACAAAAAGGGTCTTTTAAATGCAAAATCTTATATAAAGGGGAAGCTCCATCAAAATCACAATAGATTGTCTCATATGAAACTCTACAAGTAAGATGAGAATGGCAAAATATTTTCAAAGTATTGAGAGAAAAGAACCACTAACCAAGAAATCTTTATCCTGCTAGGGAGGAAATATAAACATTTACAGGCAAACAACAGCTGAGAACACTCGCTGCCTCCAAATCAACTCTACAAGGAATAATAAAGGATCTATGAAAAGAAAGTGCAGTCAGAAGCAAAATCACTGTATCACTGTCATCCTGTTGCTCACCGATTTGCTTGAGCGGGCACCAGTAAGGTCCCCATTGTGAGACTTGTTGTTACTGTTTTTGGCATGTGGAATATGCCACGGGAGCTTGCCAGGCTCTGCCGTGCAGGTGAGATACCCTCGGTAGTTTGCCAGGCTCTCCAAGAGGGGAGGAAGAATCGAACCCGGGTCGGCCAGGTGCAAGGCAAATGCCCTACTGCCGTGCTATCGCTCCAGCCTATGAAAAAGAAAGTGCAATCAGAAGCAAGATAGTATATAAAATTATTAAAATAAAAAAAGGTGGAAAGAAAGTAAGGAGGCTCATGGACAGAACACTAGATGTATGCCTAGAACACTAGACATATGCCTAGAAAACTGGGAAGGAGAAATAAGCTCAGAACATCAGTTATAAGCTATGTGCAAACATTAAGACAAAAACATATTAAAATAGGGTCACAGGTCTGAGAGAACCTGGGCCCTCCATGACATAAATTTCTTTTGCATTCCTTGTCTCAGCGCCTCTGACTGAAAGAACATTCATGCAACATCTGGCGCCCAACGTGTAGGCCTGAAGAATCTATACTATCTAGGAAGAGCTGCAAAACTAGAGCCTGAAACTAGAGTGAAATAAAGTTCAGAGAATGCAAGAGAATGCATTCTTAAAAGCCTCAGCCAATTTTAATGAAGAATTTAGCTGTTTCACAAACAGAGGTACAGAAACCATCAAAATAAACAAAGTTTTCTTATGTTTCCATAAACATTGGAAGTTCAAGTGTTTTCTTATGCTTATTTATATCAAAGTTTGGTAAAAACCAGCAGCCTTTTTCTGCATCTGAAAGCATCTTTGTATTATGAAATTGTTAAAGTATCTGTTAGTAAGCTCATGATTTGAAATAATTAAGGTACAAGAACTATTGAAATTAAGTCAAAGAAGATTTACTCATGTTTCATAAAAACTGATGGTTTAAAGGTCTTATGCTGTTATGTCAGTGTACACGTGTATCTGCATTGGATAACTAGAATGAGAGTTGAAATAATTGTGATACGTAAAAATAGGTTGAAAGAGTAATAGTTTAGTTTAAAATGGAAGTTTCTAGAGTTGGTTGCAAAACTTAACCTACCAGTGTTTTATTTGATCTCTGGTGACTAAAATTCCTAGAGCTACTTAGCAAAAAATTATAATAGGTTAATCTCAGATGTCAGCCTGATAGCCTGAAGCTACAGCGTTGTGCCTTCTTAAAAGTTTTACTTAAAAGTTTTAAAAATATCTGGTTTTCCTGCTGGAATTTTGGACCAGCTTCATTCAGGCCTTTTTGCTGAAGGAAAAAAGTGAGTCACTCTAAGACCAAGCGGCTAACAATGGCCCCTTTGGTTTTAGTAACTAGTTTCTGAGAATGGAGAATTGCATGGAAAATGTGGGAAATTTACTGACTAGATTATTAATCAGTCTGTCCAGTATGTGAAAATGCATGCTATTATGATAACTTTATTTCAAACAAAGCTTTGTCACCAGGTATCAACCTAGTCCTGATCTTCAGAGAACTTTGTATACAAGTGTTAAATCCTTAATGTTTCATGGTTCATGGTAATCTATGAGTTTTCATTTTTTTGTATCTTTGTTTTCCTAGAAATTATAACTCTAAAGAATCCTCGTTAAGTACTAATGTGAAGTGAACTTTTGCCCAATGAATATATGTTGTAAGAACTTTAATTGTGAGCATCTTTAAACCTTCTTGAATATCTATAGAATTTATGTAATGCTGTTGAAATGGTACTGCAGAGTAGTTTTGTCATGTTAAATGAGATGATTGGTAACTTGTATCCAAAACTAGGAGATCATGTGTTAGTAAGATCAGTAAAGTAAGAGTTTAAACTTGTGGGATGACTATAAGAATATAGATATAAGTCTTAAGTCAGAAAGGTAATGGATGAAGATTTCAGCTGTGGGAAAAAGGAAGGGAATCCTGTTAAAGTGAAGTTGATTTTGAAATGGGTTAAAGGAAAATTACAGAACAGCATGAATGTAAAGGAATGTGTAGAAGCTATGAAATTGTGTTTGAAGAAAAGGCACTGATCAAACTTCTGTTATAAGAAACTCTTTAAATCACATCTGCAGAATTGTTCTAGTACCCTTTTGGTAAGATCTATGGAAAAGATATTGGACAGATTATCTGGATTCTTGTTATGGTGCTCCTAGATAATTAAATTCTTCAAAAGTTGCTGGAAATCAAGTATTTTTTTAAATGGGATTAAATGGATATAGTCCAATTAGAATTGGACTCCTGGTACAGTGCTCTTATTAATGGGAAGTCAAGGTTTTCAACATGAGATTAAACATGATGTTAAACAGTATGCTTTATCTCTACAGATTTTAGCTTCTTTTGACTAGGACCCACAACAAACGGGTGTATTACATCTCATTGTGAGTAGTGAAATGCTTTTCTTTTGTACCTTCAGTATGTTTTTGATGTTTCATGGCACTATGTTGGTTTGCATAAATCCAGGTAAAAGTCTTTCCTCTCTGTAATAGGGTCTACCCCTCATGCAGACAGGAAAAACCAGCTATGGGACCCAAAGTTCTCTTCCAGAGAAACAGTCAAGAGATCGGTCTAAATGACAGGAGCAGGTATTTAACAGGTACTGTTTCAAGTACTCTACAAACCTCAGGGAGACCCTAGAGTCAGGCCGGGGCAAAGAAAGACTGGAAATCAATACTGGTATGGAGAATGAGGAATCTGGAAATCTGCAATGATGAACTCAGCTTGGACCTATTCTCAGCGTCAAGAAAAACCCTGGAAACCAGAATCTTTCCCAGCCTTGATGAAGGGATGGGATACACTCCTTTCTGCCAGGACACCTCTATGGAAAATGAGGCCCAAGGCCACCTCCAGTTCAACCTGAAGGCTTGAGGCCATCAAGTTCATCATGGGACCTGATTTTATGGCCAGGCCTGGGTAACTCTGATGTGCCAGATAAGATTAATGCCGTTATTGGTGTGTCTCCTGTCTTTAGCCAACACCCAGAACTTCTCAGTAAATAATGGGGTACCCCAAATGGAGAGTTCTCTAATCTTTCTGTGTTTATGCAAAAGAACAAGTCAGGTTTGTTAAGCCATCTGACAAAATTTTGAAATGAAGGTGGAGAGAAAACCATGTTTCTGTAACTTACTTTTTGTAAGAATCATACTAATTATACAGAGGTGATTGACTAAGTGTATTCTAATCTTGATTTAAAAGGTACTCACTTTGGGTAATTTAGGTAAAACTTGGTTTGCTGGCTGTAGGAAAGCAGCCTAGTCTATAAAGGAATTCAATGTCATACATGCTGTCACTAGTCTGACCAGGGCATTGGAAGCCAGAGCGTTACTAGGGGGAACCTCAGCTCAAAGTACAGACTTAATAAATGGCTTTCACCCAGCCTGTGAATTGGCCGAAGTGTCAAGAATAGGCATCTAAACTGGTTCTAACTATTCACTTTTAATTCTATGAACACAGTCATTTGGAGAGAACAAGAATTTTTAATAGCTCTTAATTCTTGTTCCATCATGGGATTAATACCCCATCCTGAAAATATTTCCTCTAAGCCAGAATATACAGCAGGTGAGGAACAACGGGCATTGGAATGAGGTTTCCAGAAGGAAGTTGATGGGTGGTTCACCAAACAAGGAAAATTGTTAATCCCTGGACCAATGCAGTGGAATATTATTAAGGGTTATGCTTTAACACTAGTGAAAACCACCTTCCATGGGAGGGGGCTGAACAGGACAGTAACTGAACAGGAAGTAAGGTGGTAGAAGAAACTCAGAACTGTGCTTTCTGTGCCCTTAATAAAGCTAGTGGAAATCTTGGGCCTCCTCTCCTAACACCTGTTCAGCATCAAGGAATTTACCTGGGAGAGGATTAGCAGCTTGACCTTATGCAAATGATCAAATGCTCAGATTTTCATGGTATAAATATCTATTGGTTCTTATTGATAGCTTCAGTGGATGGCAGAAGCTTTTCCAATCTGAGAAGTGGCTTGTTGCTTCTATGCCATTAGAAAAATCTGGACACAGGAAGTCATTTTCTATCAACCCAGCCTGTGGGTGAAGCTATTCCTTTGCATTATTATTATTTTTTTGTGTGATAGAAATGGGTAGGCATTATGTTTCTTTGCTTTCTATTAACTCCTATGCTTTCTAAGACAGCAAACCACATTCTAACTGGATCAGAAAGGACTTTCTCCAGGGTTTAGTCTAATCTTTTCAAAGTGACATCATTCAGTCTGCTTGATCTGATCTTTTCTTTCAGATAACTCCAGGAACCCAATCAATTCACTGCCTGGGACCCACTAAAACAAAGGTAGCATGAGATTGCACCCCTTGCGCAGGCAGGGTCAGTGCCCCTTTGTCAGCATGAAACAGCTCCAGAAGACTGGACCTTCAACCATTCTCCCTTAAAGATTTAAGGGGGTGCAGTCTCTAGGGAGGAATATGATGCAGGCAGGTAGATAGGGAAAGGCCCTTAGTAATGAAACTTAGGCCAACAGAACTTCTGGGAGGAAAATCCTAAGACTGATCTGCCCTGTGGATACAGAAAAGAGACCTGATAAGACCTTCAGCCGACCGTGAGGAGGTTGGACCCCTCCCCATGAAGTTCCTCAAACCCTCGGACCTCTCCCTTAATCTGATTAAAACGTAATCCAGCCTTGAGAAGACTCCAGAATTTGCAGATCAAGACAACCTGGGAAGAGCCTATAAAAGCCACCTTGAACAAAGGAAGGGCGCGTACATGCTGCTTGAGCCCATGTGCTGCTTGCGCCCTCGTGGCCGAGCACATGTGGTGCCTGAGCACATGTGTCACCCACATCTCCCTCTTGAGATGTGGACTTTCATGCTTTTGTGTCTAATTCTAGGATGTGTACAGGGGCTCTCTCTGCCCTTAGAGAAGGCCGTGATTGCTCTTGAGTGCATTACTCTCTCTCTCTCTCTCTCTCTCTCTCTCTCTCTCTCTCTCTCTCTCTCTGTCTCCCCACCCCACAACTTGAAAATTGTCCAAATAAAATCTATTAATCACACACAACAAAATATATATTAAAATAAGAAAGAGGAGGCAAATAGAGGCTAATAATCACATTAAAAGCCAGTATAAAATTCAAATAAAATAAAAACACAAAGGTATGTCAAGCAACAAACCACCTAAAATTCTCATAGGAAAATGATAATGGATTTCTGTAAATCAATAATGTTAATGGAATGAATTAGCATTAAAAGAGATAGAGTGGCTGGGTGGATTAGCAAATAAGACCCAACCTTCTGCATACAAAATGTGCAATTATATTTCCCAAATATCTGGTGTGATAGTACAGTAGGGAGGGCACTTGTCCTGCACAGGCTGACCCATGGTTGATTCCTGGCATGCTGTGCGGCCCTTTGATCCCTACCAGGCATGATCCTTGAGTGCAGAGTCACAGCTGGGTGTGGCCACCAAACCCTAATTAGAACCCAACAAAGTAAACATAGGCTTAGGGCAAAAACTTGAAAAACAATTGTACAGGCTAACAGTAATTGACTAAAAAATTGGCTATACTTGTACCAGACTAAATAGCTTTCACTCTTAAAGTACTATATATAAGGCTAACAATTACATACTTGGCCAAAGGAACTAGGGCTAAAATAAAAATCTGCTTTTTCTAAAGCTGTGTCCTTTCTTGAACATGAATTCCTTTATTTATCTCTTCTTACCCTTCTCCAAGTATTTTTCAATAAAATATGTTTTGCTTTATAAAAATATTAAAAAAGTAGTGAGTGGGTGAAAATACTTGCCTTGCAACCATTTGATAAAGTACAATATTCAAGGTATGTAAAGCACTCACAAAGTTCAATAATGATCACAAAGACAGCAAAACCAACTTCATCAAAATATGGGGAAATATGAACAGATACCTCCTCAAAATATATTCATAATCAATAAGCACAAAATATTGTTCATTATCAGTTATTAACTGGAAATGAAAATTAAAATAGTGATATACCACCTCACATCATTGTGAATGGTCTATATAAAAGTTTACCAAGAGCAAATATTGGTTGAGATGCACAGAAAAATGGAACCTCATTCATATTGTTTTGAGACTTCTCGAAAATAAAAAATAGAACAAATGTTGACTTACCAATTTTAATCTTTGTCTCTATTACATGAAAACAAAGACAAAAAATATTTGAAAACATATATGCTCAGCGAGATTTATTATAGGGCTATTTTTAGTAGCCAAGATTTAAAAGAATCAAACTACCTATTAATAATTAAGGCATAAAGGAAGTAGAGGATATCCTACTGAGTCAATCAGAAAGAAAGGGATGGATACAGAATGATCTTTTTCAAATATGGGACTTAAAGATACTTAGTAAGGGAGCAACAGAGGGCCAAAGGAGACATAATGGGAGAATTAATCCACAAATTGAGTTGGGGGAGGGAATAGAGAAAAGGGTGTTAGGGTCCTGGGGATAGGGAAGTATGTACACTGGTGATGGGTGTGAGGTTGGAATTGTGTGCATGAGAAACCGTTATTTATAGTGTTGTAAATATTAGAATCTCAATACATCTTTGAAAAGAAAGAAATAGAAGTTTTGACACGCACACCTTCACACACAATGGAATTCTGGCCAGAGATACATTTATATACACCTTCGATGGAGCTAATGGGATCATGGTAAGCAAAATTAGTCAGAGGGAGGAAAAATGCCAGATAGTTTTATCCATATGTAGTATATAGAGAAGCAAATAAAAGAAATAGATAGTATTAAAAATGACAAAGTGTTGACCTTTAATTACAAAACATATAACCAAGCACTGGATGGTGGGTGTGCAGAGGAATTGGAAGGAAGGAAAAGGTAGACCAGAAGTTATGCCAGGACTGTGGTCGAGGGGGTTGAGCACTCTGGTAGGATGGAGGGGCAGCAGTTTTGTTTGTCACAAGAATGAGCATGAATGAGCTTGTAACTGTGTTACTTCAGCTTCAGTACATAATTAAAAATGACCTATTAAACTTTACAATAACCTAGTATGTACCAGTCACCAGGATGAATATTAACCTGTAAAGTAAAAATGGTCTTTACGGAATGCAAACTGCAAAAACTAGCCATATACTTTGATGCCTCCTTCATTTATGCTATTACTTATATTTAGAAATACTGCCTGTTTAATTTCTATTAATTTATTAATTTATAATTTGATTCAAAAGTATCTTTGTTCTAAGGTTTTACCTACCTGCTGAACTAGAATGTATCCCTCTGTAAAATATCTAAGAATTTATTTAATTTGTAACCCTTTTAGTAGAATTTGAATACTAATATTAGATCTTTGTGCATAGAGGTCACTACATATCTGTCTTTTGTTTTTCTACAAAAGAATATAAAATACTTAAACTTATTGACTACTTGTTGAGCAATAAGTAGTCTGATTATATTATGCTAATTATTATGTCTTGTTATAATGTACTTACTGGAAATAAGTATATAAATTCTGCATAGTGAATATGAGACCATAAGTTACATTGAATCTAAAGTTTACATCAATGGTTTTGTATTTTTATTTTTTTAATTTAAATATTAATGTTAAACATTGCATGTTACTTAGATTCATAGGCTCATAAATGGAGAATGATTCTTTAGTTTTGTTAAAGAAAGAAAATCTAAGATACTTCTAATAAATTATTAGTGTCTAATAATCATATTTTAAATTTTTGCAGAGATCTTATATGTGGAAGATTAATTTGTACCTACCCCTCTACAGTTCCTTTCCATCGAGACAATGCTTCTGTGATTTATGCCTATATAAAAGGCACTTTATGTGTAACTATAGACTACAGAGTGCCTGTCACTGATCCGGATCCTATGAGAGTTGAGAGTGGTGCTAATTGTGACACTGATAGGGTAAATTATTTAAAACTTATTTTTATATATAAATATAATTCTAAATATTTAGGCATCAAATTTTTATGCATTTTAATGCTGTGTGGTATTATATATTTGGTTAAAGAGAAGAGAATTATGTTTATATTGGTCTCCAAATATTGTGGGAAATGGGAATATTTGATCCCTTTAGAATTCAATGTTGTGAGGAAGGAAAAACCAAGTGTTTGAATAGGCAAAAGATTCTGGAATGCATTTTAGTTTAGCAACTCTGATAGCGTGAACATTTTATTTTATTCTTGGAGATGAAAAATATATACTTAGTAATATGCATCTCTTTGTGGAGCCTTAGATCAAAGCACAATTCAAATAAAACTGCTTTACATCACGTCTTACTTTGAACCTTTTGCAAGTTACTTAACCAGTCTGAGATATTGAAACTACATATAAAAAGGAAATAATAACATTTATTATATGGAACTGTTCTCGACATTATATGAAATAACCATATATAGTTCTTATCACAACGCTCAGCACACAGTAATAAAATATTGGATGGCTATTAAAATTGATAATTACTGTAATTTTTTATATTTAAGCTGATCCCTCTCTGGAACAAGTAAATTATTTCTAAATCTCATTTGATTCCTGATGGTATTGGAATAGAAGGTTTTAACCTCAACTTCGAAGTGATGTATTATTTCCATCATTTTCATCTGCTAAACTTTCAGTTGTTGTCGTTCTAACACCAAAAATATCTCTCTGCTTACCACTCCCACTTTTGCTCTCTCTCTTTCCCTCTGATAACTATTTTGATGCAGTATAGTAGCTAGTTTTGTTGTTTTGACTGTTTATTTACTTCAGTAATCCATTTCCCAAATATAAGTGAAATAATTTGAAAATTGTCTTTCAGTTCCTTTTAGTATAACCCCTTCAAGTTATATCCACTTTGTTCCAAAGGGCAGAGTTTTATCTTTTTTTACGATTAATAGTAATTCACTGAATATTTATACCTTAGCTTCTTTATCTATTTTTAAAAATCTGTTAATGGGCATTTAGGTTGATTCTGTTTTACTGTTGTGAATACTTGCATCACTGTATCACTGTCATCTCATTGTTCATTGATTTGCTCAAGGGGACACCAGTAACATCTTTATTTGTGTCTGTTGTGTATTAGTGTAGCCGAATGGCACCTGCTCGCTCCAGAAACATGAAGAGCACAGTTGTTGTTACTGTTTTTGGCATATCAAATACAACTCGGGAAGCTTGCCAGGCTCTGCCCTGCAGATGGAATACCCTCTGTAACTTGCCAGGCTCTCTGAGAGGGACCGAGGCTTTTGGGACCTACTCTAATAGTCCTTACGGGTGTTCCCAGCCTTTTTGATTGGCTGGTGTGTCCTAATGATCTGCATGCTGATAAATAGGCACCTACCTGCGTCTCTGGTCAACACCTGGGACATTTGGGGCCTCAGGTTGATCTCTTTGAGATTGATGGAGTGCGCCTGGAGGTTGTTGAGCAGCTGGCAGAGCAGGACCCCATGGAGGAGGGTCTGTGCCAGGTCGAACACCCTTGCCAAGTTTCAGGTCACCCAGTGGCTGGCGGGCAGCACCCTGTAGTGGATGAGCCACTGAGCGCACTGTGGCCGAGGCTCCATGCCCGAAGGTGCCAGGACTTGGTCGGGCGGCAGTGCCCACCCCCCCCCCCCCCACGTGCCCCGTAATGCCATTCTACCCAAGTCCTGCAAAAAACAGCCCAAGATGTCCAGCAGGGGCCACGCGCAGAATTCTCTGCCTGGTGTGTTGAGCTGCACGCGGTCCAAGGTGAGCTGGTGAGCTGGGTTTGGGAGAGCTCAAGAGGTTTGGGCGGCATGGGCGCCGAATAGCCTAGTGCTACAAAAACATAGGGGTGAAGTGTTCATTTCAGCAGTGCATATATTGAAACTGGAGCAATACAGAGGAGATTTGCAAAGATAATACTCAAACTTGTGAAGCATTCCATAATACATTTTATAAAGTGGCAAAAATACCCTTTGGAATTAGTGTTTTAATATCTTTTGAATATATTCTAAGAGCTTCCAATTTTATTAAGAAGTCACCCCACTATATTTTAAATGACTCCATCAAATTAGATGTCCTCTAAGAGACCCATGTTTCATCTTCATGTCACAGTATTTCTAATCTTTTTAATGTAACCCACTCTTATGGGTGCGAAATGATATTTTATTGTGATTTTTAAAATTTGTATTTCTCCAATAAGCTATGTCGATTATTATAACATATCTGTTAACCAGCTGTAAGTCATCTTTTCAGAAGTGCATAAGATATTTTTTCCATTCAGCTTCTTATTTTATATTGAGTGTGTAATGAGCTAATATCTTTTATATTGTGAATATCATCAACCCATTGTCAGATAATGAAGTGCAAATATCTTTTTTTAAAAAACATTTTTGTTAAAACATTGTGATTCACAGTTATTCATAAAACAATTGTTTCAGCCATTGAGTGCTCCAACACCGCCAGAGTGACCTTCCCTCCACCAATGTCCCCAGTTACTCTCCCAACTCAAAAGAACATGCCCCCTTACCCCTTAGTGATATGCAAATACCTTAATCTCAACTGTCAGGTTGTCTTCTGTTTTTGTTAGGGTTTTTTTTTAGTGAAGCAAAGTGGTTTTTAATTTACATAGAGAATTGTGAGGGGAGAGAAAGCATGAGATACTTACTCAAGAGAGAATACAGTTTCTCCAGAGGGGAAAAAGCAGAGATTAGCTTTTGGGAGAAGGTTATATACATTTTCTCCAAATTCTTGGCCTAAAGCACTCTGAATTCATAAAAGTTATTCTATATAAAAGTTATCACAAGGAAAGCCTTGCTCTCTTGGTGGTCTCTTCATCTTCTTCATGGCTAGTAATTTCTCCTGTATATTCTTCTCTCCTCCTCGCCCCCAGGAGTCCACCCTCTGGGTATTTACATCTCAAATATCTCAGTATTTGCATCTCAAAGAGATGACTTTCTCATTCTTTTGGATGCTGTTTAGTGCCTCTGTCACTGTCACTGTCATTCCATTGCTCATCGACTTGTTCAAGCAGGCACCAGTAACGTCACTCATTGTGAGACTTATTGTTACTGTCTTTGGCATATCCAATACGCCATGGGTAGCTTGCCAGGCTCTGCTGTGTGGGCTAGATACTCTTGGTAGCTTGCTGGGCTCTCCGAGAGGGGTGGAGGAATCAAACATGGGCCGGCCGCGTGAAAGGCGAATGCCCTACCGCTGTACTATCGCTCCAGCCCATCTCTATCTACCATCTTGAAATAATCCCCTTCCTCTACTCCCCCACCTCCAGGCTGCACTCCAGATTAATCTGTGAGTGGTACAGGGTTTCACCTGTGAAGATTTGTTTTTTTAACTGATTCTTGCTGAGAAAGGGTGTGAACCTGCTATGTAAGGAACTAAAATCTCATTCTAACTTAATATTAATGTGACCCAGGCAATGGATTATTGAGTTTCAAAGTTATCAGTCTGAAAGAAAAATGAGATAAATTAGACAATTAAAAAAGAAAAAAAGATCTGGATGAAAGAAGCATTCCCTGGCCCAAGAAGGGCAGAGTGTTTAAGGAAACATGAAAATATGGCCATAGCATAAGCTTTTGTTCCTTTCTTTGAGTCTACTATGAAAATGTTCGTATCTGTTTCTGTAGGCTTGCTACAGAAGGCACACTACTAGGTTTTAAAGAAGAATAAAGTCTAGTTACTCTTTAGGAATTCTAAGTCCTTCATGGGTTTCGGAGGCCTTCTATTGATTTTTTACAAAAATATAGCCTGGAGCTGGAGTGATAGCACAGTGGGTAAGGCATTTGCCTTGCACTCGGCCCACCAGGGTTCAATTTCCAGCATCCCATATGGACCCCCAGCATCGCAAGGAGTAATTCCTGAGTGCAGAGCCAGGAGTAAACCCTGAGCATCACTGGGTGTGACCCAAAAAGCAATATATATATATATGTATATATACATATACATACATATATATATATATATATATATATGGCTACTACACTTTGCATTTCTATCACTTCTAATTGTATTTTGTTTTGTTTTTTTTTCTTTTTGGGTCACACCTGGCAATGCACAGAGGTTACTACTGGCTCTGCACTCAGGAATCACCCCTGGCAGTGCTCAGGGGACCATATGGGATGCTGGGAATCAAACCCGGGTCGGCCGAGTGCAAGGCAAACGCCCTACCCGCTGTGTTATTGCTCCAGCCCCCACTTCTAATTGTAATTTTCTCATTTTTTCTCACACTTTCTTCTGCTTTGCTATGTCATCATTTTTTGTTCATTAACTATTCTCAATATGGTGTCACTAAAGTCATTCCTTGAGAGTTTACAGAACTTATGGTTACTGCTAAAGACTTTTGTATTATTTTTCCCATTGAGTTTGGTGGATTTCTGTGTGCCTCCTCCATTGTGTTTGCTGTGTTCCTGCTATGCTAATGATAAGTCCTTGGGAGTCTGGCCATGGGAGTCTCTGAGGGATTAGGCTGGGTATTGCTCTTTCCCTTACTTGCCTACTTTACTCAGTGATGGGAGATATTAATATGAGCTATGTGATATGTAATGAGGAGAGCATGTGCTACTTCACAATTCAGGAGATGTGGAGGTGGGCTCTCTGAGATGGTAGAAATGGGATACTGAGGCAGCCAGGACTGAACTGGAAGGGAGGGAGGAGGATCCACTTCCAGTTTCAAAGTGGCCTAGGATGGCTCTGTGAGGTTGTCTTCACCCAGAAGAGCAGAGGAGCAAGCCAAGGATCAGATATATAGAGATGGGCATGCTGAGTTTTAAATAGTGTAAATACTTTATTGTCTTCCGATGTGTGATTTCTACTAAGAAGCATAATGAAAATTATGCTTTCATTTTTCTAGAATTTCCTCCTCTTCCTTCTCCTCCTTTTCCTCCTCTTCTTCCTCCTCTTCCTCCTATTTCCTTCCTTGTCTTTTTTTCTTTTGTTATTGGGCCACACTGGTGATACCCTAGGCTTAGGGATCATTTCTGGTTCTGCTTAGGTGACCATAAGATCAACCCAGAACACCTGGGTTCAAGGCAAGCACTTTACCCACTGGACCATCTCTCTAGCCCTTCGTTAGAGTTTCTGTTGAAAAAAAATCTAATAAATTAGTTGGTTATATGCTTTCACCCTTGTATTTTATTGTAACTGAATTTTGATAATTTTAAAATGATTGGTTGCTTTGAAATGAAGTAAAATTGGTTGCAGTCCCCTGTTTTGCTGCTGGTGAAGTTTTCTGGATCTTAGTGTCATGCCTTGTCACTGGTTCTTGTGTATCACGGATTTCTACCACTGTCAAAACTTCAGGGGATTTAGTTTAGAAATAGTTTATATTACATTCAACCATTGTCCATAGTTTACTTAGACATCTCAGAAATCCTTGAATAAAATAAACTTTAAAATGCTACATGCCCCAAAGGAAAAATAGCAAGAGAAATAGAAAAAACGTTAAATAAATAAAAAAAATTTAGTACAAAAAATTTGGTGTCAGAGAAAGTTAATTAAGAGCTTCAGTACAGATTTTATCTTTGAATGACTATGGCTTTATATTATAAACTTACTGATTAAAATGTTAAAATATCCAAACTCTCATAACTTGGAAATTTTTGTATGTGTTTTTCTTTAGGTTTGTTACAATGGAAAATGTTTAGAAAAAAGATGGCTTGTGAATAGAGCACGTACTTGTACAGCTCGTTGCAATAACCATGGAGTAAGTAAGCACATGATTTATATTACCTCAAATCTATTTTAGACACCATTTCTACCACTGATTTATTTATTTAACCCTTATTTAGTTTTTAGTATGTGCTCTGTTATATCCAACTTCAATACCAAGCTGAAAGAATTTATTACAGATAAGTTTTGAAAACTCTATATAGATATATTATTGGACTTGGACACTTTTTTACAGAGTATTAAATGTTAAATATTTCACTAAATGCATTAACTTTATTGTTAAAGGAAGGAAATTATTTTATAATTTGAATTTGTAAATGCAGGACATTGAGAGAAAGTGTTGGTTTTATCTATCTTAAAAAAAAACTGCATTTGCTCCACCGAGATTCGACCCTAGTGGCCATACTTCTGTGCGGCTGCTCTGCTGCTGATTGACCACGATCTGGAGGCTAGCTAGACTACTTTTGGTTCCAGGAACTGCTTGCAGCCATGTCTCTAGACTGTGAACTAAGCCACAGCCCCACGCCGGCTGAGGAGGGGAAAGATCCTTCTTTCTAGGTTTTTTTTCCCTTTTCTGGGAGAAGCATCATGGCATCCGTCATATTATGAGGACTATTACGCAGGTACAAACTTGGTGGCACAGGAAGGAGAAAAAAAAAAGACTTACAAACTTGAAACAGCAGGACACGTGGGCAGTCTCGGGTCAGGGGTGATACAGGCACACACTTGGCCAAGATTCGACCCTAGTGGCCACACTTTTGTGTGGCCACTCTGCTGCTGATCAACCATGATTCGGAGGCCAGCTAGACTGCTTTTGGTCCCAGCAACTGCTTGCAGCCATGTCTCTAGACTGTGAACTAAGCCATTGCCCCATGCTGCTCCAGGAAGGGAAATCATGCAATTTCTAACATAAATCTCCCTGGACTTAATTACTAAAATACTGTCACTGTCACTGTTACCCTGTTGCTCATTGTTTGTTTGAGCGGGCACCAGCAACGTCTCTCATTGTGAGACTTATTGTTACTGTTTTTGGCATATCGAATACGCCATGAGTAGCTTGCCAGCCTTTGCCATGAGGGCGTGATACTCTCGGTAGCTTGCTGAGCTCTCTGAGAGGAGCAGAGGAATTGAACACGGGTCAGCTGTGTGAAAGGTGAGTGTCTTACCACTGTGTTATTGCTCCAGCCCCATTAAAATACAGAAATCCTAAACAAGATACAGAATCATATCTCATCATTCTCAGCAATGGAAAACTAATTATCAAATGCTTCCTTGTCAGTAGGGCTGTTTTTTTTGGGGGGCGGGAAACTCCAACAACAATAGTGAGTTTTGTGTTGAAATATGGAATGTAATCAAGGTAAAGAGAAAATGAAGTGAAATTTATCAGCTATGCAGGCAGGGGTAGGGGGTTGGGGGGTGTAAGGTATATTGGGGATTTTGGTGGTGAAATATGGGCACTGGTGAAGGGATGGGTGTTTGAGCATTGTATAACTGAGACATAAGCCTGAGAACTTTGTAACTTTCCACGTGGTGATTCAATAAAATATATAATTTTAAAAAGCTGCATTTTAAAAGCAGTTTTATATTCACAGAAAAATTGAGAAGTACAGACATATCACATAGTGACTTCTCAGCTATTTCACAGAACATTTCCCTACACTATTTTGTACCAAAGCAGTGCACTTGTTATATTTGACAGAATTGCATAGATTTGCAAATTGCATGATTTTGTCAAATCATCATAGCTCAACACACATAATTTACATGGGGGTCAACTTGTGGTTTCCTACTTTTTTTATGGTAGATAATTTCTTTTTATCTTTTATTTTCAATTAGTGAATCACCGTGAGGGTACAGTTACAGATTTATACATTTTTGTGCTCATGTTTCCCCCATACAAAGTTCGAGAACCCATCCCTTCACCAGTGCCCATTCTCCACCACCAGTAAACACAGCGTCCCTCCCACCCTCCCCAGTCCCGTCTCCCCCCACCCCACACTGCCACTATGGCAAGGTATTCTCTTTTGTTCTCTCTCTCTGATTAGGTGTTGTGGTTTGCAATAAAGGTGTTGAGCGGCCATTGTGTTCAGTCTCTAGTCTACATTCGGCATGCGTCACCCCTCCCCCGCATGACCTCTGACTACATTTTACTTGGTGTTCCCTTCTCTGAGTTGCCCAGAATGAGAGACCAGTCTCCAAGCCATGGAGACAGCTTCCTGGTAGTTATTTATACTATTCTTGGGTGTTAGACTCCTATTCTATTATTCTATATTCCACAGATGAGTGCAATCTTTCTATGTCTGTCTCTCTCTTTCTGACTCATTTCACTTAGCATGATACTTTCCATGCTGATCCACTTATATGCAAACTTCATGACCTCATTTTTTCTAACAGCTGCATAGTATTCCATTGTATAGATGTACCAAAGTTTCTTCAGCCAGTCATCTGTTCTAGGGCACTCAGATTTTTTCCAGATTCTGGCTATTGTAAACAGTGCTGCGATGAACATATAAGTGCAGATGTCATTTCGACTATACTTTTTTGCTCATCTGGAATATATTCCCAGCAGTGGTATTGCTGGGTCAAATGGAAGCTCAACCTCTAGTTTTTTGAGTATCGTCCATATTGTTTCCCAAAAGGGCTGAACTAGTCGGCATTCCCACCAGCAGTGTAGAAGGGTCCCTTTCTCCCCACATCCTCTCCAACAGTGGTTGCTTTTGTTCTTTTGGATGTGTGCTAGTCTCTGTGGTGTGAGGTGGTATCTCATGGTTGTTTTGATCTGCATCTCCCTGATGATTAGTGATGTAGAGCACTTTTTCATGTGCCTTTTGGCCATTCGTATCTCTTCCTTGGGAAAGTTTCTGTTCATTTCTTCGGCCCATTTTCTGATGGGGTTGGATGTTTTCTTCTTGTAGAGTTCAACCAGTGCTTTATATACCATTGATATCAACCCCTTATCTGATGGGTATTGTGTAAATATCCTTTCCCATTCTGTGGATAGTCTTTGTATTCTGGTCACTGTATCTTTTGCGGTGCAGAAGCTTTTTAGTTTAATGTAGTCCCATTTGTTGATCTCTGTTTCCATTTGGTTGGCCAGTTGCATGTCATCTTTGAAGATACCTTTATCTTCAATATTGTGGAGGGTTTTGCCAACCTTGTCTTCAATGTACCTTATGGTTTGTGGTTTGATGTTGAGGTCCTTAATCCATTTTGATCTGACTTTTGTGCATGGTGTCAGGTCAAGGTCTATGCCCATTCTTTTGCATGTGGTTGTCCAGTTGTGCCAGCACCATTTGTTAAAGAGGCTTTCCTTGCTCCACTTCACATCTCTTGCTCCCTTATCAAAGATTAGATGATTGTATATTTGGAGTTGTGTGTAGGGATATTCCACCCTGTTCCATTGGTCTGCGGGTCTGCCTTTGTTTCAGTACCATGCTGTTTTAATTGTTACCACTTTGTAGTAAAGTTTGAGGTTGGGGAGGGTGATGCCTCCCATCATCCTTTTCCCAAGAATTGTTTTAGTTATCCGTGGACTTTTGTTGTTCCATATGAATTTTAGGATTGCTTGATCCGTTTCTTTGAAGAATGTCATGGGTATCCTTATAGGGATGGCGTTGAATCTGTATAATGCTTTGGGGAGTATTGCCATTTTGACAATATTGATTCTCCCTATCCATGAGCAAGGTATATGTTTCCATTTCCTCATGTCTTCTTTTATTTCATGGAGTAGCGTTTTATAGTTTTCTTTGTAGAGGTCTTTTACTTCCTTGATTCCGAGGCACTTGATTTTCTGGGGGCATGATTGTGAATGGGATTGCTTTTTTCATGTCCCTTTCCTCTGCCTCATTGTTTGTATATAGAAAGGCCATGGATATTTGGGTGTTGATTTTGTAGCCTGCAACTTTACTGTATAAGTCTATTGTTTCTAAGAGTTTCTTAGTAGAGGCTTTAGGCTTCTCTAGATATAGTATCATATCATCTGCAAATAGTGAGAGTTTGATTTCTTCCTTCCCTATCTGGATGCCCTTAATCTCTTTTTCTTGTCTAACAGCTATCGCAAGTACTTCCAGTACTATATTGAAGAGAAGTGGTGAGAGTGGGCATCCTTGTCTTGTGCCTGATCTTAGAGGAAAGGCCCTTAGTTTTTCTCCATTGTGGATAATGCTTGCCGTAGGCTTGTGGTAGATGGCTTCAACTATCTTGAGGAAAGTTCCTCCAAAACCCATTTTGGTGAGAGTTTTCATCATGAACAGATGTGGATCTTGTCAAATGCTTTCTCTGCATCTATTGATATGATCATATGGTTTTTATCTTTACTTTTGTTGATATGATGGATTATGTTGATTGATTTCCGGATGTTAAACCATCCCTGCATCCCCGGGATGAATCCCACTTGGTCATGGTGTATGATCTTCTTGATGAGTTGTTGGATCCTATTTGCTAGTATTTTGTTGAGGATCTTCGCATAGGTGTTCATCAGGGATATTGGTCTATAGTTTTATTTCTTAGTGGTGTCTTTGTTTGCTTTTGGTATTAGGGCGATGTGTGCTTCATAGAAACTGTTTGGGAATGTTCCTGTTTTTTCAATTTCCTGGAAAAGCTTGAGGAAAATTGGCAACAGGTCTTCTTGGAATGTTTGAAAGAATTCGCCAGTGAATCCATCTGGGCCTGGGCTTTTGTTTTTGGGGAGATTTTTGATTACAGTTTCAATTTGCTTAACATTAATGGGTCTATTCAAGTATTCCAAGTCTTCTTTGTTCAGACTTGGGAGATTGTAGGAATCAAGGAATTCATCCATTTCTTTTATATTCTCTTGTTTTGTGGCGTATAGACCTTCAAAGTAGTCTCTGATGATCTTTTGAATCTCACTGGTTTTTGTTATGATTTCCCCCTTTTCATTTATGATTCGATTTATTAGGGTTCTCTCTCTTTCTTTCTTTCTTTGTGAGTCTTGCTAGCGGTTTATCAATCTTATTTATTTTCTCGAAGAACCAGCTCTTTGTTTCATTGATCTTTCAGATTGTTGTTTTGGTTTCGATGTCATTAATTTCTGCTCTAATTTTTATTATTTCTTTCCTTTGTTCTGATTTGGGTTCCTTTTTCTGGTCCTTTTCTAAGGTCTTGAGCCGTGAAGTCAAGTTCTCTATGTGGGCCCTTTCTTCCTTCCTGAGGAATGCTTGGAGAGCTATAAAATTTCCCCTTATCATGGCTTTAGCTGCGTCCCATAAGTTTTGATAACTTGTGTCCTCATTTTCATTTGTTTCTAAGTATTTTTTGATTTCTTCTTTGATTTCCTTCCTGACCCACTCATTGTTCAACATTGAGTTGTTTAGTTTCCAGGTGTTTGATTTGGTTCTCCGTGTCGGTGTGTGGTTAGCTTCTATCTTCAGCGCTTTGTGGTCTGAAAAGACGGTTGATACAATTTCTATTTTTCCAATTCTATTGAGGTATGTTTTGGGGCCCAGTACATGGTCTATTTTGGAAACTGTTCCGTGTGCACTGGAAAAGAATGTGTATTCTTTCTTTTTGTGGTGTAAAGCCCTGTATAGCTCTATTAGGCCTCTCTCTTCCATTTCTTCTTTCAGAGTCAGTATTTCCTTGCTTAGTTTTGTTCTTGTTGATCTATCCAGAGATGATAAGGGGGTATTGAAGTCTCCGACTACTATTGTGCTGTTAGTGATGTCCTCTTTGAGGTCTGTAAGGAGTTGTTTTAAGTATTTAGCTGGTCGTTCGTTGGGTGCGTATACGTTTAAGAGTGTGATTTCCTCCTGTTGTACATATCCCTTGATGAATAGAAAGTGGCCTTCGCTGTCCCTTCTAATCTTTTTCAACCTGAAATCTATACTGTCGGATACTAGGATGGCCACTCCAGCTTTTTTAAGGGAGTTGTTTGCTTGCAGGATTGTTTTCCGTCCTTTGACTTTGAGTCTGTGTTTACTCTGTTTGTTCAGGTGTGTTTCTTGCAGGCAGCAGAATGTTGGGTTTAATTTCCGGATCCATTTTGCCACTCTGTGTCTCTTGATAGGTGCATTTAGGCCATTGACATTGGGAGAGATTATTGTGATAGGGTTTTGTGTCATCTTTCTGTGGGGTTAGTTGTTCTTATGGGGTTCCTCCTTAGCTTACAGTAGCCCCTTTAGACCCTCTTTTAAGTTTGGTTTTGAGTCTATGAAGTTCCTGAGCTGTTGTTTATCTGAGAAATAGTGTATGGTTCCTTCCAGTTTGAGTGAGAGTTTAACCGGATAAAGTATTCTTGGTTAGGCGTTCATTTCATTGAGTTTTTTCACTATGTCCCACCATTGTCTTCGGGCTCAGAGAGTTTCCTCTGACAGGTCTGTTGTAAATCTGAGGGGTGCTCCTTTGTATGTGATTTTGATCTTTGACCTTGCTGCTTGTAGAATTGTGTCTCTATCCACAGCATCTGCCATTCTGACTATGATATGCCTCGGAGTCTTTTTATTTGGGTCTCTTTTTGCTGGCACTCTTTGGACTCCTTGTATCTGGATGCGTGCCTTCTCCAGCTCTGGGAATTTCTTAGTAATGATCTCTATGACTGTATTTTTTTCGTTGGGGTTACTTCCCTGTGGTTCTGGTACTCCAATGATTCTTATGTTGTTCCTCTTGAAGTTATCCTCAAGGGCTTTGATTCGCTCTATAGCCATTTTGAGGTCTTTCGCCATTATTTGTTGTTGTCTGTAAGCTTTCTGCAGCTCATCCTCTAGGTCGCTGATTCTGTCTTCGGCTGTAGTCATTCTACTGTTGAGGGCATCTACTGAGATTTTTAATTCATCTACCGATTGCTTTATTTGTGAGACTTCCGTTCGAAGGTTTGAAATTTCTGCTCTCATTTCTGCTCTCATTTCTTTCTGCATTTTTTTGGTAGAACGTTCCAGTGATCCATTCATCTCCTCCCTTAATTTATTGGACGTCTGTTCCATAGTTGCTTGGAGTAGGTCGATTCTCCTCCAAATTTCCTCTCTGAATTGTTTATCTGAGAGGTCGTAGATGTTGGTAGCCCCTTTTGAGGTTTCTGGTATCTTTTCTTCTCTCTCTCTTCATGGAGGGGATTTTCGCTGCTTCTTCATATTGTTATGGAGTATAGAATTGGAACTTTGTAGTTGTTTATTCCTACTCCCTCTTGCTGAGAGAAAGAGGGGATCTGGTTGTGCTATTGCTGATGGCAGCTTTGTTCCTATTCTAGAGTTCTTTCTTATACTCAGGCGTTTCTTCCTGATTGATGTGGGGTCTTTAATGAAGACTTAAGGCTAAGTTCTCTTTACAAAGGTTTTGCTAAGCTTCTCTTATTCACTGATAATTTTTCTAGAGTTGAAGTAAGCTAATGGGCTAGTTCGCATAAGTGATTTAGATAGGTTAAAACGATTTTCAAAGCAAGAAGACTATACCTAATGTGCTAAGGTAGGAAAGAATAACCGCAGCCCCTTTTTAGGCCACGCCCCCTGAGATAGAGGCCACGCCCCAGTTTCTTCCTTGCAGGGGCTCGTGGGACGTGGGGCGGCCGCATGGAACCGGGGGGTACACGGGAGGCGTGGCTGGGAATGGCCTGATTACCTGCACAATGGTCGGGTTGGACGGAGCTGGACGGGAAAGGCTGGGCCGGCGGGACGTGGAAAGGGGCAGTGGCTCAGGGTCCGATGGCCAGGCGGCCGCGTGGGAACCGGGGGGCACCCGGGAGGCATGACTGGGAGTGGCCTGATTACCTGCAAAACGGCCGGGTTGGACGGAGCCGGACGGGAAAGGCTGGGCCCTCGGGACGTGGAAAGGGGCAGTGGCTGCAGAACACTTTTTCATGTGCCTTTTGGCCATTCGTATCTCTTCCTTGGTAAAGTTTCTGTTCATTTCTTCGCCCCATTTTTTGATGGGGTTGGATATTTTCTTCTTGTAGAGTTCAACTAGTGCTTTATATACCATTGATATCAACCCCTTATCTGATGGGTATTGTGTAAATATCCTTTCTCATTCTGTAGATAGTCTTTGTATTTTGGTCACTGTATCTTTTGCGGTGCAGAAGCTTTTTAGTTTAATGTAGTCCTATTTGTTGATCTCTGTTTCTACTAGATTGCTTAGTTCCATGTCATATTTGAAGATACCTTTATCCTCAATATCTTGGAGGGTTTTGCCAACCTTGTCTTCAATGTACCTTATGTTGAGGTCTTTAATCAATTTTGATCTGACTTTTGTGCATGGTGTCAGGTCGAGGTCTAAGCCCATTCTTTTACATGTGGTTTCCTACTTTTTGAGAGTTTGAACAAATGAATAGTTGGTATCCATCACTATTAGTATCACATAGACCATTATTTTCCTAAGTAGGTGCTATAGTCCCCCGAATGGCACTGTAACTGTCCAGGGAACAGTAGTAACCTGTTACACCCTTGGGTGTAATAAGAAGATTCTTTCTGTTTGATTGAGGAAGGTAGGTTTCCTGAGTGATTTCTTTTATGAAATGGTGGCAGAAGGCTAAATAAGTTTGAGAAACTCCAATATCAATCATAATTTCACTTGTGCTTTTTTATCTCTATTCATATCTTCTCCATTCTAACCCTTGAGCATTATGGATTGGTTTAGTCACTTCAGTCTGTCCACTTCAGAATGTCATTTTATTCCCTGTGATATAGCAAGGAATCTTCAGATTTGATTTGAAGACAAATTTGATTTTATAAAAACACCTTGATTTCCATGGCTGTGTTTAAGACATGCCATATTCCATCACTGATCCTGCCACCAGTTTAGTTATCACAAATACCATGAGCTCTTGTTTGTCTGAGAATGATTTTATCCCTCCTTTCCTTATAAATGAAAACTTTGCAAGGTAGTGGACTCTAGGTTGAAGTTTTCTTTCATTCAGTAATTTGAATATGTCATTCTAATCTTATCTTGCATGTACCTCTTCATATGGGAGATCTGTTATGATTTTTATGTTATTTCCCTTATGTTTAAGATTTTTCATCTCTCTTGTTGCTTTAAGAAGTTCTCTCATTGTTTTATGCTGTTTTAATTACTATGTGTCTTGGTATTGTTCTGTTTGAGTCTATATTGTTTGTAGTCTTTTGGTCTCATATCTTTGCTGCTGCCTCTCTCCAGAGAAGGCAGTGGTTCTCTGTTATGATGTCATCCACCACTTGCTCTTCCCCTCTCCCATTTCCTCACCTCCTAGTATTCCTGTGATTAAGAGATTACTCTTCTTGTCTTTATTTTTTCAGTTCTTTTGTTTATCTTTTTGTTTTCCACTTTCTTATTGATGCTGGCCTATATTTTGTCTTCACATTCACCTATGCAGTTCTCCCCTTAGGAGATTCTGCCAGTATGGTTTGCTAGTGTGCTCTTTAGCTCCTTCATTTTCATTTGTATAGAATTTCTTTTCAAGTCACACCTGATGATGCATAGGGATCACTCCAGGCTCTACACTCAGGAATTACTTCTGGCAATGCTTGGGGGACCATATGGGATGCTGGCAAACGCCCTATCTGTTGTGCTATGGCTCCAGCCCCATTATTTGTGTAGAATTTCTAATACTCTAAAAAATTTCTTGTTTGAGTTGGCTCATATAGTGATTGCTTAATTTCACTAGCAAGTGCTTGATTAATTTCCGTTGCTAGTGTACTGAGGGTTGATTTTAGGTCCTCATCAAGTGTTTGGATGGGCCTGAGGACTTTCCTGGGGTTCTGTCCCAATCTGTGAGTATTGCTGAGAGCTCTTTAGTTTCCCTATTGTTCTTCAAGTTGTAGCAGGTTAGATTCTCAGTTACTTGAGAACTGATCTGTTGAGCTATTTATACTAGACAGCTACTAATACCACTTCTGCTGTTCAGGATATTTTTCTTAATATGTAGTACTATTTTAATATGCCCCAGAAATTGTCAACTAGTTACTGATCAGAATTAACTGAGATTTAAGGCTGTACACTGTATGGGAAAAAGGAATACTCTAGCCATCTAGCCAAAATATAAGAGATCATGGTGTTTGCATGGATGCACTGGTGTCCACACAGTTTTGTGTCTGGAGAACAGACAGACACCAGGTGGGACTAATCTCAGGAAGGGGTGGGCTTCGACAGTGTGGAAAGAGAGGATGGAGTCCCCATCCACCCTGTAGCTCTGTGGGCAGTTTCATGGTAGGGAGGGACTTGTCCAGATTTTAGAGGACATGTGCCCGATCAGTCTGTGACATCAGTCAGGTGGGACCAGTCCCTGGCTAGGGCAGGCTCTGAAGGTACAAGACAGAGTAGATGGGGTCCTCAGTCCTCAGTCTTATTGGCATGTGACTGCTATGTGTGTGGTGTTTAGCCAGATTACTATTTTCAACTAGGTTATATGCACCTGACATTTGTCCATATATTTTCTTGGCTTCCATTTCTTTTTAATGCTAATTATCCATTGTTTTGCTCTTCTATAATTTATCCATTTATCACTGAAGAATGGACTATTCTTCAGTGAGTGAATGAATTTCTCACCTTGATTTCTTCCATAGCTTGGCAATTGTGAATCAAACTTTTCTAAACAATCACTTAAAATTCTTGTATGGATATAACTTTTCAGTTTATTTGATAATTACCATATACTGATTACTTGATCATATGGGATGAGAATGCTTCGTTGTTTTTTTTTCAGAAGAAAGTATATTTCTCTAATGTTGTCACAACCAATAGCATTCTTATAAAAAATAGAACTATGTACATTGACTTTTTACACATCTCAAAATTGCACAATTAAATAATTATCCTAAATCTTCTAAGTATGGGATTTACTCAAATAACTTAAGAACTTAACTTTATTGCTCCCAATTTAAATGGGGAAAAATGACTAATTAAAGTTTTATTTAGCTTACTAAAATGTTCTTTATTTATTTTGGTGTTATTAGAACCTTTAAAATCGTTTCTTATAGTATGAAGCTATTTGATTCTTCTCATCTCTAATCTGCCTTCAATTCTTTTTTTTTTTAAATTAATGTGTCACCGTGAGGGTGCAGTTACAGAGTTTCGTGCCTTTGTTACAGTTATAAAATACTCGAGTAGCCATTCCTCCACCAGTGCCCATTCTCCTCCATCGATGGCCCAAGGGTCCATCTCCCCCACCCCCAGGACAGGGAATTCCTTATTGTTCTCTCTCTCCTTTTGGGTGTCATGGTTTGCAATGGAGATACTGGGTGACTATAGTGTTCAATCTGTAGTCTGCTTTCAATCCGCTCTCCCATCATGAGTGGATCCCCCACTACACTTTAGTTGGTGTCCCTTCTCTATCTGAACTGCCCTCTCCCCCAGCATGTGAGGTCAGCTTCCAAGCCATGGAGCAGGCCTCCTGGTACTTATTGCTACTATTCTTGGGTGTTAGTCTCCCATTCTGTTGTTTAATATTCCGCAAATGAGTGCAATTTTTCTGTGACTGTCTCTTTCTTTCTGACTAATTTTACTTAACATGATACTTCCCATGTTGATCCACTTACATGCAAAGTTCATGACTTCATCCTTTCTGACAGCTGCATAGTATTCCATTGTGTAGATGTACCAAAGTTTCATTAACCAGTCATCTGTTCTCGGGCACTCAGTTTTTTCCCAGATTCTGGCTATTGTAAACAGTGCTACGATGAACATACAGGTGCATATATCATTTAGACTGTACATTTTTTCCTCTTCAGGATGTATTCCCAGCAGTGGTATTGCTGGGTCAAATGAGAGCTCAATTTCTAATTTTTGAAAAGTAACCAGATTGTTTTCCAAAAGGGCTGAACCAGTCAGCATTCCCACCAGCAGTGTAGGAGAGTTCCTTTCTCCCCACATCCATGCCAATAGAGGTTGCTTTTGTTCTTTTGAATGTGAGCCAGTCTCTGTGGTGTGAGGTGGTATCTCATAGTTGTTTTGATCTGCATCTCCCTGATTATTAGTGATGAAGAGCATTTTTTCATGTGCCTTTTAACCATTCTTATATCTTCCTTGAGAAAGTTTCTGTTCATTTCTTCACCCCATTGTTTGATGAGGTTGGATGTTTTCTTCTTGTAGAGGTCAACCAGTGCCTTGTATACCCTTGATATCAACCCCTTATCTGATGGGTATTGGGTGAATATCCTTTCCCATTCTGTGGATAGTCTTTGTATTCTGGTCACTGTATCTTTTGTGGTGCAGAAGCTTTTTAGTTTAATGTAGTCCCATTTGTTGATCTCTGTTTCCACTTGGTTGCTCAGTTGCTTGTCATCTTTGAAGATACTGTTAGATTCAATATCATGGAAGGTTTTGCCAACCTTGTCTTCCATGTATCTTATGGATTGTGGTCTGATGTTGAGGTCTTTAATCAATTTTGATATGACTTTTGTGCTGGTGTTAGGTCGAGGTCTAAGCCCATTTTTTTGCATGTGGTTGTCCAGTTATGCCAGCACCATTTGTTGAAGAGGTTTTCCTTGCTCCACTTCACATTTCTTGCTCCCTTATCAAAGATCAGATGATCATATATTTGGGCTTGCATGTAGGGATATTCCACCCTGTTCCACTGATCTGCAGCTCTGCCTTTGTTCCAGTACCATGCTGTTTTAATTGTTACCACTTTGTAATAAAGTTTGAGGTTGGGGAGGGTGATGCCTCCCATCGTCTTTTACCCAAGAATTGCTTTAGCTATTCGTGGGCATTTATTGTTCCATATGAATTTCAGGAGTGTTTGATCCATTTCTTTGAAGAATTTCATGGGTATCCTTATAGGATCACATTGAATCTGTATAGTGCTTTGGGGAGTATTGCCATTTTGACAATGTTAAGTCTTCCTATCCATGAGCAGGGAATATGCTTCCATTTCCTCGTGTTTTCTTTTATTTCATTGAATAGCGTTTTGTAGTTTTCCTAGTAGAGATCCTTTACCTCCTTAGTTAGGCTGATTCCAAGGTACTTGATTTTCTGGGGCACAAGTGTGAATGGGATTCTTTTATTAATGTCACTTTCCTCTGTCTCGTATTTGCATGTAGGAAGGCCATAGATTTTTGGGTATTGATTTTATAGCATGAAACTTTGCTGTAGAAGTCTATTGTTTCTAGGAGTTTCTTAGTGGAAGTTTTAGGATTCTCTAGGTATAGAATCATGTCATCTGTAAATAGTGAGAGCTTGATTTCTTCCTTTCCTATCTGAATACCCTTACTGTCCTTTTCTTGCCTAATTGCTGTTGCAAGTACTTCCAGAACTATGTTGAACAGAAGTGGTGGGAGTGGGCATCCTTGTCTTTTCCCTGATCTTACAGGAAAGGCCCTTAGTGTTTCTCCATTGAGGATAATGCTTCATGTGTTTGTGGTAGATGGCTTCGACTATCTTGAAGAAAGTTCTTTCTAAGCCTATTTTGGTGAGAGTTTTCATCATAACTGGGTGTTGGATCTTGTCAAATGCTTTCTCTGCATCTATTGAAATGATCATATGATTTTCATTTTTACTTTTGTTGATATGATGGATTATGTTGATTGATTTCCGAATGTTAAACTATCCTTGAATCCCCAGGATGAATCCTACTTGGTAGTGATGTATAATCTTTTTGTGAGTTGTTGGACTCTATTTGCTAATATTTTGTTGAGAATCTTTGCATCCGTATTCATCAGGGATATTGGCCTGTAGTTTTCTTTGTTATTGGTATCTTTGTTTGCTTTTGGTATTGGGGAGGTATGAGCCTCATAGAAACTGTTTGGTAGAGTCCCTGTTTCTTCAATTTCCTTGAAAAATCTTGAAGAGAACTGGCAACAGGTCCTCTTTAAATATTTGGAAGAATTCGCTAGTGAATCCATCTGGGCCTGGGCTTTTGTTTTTGGGAGGACATTTGATAACAGTTTCAATTTCCTTGATATTAATTGGTCTATTCAGGAATTCCAAGTCTTCTTGATTCAGTCTTGGGAGATTGTAGGAATCAAGGAATTTGTCCATTTCTTTTAGGTTCTCTTGTTTCGTGGCATAGAGATTTTCAAAGTAGTCTCTGACGATGTTTTGAATTTCATTGGTTTCTGTTGTGTTATCCCCCTTTTCATTTCTGATTCAGTTTATTAGGGTTCTCTCTCTTTCTTTCTTTGTGAAAGAAGACTCACTCTTTGTGAGTCTTGCTAGTGGTTTATCAATCTTGTTTGTTTTCTCAAAGAACCAGCTCTTTGTTTCATTGATCTTTTGGATTGTTTTTTGGATTTCCATATCATTGATTTCTGCTCTAAGTTTTATTATTTCTTTCCTTCGGTCTGGCTTGGGTTACTTCTGCTGCTCCTTTTCTAAGATCTTGAGCTGTGAAGTCAAGCTCTCTATGTAGGCCCTTCCTTCCTGAGGAATGCTTGCAGAGCTATAAATTTTCCCCTTACACAGCTTTAGCCGTGTCCCGTAAGTTCTGGTAGCTTGTTTCTTCATTCTCATTTGTTTCGAGATATTTTTTGATCTCTTCCTTGATTTCCTTCTTGACCCACTCGTTGTTCAACAGGGAGTTATTTGATTTCCAGTTGTTCGATTTAGTGCTCCGTGTCTGTGTGTGCTTAGCTTCTATTTTCAGTGCATCATGGTCTGAAAAGATGGTTGATACAATTTCTATTTTGCTGATTCTGTTGAGGTATGTTTTGTAACCCAGCACATGGTCAATTTTGGAGAATGTTCCGTGTGCACTGGAGAAAAATGTATGTTCTTTCTTTTGGGGGTGTAAAGCCCTGTATAGATCTATTAGCTCTCTCTCTTCTATTTCTTCCTTCAGGGCCATTGTTTCCTAGCTGAGTTTTGTTCTTGTTGATCTATCCAGAGGTGATAAGGCGGTATTGAAGTCTCCGACTACTATTGTGGTGCTAGTGATGTCCCTCTTAAATTCTGTTAGGAGTTGTTTTAAATACTTAGCTCATCGCTCATTAGTTGCGTATACGTTTAAGAGTGTTATTTCTTCCTGTTATACATATCCCTTGATGAATACAAAATGACCTTCGCTGTCCCTTCTAATCTTTTCAGCCTGAAATCTATGTTGTTAGATACTAGTATGGCTACCCCAGCTTTTTTGAGGGCGTTGTTTGCTTGTAGGATTGTTTTCCATCATACAAGCAAAAGACTTTGAGCCTGCGTTTGCTCTGAATGTTCAGGTGTGTTTCTTGTAGGCAGCAGAAAGTTGGGTTTAGTTTCAAAATCCATTTTGCTACTCTGTGTCTCTTGATTGGTGAGATTGCTTCCTTTTTTTAAAGAACTGCCCCAATTACCTCCTGAAATGGCTTTGCAATTTGAATTTCCACTAGGAAACAAAAGGAATTGCTATTGTTCCACAGTGTCACCAACATTTGCTGTGGTCAATATTCTGGATTTTAGTCACTTCAATGAATATGCAGTAGTACTTCACTGTTGTTTTATTTAAGTTAAAGCTTTAAAATTCTGATTTTGGTAACATGCTTACAATAACATGTTAATTGACAAATGTTAGTATTTGTAGTTTTGATGAATGATTCACTACCAAAAAATTTACCCAAGAATGCTTTTTTTTTTTTCATTTTATTGAATCACTATGAAAAAACATGCGAAACTTTCAGGTTTAAGTCTCAGTCATATAATGATTGAACCCCCATTCCTTCACCAGTGCACATGTTCCACCACCAAGAACCTCAATGTACCGCCTTACCACCCTCCCCCCCCCCGAGTAGCTAATTATCTTCACTTTATTCTCTCTATACTTTGAATACATTCACTATTTCAATAGAGAACTCACTATTATTGTTTGGAATTCCCCCCCAACAATCAGGCCTGCTGAAAAGGCATCATTTAATAATTTGTTTTCCTTTGCTGAGAATGAAGGCTCTAAGAGCTGTCATGGCCGCGCAATTTTGGATTTCTGATATTTTAGCTCAGTTCACAGTCTAGATGCATTTCTTTGAGAAGCCGCTCTGGGTGCCAAAATGGGTTAGAAGACCTCTCAAATCATAGCCTTTAGGAGCAGAGGGTCTGTTTCGCGCTCGGCAGCTCTGGATCTTCAAGAATGCTTTTAATTTGTCTCTTCTTTCATCTTGTATCTAACTCACTGTTTAATGATCTCATTTTTTATATTCCAAGGTCCACAGGTATCTTTATCCTTTGGAAAAGGATAAAAATTATTTATAAAAATTATAATAAAATATAAAAATTATAAAAATTATTCCTTCTGTTTCTTTTTCCCAAAAATTATTGAGATAATCCACCATTTGTCCTTCTCCCTCTGACTTATTTTTCTTAACATTTTATGTTATCCTCTAGTTTAATTCAAATGACAACGAACTATGATATTTTATCTATTGTGATAGTTACAAAGCATTCTATTGTATCTATAACTACAACTTCTTCATTCACCTATCTGTGAATAATTGGGTTGCTGTAGTTATATTTGAGATATAAAATATAAAAATATATATTTATGTATATATAAATTTTAAATAAATATATAAATAAAATATAAAATATATATTATCAGGCAGAGCCTGGCAAGCTACCCGTGGCATACTCGATATGCCAAAAACAGTAACGATAGGTCTCATTCCCCTGACCCTGAAAGAGCCTATAATCGTTGGGAAACACGAGGAAGGAGAGGGTGCTAAAATCTCAGGGCTGAGTGTAAGAGAGATGTTACTGGTGCCACTTGTGTAAATTGACGAACAATGGGATGATGGTGATAGTGTCAGTAGTTATATAATGATAGAAGATGTTGAGCATGTTTACATGTGCATCCTTGATACCTGTTTATATATACTTTGAAAAATATTGTTGAATCATTTATTTTATGCATTAAAATTATTATTAATATACTTGAGCTTTAAAGTTCTTTTATATTTTGGGTGATAGGTCTTTATGAGATGTGATTTTTTTGGAAATTATTGACACAATGATTCATTAGTATTAATTATCTCACATATATAAACATATTTTGTCATGCAAAACTTTGGCTGTTTCATTCACTGTCACTGTCATCCCAATGCTCATTGATTTGCTCGAGCGGGCACCAGTAATGTCTCCATTGTGAGACTTGTTGTTACTGTTTTTGGCATATCGAATACGTCAAGGGTAGCTTGCCAGGCTCTGATGTGCAGCAAGATACTCTTGGCAGCTTGCTCCTCTCTCCGAGAGGGATAGAAGAATTGAACCCGGGTTGGCCAGCATGCAAGGCAAATGCCCTACCCGCTGTCTATTGCTCCAGCCCAACATAGGCATGAGGTTCCAACAAATAAATTTGGGGAGACACAGCTATTTCATCTATAGTGGCAATACATATTCTCTTTGACATTTTCTTGATTGCATCTGTCAGCTAGTCTCAGCTTTAAAACTGTTCTCTTAACATATCCATCGGGACTGTATTTGGTGGGTAAAATGTTTCCTCTACTCCTGCCTGCAACAGTGTTTTACTGGTCCAAATCCACAACTTTCGGACTCACAATTTTTTCCAAATAGGAAAATCTCTACAGCATAATTATACCTCCCCTCATCTGGTGCCAGCTCACCAGGAAGCTCTCTCTCTTTTTTTTTAGAATTAAAAAAAAATTTTTATTGAATCACCGTGAGATAGTTCCAAGCTTTCATGTTTGAGTTACAATCTCACAATGAGAGCAAGTGGCGGTGCTATGAATGGAAAGCTTTATATTAGTGAGCAACTACAACTTTTCACACTTTGAGAGAAGTTATGAATTCTTATCTAAAAGACCTTCAAGGGAAAAATACTCCTCACCAAAGGTACTAAGAAATAACTTTCTCTGTATTAGAACTCTAGCTGTTACTTTCACCTGTTAAAGTTAGTGAGTTTTTCTAACTTCTTTAAGCTCCTGTGTCCTATTACAAAGCAGGAACAATGGATTTTACATTTTGTGAGGATTAAAGGAAACTGGATGCCACTGAACTTGGATCTAACATTTAATAAGCGCTCAGATAGTGCATGTTGAATGCAAATAATTTCAAACAGACCCATACCTTAAATGTTGTTTTCTACTGAAGTTCCAAAACCCAAATTTATTGTTTTTAAGTTGCTGGGAAAATAGTGATCAGGAGGCAGTATGGTGCAGTGGTTGACGACATCACAGACCTTGGGGTCACGGATGGCTCAAAATGGCATGTTCAAGGTCCTGAGTTAAACAATTAATTAATTTTGTGTCTCTCAAATAGTGCTCAGGGATCTCAGGGCTCCTTCAATTGGTGCTCAGCTGACCAGGCCTGCAGTTCAATGCGAGGGCCTGAGAATGTGGTGTTTCTCAGGCCCTGCCATGCTGGGCAGTACTAGGACACAGTGGTGCTGCTCCAGGGCCTTCAGCACCACAGGTGACAGTCCTCCAGGCTCTACAGAGCTGTAAGCAGTACATATCGAGCCTCATGCAAGAGGGCATGTACCTTAACCCTTGTTCTATTTATCCAGCCTTTTGAGGTCCCACACTTGATCCGTGGTGTCCCATGGTTTCCCAGCACAAACAGGCCCAAACACTGAACCATCACACCTGCATTACAGGGCTGAGCAAAACCAGGAATAGCCCTTGGGAGCCTCCTTGATCCACCAAGTGTGGTCCTGGTGAAAATAAACAAATCATGAATTCCTGATTTAAACAATCTAATTTTGAATTATTAATACAGTTATTGTGCAACTATAACCGACTTATCCTATCTCTGTTCCAGTTTATAAAATGATATTAATCATTGTATCCACTTCATTACATTGCTGACAGAATGAAAAGAGAACTTTTATAGGAAATGGTTAGAACATTGGTAGGCACAAAATAGTTCTGAAGTAAATGTTACTGGAAATATCTGAATTTTATATAATTTGCCAGTTACGTGATTTATTATTAAAGATACAACTGAAGTTTGAAATGAAAAACATTTTATTTCCAGTCAATTCCATTTTTTAAAATTCTCACACAGTACAAGAAGAAAAAATAGGTTTATTTCATAAAATATTACATATTTTAATATTTAAAATATTTCATTAGTTTCTAAATATATCATGTAACAGTACATTGTACATTACAATTCCAGTACTTACTTGGAAATTTGTACATTTGACCACCTTCATTGTTAAAATATATATCACCCTCTCACATCTCTGATTACCACACTCTGATTTATCTTTTTGTTTATTTTACATTAAACATGTAAGATTATTCAATATTTGACTTTTCCCACTGACTTATCTTAGCTAACATGTTATTTAAAATATTTTTATTTTAGGCATTGTCATTTATAAAATTACTATGGTAGGGTTTACACATAAAACCTTCAAGCAGCATAGTCTCCACCAAAGTGTCCACTTCTTTTCACCACTGTCCCAGTATCCTCCAACTCATCCCTCCAAGGCTCTACCCTGGTAATTTTATTACTAAAGACAAATTATCAGTTTATATTGCCAGTGGACATTAGTTGTTCCCCTCCTGTGTTCCTTTATATCCCACAAATGAGAGAGATTATTCTGTATCTTTCCTTCTGCTGACGGATTTCATTCAGCATGATACTCTTCAGATCCATCCACATAGCAGGAAATTGAATGATTTAATTTTTTCTTCAAGCCAAATGTTATTCCATATGTACATGTACCATAGTTTCTTTTTCTAGTCATTTGTTTTTGGATACTTGGATTATTTCTGGGTTTTGGCTACTGTGAATAGTGCTGCAAAAAGCATAGGAGTACAGATGTCTTTTCTGAATATGTCTTGGCATCTTAGGGTAGATTCCAAAAAGTAGAATTTCTATGCCACATAGAAGGCTTTATGGGACACATATTGTTTTCCAGAAAGGCTGAACAAGTGGATATATCACCAGCACTGAATGAGGGTCCCTTTTCCCCCATATACATCTAAAGCTGGCTGTTACTAGATGTGTGCCTTCACTCTGGGATGAGATGATATCTCAGTGCTTTGATTTGCATTTCCCTGATGATACGTGATGTAGAGCATTTTTTCATATATTATTTGACCATACGTATGTCTTCTTTGAGGAAGTTTCTGTTTATCTTTTTCTTCATTTTTTGGGAAGCTTAATGAGCTTCTTAGTTTGATGTAGTGTATTTTTGCTTCTGTTCGCTTGGTCAGTGGCATTGAATCAAATTGAAACTTCATTGTCAACAAGTGTATGTCTTTGTTTTCCTCATTATAATTTATAGATTCACGTCTGATATCTAGGTCTTTACTGCATTTTAATTTGATTTTTGTGTATGGTATTAGAAAGGATTTTGAATTCATTTTTTTTCTTGTGACCAATCAGTTTTCCTATGACCATTTGTTGATGATGCTACTTTTGCTCCACTTCATGCTTTTCTGCTTTGCCAAATATTAACTTTTTGTATATCTGAGTTTCTGTCTCTGAATTCTCAATTCTATTCCATTGGTCTAAGAGTCTTTCTTGTTCAAGTACTATAGTGTTTCACCCACTATAGATTTATAGTATAGTGTGAAGCTGGGGATAGAGAAGTCTCCATCGTTTTTTTTTTTTTTCTGGTGAGATTTATTGCTCTATAAACATTTCAGCAGTATTTGATCTACATCCTTTAAAATGCCATGAATATTTTGTAGGGACTGCATTGGATCTTTTTTTTTTCTTTTGGGTCACACCCACCAATGCTCAAGGGTTACTCCTGGCTCTGTGCTCAGGAGTTACTCCTGGCAGTGCTCGGGGGACCATATGGGATGTTGGGAATCGAACCCAGGTCAGCTGCGTGCAAGGCAAATGGCCTACCCGCTGTGCTATCACTCCAGCCCAGGACTGCATTGGATCTTTATGATTATTTAGCAAGATTGTCAGTTTAGAAATATTAAACAGTCTGCATGTGCTGCAGCAAATTCAAGCTGGGGGTGCTGTTTGTAGGGGAAGCACCTTATCTTCTATGCTATTGGGACTCTCCAAAATGAGTCTTACTGAGGTTCCTTTAAATGTGAAATATTTAATCTTCACTTGCTACTTTTAGTAATCTGTTATTTCATTTTCACCATGTTGATTGCAATGTGTCTTCTAATTGGGTTTATTTTCTTTAGAAATTGGCTTCCTGGATTAAAGTATATGTTTCCCTCTTTTGGTGAAGATCTGAGCTATTCGTTCTATCAGTAATTATTTTTCTTTCTGGAGTGTTGTGCACTTTGTTGCTCTTAAATACATCCCTTAAATGTCTGATATTTTAAATTCATTCTAAAATTATTTGTCCTTTTACACTTAAAATAATTGTCTTTGAAGTTACTGACTGAAATTTCAACTTTCATTATGCCTAGCCTCTGTACTATCTCTCTGAAAGTACTATTCCTTTAAATATTTGGCCCCCCAAGATCGTATAGGAGTGATCTCTAAGCACAGAGCCAGGAATCAGCCCTGAGCACTGCTGGGTGTGCCCCCCCAAATTAAAAAAGTGGAATAATTCTATTTCTTTTCTTGTCTCATTTTTCTGCTGAGGATTTCTAATGTCATGTTGAATAATAAAGTGAAAATGGATATCCTTGCTTGCTCCAATTTTTTCTTTTTATTTAATATATTTATCTATTTATTTAATTGAGTCACCATGAGAAAAGTTACAAGTTTCAGGTTTAAGTCTCAGTCATACAATGATAAAATACCCATCCCTTCACCAGTGCACATGTTTCACCACTAAGAACCCCAGTATACCCTCCATCCCACCCCCCCCACGTGTGACTGATGATTTTCACTTTAATCTCTCTTTACTGATTACATTCACATTGATTACATTCAATATTTCAACAGATAACTCAGTATTATTATTTGGAATTTTCCCCCAACAATCAGACTTGCCGAAAAGGCATCATTTGATATGTTTTCCATTGTTGAGAATGCTGTCATGGCCGTGTGCTTTTGGATTTCTGGTATTTAGTAACTAAGTCCAGAGAAATTTCTGCCAGAAGTTGCATCACTGCAAGCTCATATCTGTGTTTAGTGGGCTCTAAAAGATGGTGGTCGCCACGCTGCCCTGAAAGGAAAGGTGGAGAGAGAAAAACCTTTCCCCTCCTGGGGCGGCATGGGGCTGTAGCTTAGTTCACAGTCTAGAGGCATTTCTGAAATAAGCTGCTGGGTGCCGAAAGTAGTTAGTGGGCCTCCAGGATCATGGGTGTTCAGGAACAGAGGGGCCGCTAGTGTGCCGCTTGCTCCTATTTTTGAGGAAAAGTTTTCAGTTATTTATCATTACATATGATTATATATCTATATAGATCTATCTATATATGTCTTGGTGCCATACTAGCAGTGCTCAGGGCTTACTTCTGGCTGTGCACTCAGGAGTTATTTCTGGAGAGGCTTGAGGATCTATATAAGGTACCAGGAATTGAACCTGGATTAACTGCATGCAAGGATTATAGATGTTGGATTTTATCATAGATAGTGAATTTATATGTGTTATATTGAGCTATTTTTCTATTCCAATTTCATCAAGGATTTTTTTACATATAAAGTGTTAGATTTTTGTCAGTTGCTTATTTGGTTATCAAAACAGTCACACTTTCTTAAAAATCTTTCTGTTATCATGATTTACAAAGTTATTCATAGTTGAGTTTCAGGCACACAATTTTCCAACTCCATCCTACCACTAATGCCATTTTCCCTCCACCAATATCCACAGTTTCCCCCTCACTGCCTCATTCTTTCACAGGCATATTTTTAAATTTAGTTATTGTAATTGGGATCTCATACTTTTGGTTTTGTTGGTTCTTGGTTTATATATAGAGGCATACCAATATTCTGCATCACAAAAATATTTGAAGTCCTTGTGCCATGCCCCTGTATTTCCCATTGCCTCTTCTTATTCCCATACCCTGAACCCCCGCCTTGGGCTTCTTTCCTTCCATGTCCCCCTCAGTTCTATATTATAGGAACCATGTTGTAATCTAGATATACCCACTTTGATACATTGCATTCCATTGTCCTATTGTTCTACATACCACATATGAGTGTGAATGTCTGGTATTCACACTCTTTTTTAAATATTTTCTTGCTGACTTACTTTGCTTAACATGTACAATTATTAAAATTTATTTTTTACTTTTTAATTTCCCCTTTCACTTTATATAAACACTGTTTTTTATTTTATTTCATTTTTTAATTTTTCTTTTGCTGACTTAATTTGCTTAACATGTACAATTTTTAAAATTTATCTTTTACTTTTTAATTTTCCCCTTTCACTTTATTTAAACACTGTGGTTTACAAAGTTATTCATGACAATTTATTACAGGCATTAAATATTCCAACACCAACCTCACCATTACATCTTCCCTCCACCAATGTCTCCAATTTTCCCAACCATCCTTTAAGACTTCCCTCATAGCAGGCCCTCACCAATTTATTTTATATTGCATGTTATTCATAATTTGCTAACAGAATGATTAAAAAATATTTCCTTAGAAGAAAGTTAGTAAAGATTGTTGTATCTTACCATGGAATCATTAAATCCTTGTATAAGAGATTGCAAAGTTGTTATAGACTAAGCCTTCCATGTTTATATTTTGTTAATCGAGATTGGTTGCCTTCTACATTACATACCATCCAATCTGGTGTGCCATTCCTGGTTTATCAGTGTTGTAGAGTTTGAGATGTCCACTCCAGGAATGATGGCTGGCCCGAGCTTGTGGAGAGTGGCTGTGAGCGTGGCAGTGGCAGCTGAGTTTGGAAGTTTTTGGCTGCTGGGGCTGGGTCTCTTGGGGTGCACGGTCTCACCCGTCCCCCTCTGGAGTGCCCCAGGTGAAACAGCCTGGTGCAGGGTCTGGCTGCATGGTTATGGTGAGGGTCATGTTCATAAATTTAAAATCTTAATGTTATCTAAACTCTGATAATGTGATCTCTTTTCTGCTTTATGCTATTAGTCACAAAATCACATTTGTTATTTTGATTAAAGATTACAAAATCATCATCACTTTCATTGTGGACTTTTATGTTAATTGTGGTTAACCCTTCCTAGCAACTCTACCCCAAATGGAAAACTCCAGAGCTCAGCAGAAAATTAAGTCAAACCACAAAACAAAAATTCAGAAAACCGGAGGAAACTGAAAAATCAAGGTCTTATCCCATGAATAACAGCAATTTTGTTTGATGGACTGTTTCAGGAGCAAATGAGCAGAAAAGTTATTCCATTAAAAAATTAAATGATAAGGAACTTTTACATGTTATCTCTGTTTTATTTTGCTTCTAATTTTTTCAGGAGCTGGGTTTGGGTCACATACAGCAGTACTCAGAGGTTCCTCCTGGTTTTCACTCTGGTGTAACTACTGGCAGTGCTCAGGAGAACATATGTGTGTTGGTGATCAAACACTATAGATTGGCTCCTTGAATATCTATCATCTCTGTGCCAGGAAACAACCCATCACTGCTACTGGACTCACTGTGCCACAAGTTCAATTTGCCCAAAAGGATAACCTCTGATAACAAATCAAGTTTTATTTTATACTGCAATCAAATAAAGCTGTGGTCAAATTTTATTGGTGTTCCCTTGTATATGAGTTTTTGCTTTTCTCTGCTTTCAAAAATCATTGAGTTGTGGCAATTGAAATTTGTCTTGCCTGCTGTATTTAATTTCTGTTCAACCTATTCGGTATATTTTGAGTCTCATGGATCTGGATGTCTGTTTTTCTTAGCTTTGGAAGCTTTAATTCAACATTTTATAAATATGTTTTCTATTTCTCTTCTTCATTTTACCAAAAGGCATGCACTTGTCACTGGGCATTGATTCAGGCCATATTTTGCACTGACTTCTCAATTAGTTTTTACTGTTGGCATGGAAATCTCTTGACTTCTGCTTACTGTTTAAGCAGCACATCAGATGGAATATGCAGCCTCTTATATGCTCTAGTTAATACCCTTGGCTGCATAGGATAAATACTGTATGCAGCAGTGGGTTCACTTAAACATTAGTTTTCCTTCCCAGAAAGAGACCCCAATGTCCCAAGACTCCAAGATGAACAAGACTCTTGCTTGGGGACGAAATCAGAGAGAAGTGTGCAGTGATTTCCTTGAACAGGATCACATTTTTTTTTACACTTTTTTTGATACTTGAAAATGTAGAGCCTCTCATTGGTTTCTCTTCTCAAATTCTACAGTAATTGCAGTTTTCAGTGTAGGAAACTTTATTTGTCATCAGAACTAAGCAATAGCTTCCTTCATATGTAACTAAACGAAAAGAATGACTTTGAGAGGTTATCAGGTACAAACTTTTTGTCCAGATGGGGTCCCCACCTTGACTTTGAGGAAGGGCATTTGCTATTTTAAGCTGCCTGAGTGGTGCTATGCCAGGTCACTTCTAGGAGTTCAGGCAGTTTCTTGTTTGGGAGAGGCAGGAAGTTACTCTCAGCAAAGGTAAACTATGATGTTGCTCTCTTACCTAGGCATTGTATCAGAACTGGCTCTAAGGTCAGTATACTCTTTGTGTGTTAAATTAAACCAAGGGGATCTATGCTTTTAGTTTCCTGATTATACAAGGTCATCACAGTACCTTGTATAGTATGTTTTCCACCTTGCATGTCTGCACGTCCCCTAGGGGGAAGTCTTTGCATTAGTCACCTTGATTATAGGGAGAGCCTCCTCTAAGCAATTTCCTAGATTTTTTATTTAGACTTTCTGATAAGTTGGAACCAGGAGCTATATTCAGCTGTTGGTGTGCCTATGAATTAACTACTCTACTGGAGTGGAGAGGGAGAACTTGAATTATAAGGACAGTCCATATGCTATTGACTCAAGTGAATTTGTGCCCCAATTTATCTGACTAGATAGAGCCCCAGAATTTACACCATTAACCATCACCTCTTCTTGCTGATCTATGCTTCAACACTGGTTGATTATACATCTTCTCAGCTTTTCCAGCAAGCTTTCTCCTCAAGAAGGAAAAAGTGATTCCCTCAGAATTGAGCAGAGCTATAAATGTACACTACTGTTTTCAGTTAGACTTGGGCTAACTGAATCTAAACTTGCTAAAACTCTTTTTGGTCTTGGTTCAGTTTGATTCAGACTTTAAACTTTAAACTGTTTTTATTCAAGATTCCTGTTCATGCAGGTCTAGCAGCTACCCTCAGCAGTGGAAACAGTTTGATTCAGCTCTCTTGCTTAGGTGACAAGACAGGGTTTCAGAGGTGGCAAGACTCTTGGATTGAGATCTCCAAGTAGGTAGATCTGTACCCTGTGTCACTCCATAGATGAGATGATACTCCACTTTCTTGGCTCCCCATAAAAGCAACCCCCTGACTGGTCATTCATTCAAATTGGAATAGGAAGTTGGTCTGCCAATTTTTTTTGGAGGGGGGGAGTGGAGCGGGCCGGGAAGTGGCACACCTGTCAATACACAGGCCTTACTTGTGACTCTGCATCACTTCTAGCAGGTTCAGGGACTCTGTTGGATGCCAAGTTTTGAACCCCGGTTGAACATATGCAAGGCCAGACATCCTACCTGCTCTGGCCCCTCAAGTCTGCCAAAATTTAAATGTGTTGGTTGTTGACAGGCACCCTCCAGCTTGCTTCCCTGCCCACTCTCATTCTCACTGTGGAAACCCTGTAGTTTCATTGCAGTGACTGAGAAGAGAGACTGGTATAAAGAATAATAAGAAATAATGGCAAAAAAAAAAATTTTACTCTGGGTTATTTTCCTAATGGAGAACTGTAGAATCATTAGAATGAGGGGAGACCACTTGGTACAGTGTTGCGCTGGCTTGGTAGAAGATCAATGCTGAGGTTGTTAGCATGTCTTTTATTCATCTTTTATTGCAATGTGTTTTGGGTGCACTTGTTTCAACTTCTATCTTTCCCATGTTCTTGAATTTTCCCGGTGGTATTGTGTCCATGAATATAAGATGTTCTCAAGTTGGGAAAAACTTATGTTAATATCTTGGTGACCCCTTTTTTAAAAATCAGTCTTGGTGTTCAATTATAAATATATAATATATATTCATATGTATAATTTTTTTCTAAAGCAATTCTTAGTTTTTTATGTTTTTTGTTGTTTATTTTTTATTGTAGTTTTATTGTTGTAGTTAAGGTAACATGTTTATAATAGTGTTAATATTGGTATTTTTGTATATGGTGCTGGCAAATAAGCTGCTAGGGTCAGTCACATGTAAGGCCTTAGTGTCTGCATTATCTCTCTGGCACAATGTTTATGGTGTTGGTGTACAGTTACCACACCTCATTACTACCAAAGTGCCCTGTAACCTCCACCAATAGCCTTGTGTTATTTTAGTCCATATCTCCATTACAACCTTTATTGTCCATTGCCTCCATTACCTCATTACCTCAATTATTCTCCATTAATGCCTTTCCTTCCACTCTTCCATCCACTGCAGGTTTAGTAATGTCAGTTATTTGTATGATCCATATTTATTTTTTTATTCTGATATTATTTATTTATTTAATTTTGCCAACTTTGACTTTTATTTTTTCTACTGTCTTGAAATGTAATGTAAATTTAGGTTTTCATTGGAAATAATCTCTTTCCTTTGTACTTATTTCCCCTACTTTTGCTCATTTAATTTTTCTTATTTTCCTTATTTTATAATTTTAATTTTATGTATTTAATTTTATCTTATTTCATTCATTCTCCTTATTTTTATCATGATTTCCTCAACTTTTTCTTGAAACTCACTGATTCTAACCTTAGCTTCTACAACTCTTGAGCCACCTGTTGTGTTTTTTAGTTCAACTACTGTATTTTTATTTTTAACAGTGATTCCTAACTATATTTTTAATTATACTTTATCTATTCTCATAAATTTATAAGCTATAAATTTCCTCAATTTAATAAGCATTGTTATGATTCATCTTTGAAGTTTCTAACAGAGAATTAGTAAAGCTCTGTTTTGCTTGAGGTTCTCCCTGGACTTTGTTTTTGTTCATCAATGCTGAAGAATTGCTTTCTTTTTTATTGCCTTTGTTTTTTCATGAGAGCTAGAGATAAAAGTTTTTGCATGTATGAATATCAATATATTGTTTATTCCCATTATTTCTCGATAAAGATAGTTGCTCTGAGTTTGTATCAATGTAGATGACCACTGAAAATTTGCAGTCACATGTGAACGGCAACATCTTTAGCACCAAGATCTAGCAGATCTTGACTGCAACCCAGGTTTAATAGCTGATGGTGTCTGATAGTTGTTGTGGTGTCATGGTCCAACAGGTCTAAGAAGCAAGTAGGGATTTGTGACTGTGACTACCCAAGAGCTACTCTAGTACCAAGCAAACTGACCTGATTCTAGGGGTTGAAATTTATCATGCCTGGAAGCAGAGCTAGTGTCATATTCAAGCAGATGTAGGAGGCAATCTGCGGTCCAATGGCCCAGTGCTTGGAAAGGCCTGTGGCACAAAGTTGAGAAGACACGCTTAATCCAACAAATACTATAGCCTAGGAGCACACATGTGCAGCATAAGAACTAAAGACTGGCTCAGTGGGAAGATTTTTCCTTGCAGGCCAAAAGCTGGCAGAGATTTCAAACCAGCGATAGAAGTTAAAAGGCTCTCATGCATGACATCTCTCACAGCTCAGAAGAGTAGTGGACATGGGTGTGAGTCCCAAACCATATCCCATAAGATCCATGAATTGGCTTCTTATACAGACTCTGACCAGGGCAGCCTGCCTACCCCAACTACATCAGGCCAATAGTTCATAGCTCCTACTCCAATCAAACCCCCCCAGAACCTCCCAAGCCACAAAAGTGTGGTGAGCTCAAGAAATAATATGACCTTAGTAAGAAAGTAACAATAAGTTGAAGCTAAAGAACACATTCCCTATATCAGCACAAGAGGCTCCAAATAAATGCACAGGAGTACCACATAGGAAGGGACTCTCCTTGACAGGGAAAGAGACCACCACCCACCGAGCTCCCTTAGAGCCCTCCCAGGCAGTTAGAGAGAGAAATTGACAGTATATTAGAAAAGAATCACTTCCAGACTACCACAGGCACCATGGGGACCAGGGTAGCCTCAGAAAGGAATACCCATATACATAATCACTTGTTGGACAACACTGGGTTGTCCTTGCTGTGCCTGCAGGGAGCTTAAGGCTCATTGAGCCACTCCCACAACAGTGCAGCTGAGGCACTCCCAATTCCATCAGGCACTACTAATAATTGTTTTTCTCTTTCTTTTATGTCATTTGCATAGTTTATTTAGCAATGTCTTTTTTGTATAGACGCAGGATGACAGTTGATGCTATGCTATGTAACATGGGAGTTAATTGACTACAAAATAATATTTACTCCTGGGCATCCATATTTACTTGACTTAAGCCTCAGTTGTCCTTAGTTCCTAGCACTCCAAAACCAGGGTCCCAATCAGGGACTGATGAACCCTGGGCAAGCTGTGAGTTATCCTGGCATCAAAATGGACCAGGCCAAGCACCATAATACTTAACTATAAGTTAAGAGCATGGCCATAGACAAACTCTGTCATGACCCTCAAAGAGGTAACTGAATAAGGACTCTGCTGGGGTTAGGAAAGATTAACCTGGCCTGAGGACAGTGCTCTGGAATATATAGCGAGATGTCCCCAGGAAGAGACAAACTTTAAGCTTAATATATCAGGTACTGTGCTCATGCAAAATGGCATTGCTAGAAATATTATAAGAAGTAAATTTACCATAACTGTTTAAATGGATTACTAGCTGAGGAAAGGAGAAAACAATATATCCTGGATGGAATCCCGCCCTAGGGCAGGTCTCCTAGTAATCTTGAATAATCTCCTTAGATGAGATAATCTCCTGAAGGAATGGCCTTTACCTCTCTTTGTTGTTATGTTAATGTTCAACCCCACCTTTGTATCCCTATCCTACATAATTCCTATATAACTATGCTCTAAGGGGAAGAAGATGGGTAGTCAGACTGGACTGGTTGTAAAATGTGTAGGATAGTCACTGAAGAAAGAATTGTTGAAGATACTCTGGAATAAGACTCTGGGATGAGATGCTGAGAAGGAGAAATTGAGGACTAGATGTTGAGGAAGGAGATAAAAACTGATGACAAAAGACTAGATGATGAGGACTAGACATTGAGGATGAGAAAGTCAACAACGAGATGTTGAAGACAAGGAGGAGAACTGAGACTTTGGAGACTTTGGTTTGCGAGGTCTTCAAGGAGAATAGGATGATGGAACTCTGATGACTGGGACTATGGCCAAAACAACGGCCATGACTGTGCCGTAAAGGGAGAGATGAGATGACGCCGGGGAGGAGAGAGAAATAAACTGACTTCTGACAATCCCAGAGCTCTGTTCCTGCTCCTCTGTCTGTCACCCATCCTTTGCCCATCATCTGGCCCGGGGAGGCAGATCTCAGCCACTGAATATCACCACCATGTCCTGCCTGCCCACACCCTTCACAACCCTTCTTTTTAAATTGAAAGTTTACAATCACTCTGACAAAGAATTCAGAGATGAAATTGTGAAGATGCTTAGTGAGTTTAAATAAACAGTGGAACAGACATCCAATAAAATACAGGGGTATATGAATGCAGAAATAAGAAAAGTAGGAGCAAAAATGTCATTAATAAAAGATTTGGTAGGTGAAATGAAAAACTCAATGAGTGTCCTCAACAATAAAGTAAACAGAAGCTGATGACAGAATCAGTGAGTTTGAAGAGAAGATGCAGAAAACCTCCAGGCAACAGCAAAACTGGGAAAAGATTTTAAAATAAACCAGAGGCAGACAAGAGAACTATTGGATGAAATTGAGAGGAACAACATAGGAATCATCAGAGTTCCAGAGGGTCAGGAAGGCAACCCCAATGAGAAAGTAACAGTCAAAGACACCATTGCTGAAAAATTGCCAGAGCTGGAAAAGTTACCAGAGCTGGAAAAATGCAGGCATCCAGTTCCATGAAGCCTAAAGGGTACCAGCTAAAAGAGACCCTGAGAAAAAGACTCCAAGACATATTTAACCAGAATGATGTAAACATTGCATTTTACATTATTTTAGCTTACTAGTAACATAAAACTAATGATAATAACTGAATAAATGAATATAAGAAAAAGTATTATAGATTCACTCTATCACTGTATCACTGTCATCTCGTTGTTTATCGATTTACTCGAGCAGGCATCAGTAACATCTCTATTACATTAAGCCCTGCGGTTTTAGCCCCCATCTCCATTCATCCCAGCCCTGAGATTTTAGCAGTCTCTCCTTACTCATCTTTCCCAAAGATTGGAGGCTCTTTCAGGGTCAGGGGAATGAGACCTATCGTTACTGTTTTTGATATATCAAATACACCACAGGTAGCTTGCCAGGCTCTGCCGTGCGGGCAGGATACTCCAAGAAGTATGTATATATCTTTTACTGGATTTGAGGTATGAATACACCATGGGGAGCTTGCAAGGTTCTCCCATGGGGGCAATAGACTCTTGGTAGCTTGTCAAGTTCTCCAAGAGGGACATAAGGCTATTAGATGTCATGCGGCCACAAAGCTTTCAGGAACTTGGTCTTATAGTCTCTGGATGTTGGCCTTTGGTGGGATTACATGGTGCTGGGGGCAGTTTGTGGGTGTGGCTGTTAAACTACTAGAAAATGGGGGGTCTGGATGGAGAAGGCCCAGTCCCAATCTGAGCAGGCTTGGAGATCTCAGACCTGGATATCTAGATTGAATATATAGATTCAATATATAAAAAATAATTTTGTTAAATAATTATTAGTGTATGCTAAAGGTAGTAGATGAAGGATCCAGGAATTTACTCTCAGAAGTATTTCCACACAAAATACTTAATGATTATCAATAGAGACCTAGTAATTTACAGTGAAAGAAGTAGGAAGATAGTACCTTAACCATTTGACCCAAAAGTCACAACACAATATCAGGAAAAAAAATGACTACACGTGTATGCTGATAAGAACATTACAGAAAAATTTCTGAGTATACACATGTAATATACATGATTTTGGCATGACAGAAGCCGTGGCAATGGATAACCTGATTCTGTATATTTTAGTTATGGAATGAGAAATTAGGCTTATTTTTTTAAGTTTAGATTTAAAAGTTAAGTACCTCATATATGCTGTACATAAATATCTGATACTCTTCTGGAATACACAAATCTCTTGATAAAAGTAAAAAATAAAGCAAGGAAACAATCTAATTCTAGCCAAGGCTATTTTATATTCATAAAAATTAAAAACAGTCCTGTGTTTGGTGACGTCTTCATTTGTGAACAGTATTATTTCAGGTCACTCCCATATTGTAACTAACTGGAATATGGGAAGAGATGCACAATTCCCCAGGGCACTGACAGGAACAGGTTCAAACATCCTGTCAGAAGGACAAAATTTTTATTAGGATTTGATATGTGGTTTTGAAATTACACACAAAATTTTGAGAACAAAAAGGTGTTGAAAATCATTGAATAAAATTTTGTGAACCTTACTGTATAGCAACATTTGAGCAATTATATTTGTGTTTATTTTAAGCTTTGAAATAAAGCATTTGTAGGGTTATGTATATATACAAATCATATAAAATTATACTATATAAAAATAAAAATAAGTTTAATTATCTGATAACTTTACTTTTTTTTCTTTTTTTTGATAACTTTACTTTCTACAAGGAAATGATCAAATCATTCTTTGCATTTTTATAAATGGCCCTAGGTTTGTAATACTGAAATGAAGTGCCATTGTTTTCCGGGTTATACATCTGCAGATTGCAATGTTGCTGCAAAATCTCCTGTAATGAGTTGGAAAAAAGGCAAGTATATGTTTCTTTATATAAACAGCTAATAAAATTCTCAAATTGCTTATTTTCACCATAACAAAACTAATTTGTACTGGAAAGCTTCTCCTTTCCACAGAAAGAAGCTACTTGTAATAAAATAGAAATCAAGCTTTTCTTAAAAAATAAAACCAAATATGCCTTTATAAGTTTTGCATTCCTTTTTAAGATTTATGTAAGGTTTATTTATTTTTTTATTGAATCACTGTGAGATACAGTTACAAAGCTTTCATGTTTGAGTTTCAGTCATACAGTGATCAAACACCCATCCCTCCACCAGTGCACATTTTCCACCACCAATTCCTCCCTACCCCATCTCACTCCTCCCCCTCTCTCTATGACAGGCAATTTGCCCCATATGCTCTCTCAACTTTTGGGCATTATGGTTTGCAATTCAGATACTGAGAGGCTATTACATTTGGTCCTTTATCTACTTCCAGCACACATCTCCCATCCTGAACAATCTCTCCAACCATCACTGACTTAGTGATCCCTTCTTTATTCCAGTTGCCTTCTCCCCTGTTCATGAAGCAGGCTTCCAGGCATGGAGTGATATTCCTGGCTCTTGTCTCTACTGTCCTCGGTTATCAGTCTCATATTATGTTCTATTATATTCCACAAATGTGTGTGGTCATTCTCTGTCCCTCTCTTTCCGACTCATTTCACTTAGCACGATGTTCTCCATGATCATACACTTATAAGCAAATTTTAGGACTTCATCTTTCCTAACAGCTGAATATTAGTTCATTGTGTACCAAAGTTTCTTTAACCAGTCATCTATTCTCAGGCACTTGGGTTGTTTCCAGATTCTGGCTATTGTGAACAGTGCTGCAATAAACATACAGGTGCAGATGTCATTTCTACTGTGCTTTTTTTGCATCCTATGTATGTATTCCCAGAAATGGTATTATGGGGTCATATGGAAGCTCAATTTCTAGTTTTATAAAGAATGCCCATATTGTTTTCCAAAAAATCTGGACCAGTCGGCATTACCACCAACAATGAAAGAGAATCCCTTTCTCCCCACATCCATGCCAGCACTGGTTGTTCTTGTTCTTTTTGATGTGTGCCAGTCGCTGTGGTGTGAGATACCTCATTGTTGTTTTGATTTGCATCTCCCTGATGATTAAGAGGCAGAGCATATTTTTTATGTGTCTTTTGGCCATTTGTATTTATTTTTTTAAGGATAATTTCTTCTTCCCATCTTTTGATGTGGTTAGAGGTTTTTTCTTGTAAAGTTCTATCAGTGTCTTGTATATCCTGAATACTAACCCCTTATCTGATGGATATTGGGTAAATAATCTTTCCCATTCCTTGGTGTCTCTCTGTATTTTGTCACTGTTTCTTTTGAGGTGCTGAAGTTTCTTAGTTTAATGTTGTCCCATTTGTTTATGTTTGTTTCCACTTGCATGGTCAGTGGTGTTTCATCCTTAAAGACACCTTTGGCTTCAATATCATGGGGGTTCTGCCTACATTCTCCTCCATGTACCCTGTGGATTCAGGTTTGATATTGAGGTCTTTAATCCACTTTGATCTGACTTTTGTGCCTGGAGTTAGACAGAGGTCTGAGTTCAGATTTTTGCAGGTAGCTGTTCAGTTTTCTCCGCACCACTTGTTGAAGAGGCTTTCCTTGTTCCACTTTATGTTTCTTGCTCTTTTATGAAAGATTAAGTGGTCATATATGTCAGAGTCTGTGACAGAATATTAAGCTCTATTTTATTGTTTTGTGGGTCTGTGTCTAGTCCAATACTATGCTGTTTTAATTACTACTTCTTTGTAGTATGGGGAAGGTGATGCCCCCCATCTTCTTTTCCCCAAGGATTGCTTTAGCTATTCATGGGGGTTTATTGTTCCACATGAGTTTCAGGAGTGTTTTTTCTATTTCTTTGAAAAATGTCATGGGTATCCTTATAGGACAGCATTAGATCTGTATAGTGCTTTGGGGAGAATTTCCATTTTGATAATGTTAATCCTCCTGATCCATAAGCATGGGATGTGTCTCCATTTCCTAGTGTCCTATCTTATTTCTTGAAGGAGTGTTTTGTAATTTTTGTTGTATAGGTCCTTTACCTCCTTAGTTAAGCTGATTCTGAGGTATTTGATTTTCTGAGGCACTATTGTAAATGGGATTTTTAAAAAATATCTCTTCTCTTTTATTTTTTGTATATAGGAAAGCCATGGGCTTTTGGGTGCTGATTTTGTAAGACTGCCACTTTATTATACTAACCTATTGTTTCTAGGAGCTTTTTTGTAGAGTCTTTAGGATTTTCTCAGTATAGTATCATATCATCTGCAAATAGTGATAGCTTGACTTTTCCTATCTGTATGCCCTTGATACCTTTATTCTTGCCTAACTGCTATTGCCAGAACTTCCAGTACTATATTGAATAGGAGTGGCGAAAGTGGGCAACTTTGTTTTGTCCCTGATCTTAGAGGGAAGGATTTTATTTCTTTCCTTTGAGAATAATGCTTACCATTATTTTATTTTTTTAAAATCTCTTTCCATTGAGAATAATGCTTACCATGGGCTTGTGGTAGATGGCTTTGGACTATGTTGAGGAAAGTTCCTTCAGTGTCCATTTTAGTGAGAGTTTTCATATAAACCAGTGCTGGATCTTGTCAAATGCTTTCTCTTCATCTATTGATATGATAATATGGTTTTTATTTTTTCTTTTATTGTTATGACGGGTTATGTTGATTGACCTGCAAATGTTAAACCATCCTTGCATCCCTGGGATGAATCCTACTTGGTCCTGGTGTATGATCTTTTTGATGAGTCATTGGATTCTGTTTGCTAGGATTTTGTTGAGGATCTTTGCGTCTGTGTTCATCAGGTATATCAGCCTGTAATTCTCTTTCTTTGTGGTATCTCTGTCTGCTTTTGGTATCGGGTGATTTTTGGTGCATAGGAACTATTTGGAAGTGTTTCTGATTCTTAATTTCCTGGAAAAGTTTGAAAAAGGATTGGTTATAAGTCTTTTAAAAGATTTGGAAGAATTCACTAGTGTATCCATCTGGTCCAGGACTTTTGTTTTGGGGGAGACTTTTTAATTGCCATTTCAATTTCCTCGATGGAGATAGGTCTGTTGAGGAATTCCAGGCTCTCTTAGTTCAGCCTTGGAAGGCTATAGGAATCCAGGAATTTATCCATTTCTTTGAGATTTTCTTGTTTTTGTTTTTTTTCTTGTTTTGTGGCATAAAGATTTTCAAAGTAATTTCTGATGATCCTTTGAATTTCTGTAGTTTCTGTTGTGATGTTCCCTTTTCATTTCTGATTCTGTTTATTAGAGTTTTCTCTCTCCCTTTCCTTGTGAGTCTTGCTAAAGGTTTATCTATCTTGCTTATTTTCTCGAAGAACCAGCCCTTGGTTTCATTGATTTAAGATTTTAATGACTTAACATTTGTTCACATCTGTAGATTTTCAGAAATGCAAATTCATACTTTTCCATATGTAAGTGTGTCACTGAAACACTGATGTTTTAGTATCATATTATGTTCAAATGACTCATATTCCCTCTAGTAGCCACAATTTCCCCCCCCGCCCCGTGAATATTAAAATTTACTTTTCTGCTGTCTGCCAAAGAATTTGCTCTGGTTTATGTGTTCCTTATGTAAGTAAAACTGGTAGTTATCTTCCACTCTCTGGTTTATTTTACTTTGCAGTATCACTTCAAATTCTATAAATGCCACAAAATGTCATATTATAGGTGGTTGAATGCCATTTAATTGAGTGTATGTAACACAACTACAGTATTTGAACAGTCACAGATCATTTGGGTTGTTTGCATGTTTTGGCTACTGTGAATGAATACGATTATGGATGCTGAAGTGTGATGTTCTGCATTAGTGTTTTCATACTCTCTGTGTAAATTATGTCTAGGATTGGTATTGCTAGTTCCAAGTTAGCTTTTTCTGCTGTTAGCTTTCTAAGGAATCTCCACAATATTTTAACTACAGATTTGATAAATTACAGTCCCACAATGCTTTTTTCTCAATACCCATGTCAGCATTTGTGATTTACAGTCATTGATCAAGAATATTTTCACATATATGAGATGATTCATTACTGTAGCTTTGACTTGCATTTTACTATCAATGTTAAGAAATTAAGTACTTTTATATGTCTGTGGACTATCTCATCTTTACATCTTTGGAGAAGTGACTTCATTTCTTATATCTATTTTAAAAATTCTTTTCTTATTAAGATTGTGAGTTAGTTATATATTTGGTTTATTTCAGTTCTAATATGTTTGATATGCTAATATGTTTTCTGAGCCAGTAGATTGCATTTTGTTTTTGTTTTAGTTTCTTCAGTTTATTTGCATAAATTGATAACAAAATGCAAGTCAAAGCTACAGTAATATTTTAATAGTGTATTTGGAACAATTAGGGTGTTATGTAATCTGTAAATAGTGGTGGTTTTCCTTATTTTCTAACTTGGATTTATTTTTTATCTTTTTGGGGGGCTAATTTCTTTGGGTAGGTTTTGTAAAACTACGTTAAATAGGATTTGTGAAAGTAAAATCTGTCTTATTTCTGATGCTTAAGGAAAATCTTTAAATTTCTCATTTTTTAGTATATTAGCTGTGGATTTGTTATATGTGGTCTTTATTATCTTGAAGCATGCTTATATTAGTCCCAATTTTTCCAGTTTCTATCCCAAAAGATTTTGAATCATATCTTTTCAGATTCTACTTGTGTGATCATGTTATTTTATTTTCACTTCTCTTTTTTATGTAGTTCATTAAGTTTATCTGCATATTAGTTAACTGTTCTTAGATCTATGGAATAATTTCTATCTGACTATGATGTATGGGGCTGGAGTGATAGCACAGCGGGTAGGGTGTTTGCCTTGCATGTGGCCGACCTGAGTTCGATTCCTCCGCCCCTCTCGGAGAACCGGCAAGCTACCAAGAGTATCTTGCCCCCACGGCAGAGCCTGGCAAGCTACCCGTGGCTTATTCGATATCCCAAAAACAGTAACAACAAGTCTCACAATAAAGACGTTACTGGTGCTCGCTCGAGCAAATCGATAAGCAATGGGATGACAGTGACACAGTGTATAGTAATGATGTATGAATGTTGCAAATATTGCTGGGTCAAATTTTCTAAGATGTTTTTGAGGATTTTGTAATTTTTGTTAGTTAGATCAATGGATATACAGTTTGTATTTTTGTGGATTGTTCTTTCTTATTTGGGGATTACAATAATAATAATAGTAATGTTGGTCTGGTAAAATGTGTTTGGGGTCATTGCTCCTTTGCACTTTTGGGGGGCTCTGAGTCAGGTATTATAGCTCATTCAGTTATATAGAATTCGTGGTGAGGCCATCTGATTTATTTACTTTTTTAAGGAAAACAATTTATTTTTAGGAAAATTTATCATTACTGTTTCAACTTCTGAAAATGTACTGGAGTGAAAATATGTCAAGTATTGATAGTGTATTATTTTAATTTTTCATCTCTTTTAAGTTTTTTGTTTGCATATATGTATACATAGTAGTTTTTATGATCTATATATATAAAAAGATATTTCTGAAGCATCTTTTGTAAGTTAGTCTATTTTACTTTTTTTTTGGGTCACACCCAGCGACGCTCAGGAGTTACTCCTGGCTTTTGTACTCAGGAATTACTCCTCGTGGTGCTTGGGGGACCATATGCGAAGCCGGGGATCGAACCTGGGTCAGCAGCATGCAAAGCAAATACCCTACCGCTGTGCTATCACTCCGGCCCCAGTTTCTTTTACTTATGATTAGGTTTTTGAATGACATCCAAGGCAATGTTCCGGGTAGCCAGGGCTCACTCTGGGGAATATCTAGTCTTCTGGGTCAATAGTTCAATGTTCCAGACTAGTCATTTAGTGCCTATTGGGGTCAATATCTTTGGCTGCCTCTAGAGTCACCCACTTACGGGTTTATGGGGTTTGTCTAGTGGTGCTTGGGAAGACAGATGCTACAAACTCAGTGTTCTGTACTAAAAACAAATGTACATGCCCAAATCCTTTGAGATATATCCTTAGGCCTAATATTTTTATTCTTTCAATTAAGACTTTATTATTTTATCTTGGTGCCCCATGGCATATTCGATATGCCAAAAACAGTAACAACAAGTCTCATATTGGAGACTGCTCGACCAAATCAATGAACAACAGGATGACAGTGCTACAGTGCTTTCTTGGTGACAATAGCTAAGGCAACTTTTTTTGGTTCATTATTTTTTTTTTTACAAGCAATATAAAAATTTTTATTTTATTTTATTTTTTAATTTTTTAATTAATAGTTTATTTTTAATTAGTGAGTCAACGTGAGGGTACAGTTACAGATTTATACATTTTTGTGCTCATGTTTCTCCCTTACAAAGTTGGATAACCCATCCCTTCACCAGTGCCCATTCTCCACCACCAGCAAACCCAACATCCCTCCCCCCCTCCCCAGTCCCGTCTCCCCCCACCCCACACTGCCACTATGGCAGGGTATTCCCTTTTGTTCTCTCTCTCTGATTAGGTGTTGTGGTTTGCAATAAAGGTGTTGAGTGGCCATTGTGTTGTCTCTAGTCTATATTCGGCCCGCATCATCTTTCCCCCACATGACCAACAACCACATTTTAATTGGTGTTCCCTTCTCGGAGTTGCCCAGAATGAGAGACCAGCCTCCAAGCCATGGTGACAACCTCCTGGTACTTATTTCTACTATTCTTGGGTGTTAGTCTTATAGTCCATTATTCTATATTCCACAGATGAGTGCAATCTTTCTATGTCTGTCTCTCTCTTTCTGACTCATTTCACTTAGCATGATACTTTCCATGTTGATCCACTTATATGCAAATGTCATGACCTCATTTTTTCTAACAGCTGCATAGCATTCCATTGTATAGATGTACCAGAGTTTCTTCAACCAGTCATCTGTTCTAGGGCACTCGGGTTTTTTCCAGATTCTGGCTATTGTAAACCGTGCTTCGATGAACATATAAGTGCAGATGTCATTTCGACTATACTTTTTGGCTTTTCTGGGATATATTCCCAGCAGTGGTATTGCTGGGTCAAATGGGAGCTCAACTTCTAGTTTTTTGAGAATCGTCCATATTGTTTTCCAAAAGGGCTGAACTAGCCGACATTCCCACCAGCAGTGTAAAAGGGTCCCTTTCTCCCCACATCCTCTCCAACAGCGGTTGCTTTTGTTTGGTTCATTATTTTTTAAATTTGATTTCACTTATTTTCATCAATTATTCTTTACTTTCTCCTTTCTCTATTCTTGCTTCCTTTTCTGATTCTTTTGTAGATAAAGTGATATTTTAAAATACTTTCTCATCAATAGGGCCTGTACTGATATGTGCTTTTTTCTTACTATCACTTTTACACTATGTTCTAATCTTAAATATAAGATATGGCTGAAAGTGAACTTTAAATTTTTTAATTTTTTGATACCTTTGGATTTCTCCTGTAGACTATGTACCTTTCCTCAGGTTATGGTTGAACCCGTAATGTCATATTGACAAACAAGAACATTTAATCTGTGTCTATCACTATGTGTGTGTTATAAAAGAAAATTAAAGTATTTAATATTTTGTTCAGAAGGTTTTTTAAACTTAAAAAGTGCACAGATTGTTACTAAAGTAGATTACAGAAGGGTGTTAGCACAATATTCTACTTGCTTATCAACTCATATTCAATTAAATTATTCCTATTTGGGGGGAGAATTTTGCTGCTTGGGGGCCACAACTGGTGGTGCTCAAGGTTTATTTCTGGCACTATACTCAGGGATCACTCTTCAGTGCTCAGTGGACCTTATAGGGTACCAGGAATGAATTTCTGTGGTATCTCTTATGACATGCCTCAAAGTTCTTTTCTAACTCTGTTTATTGAGATTTTCTCTCTTTCTTCCTGTCTTCCTAAGTCTAGCTAGTGGTTTGTTACTTTTTTTTAATTTCATTTTTTTTTAAATTTTAGAAAGTAGTTCACAGTAGTGGGTAGGGCATTTGCCTTGCATACAGCCGACCCAGGTTAGGAGAGTATCCCGCCCACACAGCAGAGCCTGGCAAGCTACCCGTGGCAAATTCAATATGCCAAAAACAGTAACAACAAGTTTCACAATGGAGATGTTACTGGTGCTCTCTGGAGCAAATCAGTGAACAATGGGATGACAGTGCTACAGTGCTACAGTGCAATTGTTTATCATTTAATATTTGAACACCAATCCCACCACCATTATAACTTCCCACCACCATATTTTGGATGTTTTCATCCTGAACCCCAACCCCTGCTCCAAAGCAGAACCAAAATAATTTATTTTGTACTATTTGTTATGAAAAACCATTAAAAATGTTACCAAAAAGTTTCCTTAGAGGAGAGAGTGTGAAGATTGTCATATTTCACCTAGGGGCCATTAAACCCTTCCATGAGAGATCACTAACATGTTAAAGGTTGAGCCTGTGTGCTTTATATATATGTATATATATACATATATATGTATATGTATATACATGTATATACATATACATGTATATATGTATGTATGTGTGTATGTATGTATATATATCTGTAAAAAATATATTTCCCTCTAAGATTGGTTGCCTCCTACTTTGAACCCCCTCCAATGTGGTGTGATACTCTAAGAATATGGGTGATGTGTGGGCCCTAACTTGCCCCCCTCTGGGGTGCCCTGAATGAAACAGCCTGGTGTGGAGTCCGGCGGCATGGTTATGGCGTGTGTCGTGTTATGCTCCCTTCTGGGAGAGAAGGACATGCAACTTATTTTTTATTCTTTAAAAAAACCAAATCTTGGTTTAACTAATCTTTTAAATTTCTTCTTTTTTTTTTTTTTTGCTTTTTGGGTCACACTCAGCGATTCCCAGGGGTCACTCCTGGCTCTGCACTCAGGAATCACTCCTGGAGGTGCTCAGGGGCCCATATGGAATGCTGGGAATTGAAACCAGGTTGGCCGCGTGCAAGGCAAATGCCCTACCCGCTGTGCTATCACTCCAGTCCTAACTTTCTTCTTTTTAATTTAGTATTTAATTAATTGATTTGTGCTTCAAGTTTATTATTATTTCTTCTTCTTTTTTTTGCCTTGGATTCCCTTTATTGGCATTTTTCTTGCTGCCTATACTGTGCTATTAGGTTATCTATTTGGGTTCTTTATTGCCCTCTGTGCTCTCTATACACTCTCTCCAGCATTGGAAAGATTCTAAATTATTGCTTCAATTTCATTGCTCGTAATTTTTATTTAATTTTTTGAATTAAATTTTATTGTATACCTTATGGCTTATAACACTATTAATGGTTGGGTGTTGTGTGTAAAACATTCCCGCCCTCCACCCTCCACCATAGTGTCTGCTTCCACAGAACATTGTCCCAGTATCTTTTCACCTACTCCCCCATATCCTCTTATGACCTCTCCCCTGTGGAAATCGTTCAACTTAAGACCAGTTCTCAGTTTCTGTTGCCTTTGAATATTTATCATTTTTTCATTTTCTTACTTTTTTTTTCATACCAGGTGATGATCAGGGGTCTCTCCTGGCTCTGCGCTCAGGAATTACTCCTGGTTGTGCTTGGGGGACCATATGGAATGCTAAAGATTGAATCAACCTCAGGCCATGTGCAAGACAAACCTGCTAAATATTGAACTATCAATCAGGACCCTAATATAGTTTTTTATACCCTACATATGAGAGAGATCGTTCTGTTGTATCTCCTTCTCCTTCTGAATAACTTCACTCAAACTGATACTCTCCAAATCTATCCATGTAGCAGAAAATTGCATGATTTTGTCCTTTCTTATAGCTAAGTAGTACTCTGTTGTGTACATGCACCATAGTTTCTTTATCCAGTCATTTGTCCTTGGTCACTAGGGTTGTTTCTAGATTTTTGGCTAATGTAATTAGTGTTGCAATGAAGAAAGGTATACAAATGTCTTTTCTGTTCAGGTTTTCTCTTTCTTTTGATTTGGTTTTGGAGACTGTGTCATTCAAAGAATTCATCTTTTTATTTTTTAGGTTCTGTAGCATGGTGGCACAGAGTTGTTCATAGCAACCTCTTATGATCTTTTTTCTTTTCTTAGTATTTTGAGGAATCCACTATAATTTCTCTCCCTTCATTGCTGATCTTATAGCACTGGTCTCTCTTTCTTTCTCCCTCTTCATGCATCAAATTAAGTGTCTTTTAATCATATTTATTCTTTAAAAAACCTGCTGTCACTGAACCTTTGTAATGTTTTGTTGATTTACATGTCATATATCTTCACTTTAATTTTTATCTCCTTCCTTCTACTTTTGGATTTATTTGTTCTTCTTTTAGTTTCTCAAGCTGACAAGTTATTAATTTGAGCTTTTTCTTTTTTCTGATATAAGCCTGCATTGTTATGAATTTCCACATTGAAAGCAGTGCTTTTGATATGCCCATAAGTTTTAATAGTTTGCTTTGTCACTATTACTTATTTTAAGGATATTTTAATTTATTATTTGATATTTGTTTTGTTTCTTTGTGGTCTGAAAAGACACCTGGTAATGGTCTGTTTTTTTTTTTTTAATTGAACCACTGTGAGAGCAGTTACAAAGCTTTCGGGTGTAAGTCTCAGTCATGCAGTAATGAAACACCTGTCCCTTTACTAGTGCACATTTCCCACCACCAACAATCCCTGTATGCCCCCATCTCACACCTTCCCCCTATCTGTGTGGCAGATAATGTCCACATTGCTCTCACTCTACTTTGATTACATTCAATATTTCGACACCGGCCCTACCATTGTTACTTGAGATTTCCCTTCCAAACTTATAACTGCCGAGAAGGCAACATTAGACACTTTGTTTTTTATTGCTGATTATGAACAGCGTAGGATGTTGCATGGCCACTATAGCAGCTATGCAATTTTGGAATTCTGGAATTTTAATCATTAAATCTGGAGGGATTTCTGCCAAAAGCCAGTGGTCTCGTTGGAGCTGGGAAGGAAAGGGCCGGCCCCACCCCCATTCCATGAGGCCTCTTGTGCCTCGACACTGTGGGCCCAAACCCATCTGTCCATTGGCCTCTGGAAGATGGTGGCCCCTGAGCCGCCAGGGGGAACAGGCGGTAGATTGGCACCTTTTCCCACCTGGGGTGTCCCGGGGCCAAAAACCTAATGTGGAGTCCGGGCACATTTTTGCCAAAAGCCGCTGGGTTCTGAGATTTGTTTCTGAGTCTCTGGGATCATGGCTGTTCTGCAGCTGGATCAGGAGCCAGAGAGGCCGTTCATGAGCAGCGACTCAGGGTCTCATTCCTGTTTTTTTGTGACTTTATGGATATTCAAATTTGCCCCAGCTTATTATTTATGCTCTTCCCTGGATATTGTTCTTTGTACCCTAGAGAAGAATGTGCATTCAGATTTTAGGTGGGTGGAGGGTTCTAAAGATGTCTCTGAGACCATTTTTTTTTCCAATTACTCATTTAGGGCTTCTATTTTTTTTTTAATTGGTTTTCTTTCTGTCTGATGAAAGTGAGGTATTAAGATTTTCAACTTCTGTTGTGCTCCCATAAGTCTCTCATCACTTCTCTTTGCAATTGCTTTATAAAATTTGTTGCCCTTCATCCAATGTATATACATTGATAAGAGTCAAGTCCTCTTGAGCCCGAGAGGTAATACAGCAGGTAGAATGCTTGCTTTTCGTTTAGCTGACCCTGCTCCAAAACTTTGGAACTCCAAATGGTCCCTTTGAACACCCCCAGGTGACTGCCAAGTGAAGATCCTGGAGTAAGCCTTGAGCACAGCTGGGCGTGTCCCTAAAATCAAAGAGTAAAAAGCTATGAATTGTTCTATCAATCCCTTAACCAATATACAATGTCCATCCAATCTCTTACTCTTTTCCTTAACTTGATTGCTATTTGATATGATACAGGTACTGCTGTTCCAACTTTTGTTAGTCATTGCCCTTATGATTACTTTCCAATCTTTAAATCTGAGCCTATGCTGACCATGAGAGTTTAAATTTTAGCCCTTGTAAACAATAGGAGCTTGGATTTTGTTCCCTGTCATATACAAAAACTCTGTGCCAATTTATGGGCTTTATTCTATTGACATTTAGAGAAATTGTTTATTAATTTCTTAAGGAATTTCTTGAAATGTATCTAGATGGAGATTTTATACTTGTATCATTTGATATTTTTAAATATAATGTTATTTACTATCTTTACCAGAGCTGGATTAGGGACTAAATATCTCCCCAGCTTTTGTTTGTTTGAATATTTTTAAAAATCCCTCCTTCAAATCTGAGCGATAACCTTGTGTTGGGTAAACAATTATTGGTTGGAGCTTCTTTTCATACAATGCTTTGTATATCTCTATCATCTTATTGGTTGTAGAATTTGATGGAAATATTTTATGTAACATGATTTTCTCCTGTTATTTGAAGTTTTGCTTCTCTCTTGCAGCTTTAAGTTCTCTCTCTCTTTCTCTCTCTGTGTGTTTTTGGTTCTTGTCATTTTGACTACAATTTGTTTCTCCTTATAATATTATATTATTTTTTGTTTTCATTCATTATCTTTTTATCTTTTATATTGCTTCTTTTTTATTCATAAAACTGTTTATTGTGTATTAATGGGCACTGATTTGATTTTTATCTTAAACAACACTTTCTGAGACTTACTACTTTATTATTTAGTTCCTCTAGTTCAATTTTAAAGAGTTATTTCAATTGATAACCCAGTTTACATCTCCAAATCCTTTTGGGAACTGGGGGGGAGCATTTTTTCCTTCTTTCTTTCTAGGTCTCAGCAGCCTTCATGCCTGAACAGCATCAAATTTACTGAAGTAGCTGCATATGTTCCACTCATCAAATTTTATAATCTCATAGTTATATTTCCCATCATGGGTAAGGTTGGGAAGGAAGCAAAAGAGCAACTTCTAGCCTAATCTCTCAGAATCTCCCAGGGGGCATAATCATAAAGATTGACTCTCAGCACATTAGGAACACAGAAAATCCTGTGGGGGAAGATAACTAGATATCCACCAAGTTCAAAGAGTGAAAACAATAATATATATGAAAGGCTCGAACAATACTAACCAGATCTTTAAACCCTCAGAGAATGACTTTAGTGACACCATGGTGAGGATAATAATGACGTTAAAGAAACCATAGGTAGTCAAATAACCACAAGAAAGTGTGAGACCTGATCAAAAATGAAACAGAGTTTCAGACAAACAGAGTATGATAGATGTTATTTAAAACACCCTCAATAGTCTTTCTAAGCAGCAGAATGACAACTGAGGGACAGAGAGAGGAGCTCTAAGATATAATGCAGAAAACCTCTAGGAAACAAGAGCAGAAGGAAAAAGGTTGGAAAGGAAGTGGTGTGATTAGCATACCAGAGAACTCTAAGATGAGTTTAGGAGGAATATAAGAATGATTAGGACCTGGAGAGATTGTACAATGGGAAAGGGTGCTTGCCGTATACATTGCCTATACAGGTTTGATCCCCGCCTCTATATTTTGCCCGAACTCTACTAGGAAGGTGAATTTTATAAAGAAAAAATAGTGAAATACATCATAGATAAGAAGTTCTGAGAGTTGAGAGTATTTATGTAATGGCAACCAAATACCCTATAGGGAACTTGAGGATCCCGAGAAAATAGAATCAAATAAGTAAACTCCAAGACATATTGTGCTCAGAATATCAAAACACAAGGACAGGCAAATAATGAAATGGGCAAGATCAAAAAAGCAACTTTTATACAAAGGAAGCCCATAAGACACACAGCAGATCTATCAAATGATCTTCAAGCTAGAAAAGAATGAGGAGATATGGTAAAAACAAAACAAAACCAAACCCCCTAAAATTCAATGAAATGAACATCTCACCAAGAATACTTTTATTCAGGTACATTGTTATTCAGTTTGAAGGAATCATAAAGAACATCATGAACAGGCACCAGTTCAGGGAATTCACAGCCTTGAATCTAGTTTTGCAAGAGTGGTAAAGAAGCTTTTTTAAATGGCCAGGCCAATTTCCTAGCACTTGGCATTGAGCATGGAATTCACTGTTGTGCTTATGATTATCCTCTACTTGATTAAGAAATGTTTGCTAGCTTACTAAGGGATTTTATACACTTCCAATAACAGCTTAATATTTCATTTATATTAAATGTTCTATGTATGATCAAGTTATTTATTTTTTATATGATCTTTTACTTATCAATGCAGACACTTAATCAGTATCTGTAATATAAAATTTTCTGTTATAAAACCAGTGTTCACCTTCTTAGGATAAAGCAGACTCATATTCTTATAGGCTTATTTAAAATTCTCCTTAAAAATATTTTAATTCTTTTCATTCTTACTAAATTTTACATTTCTAGTATTTACCTATTTTGATTTTAATACCACTAAAAAGAAAGATATAGTTCTGGAAAATTATTTTATCAGTTTATCGCTGATTTAAAATTCTGTGGAATTCAACACCTAATTAGAGAGAACAAAAGGGAATACCCTGCCACAGTGGCAGGGTGGGGTAGGGAGAGATGGGACTGGAGAGGTGGGAGGGATGCTGGGTTTACTGGTGGTGGAGAATGGGCACTGGTGAAGGGATGGGTTCTCGAACTTTGTATGAGGGAAATATGAGCACAAAAATGTATAAATCTGTAACTGTACCCTCATGGTGATTCACTAATTAAAAGTAAATAAATAAATAAATAAAAATTCTGTGGAATTTCACAAGATTAACGCTATTTATCTATATGTGTGTAGCTGTCACCACCACCACAATAACAAAGTTCTCTCCTATATATGGGATCAAAAAGAAATAGTAATGAAACAGCAGATGGTTAAAATCATCAGAACTGAAGACTTTGTCTACAGAATTGAATTTACATGGGGAAGGGTGTTTGGGAGGAAACCTTGGAACAGTTTCCTCTCCAAAAAAGTGAACTCTCTTGAGATGGATGTGGTATTGAAATAATGTATTCATGAGTAGTATGATTAACAATATTGTGAATTAATACCTCAATAAAAATGATTAACAAAATAATAAAACAGGCAATAGACTATAGAACCAACACATAAAAATATGTTGCATTTCTATAAGCAAATAATGAACTAGAAGTGAAAAATGCAACCTCTACTAAAATAGTTTTCAGAGGTCTGAGTGATAATACAACAGATAAGGCATTTACCTCGCACACAGCTAATGGTGGCTTGATTCCTGCACCCCAAAGGTCCCCTCCAGCCTGTAAAGTTGTGACCCCTGAATGCAGAGCTAGGAGTAAGACTTGAGCATACCTGCATGCTCAAAGGAATTGACTTAACAAAGATGGTGAGACATAGAGAAAACTGTTACCATTGAATAGAAAAGAACAGCAGAAAAAAGTAAAAATATTTCATGTTCATAGGTAGAAAAATTAACATTGCTAAAATGATTAACCTACCAAATTGTTATAAAGATTTAACTAAAGCCTTGGTAAGTTCCAAACACATTCTTCAAGGACTTAGAACAAACGCTGTTGGGGAACAGTTCCCCCCCAACATTCCTGGACACCTTGTGCACCGGTCTGGGCAGACCGTGGGGCGAAGGATGACGGGCTCCAAGAAACACCCTTGGGAGCAGCTGATGGCTGTTCATCTTGTTGTCAGATACACACACTTTATAGAGAGTCTCAGCTTACAAGAAAGTCCAATCACATGAAGTTCAGCTGTATTGGCCTATCACCTTTCCAACTCTGCTTTGCCACAGTTCAATCCCAATCAAGGCTAATTGCTGCAGTCAGGATGACTTGCTAAGCAGATGCGACAGTTTCTGTGTCTTAGACTCATGTGACTAGGAAGTCAGTGAGGCTCAAGGCCAAACACCTGGTGCTGACTGATACCCTGTTCTTGCCAACTTCGCCCAGATGCTCCCTCTTCTGAGGCTTTGCTTCTTGGCTACTTTACAAGGTCAGGTCTTACCTGCTCCAGTGCCCATCACCATGCTCCACAAAACTCTGCTAAAATTTATATAGAACCAGCTGAAGAAATTCTTAAAAAAATGGGAGGTATTATGTTCCATGACTTTGAGCTATACTACATAAAGCTATTGCAGTATGAACAGTGTGATAGTGGAGTAGAGATACATTCACAGACAAACAGAATGAAATATGAAGATCCTGGGATAAGCTCTTAGATTTGTGGAAAACTAATTTATGACAAAGGAGCTAAGTACATGAACTAAAATATACAATATCAATATTTTAAGACTTTAGTATAATATTTTACAGTATTTTTTGTAATATTTGAAAATATGAAATCACGTAGTAGGTGCAATGTGGATGAAATTTGAGGGTATGATATTAAATGAAATATAGAGAATGCTTTATTTCAGATGGAGAATAAATGCTATATTATCTCACTCATTTGTAGAATATAGAGTTAAATTAAGAAAAGATAATCCTGAATAATGACAAACCCATGACACTGTAATGCAGAACAAATGATCAAACAATGAGGGCACGGGTGCGGGTGAAAGACCAGACTAGAAGGAATGTAGAGACAATGGTGAAAAGCTATGGGCACATTGGTGCACTTACCCTGTCTAGCAATACTATAAGCTCACACTATTGAAACTTCTGTTGAACTTTAATATATAATAAAAGATTAAGTTGGAATTTTATTCTGTTACTGTGGCAATTTCTACAAATGTTTAAGGTTTATAGAAACCTGTACATGCACACGAGGTTTCATTAATTTCACTTTATCAAGATTCACAAAAAATTTAAGTTATTCTTGAGGCCACAAGCAGCAATGCTCAGGGATTGGGGCCATCCCTGGTGATTCCTGTCCTGCATAGCCAGTTAATAATCATGGGCTGGTGTTCGGAAACCAGCAGGGCTACAGCCCATGGTACCCATGCCGGCCATGAGTTTCCAGAGATTAAGTTTAGGGCCCCGAATATATTAGGGATATGCTTTACCACGTGCAAGGGATGTGGTAAAGGAACCTTGCACACGGTCAACCCGGGTTTGATTCCTCTGTCCCTCTTGGAGAGCCCAGCAAGCTACCAAGAGTATCCTACTCGCAAGGCAGAGCCTGGCAAGCTACCCTCGGCGTTTGCCAAAAACAGTAACAATAAGTCTCACAGTGGAGACGTTACTGGTACCTGCTCAAGCAAATTGATGAAGAACAGGATGACAGTGCTACATGCTTTACCACTTCAGATACTTCACAGACCTCTACCATGATTTTTATTTCTGTAATATATTAGTTGATTTTATAAAAATTTTCTACTCCAAATATTAAAAGGGTTCTAATGTAGGCACCAAGAATGTACAATAAATGAAAGGAATGTACTTCTTTTATAGAATTTAAGTAATATGTTCTGGTTACCATATCCAGTGCTAAGTAGTGGCAGAATTAGGATTAGAAATCAGGATTTATTTAGAAAAATTTTAGAAGTTCTGCACTGACTCCATATGTAAAAATAGATCTCTTAGACAAAAGCAAACTAATGATCTAATAGGAAAAAGAACAGGTTATGCTTAAAGGAAGTGTGAATGGGTTTAGTCTACTCTGTAGATTACAAATGTAGCATATTTGACTCATTTGACAATTACAAGAACCTGTACCAAATACTGTTACAATTTATTTTTATGTCCCACCAACAGTGCTAGTGATATTTAGCTGAGTTTTTGTGTAAGGTATAACACACTGTAACTTTCTAGAATTTGATTTCTACTCTTCAGAATGAAAGGTTTTAAAGAGAGTCCATATATTAAGGACATCGTTATTTTTCCATATTCCTTAAGGAGAAACAAAAAGTTCAGATGTTGTAATAAATTTTTATAACTTACAAATTAACTTTTAGATTTTAACATCTTTTTTTTTTGTTTTTAGATTTATTCACAGAGAAAACACTTAAGAAGGCTGGAAAAGAACGGTGGCTTCTGGCTTCCTACATCGCTTTGCCTGGTCTCATCGTAACAATCTTAATAGCTGTCTCATGGGATCGCTGGAAAAAATGTTTCGTTAAGGAAGAGGAATACACAAGTACCGAGTAAGTTGGTTTTGTGTTTTGAAGTTAAATTATAGTTCTGCTGGAATTTTATCATATTATAAAGCAATTTTCTGAGCAGTAATAATACTTTATAGTATTATTGAGTACAATGTCAATGTCACATTTGATCTCAGATAGTTTTTTATCTGAGTATTATGTGACTTTATATGCTAATATCCACATTTTGAAGATGTAAGAAATTCTTGGAGTGTATTTTTAAAAACTTACTAAGGTTATTGCTTTGATAATTGAGAGAGGAAGAATTAAAATGTATCCCTCTTTGATTTCAAGTACTTAGGTAATTCATAAAGTGTGGTTTGTGTCACCTATAGAAGAAACATTAGAGCTATTTGTTTTATTTTATTTTATTTTTTTTTTGCTTTTTGGGTCACACCTGGCGATGCACAGGGGTTACTCCTGGCTCTGCACTCAGGAATTACCCTTGGCCGTGCTCAGGGGACCATATGGGATGCTGGGATTTGAACCCGGGTCGGCCGCGTGCAAGGCAAACGCCCTACCCGCTGTGCTATCTCTCCAGCCCCAGAGCTATTTATTTTAAAGGAATATTTCTAGGCTTTGTCACAGAGGAAGTATTTTAATTTGCACTGCATTTTTTTGGCAAGGAATATTTAAAAAAATACTCTGAGTATTTAGGAAGCACATACTATTCTGTAACAAATTTTTACAAAATATAATTAATATAAAAAAAGAGAAAGTTGCAAACGTTTTTTCCCCCTGTCATTGGGAAGACTCAAATATCAAATCTTTTAATTTTTTAATGAAATAAATGTTTGCATTCATAGCTGCAATTCCCTTTTAGTAGTATATCCTTCCCAGCAGATAAAAACTGAAATATTTCTGTCAGCTTTGTCCATGTCACACCTAAAAAAATCTGTCACTGTCACTGTCATCCCATTGTTCATCGATTTACTTGAGCGGGCACCAGTAACATCTCTATTTTTACTCAGCCCTAAGATTTTAGAAGCCTCTCCTTACTCGTCTTTCCCAACGATTGGAGGCTCTTTCAGGGTCACTGTTTTTGGCATATCAAATACGCCACGGGTAGCTTGCCAGGCTCTGCCGTGTGGTCGGGATACTCTTGGTAGCTTGCCTGGCTCTCTGAGAGGTATGTATGTATCTTTTACTGTATTTGGGATATGAATACGCCATGGGGAGCTTGCAAGGCTCTCCCATGTGGGCAATAGACTCTTGGTAGCTTGTCAGATTCTACAAGAAGGAGAACAAGGCTATTAGATGTTGCGCTTCTGGGAGCTCCGTCTTATAGTCTCTGGATGTTGGCCGTTGGTGTGATTACACGGAGCCAGGGGCAGTTTGTGAGTGTGGGTGCCAAGCCATTGGAAACTGGGGTTTCTGGATGGAGAAGGCTCAGTTCCAATTTGAGCAGACTTTGAGATCTCAGCCCCGGGTTCAGCTACACCTGGGTTCCTCTGCGGTCCCTTCATGTGTGAGGCTCGACCGAACAGAGTTCGGAGAGAATTCCCCTCAGAATTGCTCCAAACATGAGGTTCAGCCTGGGTGGGGTCCAAAGACATGTCTGCTCAATCTTATTTTATTTTTTTATTAAAAAATTTTTTATATTTAAAATTTTATTGAATCACTGTGAGCTATTTACAAGTTTTCATGTTTACACGAAAACAATGGGTTACAATCATACAATGATCAAACAACCATCCCTCCACCAGTGAACATTCCCCACCATGAATATCCCCGGTATACCCCACCCTTTCCCACTCTCCCCCTGCCTCCATAGCAGACAATATTCCCCATACTCTGTTTCTACTTTTGGGCATTATGGCTTGCAGTACAGATACTGAAAAGTCATCATGTTTGGTCCACTATCTACTTTTGGCACATATCTCCCATCCCGACTGTCAATCTTATTATTATTTTTTTTGGCTTTTTTTGGTCACACCTGCCAATGCACAGGAGCCACTCCTGGCTCTGCACTCAGGAATTACCCCTGGCGGTGCTCAGGGGACCACATGGGATGCTGGGAATCGAACCCGGGCCGGCCGCGTGCAAGGCAAACGCCCTGCCCGCTGTGCTATCTCTCCAGCCCCCTGTCAATCTTATTTTTTAATAATCTTTATGTACTTACCTAGAGTTCTGTTTTTTTGTTTGCTTAATCATTTATTTTCTGTGAGAGGCAAATTGTGACAGTTTTTTCTTTATTCCAGGGCATTCAGTTATTTAGTTTATTAGATAAAAATTGTGAGATAAATATATAGTATTCACTTTTTAATTATTCTTAGCAAAATTTTTATTGTTTTCTAAATTACACTCTCACTGTTTCATATTGATATACCAACCAGTTTTGAAGAACAGGTACAGCACTGTGTTTCAAACAGTTTACTTACCATTTCTTCACATAACTTCCTTTAACGAAGATATAGCTCCAAAAGTATAAGATCTTTTGCAGTTACTAAATTTTAGCCTGAGTTATCCTTTCAGCTCCTGTCTTCTTCGTTTTCACTGGAACCAGGAGAACTCTTTTCTTGTTGTTAATCACATATGTGTATCACTTGTTTATGTTATTTTTGTCAGCACTCTTCTATATGAGGAATAGGAAAGGGAAGTTCCCCTCCAAACTCACTGACAGTTTGTCTAGAGCTTCAGGTTTTAATATGTAAATTATAGAATTTCTTTATAAATGAATAAAAAGTTAAAATATGGGGCCTAAAGTTTAGAATCAGTCATTTAGCTTAAAAAATACATTTTGTTTAGAAGTATAAAGACAAGTTATTTGCCTTTTATTTTTACCTTATTGCCTTTGTTATATTCTTTTATGGCAGATATTTTCAAATTTCACTCTGAAAATATAAATAAGAATGCAATTTATGTATATCTTTTTTTGACCGTACCTTTGCATATCTTTGTTTAGTGACTCTTGACTTTTTAAAATTGATAACTTGATTTGTTAAAAAATAAATACTCCTGGGGCCAGAGCGATAGTACAACAGGTAGGGGAGGGCGTTTGCCTTGCACGCGGCTGACCCGGGTTCAATCCCCAGCATTCCATTATGGTCCCCCAAGCACCTCCACTACTAATTCCTGAGTGCAGAGCAGGGAATTACCCCTGAGCATTGCTGGGTGTGACCCCAAAATCAAATAAACAAATAAATAAATAAATGATGCCTATAAGGTGATCTTTTATTAATGCAGTTGATACTTTTTTAGCACTAATTCAGAATACTGTTTTCCTTCTTTTTTTTAAATAGAAGATCAGAAGACAGCTCTCACACATATGCCAGCAGGTAAGCAAATATTAAAAAATTTCTACAGATGGTTCAAATAGCTGGAATTGATAAAGCAGTATAATAAAAATCAGGCTACCAATACACAATAATTTGCTTTCTAGTGAATTGTTTATCCATTTAATAATATTAAAGTATACACAGACAAGGAATAAAATAATTGAATAATAAAAGGTTATGTAGAATTGATAAAGAAAAAATATATGTAGTGCTTACATCGTCAAGTACTGATTGAACAAACAAGCAAGCAAACTGTAGATGGTGATATATTGTATGTGATAGATACTATTTATAAATATCTACAATAACTATGGATTTTGACAACTAATTACATTGGCCTAACTCTGGTATTATACTTACCATTGTTAGTATTTTTTCCTCACTCATATTTTTAGCCACTGCTCTACCAACAGTCTAGTTATATTTTCCTGGATGTAAATTTTTTATTCTTTTAAACAAATAAAAATTATTTATCTTTTGCCTGGCAAGCTACCTGTGGCGTATTAGATATGCTAAAAACGGAAACAATAGGTCTCATTCCCCTGACCCTGAAAGAGCCTCCAATCATTGGGAAAGACGAGTAAGGAGAGGCTGCTAAAATCTCAGGGCTGAGATAGAGATGTTACTGGTGCCTGCTCGAGTAAATCAATGAACAACGGGATGACAGTAAAAAGTGATTATGATAAAAATAGAGAAAAAATTCCCTACCAGTAAAAGTTATTGCTGAACCATACCACTGACCCTTAATTATTTTTTAAGTTGTGGTCTTAAAAAAAGAATGAAACTTAAATGCAACTTCCCTCTAAAATAAATTTAAAAAGAAGGAATTTAAGAATACATAATCTAGAGTGCAGTGAATATTTTTTAGTATCTGGGAAAACATGGTTACAGTATTTAGTGTTTATGTTTTTGGTATTAAAAGTTACTGTACTACCACCAAAAGGTCAGTATTGCTCTGCTACACTCTATTGAACATTTTTAGCTCACCTGTCATAACAATTCAGTTCTGTTTTCAAAGTTAAAGATATTTTCATTAGATGTTGTCTGCATTCTGGCCATATTCCTAAATATACTACTCTGAGTGAGATCACCTGTAATTTATTTTTCTATTTATAAGATATTTCTCTTATCTCTCTCCTGTTCTGGAATGAGAGACTCCCAGGGTGCTCTGAGGGACGAGGGATAATATCCAGCATTCTCAGTCCTCCAGGTCTGTGGTTTGATGGATACGAGGACTTGAGAATGCAATACTGCTTGGACCCATAGGTTTAGGCAATTACCTGGATCACCCAAGTGGTTTTAAGTATTAGGCAATTCTAGGATACTCCAGGGCTGTACCAAAGCGGTGCTGGGGTCACTAAGGAGCATGTGATGAATAAGGAATCAAGCCGGGTAGGCTGAATGCAACCATGAACATTTACCACCTCTTTCATCAACCACCCATTTTTCTTTTTTTTTTAAATTTATTTATTTTTAATTAGTGAATCACCGTGAGGGTACAGTTACAGATTTATACATTTTTGTGCTCATGTTTCCCCCATACAAAGTTCGAGAACCCATCCCTTCACCAGTGCCCATTCTCTACCACCAGTAAACCCAGCATCCCTCCCACCCTCCCCAATCTCATCTCCACCCACCCCAAACTGCCACTATGGCAGGGTATTCCCTTTGTTCTCTCTCTCTGATTAGGTGTTGTGGTTTGCAATAAAGGTGTTAAGTGGCCATAGTGTTCAGTCTCTAGTCTACATTCGGCACGCATCACCCTTCCCCCGCATGACCTCCCCACCACATTTTACTTGGTGTTCCCTTCTCTGAGTTGCCCAGAATGAGAGACCAGCCTCCAAGCCATGGAATCAACCTCCTGGTACTTATTTCTACTATTCTTGGGTGTTAGTCTCCTACTCTGTTATTCTATATTCCACAGATGAGTGCAATCTTTCTATGTCTGTCTCTCTCTTTCTGACTCATTTCACTTAGCATGATACTTTCCATGCTGATCCACTTATATGCAAACGTCATGACCTCATTTTTTTCTAACAGCTGCATAGTATTCCATTGTATAGATGTACCAAAGTTTCTTCAACTAGTCATCTGTTCTAGGGCACTCGGGATTTTTCCAGATTCTGGCTATTGTTAACAGTGCTGCGATGAACATATAAGTGCAGATGTCATTTCGACTATACTTTTTTGCTCCTCTGGAATATATTCCCAGCAGTGGTATTGCTGGGTCAAATGAGAGCTCAATTTCTAATTTTTTGAGAATCGTCCATATAGTTTTCCAAAGGGCTGAACCAGTCGGCATTCCCAGCAGCAGTGTAGAAGGATCCGTTTCTCCCCACATCCTTTCCAACAGTGGTTGCTTTTGTTCTTTTGGATGTGTGCTAGTCTCTGTGGTGTGAGGTGGTATCTCATGGTTGTTTTGATCTGCATCTCTCTGATAATTAGTGATGTAGAGCACTTTTCATGTGCCTTTTGGCCATTCGTATTTCTTCCTTGGGAAAGTTTCTGTTCATTTCTTCGGCCCATTTTCTGATGGGGTTGGATGTTTTCTTCTTGTAGAGTTCAACCAGTGCTTTATATACCATTGATATCAACCCCTTATCTGATGGGTATTGTGTAAATATCCTTTCCCATTCTGTAGATAGTCTTTGTATTCTGGTCACTGTATCTTTTGCGGGCAGAAGCTTTTTAATTTAATATAGTCCCATTTGTTGATCTCTGTTTCCACTTGGTTGGCCAGTTGCATGTCATCTTTGAAGATACCTTAATCTTCAATATCGTGGAGGGTTTTGCCGACCTTGTCTTCAATGTACCTTATGGTTTGTGGTCTGATGTTGAGGTCTTTAATCCATTTGATCTGATATTTGTGCATGGTGTCAGGTTGAGGTCTAAGCCCATTCTTTTGCATGTGGTTGTCCAGTTTTGGCAGCACCATTTGTTAAAGAGGCTTTCCTTGCTCCACTTCACATCTCTTGCTCCCTTATCAAAGATTAGACGATCATACATTTGGGGTTGTGTGTATGGATATTCCACCCTGTTCCATTGGTCTGTAGCTCTGCCTTTATTCCAGTACCATGCTGTTTTAATTGTTACTGCTTTGTAATAAAGTTTGAGGTTGGGGAGGGTGATGCCTCCCATCATCCTTTTCCCAAGAATTGTTTTAGTTATCCGTGGACTTTTGTTGTTCCATATGAATTTTAGGATTGCTTGTTCCATTTCTTTAAAGAATGTCATGGGTATCCTTATAGGGATCGCGTTGAATCTGTATAATGCTTTGGGGAGTATTGCCATTTTGACAATATTGATTCTCCCTATCCATGAGCAGGGTATATGTTTCCATTTCCTCATGTCCTCTTTTATTTCATGGAGTAGCATTTTATAGTTTTCTTTGTAGAGGTCTTTTTTAAAAAATTTTTTTTTATTTTATCATCATGTGGAAAGTTACAAAGTTCTCAGGTTTATGTCTCAGTTATACCGTATTCAAACACCATCCCTTCACCAGTGCCCATATTCCACCATAAAAATCCCCAGTATACCCCCGTCCCCGCCCCCCACCCCAACTGTATAACTGATGAATTTCACTTCATTTTCTCTTTACCTTGATTACGTTCCATATTTCAACACAAAACTCACTATTGTTGTGGGAGTTTTACCCCCAAACAAGATAACCCTACTAAGGAAGCATTTGATAATTAGTTTTCCATTAAAAGATTGTATGTTTTCAGGTTTTAGAAAAGGTCGCGCGGCCGCGATAGCTCAGATGTGTCCCAGTCCCAAATCCCGGAGCCGTGTTAGTTGCTGCTCAGTGTCGCCAGGGCTCCATCTGGAGAAGGTGTGCTGGCTGCACCTCCTCTGTCTGGCTTCCCGGTGTTGCTGGCCCCAATTCGGGTCCGGAGCATTTTCCGGGCCGCGTTGCTCACCAGAATGCCTGGCCACTTCTCTGTTGGATGTCTGTAGAGGTCTTTTACTTCCTTGGTTAAGCTGATTCCGAGGTACTTGATTTTCTGGGGCATGATTGTGAATGGGATTGCTTTTTTCATGTCCCTTTCCTCTGCCTCATTGTTTGAACCACCCATTTTTCTTAGCATGACACCCCTCACACTGTAGTGAAAAATAAAGACTTCATATTTTCTGTATGGATGATATTTCCATTATGCATATATAGATCACAATAGTATTCCAATATGTATATATAGACTACAACTTCATTGTACACCCAATTGTTTTTGGGCATTTAAATTGTCTTCAGATGTTATAAATAGTGCTATAGTAAACGGTTTTTTGTATATTTTCAAGTTTTATGCATGATGATTGCAATACTGTTAGTGATAAGGCTTCATACATGCCATATTCCAACTCTACACCCTCCAACAGAGGTCTCACCCTTTCTCCCCTCCTTAACCCATCTATCTTCTTCATCTCATACTGCCAAAGTAGTTATATAGATCTGTTCTCAGTTTCTGTTTTCTTTGACCATTTTCAATTTCCTTACAATGTTTCTTCATTTCTCACATATGAAAGAAAACATACTGTACCTCTTTCTTTCTGACTCACTTTACTCAGCATGATCTTTCTAGATCCATTCATCTAGCAGCAAATTGCATGATTTCATCTTTTCTTCTAGGTGATTAGTATTCCACTGTGTATATAAAGTACTGGTTCTTTATCCTGTTCATGGACACTTGGGATATTTACAGATTTTGACTACTCTTAGTGCTGCAATGAGCAAAGAAGTGAAAATATCTTCCGATAGAGCTTTTGGGCCCTTGGGGTAGATGCCAAGAAGTGGAATTGCTGGGTCATATGGATGTTAATATTCTTTTTTTTTTCTTTCTGGGTTACACCCAGTGATGCACAGGGGTTACTCCAGGCTTTGCACTCAGGAATTACTCCTGGCAGTGCTCTGGGGACCATATGGGATGCTGAGAATTGAACCCGGGTCAGCCGTGTGCAAGGCAAATGCCCTACTCACTGTACTATTGCTCCAGTTCTGATTTTTCTTAATTGTGGTGCTTCCACACCTGGTCTAGCGCTCTCCGTGGTTCATGATCTTAGTTGTAGTGCTGACACACACTTGTGTGTTATGTGGAAAATATCAGTCCTACTTTGTCACAGCCCTGGGGGATTCCCATAATGAAGAGGTGCTATGTGCATGTGAGTGGCACCAAGTATTGAATTTGGCGTCTCAGACATGACAGAAGGCACCTTTACCACTGAATCGTCCCACGTATTTATTACAGCCTTTTGTATATGATATTTCTGCTTGTCTAGTTTTATGAATGATTTGTCATTATTTTTCCAATTCTTTATGTTAATGTGTTTTCTTGTTTAGTGAATTTCATTCCTTTAGTGATTTCTAAGGAAATTCTAAATTTTTTTTGCCATTATGAGTAATATGTGGTGTTTGAAATTTTTTATTTCTTTTGGCTGTGGATATTACCACTTAGTGGCTACTGTATTGACTGCAAGTCATTTTAAGTGGCAGTGATTCCCTTATAGGAATCAATTATGTGTAGCTCACTCCTTTAAAATTCTCCTTGGGACTGAAAATATAGCTTGCTATTAGAACACTGACTTGCATGCATAAGTCCCCAATTTGTTATCTGCCACCACAAAATATAACTGTTAAAACAGTGCTGCTTGAAAAATAATTTTATCTTTGACTCCATTAAAATTATATAGTTTTATATATGTTATACTTGGGGATCTAGAATTAATAGAAGCATGAATTCTTATCTTAAACCATACTTTGAAAGACTATTAAATTCCTATGTTTCTACATGGTATTTTCCTGTCCATATATCTAAGCATTTAATTTGTACTTTTCCATTAATACTTCTGAAACAGTTTCCTCATTGCATCATATAATCTAATGCAAACAGATTTTATTCTCAGCATTTTATGGGTAGAATAGCTCCTCTTGGCTCACAGATTTACAAAGGAGATTAATTCCAACTTTTTAATAGGGCTCAACTCTATAAGCTGATGTGTATAGCTGATGCATGCATCTTGAGATTATCTTTAGTTCCTTTTTTACCCTTTGTGCTTTTAGTATTCTTTTAATCCCAAAGTATCTCTAAAATGTGATTTTTATTCCTTTAAATTTTGGTTAGTATTTATTATTATTATTATTTACCACTTATTTGTAGGTTACAAGACTATATCACTCTGTCTCAATTGTTTGATTATCTAGAAATGAAAGCAGGTTTTAAAATATGACCTATAGTAATTTATCAGTGAGTAATTTATCAGGTTGAAAACTGAAGACCAGATAAGTATTCAAAATCAAGTATATATTCTGCACTGGTAAATGGTAAAAGGAAAAAAACCATTTTTTTCTCTCCTTCACTCAGATTTGAAATTTTCTGATTTTACCAGCACTTGACAGTAATGTAATACCAAAGTCAATAGACATGGCTAGTGTTCTGTTGTCTGAGATTGAAATATCAGGCAAGATCTGTGGCAAAATGTTTGAGTAACCTGTTTTGTCACCAAATTTTCAAAATCACAGCTTCCCAGGTGAACCTGTGCACCACATTTGCGCAAGTCTGGCTGAGTAGTAGTTATGTGCAGTCATGATTAACTACCTAGGTTTATGCCCAGTTTGAATAGGGCTATGGGAAACTTGGGTGTTTGAATACTTGGAGCACCTTTCATCCATATTTCAAGGCCCTGATCAGGAGTTTGGTCTAGCAAATGCTTGGAAAAAAGTGTGTGTCAACCTGGATAGGCTGGGATTTGTATTTTGAAGAATTTATTTGAATCTGATTCTAAGAGCAGGGATCAGAAATGATAACCCAGCAAGGTTGAAAGAGGTCATGTGATGATGTTTGTTACTGATTCTGACTCCTGTACATGTACATAGTCTCCCATACCTTGTTCCAACATTGAAGGATAGGATTGTAGGTTTGGGTGCTTGAAGGACAGCAAATGTTTCTCTGGTAGTGTTATTACTTTAGAAGTTTGCTCAGATTTAGCTTGTTACCCAGGCACTTTGCAATTCCCTTCTGTTGCTCCATGAGTTTTTAATCTTGAGCCATCTGTAATTCCTCAGTGTCCCCACTAGTGGAACCTGAGGCAAGACTGTGATTTATAAAATTTTAGTGTAAATTTTGTCATACTCCCTAGGAATTCTTACAAAGGAACTTTCTATTGACCATTCTTAATAATCTTTAAATATTTTTTCATTAGTGGTTGTTAGTGATATAAAATAGTTAATGCAGTGATAAAGTATTTTGACTTCTTATGGTGGCATATTTCTTTTATTAGTAACATGGAAACATTATTTTTAATCTCTTTTAGATCTGGTTCAGAAAGCAGCAACCAAACAGACATTACCAAGTAAGTGAAGTATTTCTTAAATCTGTTAAAAAGTAAGATGAAGAATTGATAATCAATGACCAATTTCTAAGTATCAATTGAGCAGAATGAACTGGTAAGCTATTAAAAACAAAAATAATGATTGCTATTTGATAATCTAGTAAATATTGATAATTTATATAAATATGTGGTAAGTTCTTGAACTAAATCTTAAGTAGGTCTTTTGATACTGTGCATAATGGGATACACAGGGAAGAAGTTTGGTTATTTAGAGAATGCAAATAAAATTCAACAATAAGCTCACAAACAATTCAAATGATTGCTTACTTTTGTTGGGTAGAAAGTTTTTTTTCTTTTGATTTTTGGGTAATACCTGATGATGTACAGAGGTTACTCCTGGTTTATGCACTTAGAAATTACTCCTGGTGGTTCCCATATAGGATGCTGAGAATCGAACACCCCATTCGCTGTGCTATCGCTCCAGCCCCTGTTAGGTAGAAAGTTTTCTCAAGGAAAATTTTATGTGTCTTCCATAGCCTATCACATTAAAAATATTTTGATTATATTCTTTCTAATTCCTGAAAGGTAGGTATCTGTATAAGATATAGTAAGTGTTCAGTTACCCATACCCAAAACTTGGGGGTTTGGGATTCTTCTGCAAATAACAAAAATGTTTGGAGTTTTTCACTCCACTTTCTCTAAGTTATTTATATGAGTTTGTGATGTTCCTTATAAATTCAAAGTACGTTGCTATTTAAAGGCACATCTAAATCTATAGAATAGCATTAACTCTCTAGTTTGTATAATAATCTTGTATGTACATTCTTTTATTCCAGAAAGAGGCCTTCTTTTTCAATAAGAATGCCTGTTTCTCTTAAATTTGATCACTATTTTATCATTATAATCATATCAATATTTTGGAAATATTAATTTCCATCACCAAACCTGAAAGGTTGATACTCATTGTATAGACTACTGTGTGCTAAGGTACTCAGTTTATTTTTTTTTTATCTTTGCTGATATAATAAAATCATTGAAAACACTTTTGAGGTCCATTTCCTATTATGTTTTGCCTATATTTTCCTCGGAGAGACCGGCAAGCTACTGAGAGTATCTTGCCCACATGGCAGAGCCTGGCAAGCTACCCATGGTGTATTTGATATGCCAAACACCGTAACAACGAATCTCACCATGGAGATGTTACTGGTGCCCACTTGAGCAAATGGATGAGCGATGGGATGACAGTGACAGTAGCAGTGATATTTTCCTCAATTTATTTTCTGGATTCTTATATAATCTTGAAGTTTTAAGCTCATTTAAAATTAACTTTTGTATATGCTGTGAGATGTGGATTTAATATTTTTTTACATGTGACTATTTTACTTTTCGCAACATAATTTGTTGAAATGGCTTTCCTTGCCCTTATTAATGCATCAAGCTCCTTTGTCATAGATTAACTGTCTGTAAATTTGAGGAATTATCTCTGAGATCTCAGTTCCATTGGTCTGAGTATTTTTATGACAGTACAACTTTTTTTAGCTAATATATATACATATACATGCATATATAAAGTAATGTTCTTGAGTTAGTAGCTACTAATTATTTTCAGTGTTTTTATATATATTCCTTCTCTAGTATATATATACATATACATAAATACATAAAGTAATGTTCTTGAGTTAATAGCTACTAATTATTTTCAGTGTTTTTATACATATTCCTTCTCCTACTGGTATAAGTAGTGTATTTCGTTGTTTCAATTTGTATTTCCATGATAATAAATAATGATGATCACTTTTTGATATGACTCAGTGAAATTTAGGCACTCAGAATTAAACTATATACTGAGCCTAGAAAAAATAAGAAAGCATGCATCTTTGTTATCTTGACACTTCTTTTTTCCAGTTTTGGATCTAAATTTTGTTTAATTTAACACTGCAATACACTTAATAATGGGTAGATAGCAACGTTGCTTATTTATAAAACTGTTTCTAATATTGAAAGTATTTTTGCTATAAAATAACCTGACCATCATTGTTGGTCATCATTTTCAATAAATCAACAAGTTCCTTAACAGTAACTTTAGACATATTTATTTTTATTTAGATTCAAATCAGAAGTTAGTGGTCAAACAGTCAACAGCAGGTAAGCAACTTAAATATTTATTATAAAAGAGTGTATGTTGATTAAAAAAAGAAAATAGTTTTTAATAGCTGCAATTGACAAAGTACTGTATGAAAACCCACTCGTTTTTTTCTACTCTAGGAACAAACACTAACAATCTACATTTTTTTCTCGAGTTGAAGCTTTTAATTCAGAAGATTACTTAGGGGGAAGTTAGTTAATATAATAAGACTGGACGTTTATTTATTTTAGAAGAGTAACTCTTATGCTGAGAATACTTGCATCCTTAAAGATACGATACATGAGAGAAATAACGCTGTTCAGATTACATTTACATTTATGAACTCAATATGAACAACTGGCTGAACAATTATCACATTCAAAATATCTCAGAGACAGCACCACAAACACAAAATTCTCTACATTTCCTGTAGTACTTCAATAGCTCTTTGAATTCTAAGTGTTTCCCATGCTACACTTTTTTGGCTTTGTAATCCTCCAGAAGTTATTGACTATTTACTGTTTTTTGTTTTCTATTATACTGTCATGTACATATTTTTGGGAGATAGGTTGAGTCAAATGACCATTTATTATAAGTAATTGATTTTCTCAAAATAAATATTAACACATAGCTGAATTTTTATTTGCTACCATTAGCAAGGAATTAGTGATATAGTGCTCAAACATTGTAATTCTTTAAAATCTTTGCTTTCAGTCCACAAATATTCTGAAATTGAGTGTAAGTGGCAATACATATTTTCATAACCAGTTTATTTATGTACATTTAGAAGCAAATGCACAAATTAAGGAATAAGTGATAATATACATGCATGTAATTAATATCTTAACTTCTCCCTCAGATATCCTATTGTAGAATATGTTACTCATGTACTTATTCTGTTCTACTCTCCAAATTATTAATTAATCTTTATAGACATGGTATTTAATTAGATTGAAATATTAACCATATGATAATCTTTTTGTGGTTGAAGATTATAATTTGCAATAGACCCATTTGTCTAGCTTATATTTAACATATATTACAGATGTATTCTTGGCTTTATTCCTTCATTAAATATAAAATGAAGATATGTTTGTTGTTTCTTATTTTAATAAAATGTTTGAATTCTTCCCTGACCTAAAAATGACTGTATTACTGTCATCCCCTTTGTCTATTTACTTGAGCAGACACCAGTAATGTCTCTATTACACTTAGCCCTGAGATTTTAGCAGCCTCTCCTTACTTTTCTTTCCCAACAATCAGAGGCTCTCTCAGGGTCAGGGGAATGAGACCTATTGTTACTGTTTTTGGCATATCAAATGTGGCACAGGTAGCTTGCCAGGCTCTGCTGTGCAGGCGGGATGCTCTTGGTAGTTTGCCGGGCTCTCCAGGAGGTATATATATATCTTTTACTGGATTTGGGATATGAATACGCCATCGGGAGCTTGCAAGGCTCTCCTGTGTGGGCAATAGACTCTTGGTAGCTTGTCTATGGCTATTAGATGCAAAGCGGCTGTTTGCTTCTGGGAGCTTGGTCTTATAGTCTCTGGATGTTGGCTGTTGATGAGATTACATGGCGCTGGGGGCAGTTTGTGGGTGTCACTGTCAAGCTACTGGAAAATGGGGGGTCTGGGTGGAGAAGGCTCAGTCCCAATTGGAGCAGGCTTGGAGATCTCAACCCCGGGTCCCACACACCTGGGTTCCTCTACTGGTCCCTTCATGTGCGAGGCTTGTCCAAACATGACCCAAAATACCTTTAAAAAATTATTCTCAGCAGTTTTGTCATTTGAAAGTCAAAGGAAGAAGTTGGCCGAACAAAATCCTTGGATAAACACAGCCAAAATATTTTTAAAGCTGAAAATCTAATGTTTGGTTCATAACAGTAGGAAAGTCAGAAGCATATATTAATAACATTATTAATATATGATATATTAATATCATTATTGTTTTATATTAATAGATATAATATAAAGAAGATATATTAATAACATTATTGTTTTAAGGGAAAAATAACTACATAAAATGAAGTATTTACTATAGGGATATTTCCTGGTTAGTCTAAGACTAGGAAAAATCTGATTTTCTAAAATAAAAATAGCAAAGGCAGGGAAAGGATTTGAAGGCTAAAATTGTACCACTTATCTGAGGCTGGAGAACTAGTACAGCAGTTAAAGCACTTGCCTTGCTTGTGGCAATGCTGATTTGAACCCTGGCATCACATGGTCTCCTGGGCACTGTTTGGAGTAACTCCTGAGTACAAAGTCAGGAGTATAATCGTTAGCACTGCTGAGTGTGTCTTTCAAAAGAAATGAAAAATAGATTACTGCTTATCACTGACATCTTATTTGTCACGCATTACCTTCCCACTAATTAATCTTGCTTAATTATTTTCAATTTATTATTTTTATCCCTATATTTTGAGTTGTGGGGCAAAACATACTAATAAATATGGAAAAAGCCAATAATTTTATTTTGATGATAATTAGTGTAAATTGAAATTTTGAAGTTTTTTTACTAGTTTTGAGGACAAAGAGGAAAAAACTTTTAAAAATAAATACAACTTTGTCAGGTTATAGTTTATAAAACTAAGATCATCATTTCCTTATTTATTTAGATCAAAATCACAGGAAAGCCTCCAATCACCTAACAGTAGGTAAGTGCATTAAGAGGTGTTTATTAAAAATATATGCTTGAAATTAGAGTGCTTTTTTCTAAGTATTTATTGGGTAGGCTAATTGATAAATTACTGTACTTCAGATTAATTAATCTTTTCTAATGTTACTAATGATTTTTAAAAATCATTTAAAAAGTTTTCTTTTGGTCAGTTGAGCAAACTGGTTTTGTTGTTGTTGTTGTTGGAAACCAGCATTTTTTTAAAAAAAATTTAATCACCTTGTGACCGTGTGCCATGGAGGCAGGAGGAGGGTGGAAAGGTGGGTGTACACTGGGGATATTGGTGGTGGAAATGTGCACTGGTGGAGGGATGGGTGTTTGATCATTCTGTGATTGTAACTCAGATATGAAAGCTTCTAATTATATCTCACAGTGGATCAATAAAATTAAAAATAAATAAAATAAAAAAATTAAAATCTTTCATGATTGAGCTTCAGTCAAACAATGTTCCAACACCCATCCTTCCACCAGTGTACACTTCCCAACACCAATAGACCCCATATCCCTCTGCCAACCATCCTCACCACCCCCCCAGCCTGCCTCTATGGCAGGCACTTTTCTTCTCCTTGTCTTTCTGTCTCTGTCTCTCTTGGTCTCTCTCTCACTCTCTCTTCTCTCCCTCCCTCCCTCCCTCCCCTCTCCCTCTTACTTTCCTCTCCTTCTCCTTCCTCCAACTCCCCTCCCCACTTTTGGGCATTATCATTTGCAGTATAGATACTGGGAGGCCATCATGTTTGGTTGTTTGCCCACTTTCAGCACACTTCTCCCATCCAGATAGGTCCCTTCCAACCATAACTACCGTAATGATCCCTTCTCTGTCTCAACATCCCTCTTCCCCAGGACTTCCAAGCATGGACCGTTTGTCCTGACCTTTGCTTCTATTGTCCTTTGGTGTTAGTCTCTTCCTATGTTTTGCTTCTTTTTTTTTTAATATGGGAACTTGCTTTTATGGATACATTGGAAATAAAGAGTTGATTTTGATAAGTTAAAAGAGATGTAATAGTCTGTAAAATGCATTCATATCAGAGCCACTTTATCCATTTGGCACTTCAAGTACAATAATTTAGATTTAATGAGCTTGAATTTCAACTGTCAAAGCATTTTCTAACATAAAAACAAACACAAAAGATTGGAACCAAGATGAAGGGAAAGTAAAATTAATATGTATTTAAATTTTTTAAAGATGCAAAGAGTTCAATTGTTACATTCAGATACTTTTTCTTGGTCTATGTAAAAATGTTAAATTATTCATTTATAAGCATTTTTGATTAAGCATGTTGGATCCTTATAAATGATAGAAAATTGTAAATAATTTATTTATGGTCAAAATTTGATAAGACCAGAGAGTGAGTGGCAAGGGGGTTAAGGCACTTAGTTTGCATGTGGTCAGCCTCTGTTTGGTACCCCATACAGTCCCCTAAATATCAACGGCAAAGATCCCTAAGCACAGACCAGAAGTAAGTCCAGAGCACAGCTAAATTTTCACAGGCAAACTTACAATATGCTTTTCCCTCCTCTGTATAGTTTTGTGTGGCTGATTCTTGATAATGTTTGCAGTGGAACAAAAATTATTTGCTCTACTTTATGCCTGTTTGTCTTGTTCTTTTTCACAGTGACAGCTAATTCCGTAAGACAATGGATGCTACTGGGAAATGAAAACTCTGCCTTTCCTTACCTGGTCTGGCTAAATGAAACAATAAACCAAGTGTGGACTAATTTTCCGTGTCTGTGTTTTAAAATTCTTGCATTCCCAAGGCTGAAAATCTATCACAATAGTGTTAATAACTGAAAATATTCTTTCTCAATCATCTCCATCCCCAGGCCCAGGACTCCTTACTATCCACTAAGATTTTCTGCATATGCTTCTAGGTTCTGGACTCTCGGACTAAGTGTTCTTGGTGATGAGACATGTTCTTACTCCTAACTTTTAATCACTCTATTTGTTTGGCTAGAGATTGAGATACTATTCATCCCACCATTCTCGAAACCCTAAGGATTAGGATGGCACTGGGGACTGTACTTTCAGTCTCTTGCTATTCATCACGTTTTACTTGCACAGTGATTGGGTAACCACAGGATGAATTGAAGAATATAGTAGGACCCACGAAGTTTGGCTTTGGTTCTCACATGAAAATAGTCATGTTAATAAAGCATGATGGAAACTAGGGCACGGGCATGCACAGGCCTCCTGTTCCCCCGTTCTTGTCAAGAAAAATTTCATGATGAGTATGAAATCTTTAAGTATTATTTAAAATGTAGAGAGTATGTAAGTAAAGGAAACTAGCACCCAGCTCTGACAAAGTGTTTAAAGGTAAAGGAAAAATAACAGATATTCCCATGAGCCAGAGCCCCCCAAAATGTGAGAGAAACACTCAACAGTTCACAAAATCAGAGTGGACGCAGAAATACCAAGCACAGTGAAATGGAGGTGTTTCATGGTGGTTTTGAGAGATGGGTTTCCAGTAGAGTGGTATACCTAACGTGATTAAGACAAGCATTTGATTCCCTCGTGAGCAAGTCCCTCGTCCTTTTCTCACTAAGTCCTATGGGGTGTACTTACACTCTACCTGGATGGCACCTAAATTTACCTGTGTTCTATTGAGTAATTTGAATGTCCCTTGGTATTGGTCGAGCTTCTAGAAAGTCTATGGTATCTACACAGACTTACTGGTTTCCTACCCTCTGTTCAAACACTCAGCACACACTCAGTAGCAGTCATTTTTCTTTCAGCGTTAAATGCTTTGTTTTGAAAAGTTGACCAACTGCTGACTTCAAGCCTAACAGGGAACACCAACGTTCTTTCAATTTTGCTTTGTTTCATGATTTCAGGCTTCTCACCTTTCCTATTTCTATTTCAGTATCTGAAATAGCTCAGTGGTTACTGAAGACTAATTTGCCTTTGTTCCTGTAGAAAATTGGTAGAATTTTCTTCTCACCACAAATTTGGCCCTGACACAATTGACTGGACATTTGGTTTAACATCAGAGTCTTGCCTCACTTCTTTTTGCCATTTTTCATACTTTCATGATCACACACACATATCATTAATATTTTTAATTAAAATATTTTTAAATCACCATGAGATAAATAGTTACAAAGTTGTCCATGATTGGATTATACAATGTCATACAATGTCCCAACACCTGTCCTAATCTACCTGAAGAATGTAGGTGAGGATGCCAGAAACCAGGCCTGACTCCACTTGCACGAGAGAAAAGCTTTACTGGAAGAAAAAGACTGCTGAATGAACACCTCTTGAGTAAAGATGCCACTCCACAGGAAGCTGGATGAACTTTTTATGTAAATAGAACATAAGTTACAAGGAGGATGTAAGAGACTGTTGTTCACAACTGCATGTTCACATCTAGTTAAGGTTTAATAGTTCAAGGAACATTCTCTTCCTCTTATCTCAGATCACCTCAACCACCAACTGTGGCAATCACGTCTGCCACAGTTGGTGGTTGAGTCCTCCAGCCTTTGGTGGTCCTGCCTTACAAAGAAGACTGCAGAGAGATAATCACATCAATTCACAACAATGCATGTTTATCTGAAAAATACATTTGAATAAAGAATCAATGAACTTTGAGAGTGTTTATGGAAAAATTGAAATAATTCATTCAAATGAAATACAGAAGTTAAAGAATAGAGTAGCCAGTCTCAACAGAAGAATAATAAAGATAATTGAATCAGTGACTTCAAATATATGGCATACAGCTCCATAATCAAAAAAAGAGCAGTAGAAATGAGGATGATAAAAAGAAATAGAATCAGAGATGTTGTTACTATGTTGTTACTCTGAGTAACAATTTCAGAATCAAAGGAATCCCAGATGCAGAAGAAAAAGGGAGAATGGCTTGATGAAGAAACAGCAGGAGAGAACTTCCCTAATATTAAGTAGCACTGACCAAGAGTCCCAAAGTGTGCCAAACAAAAAAGACTCAAACAGAACACCATCCAGACACATAGCAATCAAAATGGTAAACCTCAAAGACAAAAACTACTGAAAATATCAAGAGAAAAGAATCTCAAATACAAGGAAAATAAGAATCAGAGCAGATTTCTCATATGAAACCATACAAGCAAGAGAAGAGAGAAATGACATATTCAACATACAGGATTAAACAAAACAAAACAACTTTGAGTCCACCATCCTTCGAAGTTGTTATTTTAATTTGAGGGGGGAATAAAAACATTGTCAAACAAGAGCTGAGACCAAAGCAAATAACCAATTGCATAAATTAAGTAAACACTACAATAAATAAGTTAACATAACCCTTATACCAATAATTTCTCTATCAATGGACCAAACTCTACCATCGAAAGGTAGTGACTGGATGAAGCAGTAAACAAAACCCATCTATTTACTGCTAACTGAAGCATGGATTATATACAGACTCAGAGTGAGAAGATGGGAAGGAAACATGTAAGCCAATAGTAGACCCCACCACTCCCCACCAAAATTGTTGGGACAATCATGCTTATATCAGAGCAAATAGCATTCAATATAAAGACAGTAATTAGAGACAGGGATGAAGACTACTTATTGGTCAAGAATATTAAATCAAGCAGTAATAACTTTTATCAATATACATGCATCAAATAAAGAAGCAGCAGATTTTATAAAGATTCTACTCACAAATCTTAAGAAATACATTGAAAGAAACTTAATAGTAGTGATTTCAATACTCCACTTTCAATATTCACCAGACAAAATATCAGTGAAGATAAAAGAGCCCTAAGTGAGGGGTTAGAAAGTTGAACTTAACAGATATACAGATGCCCAAAAGTAAATATTATTTGGAGTTTATTAACTCCCAAGTTACAAAAGCATAGCATTAACTGTCTTCCTGTGTCTATACAAAAAGACATTGCTCTAAAGTAAACTAAGCAAATGATATAAGGAAAAGAGAAAAACAATATTTCACTTACAAATAGAAAATGCAGAGTCCTTAGAAGAATCTGACCTTACAAGTCAGAGGTTCTGATTTGGGGATATAGGTGATTAACAGATAAGCAGAGCACAGAGAAGTTAAAGATGAACATAGGAATGGGAGTGTCTTGAGTGTAACCCAATAAACCGAAGCTCACTGTGGCAAGGGAGAAAGGACAATAAGGAAGAAAGGACCGAGGATAAAAGACAAGCCAATGTTATCCCACAGTGGAGGAAGTAGAAAATCTGAACATAGAATCTCCTTAAGAACAAAAGCACTGGTCCAGGGGGATTTGCTGGTGACTTCTGTAAAATCTTTAAAATCTATAAAATTACCATTTGATGACATTATCCAAATAAGCAAAGTACATAGAGTCATTACTTTAAAAGAAAATTTCAGACCAATTTTCCTTATGAAATTGAGGCAAACACCAACAAGACCTTGGGTAACCAAATTCAAAAGCAAATTAAAAAAATCATATACTGTGAACAAGTGGGATTCATCTCAAGAATGCAATAATGATTTAATATTGCACATTAGACAACACAACAATAAAAGAAAAGACAAAATTATAAAATTATATAAAGCAATGCATAGAGTTTTTGACAAGATCCACATACATTCATGATAAAAAAAAATCATTTGCAAAATAGGATGTAAGGAACTTACTCAAGATAGCAATGGGCAGCTATAAGAAGCCCACAACCAGTATCATTCTCCATGGGAAAAATTAAAAACATGATCTGGTACAAGACAAGGACTGAATACACTAAAGCAATTATAGTCAACATCAATATGTTTCTAATGTATATTATTACTATTATTTTATTCAATATAATAGTACAAATCCTAGCTACAAAAACAAAGCAAGAAAAATAATTAAATTCCAAAATTACTCTTAAATGAAATAAGAGGAACAGAGGAAACTGTAATTTAAGAGTAAGAATTTTTAAAATTTGATTTTTTTTAATTTTTTAATTATTTTTTTATTAGTGAATCACCATGAGTTACAGTAACAAACTTATGAACTTTCATGTTTGCATTTTGTTTATCTCTCTCCACCAGTGCCCAGTCACCTCCACCAATGTTCCTAGAATCCCTCCCACCCTCCCACCCCATCCCCCCCACCCCACCCCACCTCTGTGGCAGGGCATTCCCTTTTGTTCTCTCTCCTTTTGTGTGTTGTGGTTTACAAGAGAGGCACTGCGTGGTCATCGTGTTTGGTCTATATTCTATTTTCAGCGTGCATCTCCCATCCCGTGCAGGTCCTCAAACCACTCTTTACCTGGTGTTCCCTTCTCTATGTGAGCTTCCCCTTCCTCTAGTGTGTGGGACCAGCTTCCAAGCCTTGGAGCCAACCTCCTGGTATTTATTTCTACTATTCTTGGGTGTTAGTCTTCAATTCTGTTATTTTATTTTATATTCCACAGATGAGTGCAATCTTTCTCTGTCTCTCTCTTTCTGACTCATTTCACTTAGCATGATACTTTCCATGTTGATCCACTTATATGCAAAGGTCATGATTTCATCTTTTCTAACAGCAGCATAGTATTCCATGGTGTAGATGTACCAAAGTTTCTTTAACCAGTTACCTGTTCTAGGGCACTCAGTTTTTTCCAGATTCTGGCTATTGTAAACAGTGCTGCAATGAACATTCGAGTGCAGATGTCATTTCGAATGGGGGTACGGTGCCACCAACAGGTCAACCTGTACCTGTAGGGCTAGTGCATCAGCAGCCTGATGATGCCTTCAGGCTTCCTGATACCCCCAAATTGCTGCTGTGTCTTTGACTGGACCCCAACAACTTGGGGTCAAGTTTACCAAAAAATTAAATGGGCAAAAGTTAGGCCAGAAGTTTGTAGAAGCCATGCCCACAAATCACCTCTGACTCAGCTACATAAGCTCATTTATTGGCTTTATTTCAGAGACCCATAAATAAATCTTGAAAGAGTTCTAAAGCCTCAGTTAATCTTGGACCCACACAAGGCTGAACAGACTGGGGTAATTGGAGGAGGGTGGGTTGGCTTGGTGCCGCCCAAGCAGAGCCCCTGGTTGCCACTTGCTTCCACAACCCCAAACTGCTGTCATATCCCTGGCCTGACTCCACCGTCTCAGGACAGACTTCACCAAGGTGTAACTTGTTGAAAATCCTGGTATGTGGTTTTTGTGATTGAGATCTCTGGACTTTCTCGGTGTTGGGATGGGCTACCACCCCCTACCTCCCTGTACTTCTGGAAGGCTCAGCAGTCACATCCACACCACAAAGTGACCACCCAACTGTAAAACTACTCTAGCCTTCCCATCTTGATAATACTGAATGCCCTGAACAACCACCATGAGGTCATAACACCTGTAGTGCAAACCATAATGCACAAAAGGAAAAGGAGAGAGAGAGAGAGAGAGAGAGAGAGAGAGAGAGAGAGAGAGAGAGAGAGAGAGAGAGAGAGAGCGAGAGAGAGCAAGAAGGAAAGTGTCTCCCATAGAGGAAGGCTGGGAGTGTCGAGGGGAGTGTAGGGAGATGATGGGAGGAAAACAGGGGACATTGGTGGAGGGAAATGTAATGGTGGTGGGACACTGGAGGGATGGATGCTTTATCAATGTATGACTGAAACCCAATTATGAACAGGTTTGTAATAGTCTATCTCAAGGATATTCAATTAAAAAAGTAATGTGGAGTTCATGCTCAATTCAATCAGCTTAATCAATGGCTGAATAAATAGCAGTACTCCTACACTTAATTAGAAAAAGTTTAAAAATATTTAAAATATATAAAAATTCAAATGATACTGTTTCACAAACATAGGAAGTTTGGTATGAATGTAGGTTAAAAATCATAAATATTGTCTCAGTATGTTTATGTGTTGTTCTTTTTTACACAGTTCTTATTTACACAGGCCTATAAGATACTTCACGTTCTTATAGACTCAGGAAAATTTCAAGCTAAGTAGTAAATCTTCAATGTATTTAAAATAGAAAATTTGGGACCGGAACAATAGCAAAGTGGGTGTGGTGCTTGTCTTGCACACAGCTGAACTGGATCTCAATTTCTGTAGCCCATATGATCCCCTGAGGCCACAGCAGTGATCCCTCAGTGCAGAGTCAGACCTGAGCACCCTGAGTGTGACCCCCAAATCCAAACATAATAGTAATAATATAAATCTGAAAGTTATGTTGATGTTGCCTGTAATTGCTTTAGTATGGTCTGTCTACTTTATAAGTAACCTCATTTAAGTTATTTCAACTTTATTAGTGTATGTTATGAAGAAAAATTTGTGAAAAAATATGTACATGGTAAGACTAAGATGGCAAAAATTGAAATAGGCAAGGCAGAATGATTCCTATTTTATGCATAACTAATATTGTTCATAAGTTTTTAAAACTAGAATTAAAATATTTTTGTATATTATATTTATATATTATATTTATTATATTTATTATATACTTATTATATTTATTATATACTTATTATATATTTATTATATATTATAGTTATTATATATTTATATTATTATATTTATATTTACCATGACTCTAATGCCAATCTCAGTCCAGTGAGTTAATCACTGTATCACTGTCATCCCATTGCTCATAGGTTTGCTCGAGCGGGCACCAGTAACATCTCCATTATGAGACTTGTTACTGTTTTTGGCATGTCAAATACACTACGGGTAGCTTGCCAAGCTTTGCCGTGTGGGCAGGATACACTTGGTAGCTTGCTGGGCTCTCCGAGAGGAATGGAGGAATCGAACTCGGGTCGGCCACATACAAGGTAAACGCCCTACCCACTATGCTTTCGCTTTTGCGGCATATGCAACAAAAACTGTCCATGACAGCATGCATTCTAGCCATATGTGTTTTTACAGTACAAAAGCTAAAAGTGTTGTAGAGCTGGAGCACAGGAACAGCGGCAACCAATTGATTCCCTTCACGAACCACATTTGGTCCTACAGCATTGTGATTGTTGCGTTTCTTTTTGTCTGTGGACATTGAACAGAACAGCTATTTTGTTCAAAATAGCTGCCCTACTTTCACATAAAGGAAATGGAAAAATTGGACTGGAGTCATAGTACAGTGGGTAGGGCGTTTGCCTTGCACTCGGCTGACCTGGGTTCAATTCCTTCGTCCCTCTTGGAGAGCCTGGCAAGCTACCGAGAGTATGCCATCCACACGGCAGAGCCTGGCAAGCTCCCCGTGGTGTATTCAATATGCCAAAAACAGTAACAACAAGTCTCACAATGGAGACATTACTAGTGCCCACTAGAGAAAATCGACAGTGCTACAGTGCTACTTTCACATGGCCCAGCATATATATCTTAACTCTTTCTCATAATCTATGCACAGTCAGTGTCTCTGTGCTATGTTCTCAAGTGACTAATCAAAATAGTTACATAAATGTGCCTAAATTCAGTGTTTGTAATTTACTCCTTGAGCCAGATATTAAAACTTTATCATCTGGGGCTGGAGCAATAGCACAGCGGGTAGGGCATTTGCCTTGCATGCGGCCAATCCGGGTTCGATTCCCAGCATCCCATATGGTCCCCTGAGCACCACCAAGGGTAATTCCTGAGGGCAAAGCCAGGAGTAGCCCTTATGCATCGCTGGGTGTGACCCAAAAGCAAAAAAAAAAAAAAAACCAAAACAAAACCAAAAAAACATTATGTGTGGCTGAGGAGTAATGGGTTGTACCTAGGTAACAAGACACATCTAAGACAGAAACTGTTTGTGTATAGGAGTCCTTTAAGAAAAGGAAAGCTGTGCAAATACCATGCAATGTAACTAATATGGTTAACAACAGAGGCGCCATTAATAAAAGTGAAATAATTTTCTATTTAAGTAGTTAGTTGACAGATATAATTGAAAAAAACTGGCAACAAATGTGAATATTTGCAAGTAACTTCCCTTTTAACTTTGGAAAAGTCCTATAATTGATATTAACATTTTATCCTGTCTTCCATATAGAAAAGACTAAAGTAGCAGGTTAATTTTAATATTTTATAAACTTCTTGCTGTATTTATAGCAGATTAAAATGAAAAATTTCATATACACACAATTGAGTTTTAGGAGCAACTTATAATTCAGAGGCTTACCTTTTTAAAAGGAATTATTTAAAAATTATTTTTATAATTAAATAAAACTTTATCTAACATAGCATTTATGGGCAAAATTATTATATCCCACTACTACCAAAGTTCCCTATTCCCTCCAGTATTGTTCCTATGTTATTTCTAGTCCACTTTATGGCCCTCTCACCTCACTGCTTGGTTATCTAAATTTTGTAACCTAAGGCCAAGATTTTGCCATTGTTTGATATAACCCCTCTCCCTTAGTTGTTTCTCCCTATGCCTTAGATTAGTAAGATCATCCCCTTCACTGTCTGATATTTTTGCTTAATATTATACCCTCCAGTTCAGTCAAGTTTCAGCGAAAGCACAATTTTACCTTTTCTTATGTTGCATAGAAGTCTATTATTTAAGAAAGTACAATTAAACGGTATGATTCTTTTGTGGTTTACTCTTTGAGTTGTTTTGAAATTTTGGCTATTGTACTCAGTGTTGCAATGAATATAAGTGTGTATGTGACTTTCTGGAATAATGCTTTAATGTTTAGGGTAGATACCAAGAAGTAGATTTACCATCTACTGAGTTTTATTATTACTTTTTTGGGAGAGGGTTGGAATCTTATTGTCTTCCATAGAGGTTGAACCAGATGACATTCCCACCAACAGTGAGAGGCAGTAGCCTCACGTCTGAGGCTAAACCTTCTGAAAAGCCAAACCAACATGATGAAATCATTACCAAATATAAGATATCTGTACATATTGTGAATATATTAAAAATACTACAGTGATTCAATTCTGCACTCTAAATAATGAATTATATGACTGATCAATAGCGTATTACCACACTTTGCTCATTTATACTAATTCACTTTAGATAATTAGGATTTAGATCACTGACCAACCTTCAATTTCTGACATTAGTATCTCAGATATATTACTGTGTGTGTGAGCGCGCGGGCAGTGGGGAGAACATACAAGAAATCATCAACAATTGCACCAAAAAGGGCATGCTTCGAACACTGTAATGTGTGCAGAGGCGCAGGACGGCATTTGGCGCGCTCGAGCCTGGGGGCACGCCCAGCCCCTCCCTCAGGCTGAGCTGAGACAGCGGCTGCAGAGAACGCCCTCCCGCAGGCCCGCGCCCGCGAGGCCCGGTGCCCAACGGCTTCCAGGCCGGCTCTGGCTTCTGGTGCTGACCCAGACATGTTCTTTCTCTTCGCACTGCTCGCCGAGCTCGGAAGGCTGTGTGCCTGCCTCGGTGAGTGGGCAGCTTCCCGGATTTGCGTTCTGCATCTCAGCAGGGCTGGTTTCTCTCCGGGACCCAATGTCCTCTAACCCCGGGGGTTCAGTTATCACCCTTTCTGTTTATCACCTCCACCATCACCATCACCATCACCATCACCATCACCATCACCATCACCATCACCATCACCATCATCATCATCACCATCATCATCATCATCATCATCATCATCATCATCATCATCATCATCATCATCATCATCACCATCATCATCATCACCATTGCGCCTCTCTTCTGTATTTCGCAGTTCTCCAGACCAGACCAAGGAGGCAGGCCACTAGGGGAGGTCGCCACGAAAGCTGTCCTCTCCATCGGGCTTCCAGGGTCCCCGCTAGGACACGGGTCTTCCTTGTGGCCCACGTTGGCATGGGAACGGCAGGAGGTGTGGTGTTGCCCCCAATTCTTTACTCAAGGTGACCAGAGGAAAACGCCCCGAGGCAACTTTTGAAAAACCAAAATAAAAACGGGTTAGATGGTCCTGTAGAAGTGTAGTAGGTAGTTTGGGGCTGTTTGCATTTTAACTATTTTTAAGGAGCCATTAAAAATCCAGAGAAAGAAAAGAAAATTTAGGTAAAACTATGAACCAAGAAGGAGGTTGAATGGATTTCAATAAGTTTCTTTACATTACTTTTCAAGAGTAAGAATTTAGTTCGAATCGGAAGATTGATTCTGAAAACACACACACAAACAAAAATATTCCCAAACTAAAAGCAAAACCCTTATATTTTACTGTAGATTCTGAAGAAATATTTCTGCAGATAACAGTTCCACGGAAAATAAAATCAAATGAGAGTGAAGAGTCAGAGAAACAAGTAAGTGATCAAGAAATTTTTTAATATATTTAAAATTTGGGGCTGGAGCAATAGCACAGCGGGGAGGGCGTTTGCCTTGCACGTTTGCCTTGTTCATTCCCAGCATCCCATATGGTCCCCTGAGCACCGCCAGGAGTAATTCCTGAGTAGAGAGCCAGGAGTAATCTCTGTGCATCGCCAGGTGTGACCCAAAAAAGCAATATATCTATATATTTAAAATTTGCAGACTTTTATTTGCTCTTTATTGTTAGTTTATGCTAATTTTTATTCTCTTAAAAAGCAAAACACTTTTACTGCCATTTTAATATATTTTATTTATATATATTTATAAAAAGATATTTATAACATTTTAACATATCTTATTTCATTTTGTGTTATCAGGGACTTAGAGGGGCACAGTAGGGATTTAGTGTTTTGTTATCTGTGTTTGCAGCCCTACACTTCTAATTTACCAGCTCACACTTGCAAGGCAAGTAATAAGCTACTGAGCAACATCCCTGGAATACTCAGAATATTTTTATCTCCTCACACAAACCGAACTACATACTCTTGTTCCCTTTCCTATATCTCAGTCTTTTTAAAAATGTATAATTAAAAATTTTCAAGAAATATAAACCTTTTAGTAATGAATATGATGGACATATAACAATTAAACAAATGGTAATAGTCATTATATGACAGATAAATTTGTCTAGAAAATGTTATATCTATACATTTTGATTAAGAAATATCAGATATATAACATGAAACATCAGACGTAGGAATCAAAGCTACAGATGGAAAAATACATGAAAATTTAAATCACATTTCTCTGTGATGAAAAGTTTATAATAAATATTAATTAGAAATCACTTTGAAAATCATACTTTGCTGCAAAAAGAAATTAGATAAAATTGAAGGCATTGAGTTTTAATTCTGGGGGGGGGGATAAAAATACTTAAAATTGTATGCAGGAAGCACAGGCTTAATTTTTTAACACTGCCTTGGCCTTTGAATACTGAATACAGAGCTTGGAGTGATTCCCCAATATAACAGCTTAGGACTCTAAAACAAATAAAAAATTGGACTACTGGGGCTGGATCGATAGCACAGTGGGTAGGGCAGACCTGGAATCTATTCCCAGCATCCCATATGGTCCGCCAAGCACCTCCAGGATTATTTCCTGAGAGCGAGAGCCAGGAGTAACCCCTGTGCATCGTCAGGTGTGACCCAAAAAGGAAAAAAAATTGAACTACTTATAATGTCAGATATTATAAAACAAGACTCAAAATAGAGGGATTCTAAGTGGTAAAGTAGTATGTTCAGACATGATAATCCTGAAAACGTTTTCAAGTTAAAGGAGTAGTTTTTTTTTCTTAACTAAAGTGTATTTTAAAATATTATTAATTTTAATTTTGCATGAATATTGGGGGCGTTTGCCTTGCACACTGCCAACCCAGGTTCGATTCCTCTGCCCCTCTTGGAGAGCCTGGCAAGCTACTGAGAGTATTTTGCTCGCACGGCAGAGCCTGGCAAGTTACTCATAGCTATTCGATGTGCCAAAAACAGTAACAACAAGTATCACAGTGGAAATGTTACTGGTGCCTGCTTGAGCAAATCAATGAGCAATGGGATGACAGTAATATAGTGATGAATATTGGGACTCAGTTATATTCTGATAGCAAATATATTCAATAGAAAATATATGTTATTTTATTTAAATACTAATAAGATAATTTCAAGAGCAGTATATATTTTTTATATTGTATGTGTAGCTGGGTGGTTGGTGTTTGCCTTTCACGCAGCTGACCCGAGTTCTATTCCTCCCTCCCTCTCGGAGAGCCCGGCAAGCTACTGAGAGTATCGAGCCCACGAGGCAGAGCCTGGCAAGCTACCTGTGCGTTTTGGATATGCCAAAAACAGTAACAATAAGTCTCTCAATGAGAGACGTTACTGGTGCTCGCTCGAACAAATCAATGAGCAATGGGATGACAGTGACAGTGACAGTGTATGTGTGTGTGTGTATATTGCTTTTATTTGGGGTTGATCTGTCCACTGGTGAGTTTGGTATAATGTCTCTGAGTATTATTGAGTTTCTGCAGCTGTGCTCATTAGGTCTGCTAATAGTTAATTTGTATACTTTAATGTTTGCTTAAAGTATTTACATTAATGCATTTGGCTCTATTTATGCATTAATTCCTCCATTGTTATATAATATTGTTATTGTCTCCTTTTGTAGTTTAAGTCAATTTATTTATTTTGTATAGAATCACCCTGAAATACAATTACAAAGCTATTCATGATTGGATTTTAGTAATACAATGTTCAAACACCCATCTCTCCACCAATGTGCATTTCCTACCCCCAATGCCACCAATGTCCCCAGTTTCCCTCCCACCAACATCCCACCTCACCTCCAGTCTATCTCTATGGTGGGCTCTCTCTCTCTCTCTCTTTCCTCTTGGGCATTATGGTTTGCAATACAGATACTTAGATTTTACCATGTTTGAGAGATTATCATGTTTGGTCCTTTACCTATGTTCAGCGTGCAGTTCTTATCCAGAGTGATGATTTCCAACTATTATTGTCATGGTGGTTCCATCTCTATCCCAGCTGCCTTCTCCCCACAGCACTTGAGGCAAGCTTCCAACTGTGAACCAATCCTTTTGGCACTCATTTCTAATGTCTTTGGGAATTAGTCTCATGCTGTTTTTTAATATCCCACAAATGAGTTCCATTATTCTGTCTGCCTCTCTCTTTCAGACTCATTTTACTCAGATTTCTACTCTCCATGTCCATCCATTTACAAGTAAAATTTTGTAACATAAATTCACATAAAATTGTAAATGGATTAGCATTTGAATATGTAGAAGATATTTGAGAATTTTACATCAAAACATCTGTTATTTTGATATCCAAATATCTGACATCAACTACTAACTGATCTGACAGAAGTTACTGACAGCAACAATACAGTAATAATATACCTTATCATTTCACGGTCACCACTGAGCTCAGGAAGAAAATGCTGACACTGGATGAAGCATGAAAGACATAAGCCAGCAAGCATACATAGGGGTCCTCATCCCTTCAAGCTTAGTACACTTTTTTCTTCATTGCATATAGAAATTACTACAAGATGAATCACATGCTGGAGAACAAAATATATCTTCATAAAATAAAGAAGAAAAACTTGGTCACAAGCTCTCAGACCATTATGCTCTGAAGATGAAAATCACAAATAGAAATAGGGCAAAACTAAAAATTTTGAAATTAAACAATACTGAAAAACCTGTGGGTCAAAGATTAAATCAGAGGAGCGATAGCACAGCAGGCAGGGTGTTTGCCTTGCATGCGGCTGACTTGGGTTCGATTCCTCTGTCCCTCTCTGAGAGCCCAGCAAGCTACCGAGAGTATACCTCCTGCATGGCAGAGCCTGGCAAGCTACTCATGGCATATTCAATATGCCAAAAACAGTAACAACAAGTCTCACAATGGAGACATTACTGGTGCCTGTTCGAGCAATCGATGAACAATGGGATGACAGTGCTCCAGTGCTCCAGTGCTCCAGTGCTATAAACAAAAGAGAATGAAGACATGAATTACTTGAACATACGGGACACATAAAAAATGGTGTAAGAGATATGTTCATGACAATACAAATAATCATTAGGAACCAAATAAATAACATCACAGATTAAGTTGCTTTAAAAAGACCAATAAAGGGACCCCAACACAGGCAGAAGTAGGGAAAATATTAAAACTCAGACAGAACAGGAGAGATAGTACAGAAGTTAGGGCACTTGTCTTTCATGAAGACAATCTGGGTTCTCTTATTGTCTGGTCATGTCCCCAGGAGTTATTCCTGAGCACAGAGATACGAGTAAGCCCTGAGCATAGCTGGGTGTGGCTCCCAAACAAAACAAGTGAAAACTTACAGCAGAAATCAATAAAATAAGAACTAAAATAACAACCAAAGGATCATTGAAACCAAGAGCTGGTTCTTAAAACAAATAATTAAGATGACAAACCATTAGCTATACTCACAAAGAAAGAGAGAAGACTCTTAAGAAATGGAATCAGAAAAAAAGGGTGAGATGTCACAACAAATACCACAGAAATTTAAAGTAATCATTGGAGATTACTACAAAAACTTCTATGGTATGAAATTAGAAACTCAAATAACTGGATATACTTTTCTACTTGTAAGAATTTCCAAGAATGAATCAAGAGGAAATAAAGCACCTTATAAAGAAAGCTAAAGACTCACAAATAAATTGAGGAAGAGATCAACAAGCTGCAAGGATGCCTCCAGACCCCATGCTAAACTGAATCTCATATTTGAGACTCTCCAGAGCAGAGAAGGTGAATCCTCCACCTACCCAAACAGAGATCCGAAAGTTTCCAGAACCCAATCGCTGCTTACCCATGGTAGATCTTCACAGGCTCAGATGAATCTCATCCATGAATGAATCTGATGAAAAACTCAGGTATGTGGGTTTTGTACTTAAACCTCCAGGTCTCATGGAGTTAGCGATAGGCAACCTTCACACTTTCCCCTGTTCTTCTAGGAGGCTGACAGTCATGCCCACAAATTGCCTCTGGCACTATATATGCTCATAAACTGGCTATGATCCAGAGAGTCACAAATAAATCTCAGAAGAAATCAACAAGCTGCAGAGATGCCTCCAGACCCCAAAGTCAGCATTCAGCTTAAAACTAAACTCCAACTGTATTACCTTACTTGAAATTTTAGAATTCTCATATTCTATACCACTGATGTACGAAGTGTAGCACACCACATTGTATAGGATGTAAAACAGAAGGCAACTGATCTCAATTAAAAAAAATTAGCACACAAGGCTTAAACTATAACAACATGTTAGTAATCTCTTATACAAGGGCTAATGGCTCCAGGGTGAGATACAACATCCTTCACATGCATTCTTCTAAGGAAACTTTTTTTGATTTTTAGCAGATAATTAATAACAAGCAATGCAAAATAAATTATTTAGGACTTGCTATTGGGGCAGGCTTGGGTGGTGTTGGGAAAATTCAAAATAATGGTGGTAGGAAGGTGTTTTGGGATTAGTATTGGACTATTGAATGTAATAAATTATTGTGAACAACTTTATAAAAATAAAATTAAATTAAAAAAAATTTATGGGGCCAGAGCAATAGCACAGCGGGTAGGACATTTGCTTTGCACGCGGCCCACCCGGGTTCGATCCCCAGAATCCCATATGGCCCCCCAGGCACCGTCAGGAGTAATTCCTGAGTGCAGAGCCAGGAATAACCCCTGAGCATCGCTGGGTGTGACCCAAAAAGCAGGAAAAAAAAAGAAAAAGAAAAAGAAAATTGAAATGGTAATTGAATGTCCCCAAACAAAAAATCCCAGGCCCAGGTGGGTTTAGTGATTTCTTATAAGCCTTTAAAGAAGACAAACTTCCAACAACCCTTTCTAATTTTTTTAAATTGAATCATCTTGAGATACAGTTACAAAGTTGTTCATAATTGGGTTTTAGTTACGTAATGTTCCAACACACATTTCTTCACCAGTGTACATTTTTCACCACAAACATGCCAAGTTTTTCTCAGATGCCTCCCACCTCCAGCCTGCCTCTATGGCACTCTATAGCAGATACTTCTCACTTTTAGGCACTGTGGTTTGCAATACTGTTACTAAAAGGTTATAGTTTATGTAACTTTACCTCTTTTTAACAGTTCTTGTCCTGAGTGATTATTCCTAATTATTGTAATAGTGGTCCCTTCTCTGTCCTAACTGCACTCACCCACAATTTGTGGCAAGCTACCTACCATGGGCCAGTCTTTCTGGCCCTTGTTTTTACTGCCTTTGGGTATTATTCTCATACTATTTTGTTTTAATATTCCTCAAGTGAGTGTGATCATTCTATGTCTGTCCCTCTTTCTCTGACTCATTTCACTCAGCATGATATTCTCCATGTCCATCCATTTATAAGAAAATTTCATGACTTTATTTTTCCTAATGATTGTATAATATCCCATTGTGTAGATGTGCCATAGTTTCTTTATTTAGCCATTTTCCCTGGGTACTTTGGTTGTTTCCAGATTCTGGCTATTGTTAATACTGCTGTAATGAGCATAAGAGTGCAGATGGCTTTTTGCTGTGTGTTTTAGTGCCTGCCCCGAGGGTATAGTCCCAGGAGTGGTATTGCTGGTTTGAATGGAAGCTCAATTTCTAGTTTTGTTGAGGAATGTCAATATTGTTTTCTCAAGAGGTTGGACCAGTTGGCATTCCCACCAAGAATGAATGAAAATCGCTTTCTCCCTGCATCTGCACCAGCACTAGTTGTTCTTGTACTTTTTGATGTGTGCCAATAACCTGTGGTGTAAGATGATATCTCATTATTTTTATTTGAGTTTCCCTGATAATGAATGAGTAGAGCATTTTTTCATGTGTATTTTTGGCATTTGCATTTCTTCTTTGAGGAAGTTTCTGTTCATTTCTTCTCCCCATTTTTTGATTTTTTTCTTGTAAATTCCACCAGTGCCTTAGACATTGAAGCTAAAGGCATCTTGAAGGATAAAACACAACTGATCAAGCAAGTGGAAGCAAAGATAAACAGATGGGACTACATTAAACTAAGAAGCTTCTGCACCTCAAAGAAAATGATGACTAGATATAAAGATAGCCCATGGAATGGGAAAAATTATTTACTTAACACCCATCTGATAAGGGGCTAATATCAGAGATATGTCATGAAGAGTTCTTGCAACATTTTCCTCCTTGTTCCATATGGATTCAGGTTTGATATGTAGGTCTTTAATTCACTTTGGTTTGACTTTTGTTCAAGGCATTAGAAAAAAGGTCTGTTTATTTATTTCTTTTTTGCATGTAACTGTTCCATTTTCCCAGCACCACTTGTTGGAGACACTTTCTTTACTCCACTTCATAATTTTTGCTCCTTTATCAAAGATTAACTGATCATATACTTGATGATCTCTCTCAGCATACTCACCTTTATTCCATTGATCAGACAGTCTGGCTTTATCCCAATACCATGCTGTTTTAATTACTAACACTTTGTAGTGTAAAGTTAAGTTGGGAAAACTGATGCCTCCCATATTTTTCTCTTTTGTTATCAAGCATTGCTTTATCTAGTCAAGGCATATATTGTTCCATATAAACTTCAGGAGTGTTTCATCTACTTTTTGCCAGCAACACTTTTAAAGCTCGTCCAGATAGTTAAAGAATAGGTAATAAATACTTTCAAAGGCTTTTTATGAAGCAAACATTATCTTGGTAATGGATAATTTTTTTTCTTCCTGAGAGAAGTCAAAGATGTTACTTAAAACTATAGCATTATTTTCAATAAATTTAAAAAAAAATGGAGGAATCAGTTGGGATGGGAGATGTGTGCTGAAAGTAGATAATGGACCAAACATGATGACCTCTCAGTATCTGTGTTGCAAGCCATAATGCCCCAAAGTAGAGAGTATGGGGAATATTGTCTGCCATGAGGCAGGGGGAGGGTGGGAAAGGGGTAGTATACCAGGGATATTGTTGATGGGGAATGTGCACTGGTGGAGGGATGGGTGTTTGATCATTGTGTGATTGTAACCCAAACATGAAAGCTTGTAAGTATCTCACAGTGATTCAATAAAATTTAAAAAGTAAAAAATAAAAAAGCTATAGCATTGTAGCACTGTCGTCCTATTGTTCATCGATTTGCTTGAGCGGGTACCAGTAACGTCTCCATTTGTGAGACTTGTTGTTACTATTTTTGGCATACTAAATATGCCACACCATGGGTAGCTTGCCAGGCTCTGCCTTGCAGGAGGGATATTCTCCTTAGCTTGCTGGGCTCTCTGAGAGAGACAGAGGAATTGAACCCAGGTTGGCCGTGTGCAAAGCAAATGCCTACCCTCTGAGCTATGGCTCCAGTTCATTATTTAAAGCAATCAATCAAATTAACAACAGCAGAACTATAGGCCTATATACTTGATGAATCACGATCACGATCACGATAGCCCGTTAATCACCGATTTCTCGGGCGGGCCCAGTAACATCTCGTTTCGTCCTTTCCCTGAGATCTTAGGAGTCCATCTGGACTTGACCCTCCCAACGATGTTGCACTGGGGGCTCTTCAGGGTCAGGGGAATGAGATCCAGCTTGTTACTGGATTTTGCATATAAATACACCATGGGAAGCTTGCAAGGCTGTCCCATGTGGGCAGGAAACTCTCAGAAGACTGCCAGTTTCTCCCAAAGGGAGAAGCAGGCTAAAGATATTGCGCAGCCACTTGTGGCCGCTTGCTTCTGAGAGCTTGCTTTTAAGTCTCTCTCTGGATGTTGGCTGTTGATGGGATTATACACACCTGGGTTCCTCTGCCGGTACCTTCATCATGAGGCCTGTTCGAATGTGTGAAGAGGGGCCTCCAGCATGGCTGTAGCTAGATTCCGGTGGTCCTCGGCTGCCAGGAGCTCCGCTCGGTGTGGGGAGGGAAGCTGGAACCCATCCCCTCCGAGGGGCCCCCTTGATGAATATAGATTAAAATATCTTAAAATATTAACAAACTGAATCGAACAATATATCAAAAAATATCACATACCATGACCAAATGGAATTTGCCCTGGGGATGTAATGATTGTTTAGTATATGCAACTATCAACTCAATGTTACTCAATATAACAGTGCTAGGAAAAAATAAAGAAAAAAGGTATGATCATATCAATAGACGCAGAAAGAACACTTGATAAAATTAAACTATTCATGTTAAAATCTCTCAATATAATGGGGGAAGAAGGAACTTTCCTCAATATAATTAAAAGCCATTTACAGTTAACATAGCTAACATCTTTCTCAATGGAGAAAATCTGAAAGTCTTCCTGCTGATATTAGGCATAAGACAAACTTTTCCACTCTCAGAGATAGACCCTAAATTATACATATCATCTATATATGTCATCTAATCTTAGACAAAGAACCAAAGAGTAGGAAGTAGAGCAAGAAAACCTCTTTAGGGGGCTAGAGCAATAGCACAGCAGGTAGGGTGTTTGCTTTGCACACGGCTGACCTGGGTTCGATTCCCAGCGTCCCCGATGGTCCCCCAAGCACCAAAAGGACTAATTTTTAAGTGCATGAGAAAGGAGTAACCCCTGTGCATCGCAGGCTGTGACCCAAAAAGAAAAAGAAAGAAAGAAAAAGAAAAAGAAAATCTCTTCAGCAAATAATCTGAGAAAAGTCATATCTAAAGGAAATGAATTTTATCACAGCACGAATGAAAATAAATTCATGGTGGACAACCTCAATATCATACCTGAATTCATAAAATAAATTGATTAAAATATAAGCAAAAACCATGACATTAAATCTAGAGGGCTCTTCAATTATTCATCAATTCAATGCCATTGGGCCAGCAAATGAAGGCAAAAAGAAACAATTGGGACTGGATAAAATTTAGAAGCTTATGCACAGCAAAAGAAATAATGACCAGAGTATGAAAACATCTCACAAACTGGGAGCAAATATTTTCCTGCTGATAATATGACAAAGTGTTAATAGCTAAGATGTTTAAAACATTTGTAAATCTTTTATGTTCAAATGTTACATTATTTGATGCTTAAAAAATTAACTTTATTTAAATACCATGATTTACAGAATTGTTCACAGTACAGTTGTTTTAGGTATTTAATATTCTAAAACCAAACCTACCACCACAGTGTCTTTACAAACTCCATCAATGTCCCTAGTTTTGCCTGCTCCCTTAGCAGGCACTAATTAATTGCTTATAACAACATGTGTCTCCTAATAGTGTTATAAAGTTATGGCCTGATGGTTTTCTGAGGTTCAAGTTGGGCCTTCTGTATTATTGTTTTTGCTCATTGAGTTTCATGGGTTTCTACTCAATGTTCCTAACAATTTTCTTGTTTCTCATGGCTGTCAGCTCTGTGAAGTTTCATAAAAAATTTTTTTCTTTTATTACTCTCACCAAAATGGGTATAGAATTGACTGTCCCCAATATAGACAAACCATCTACCAAAAGCCTATGGCAAGTATCATCCTCAATGAGGAAAAACTAAGAGCCTTCCCTCTAAGATCAGGGACGAGACAAGGATGCCCACTCTCTCCACTTCTGTTCAATATAGCACTGGAAGTACTTGCAATAGCAGTTAGGCAAGAAAAAGATATTAAGGGCATTTATGTAGGAAAGGAAGAAATCAAGTTCTCATTATTCGCAGATGATATGATACTATATTCAGAGAATCCTAAAACCTCTACCAATAAACTCCTAGAAACAATAGACTTGTAAAGTAAAGTTGCAGGTTGTAAAACCAATACCCAAAAGTTCATGACCTTCCTATACACAAATAATGAGAAAGAAGAAAATGACATGAAAAAAGCAATCCCCTTCACAATTATGCCTCAGAAAATCAAGTACCTCAGAATCAGGTTAGTTAAGGACGTAAAGGACCTCTATAAAGGAAACTACAAAACACTACTTTAGGAAATAAAAGAGGACATGAGGAAATAGAAGCATGTTCCCTGCTCATGGATAGGAAGACTTAACATTGTCAAAATGGCAATACTCCCCAAAGCACTATACAGATTCAATGCGATCCCTATAAGAATACCCATGGCATTCTTCAAAGAAATAGAGCAAACACTCCTGAAATTTATATGGAACAATAAGACTCCATGAATAGCTAAAGCAATTTTTGGGAAAAAGATGGGAGACATCACCTTCCCCAATTTCAAATTCTACTACAAAGCGATAACAATTTAAACAGCATGGTACTGGAACAAAGTCAGAACTGCAGACCAATGGAACAGGGTGGAATATCCTGACACACAACCTCAAATATATGATTATCTAATCTTTGATAAGGGAGCAAGAAATGTGAAGTGGAGCAAGGAAAGCCTCTTTAACAAACGGTGCTGGCAAAACTGGACAGCTACATGCAGAAAAATGGGATCAGACCTCTACCTAACACTATACACAAAAGTCAGGTCAAAATGGATTAAAGACCTCAACATTGACCAGAATCCATCAGGTACCCTGAAGACAAGGTTGGCAAAACCCTCCAGGACATTGAAGCTAAAGTAATCTTTAAAGGCGACACACCATTGGGTAAGCCAGTGGAAACAGAGATAAACAAATAGGACTACCTTAAACTGAGTAGCTTCTGCACCTCAAAAGATACAGTGATCAGAATAGAAAGACAGTCTACAGAATGGAAAAGAATGTTCACCCAATACCCATCTGATAAGGACTTACAAGGCACTGGTTGAAGTCCACAAGAAGAAAACATCTAATTCCATCAGAAAACAGGGCGATGAAATGAACAGAAACTTTTTCAAAGAAGAAATCCAAATGGCCAAAAAGCACATGAAAAAATGCTCATCACTAATCATCAGGGAGATGCAGATCAAAACAACAATGAGAGACCATCTCACACTACAGAGACTGGCTCACATCCAAAAGAACAAAAGCAACCGGTGTTGGCGAGGATGTGGGGAGAAACGGACTCTCCTTCACTGCTGGTGGGAATGCCAACTGGTTCAGCTTTTTTGGAAAACAGTATGAATACTTCTCAAAAAAATTAGAAATTGAGCTTTCATTTGACTCAGCAATACCACTTCTGGGAATATATCCTGGAGATGCAAAAAAGTAGAAATGACATCTGCACTTATATGTTCATCGCAGCACTGTTTACAATAGCCAGAATCTGGGAAAAAACCAAGTGCCCGAGAACAGATGGCTGGTTAAAGAAACTTTGGTACATCTACACATCTATTTTGCAGTTATTAGTAGAAGTCATGAAATTTGCATATAGGTGGATCAACATGGAAAGTATCATGTTAAGTAAAATGAGTCAGAAAGAGAGGGACAGACATAGAAAGATTGCACTCATTTAATATAAAGTATATATTATATAAATATAAAGTATATATAAATATAAAGAATATAAAGTAACAGAATGGGAAATTAACACCCAAGAATAGTAGAGCTAAGTATCAAGAGGATTATTTCACAGTTTAGAAGCTGGCCTCGAATGCTGGGGGAAAAGGCAGCTCAGAGAGAGAAGGATCACCAAGTAAAGTGTGCTAGGAGGGCCCACTCAGGATGGGAGATGCGGGCTGAAAGTAGACTATAGACTGAACATGGTGGCCACTTAATACCTCTATTGCAAACCACAACACCCAAAAGGAGAGAGCGAGCAAAAGGGAATGCCCTGCCACAGAGGTGGGGTGGGGTGGAGGGGATGGGGTGGTAAGAGGGATGTTTGGGCCATTGGTGGTGGAAAATGGGCACTGGTGGAGGAATGGGTACTCGATCATTGTATGACTGAAAGGCAAGCATGAAAGTTTGTAAGTCTGTAACTGTACCTCACGGTGCTTCACTAATAAAAAATGAAAAATAAATAACTTTTAAAAAAAGGTAAAAAAATATTTTTTATTAAAGACCTGTGGCTTACAAAGTTACTGATAGTTGCATTTTAGGCATATAATATTTCAACACCAATCCCACCACGAGTGTCAACTCCCCTCCATCTGTGTTCCCGTACTCCCTTCCCACCTCAACCACCTTCCCATTCCTGCCTGTCAGCTAGACAGGCACACCACAGTATCAGCAGTTGCAGCTTAGATTTCATATTTTCGGTGTACTTGTGTCTGTGTTTTGGATATAAGGCTATCCCACTCACCCATACTACCATCTAAACACTGGGGTCAGGGTGATCTAAAGCATACTTATTATTGAGCATTTCAAATATGTACAAAAGAGAACAATATGCATGAATTATGATCTACAATTCACTCTGAAAAACTTGTTTTATGTGTCCTTTCCCATTTTTATGAACAATTTTAAATAATGTTCCAGTGATAATATTTATAGAATTTGTATGACTTTACAAATTGGTAGAAATAAGCAAAACCAGAATGCTAATAATTTAAAGGACCAATTATGACAAATTGGTCATCTTACAGATAACTTGTTTGAAACAGATTGAAATAAAAGTCATAATTGTGCATCAATATAATTCCTAAGTCTTAATTTCTTAATTTCTTACATTTCTCACTACTTTTGAATCCATGCTGTTTTTCTATTATGTTATTTGATAAAAATTGTTGTTTTTAAACCAATTACTTTAACATGCTAATTTTTTTACATGGTAGGGCTTTGATCATTAATATTCATCAGTCCTATTTTTTTAATGAGGTAATAGTTGAACAATTATAACCTGAAAATACTCAGCATTTCCCAATTTATTTTTAATATTTTTAAATTTCATATTTATAAAATTCACAATAATTTCTTGCAATCGATATTTCAACACCAATCCTACTGTTATTACACCTTCACACCACCATTATTTTGACTAAAAAGGATCCAAAAAGGCTTCCATGGAGGAAAGTGTGTGAAAATTGTTGCATCTCACCTTGAAATCATTAAGCCCTGTATAAGAGATCACTAATATGTTGTTACAGATTGAACTTTATATATATGTGTATGTATATATATATATATATGTATACATATGTGTATATATAGCAAGATCATTTGCCTCCTACTTTATAGTCCATCCAATAGGTGTGCTACCTATTGGTAGCATGGCTGTGGTTGGGTACATCAGTGGTCATAGAGTATGAGATGTCACTCTAGGAATTCTAAAATTTTAAATAGGATTCTAGAGTTGGAATTAAATTTTTAACTGGATGGTGATTTGGGGGTCTGATGGCATCTCTGTAGCATGTTGCTCTCTTCCAAGATTTATCTGTGAATCTCTGGATCTCAGAGACTTGTTAATGAGCTTATATGGTACCCAGAGGTAATTTATGGGCATGACTGCCAGGGACCCGAAAGCACAGGAAAATGGAGTTTCGAGCTTGGAGGTTTCAGTTATACACTGGAAAATCCACTGGGTTTTCCAGTGGGTTCATTCTCCTGCATGAGGGGCTCATCCTGAGCCTATGATGATTGGCTCTGAGCATGGCAGTGATTAGGTTCTGGAGGTTTGTAGCTGCTGAGGTTCTGTTGGGGTCACTTGCCTAATTTAGGGTTCATTATGAACAGTTCTTATTTTCCTTCTATAATACTTTTAGGCTTTTTGCAAATGTAACTTTCATTTCCTGCTCAGAATCCCTGAAATAAAACAAGAAAGTATATTCATTTGGGCAGTATACTAAGAGCTTGATTCTTATTGTAGATTACATCTTAGAAGAAAATGAATTAGGTTGTTCAAATAAAATGAACAGGCAGTTAACTTGTCACATAAAATTTATAGTTTAACCAGACTATATGTTGCCTCTTCAGGGTACTTGTAAGTTAAGCTTCCAAAATATAGACAATATTATCGTTCACTCCTTCCTCTCATTCCTCAGTCCTAACAAATTTCATCCCACTGATATTTTCAACTGAATTCTGGACCCATTTTTAGCTTTTTAAGTAACTGTACACAGAGTTCTTTTCTAAAAGAATGGTAGCTTCTTTAGCACATCTAGTACCGAAGAACTCTAATTCTGAGTGTGTCTTACATAGAGCCAAAGTCCCAGGGAGTTCACACAAGAAAGAAGAATACACCTTAAATTTTAGAGGAAACTAGGAATAAGTGTTAGTGCATTGAGAGCTTACAATTTAGGAATTACTACTTAGCATGGGAACATTTTCCCAATAAGAGGTACTTTTCTGAAAACTTTTAAAAGTCAAACATCATATTGAAATCATCAATCACAAACTATGGCAGAAACTAGTGTAAATGAAGATTGCATGAAACAGAGAGATAAAGACAGAGAGGGAAAGACAGAGAGATACAGAGGAAGAGACAGTGACAGAGAGGAAAGGAGAGAGAAAGTAGAGAAGGAGAGAGGGAGAGGGAAAAGGAGATGGATATCATTGTATCACTGTATCACTGTCATCCAATTGTTCATCGATTTACTTCTCCATTCGTCCCAGCCCTGAGATTTTAACAGCCGATCTTTACTCGTCTTTCCCAATGATTGGAGGCTTCTTTCAGGGCCAAGGGAATGAGACCTGTTATTGTTACTGTTTTTGGCATATCCATGGGGAGCTTGCCAGGCTCTGTCATGTGAGCAGGATAGTTTTGGTAGCTTGCTGGGCTCTCCAAGAGGCATATATATTTATTTTCCTCTATGATGATGTTCACAGCTGTGCGGTCCAGGAATATGTTCTCATGTGTGAGGCTCGGCCTGAGTGTGTGGAAAGTGGCTTGGAGCATAGGGCCGGGTGCTGGGGCTGGGTCCCTTGGGGTGCAGAGGGCTCTCACCCGCCCACTCTGGGACGCCCTAGTGAAAACAGCCTGGTGCGGAGTATGGTGGCATGGTTATGGGAGCCTCATTTTATGCTCCCTTCCAGGATAAACAGCCGTGATATTAGAAAAAACAATTAAAATCTCTGTTTTCAACTTCTCCAGGGTATTATTCTTTCTCTGTAATTCAGAAGTTTACATAGGAGCGAGGTTTAGGGGCCTTGGGCTCATCTGAGATGTAGAGAGGAAGTATTTTTTTTAACCTCAGAACTATTAGAATTAATATTCTCTCACTATGGCACCCCAACTATAATAAACTTATAAATATGTCTGTAAGGAGTCAGGTTCAAAGTTGGAGAATCTGGGGTTATTGTTGGAGGGATGCTCAGCCTAGTTGTAAAATTGGAGTTGGAACATTGTATGCCTAAAATTTTGTTGTCAAAAATTTTATAAATCATATCACTGTATCACTGTCGTCCCGTTGCTCATTGATTTGCTTGAGCGGGTGCCAGTTATGTCTCCACTTGTCCCTGTTGTGTTCAGGGTCAGGGGAATGAGGCCCATTATTGCTACTGTTTTTTGCGTATTGAATATGCCATGGGAAGCTTGCCAGACTCTGTTGTGTGAGATTCTGCATTGCTCTCTTCCGGAAGCTTTGTTTTATAGTCTCTGGATCTTGGCTGTTTATGAGATTATATGGCACTGGGGCCAGTTTGTGGGTGTGACTGCCAAGCTACTGGAAAATGGGGATCTGAGTGGAGGAGGCCCAGTCTTGTCTGAGCAGGCTTGGAGATCTCAGCCACAGGTTCTGCATACCTGGGTTCCTCTGCAGGTTCCTTCATGCATGAAGCTTATTCGAGCATGTAGAGAGTGGCCTTGAGCATGGTTGTGGTTGGGTTCTGGAGGTTTTTTGGCTGCCGGGCTTCTGCTTGGTGTGGGGAGGGAGACTCAACCCCCCCCTCTGAGGGGGTTCCTATGAAAGCAGCCTGATGCGGGGCAGGAGATTCTGCATCACATTTTTTAAAATAAATCATAAAGCTTATGAATAAAATAGCAAATAAAATAAATAAGAAATAAAGACCTTTAGTCACTGCTGGTGGGATTATATTTTAAAAATTGGTTTGGAGATGTCTCAAAAAATTATGAATAGAACTTCCATGTAGCCTGCAATTCTACTTTAACACAAGCCCATAAAAATATTAATCCAAGAGGCCATATGCACATATACACACTTATGTTCACTGCAGAACAATTTATAATAAACAAGTTCTGGAAACCACAGGAACATATCAGTGGGTTAAGAAAGTATGGAATACATACATAGTAGAATACTATTCAGCTATGAGAAAAGATGAAATCACGAAGGTTGCTGCAACTTGGATGGAACTGGAGAAAGTCATACTGAGTCAGAAAAACAGAACCAAGTGAACTCACTTGAATGCAGAGTGTAAAGAAACATAGCAAGGAATTATACAATCTCCAATGGAAAAACCTTGAGGTATGATCAGTAAAACTGTGAACTAAGGATGTAAAATTGGAGGCGGAGAGGAGGGAACTTGGAATAATGGGGGAGGTACCCTGACACTCTCGTAGAGTAGCAGCACTACAAATATTGACAAACAATGTAAAACCAAAAAATCCTTATTTATTGACCAATAAATACATGTTAAATTACTATTATGTGTAAACACAAAAAAGGGGGCACAGGGCAGCGATGCTCTATCTCTTCCCTGCCACTCACGTTCCACAGTCTCACGCTGCTTCCCCAACCCCGGGAAGGTCAATGGCGATGAGGAGGTGAAGGAAGGAACGAGGGCCATGCTGGTTGGTCCCAATTGCCGTTTATTCCAATCTCATCTCCTCTCTATACACTCCTCTCTCTCTCTCTCTCTCTCTCTCTCTCTCTCTCTCTCTACTTCTCCCCCGAACCCCTTGTTACAGCCTCGTTAAATCCCCCAGCATGAGGGGTTGGGGTTTACACATAGGTGTGGTCACAATCAATAGGGGTAAAGTTCTTTCCCTCAGGGGATGCTGCTTCTAGGACAGATTCTCTTCCAGCAGGACACCCACCCAAGAGCGGAATCCCATGGGTGTGTTTCTCCTCTCCTTGTCCAACTAACATATAAGCATTCATAATATTAATCATTTTATATGAACACAATAAGAAATGCATTAAGCTTATAGAATTGCTCTCCTGGGGTCATCTCGATCTCAGACTACAGTGCTCAGACAGATTAGTCTTTCCTATCCCTAGCAGGGTCCTAGTCTCGTCGTTGCTTTTGGATCATGACAGGATTTGTCCATGATCAAGCTCTTAACTTACAGTTAAGAATAGTGGCACTTTGGCCTGGCCCATATCGATGCCAGGATAGCTCACAGCTTGCTCTGGGTCCCTTCGGTCCCTCGTCGGGACCCTGCTTTTGGGGTGCTAGGAGCTGAGGGCAAATGAGGCTTAAGTTGAGAAAGCAGATGCTCGGGAGGGAATAATATTCAAAGCCAATTAAATCCCATATTACAAAAGCATATTAACAACTGTCTTTCTTTGTCCATACAAAAAGGACAATGCTTTAAAGTAGACTATTCAAAAAACACAAGGAGAGGAGAAAGGCAATATTAACTTACAATACAAGTTCAGTGTCCTAGAAAAATTTGACCTTACAAATTAACAGAGTCTGATTAGGGGGAAAAGCTGATTAACTGGTTGGGGAAGAGAGCATAGAGAAGTGGTTACAGATAAACAAAGGAATGGGAGTGACTCGGGAGCACTTTGATGGGTGTGACCCAATAAACCTAAGCTCCTTGTGGCAAGGACGAAATGACAAACCAATGTTAGGCCTAAAATATTTAGAGCTATATTCCAACATCATTACATTTACATGTGACTACTAACATGTAAGTATAGTCTTCCAATGCAATTTTTTGCTCCAGAACCTTTTATTCATGAAAAAGAAGCATTTTACTAAGAAGCAAAAATGCTTTATTTATACTATTTAATAAGAGTATTAGAAAGGTATGTAGTCATAAAAAATAAAAATATTAAAATGTGTCTTTTGTGAACTGAATAAAAATGTATTGCTTTATATATCTGATACAGTAAATATGTATTACTTTGATTTATTTTAGGTGATTTATAACATAACAATTGATGAAAAACCATATACCTTGCATCTCATAAAAAAGTAAGATATATATGGTGTATGTCAGATATCAGATGTATAATTATAAGTGTAGACAAACTAGTGGCATGCTTTTTGATACATTTTAAAATGTATGTTTTTCTTAACTATATTTGGTATATTTTAATTATAAAATAATCAATTATATATATTACTTTAACAATCTTATGCAGCATTCAAATAAACAATTATATAATAAGACCCTTATACCACTTTATTACAATCTATATTTCCACCACCACTTCAGAGAATAATCAAATTCGTTTTATAATTTACATGTTCTCAACATTTTATCTAAATGTAATCAAGTACTTATTCACTTTTATCCACCTTTGAAAATATTTAACATCCTTTTGTCTGTCTGCATGTTGGTTGTTGAACAGTGCTGCAAAAATTTATTCTCACTGAAGAAATAAAATCTCACATAATTCATTATCATTAAACTCATTAACCTATTATGTTTCAGTAACCCATAAAATGCTTTTATGCTGACAGGAGAAGTAATAAGAGGTTAAGACATTTGATTTGCGTGTTGCTTGCATAGGGTTCAAATCCCTGCACCACCTATAGTCTCCTAAAGCACCACCAGGACTCATACCTGAGTAAGAGTAAGACTTACCAGGAGTAAGTCTAAGCACTTCAGATGTGGACCCCAAACCAATACAGAGATAGACAGATAGATAGATAGATAGATAGATACATCCATCCATCCATCCATACATACATACATACATACAAAGATAGATATCAAATATAATCAAACTTATTTCATGCTTGAGTTCATTCTTTTAACAAATATTAACATTATTGCAAAATATATCAATGTTTAGTCTATAACGTTTCATGTGCTTTCCAGAAGCCCATAAACTCCTGGTTTAATGTTTAGAATTGTGTTCCCATGCTTCTACAGCTTTCTGTTTACATTTCTGATTTGTCCTCTCCTCATCTTAAAGTACTTTATAGTGTGAATCTTGACTTTTAAACCTTTGCTTTGCAACCTGTATATTTTATCATGTAATCTTAAGTAACACTTGTAGAGGGAGCTCTTGTATTTTAAAACTTCTCCAATGACCTGCCACAGGAACTCCAAGCAACAGGAAAATTCAACTACTAACCCTACCACTGACCCTGCATGAATAGAGTTACCTGGAATTTGAACAGGAAGTTTAAAGTTTAAAGTAGTTTACCATTTCCCTAGAAATCAGTGTAGTAAATGGAAATTCCGTGGTTAAGATAATAAAAGTTTTTTCATTTTTACTTTCCTCTAATGTGCTATCATTCTTCTCTTGAGGATAACTTTGTTGTCCCACTCTCTTTTCTACAGAATTGTGTGTAACTTTTAGTGCTTTTTTGTTTGACAAATTATTTAATAAGATCAGTTAGATCTTTAAATTTACTCTATTAAATATGTTCTTAAAAGAATACATAAATTACTTCCAAATTTATATTTCTACTTGATTCTTCTCCTAAGGACACCACATCAGTTTATCTTATTTACTGAGAACCAAGTACTTACTAAAATTATTATATTCTCTTGGGGTGGAGCTATAGAACAGCAGGTAGGGCGTTTGCCTTGTATGTGGATGACCCAGGTTTGATTTCACTGTCCCTCTTGGAAAGCCTGGCAAGCTACTGAGAATATCCCACCCGCATGGCAAAGCCTGGCAAGTTACCCTTGGCATATTTGATATGCCAAAAACAGTAACATCAAGTCTCGCAATGGAGATGTTACTGGTGCCCGCTCGAGCAGATCGATGAGCGGGGTGGGGGGGATGACAGTGCTACAGTGACAGTGCTATTATATTCTCACACTTAACATGACCAAAATGTGCTTCTGACACATTTTACTGACACAATCGTCTTAGTAAATGGCAACAGTCTTCTGCCTGTTTTCACAGACAGTTATTTAGAATTCATTGCTTTTTGGGAGTTGGGACACATCTGGTGGTGCTGAAGGTTTACTTCTATAGTCAAGTATCACTCCCGGTGATGCTTTCAGGAGCCTATGTAGAGCTGTAAATTGAACATGCTTGTCACATGCGAGGCAAGCACCTTAGCTGCTGTACTGTTTTATCAGCCCCAGAAGTCATTCTTGATATATTTTTCTTTTGTTTCAACACACATATTTTGTACAGTTAACACTCATTTTATATTTTAAAGTATATATCACACTAAATTAGTTTAATTGAAAACATAAACAAATTCATAATTTGGCTATCTTTTAATTTTTACTATTTTTAGCTCATTCTTATCCAATAATTTTTTGGTGTATACGTATAATGAAACTGGATATTTGCATTCTGAATCAAGATATTTTAAGGTAAGACTGAAACATCTCAGACATTTATACTATTATATGTTTCTTTATTGGTCTAATTACAGCATTACCATTGGAATATGTTAGCTACATATTCAAAGTTTTTTATTTCAAATGTTTTATTCTTTTCAACTCTAATATGTCATGTGGTAGACTGTTACACCAGCATATGATATATGGAAAGCCTGGACTGAGAAAACTCTCACAGGCACCTATTTTCCCTGAAACATTAAAATATGCACTAATAAATATCTATGGCACAACGTCTCATTATTTTTCAACTCCTTTAATATTGAATCTTAATCGTTTGAAAATATAATTTAAAATTAGTTTGTTTATATTTCTATAGACACATTGTCAATACCAAGGCTATATTGCAGATTTCCCAAATTCAGTTGCAACACTCAACATCTGTTCTGGACTCAGGTAATAAATGAAATTCCAGATAATGCTTATAAGGGAAAACTTGGGATATAACTATAAGTGGAATTTAGGGATGAACAGACGCAAATCTAGTATTGTTCAATAGAAATCTAAATCTGAAAGTTTCCTTTAGGAAAATCTTAATTTTTCAATATTTATATTAGTAACTAAGCCTAATGTCCATTCAACTGAAATCACCTCAGGAAATCCTTGCTGACATGTTATTTTGTAAAATAAATGTAGACAAGAAGTTTCAGTAAAGAAAAAATTAGAACATCTTCTCTATTATTATTGCACTATCTTTATCACAAATGTTATGGGAATTGCATTTATTAAACATTTAAAAGTAGTAGAATGATATTGCACGATATTACATGCTCTCACTTCAGTTATACTCAGTATCATTTATACAACAACTAAAGAAAATATTCCTACAGTGGCAAAGGAGGGGAAATTGATTTTCATCAAAGATGCTGAAAGGAGTAGTGCTAACTTTACTGGGGAAGATGCATCTAGAACTGAGAAACAAACTAGCTCAGCTTTATTTTGGTTTTGTTTCTAGAATCTACTCAAAATGGCATTTCTGAAGTATAATGAATACTTTAGATATTTATACCATGCACCTGCTTTCCCTTAGTCTAATGCCTCTGACTGAAACCTAGTTCTTAAGAAATCTCAACAAATACTTTAGTCCCCAGCAAACACAAGGTCTTTTAATGAATAAATTTTTGATAAATAAATAAATTTTCGACAGACAGGAAAAAATAGAAAAATAAAGTGGTGTTAAAACACTTATTTGTGTTATTTTATATTTTCCACATTTGTTTATAAACCTATTTGCAGGATTTTTATAGTTTTCTTTTTAAACACTAGGGGACTCATTCAATTCGAAAATATCAGTTATGGAATTGAACCACTGGAATCTTCAGCAAGATTTGAGCATATAATTTATCAAGTGAAAAGTGACAATGCAGATAATTCAAGATTAGGAGGCAATTACAGAAATATCTTATATAAAGATCAATCTTCTGAAGCTTTTTGGAGTTCTCAGGTAATTGTGATAATTTTTATACTGTGACATAAAGCATTTTTCCTAAAGAATTATTTTAGTACTTGAAAAGTTGCTTAGCTTTTGCATAGAAATATTAAACTGGGTGTTTTATTTACTAAAATTTATATAAACATGTTTAAAATAATGTATTTAAAGCTTATTTTATGATGTATTTACTTATTAAGCAAAAGAATACTGAATGAAATTGTAACCCAGACATTATAGAGTAAATGTTAGTTATAATTTCACTGATATAATTACTTTGAATATTTTTATATGTGGCCTAATATATTTCCAGAATACGTTTTTTAATATAGTAATCTAGTTTATTATTTAGCTATTTGGATATGTCTTTATTTTTAATTTTTTAAATTAAAATTTTTTTTTTTTTGCTTTTTGGGTCACACCCAGTGATGCTCAGGGGTTACTCCTGGCTTTGCACTCAGGGATTACTACTGGCGGTGCTTGGGGGACCATATGGGATGCAGGGGATCGAACCTGGGTCGGCTGCGTGCAAGGCAAATGCCCTACCCGCTGTTATCGCTCCGGCTCCTTGGATCTGTCTTTAGAGAGGACATATAATTCTTGGTTGATAAATTTCTCTTCCATCATTTTCTTTTTTTTTCTTTTTTTTTTGTTGTTGTTTTTTAATTTAAATTTTATTGAATCACCATGTGGAGGGTTATATAGTTCTCAGGATTATGTCAGTTATACAGTACTCAAACACCCTTCCCTTCACCCGTGCCCATATTCCATCGCCAACCACCCCATTATACCTCCCGCCCCCTCTCGCCCCCCCAGTCCCCGCCCTTGTAAGTGATAAGTTTCACTTCGTTTACGCTTTATCTTGGTTACAGTCCATGTTTCAACACATAACTCACTATTGTTGCTAGGGTTTCCCCCCAAAAAAGAAAAGACAGTCCCACTGTCAAGGAAGCATTTGATGGCTCTCCATTGCTGAGAATGTAGAGATATTAAGTCCCGCTGTTTGTTACATAACTTTTCTATTTTTTTTTTCCCCCCTCGTCCCGCGCCACCGAGATCACGCCTGTTTAGTAATCACCACGCTGCCTGACAAAGGGAAAACAAACCAAAAAAGATGGTTATTTCTCGTCATCAGCCAGCATGGGGCTCTGGCTTAGTTGATAGTCTGGTAGAATGTCTGCAAGCAGTTTCTGGAACCAAAAGTAATATGCTGGTATCGGCCCCGGCTCAAGATTCCACCAGTGTCCCGCTGTTCCAAGTACATAATAATTTATTCCCTTGTATCCTATTCCCACGCCACCAGGTCCGTGTCAGCTTAATGGACATCATACTATGGTTAACGCCACGCCGCGTTTCTTCCCGAGAAAGAAGGATATTTCTTCTCAGCCGGCGTGGGGATATGGCTTAGTTCAGTCTATAGAGATGGCTACCACTTTGGTAGCCTTCAATATTTCAGCAAAAGACTTACTATTCTTGTTAGGATTTCCCACCAAAGTCTGACCCGTTAAAAGGGAACCATTTCATATTGGTGATGATTAAATGACAATAGGTTGCGCGGCCATGGCAGCAGCCTCGCGGCTTTGAATTTCTGTATAAAGTCCAGGGAAAGTACAGCCAGAAATTACACGTCGCTACAAACTTTAACCCTATTATGGTCCTCCCAAAGTCCAACCCATTACAAAGGAACCATTTCATATTGCTGATGATTAGATGACATTAGGCTGCCGCGGCCACGCGGTTTTGGGTTTCTATATAAAGTCCAGGGAAAATTCTGCCTAAAATTCTATTGCTACAATCTTTTACCCTTCAACAAAAAACTTAGTACTATTGTTTGGAGTTTCCCCCCACGTTAAGCCCTGCCAAAAAGGAACATTTACACGTTGCTGACAATCAAGAGATATTAGGTTGGGCGGCTGCTATTGGTCGCCCAGCTGCGATAGCAGCCGCGCGGTTTTGGGTTTCTATATAAAGTCCAGGGAAAATTCTGCCTAAAATTCTATTGCTACAATCTTTTACCCTTCAACAAAAAACTTAGTACTATTGTTTGGAGTTTCCCCCCACGTTAAGCCCTGCCAAAAAGGAACATTTACACGTTGCTGACAATCAAGAGATATTAGGTTGGGCGGCTGCTATCGGTCGCCCAGCTGCGATAGCAGCCGCGCGGTTTTGGATTTCTATATGAAGTCCAGGGAAAATTCTTTTGGTATTTGCATCACTCGCTGGCAGCGCCTGGGCCAGAAGCTCCGGGCACACAGTTTGGAGGCATTTTGGGGGCGCCGCTCGTGTCCAAAGTGGTTCAGTTGCCTCCGGGGTCGATCTCGCGCGGGGCCGGAAAAAAGGTCTTCCATCATTTTCGACATTTCTATGATGAAGTTTCTTCATTACTTTTTTCAAAATCTTCTTTTTGTCTTTGTCATATAGAAGTTTAATTTATCTTTGCATAAATAACTTTATAGACTTGTATATTATTGAAAGTATAGATCAAATTTGGGGAAAATTTGAACATTACTTCTTTGAATATTCTAGGTCTCCTTGTCCACCTGCTGACTTTCTGTTATCTTATTTTTATGGCTGTTTAAAGATAAGACAGTAACTTACAGGGATTTTCATTCATTTCTTACCATTCTGTATGTCTTTAAATTGTGACTATTTTTGGTGGGGGGCAGGATCTTCAAACATTACTTAGAGTCTATGTCACCACTCATAGCTAAGCCCTATTCAGCAGTGCAGGATGATGAATGGGTCATTGCTTGGATCCTGTGCTACTGAGGGGTACCAGAAAAAAAAATCCTGGTAGTACTAAGGGTATATCACTCTAGAAATCCAGCTTGAGCTAGTTAGTGCATGGAAGGTGTGTGCCCAATTCTGTTTTTATCTCCCTGTCCCCAAATGCATATTATTAATTGATAATATCACATATTAAAGTAGTCAAAGTTACTTCTAAAACAAATAAGTAAAATAAAAAAATCCACAGGATGCCACTGTCATTGTCATTCCATTGCTCATCAATTTTTTCGAGCGGGCACCAGTAATGTCTCTCATTGAGAGACTTATGGTTACTGTTTTTGGCATATCCAATACGCATGGGTAGCTTGCCAGGCTCTGCCGTGTGGGCTCGGTACTCTTGGTAGCTTGCCGGGCTCTCTGAGAGGGACGGAGGAATTGAACATGGGTCGGCTGCGTGAAAGGCGAACGCCCAACCGCTGTGCTATCGCTCCAGACCACAGGATGCCAGATATACAAAAATGAATAAAATTTCTTTTGATTACCAATGAATTTGTGAAAATATAGTCAAAATAGTTTACAATAATAAAAATATGAAATAGACAGTGTCTTAGTTTGGGAAGATATTTAAATTGCCTTTAAATGTGACTTAAAAACATTTATTTCATTCATTTCTGGATTCTTTGGATATGTTTTGATTTTTAGTACATATCCTATTCCTAGTTTACAGAAGACTGTCATTTTCTAAGTCCTCATATGATGTAAAGCTAGTCAGCTATCTCTCTCTCTCTCTCTCTCTCTCTCTCTCTCTCTCTTTCTTTCTCTAACACACACAAACACAAACTCTGGGGATATGGTGATGTCAGCAGGTCAGCCTGTACCTGCAGGGCAAGTGCATCAGCAGCCTGATGGTGTCTTCAGGCTTCCCCTGATACCCCCAAATTGCCACTGTGTCTTTGGCTGGACCCCAAAAACCTGGGCACAAGTTTACCAAAAGAAATTAAACAGCCAAAAGTTAAGTATGTGGGAGCAATCCCCACAAACCACTTCTGGTGCAGCTGTACAAGTTCATTTATTGGCCTTATTTCAGAGACCATAAATAAATCTTGAAATCGATCAAAAGCTGCAGTGAATTTCAAACCTGTGCATGACTGAACAGACAGGGGTAAATCGGAGGGGGGTGGGTCAGCCTAGAGCCCAACCAAGCAGCATTCCTGCAGCCACTTGCTTCCACAATACCTCTGGCCTGACTCCACAGTCTCAGGATGGAACTCACAAAGACATATCTGCTGAAAACTCGAGTATGTAGGTTCTGTGACTGAAATCTCCAGACTTTCTTGGAGTTGGGATGGGATACCTCCCCCCACTTTCCAATACTCCTGGACGCTCTGGCAGTCACCTCCACGAACCAACTCCAGTGCCACCATGTAAGCTCTACTACTGACCTTGCTTCAGAGACCCATAAATAAATCTTGAAAGAAATCAAAAGCCACGGTGAATTTTGGATTTGCACAAGGCTGAACAGACTGGGGTAAATCAGAGGGGGCCAGGTCAGCCTGGTGCCCACCCAAGCAGAGCTCTCAGCAGCTGTTTGCTTCCAAAACACAAAATCGCTGCCACACACCTGGCTTGACTCCATCATATCAGAACGAATCTCACTGAGACATAATCTGCTGAAAATTCTGTTATGTGACTGAAATCTCCAGGCTTTCTTGGAGTCAGGATGGTCTACCTCCCCATACCTTCCTGTATTTTCAGAAGCCTTTGCAGTCACATCCACACCCCCAAAGCTGCCACCCAACTGAAAAGCTACTCCAGCCTAACATCCCAATAAAAGTACGAAGTGCTCTGAACAAGCACTGTAACCTCTTAGCACCTGTATTGCAAACCATATTGCACAACAGGAAAAGGAGAGAGAACAAGAAGGAAAGTGCCTCCCATAGAGGGAGTCTGGGTGTGGGGGATGGGGAGTTGGGGGATGGTGGGAGGGAAACAGGGGGCATTGCTGGTGGGAAATGTACATGGGTGGAAGGATAGATTATGAGCACTTTTTAATGGTCTATCTCACTGATATTCAACTGAAAAATTCAAAAAGCAGTGTGGAGCTCATGCCCAATTCAATCAGCTTAACCATGGCTGAAAAATATAGCAGTAACCCTACATTAAAACACACACACACATACACATACACACACACACAAAATTGTTCCCAGTTTCCTCTGTCAGGAGGAATCCTGAATGCAGAGCCAGGAGCAAGCCTGGATCACAACCACATGTGGCTCTACCCTCCTCTGCAAACAAATAATTTCTAAAGCCATTTCTTAAGGTGTGATCTACTGACATCCACCTGCAAAAACAGTGACATTTGTGTTTCAGCATATTATGGGGTGGGATGGGAGATATCCCAAATATTGTAGGTAAATGTCTAGTAAAACATATATTGATTTTATATGTTTAAAACTGAAAAAATGCAGATGTATAAATCAAAGAGGACAAATATGTAGAAAGATATAATAATTGTAAAACTCAGCAAAATAATTATTATTTCCTGCAATGGATTTAGTTTTAAGTAAATTCCTAGAATAAGGTAGCACATTTATGGAAATACATGTTTGATCTTAATGGCACATAAATATCAAAAGAATTAAAGAAGTTAAAATAATAGAGAACTAGGTGTAATCTTAGTATTTGAGTTTAAAATGTATTATGTTATTATCTTAAGAGGACTGTGGTATAGATTGAGGGCAAAATACTTTAAATAGTGGAGCATAATTGAGAACTCAGAAATAAGTCTACACAAAATAAGTTTTTTTCAATGAAGAAAGGATATCTTCAATATGGGGTCTGGAATAATTAAATATTAGACTATATTTTAAAAGATACATAAGAAAATTCTTTTATAAATATATTCTTAGACATAATATAAAAAGCATTATCTATGAAAATAGATGAATTGGACTTCTTTAAAATAAATTATTTTCTGCAAAGAAAACCCATGAAAATACTTAAAGTCAAACTACAAAGTGAAAGAATTTGACAATTAATCTGTATAAAATATGTAAAACTTTTTAAATTAACATTTAAAATGAAAATAAAAAAAGTAAATTGCTAAAGAATTGTAAAAATGACAGCAAAAAAAGAAAATTAAGTCTAACAATATATTCATCATTACTAACATTTAACAATGCAAATTAAGTCAACTATCAGGTGGTATCACTATTTATTGGAGCACTTAAAATTTAAAAACAGTGAAAACAAAACACACTTCATAGAAAAAGTGAATATTTTAAGCATTGCTGGTTCAAATGAAATTGACACCATCTCTTAAAAAAATGTCTTTTGTGTTGTTAGATCAAGCAATTATAGTTTACAAACTAGTATACATTGTTATTGTTGGAGGTGACTATGACTTTAAAGAGTTTCAACAAGGGAGATCTTTGTGTTAATGGAATAGTTATGTAACTTGTTTACAATATAGTTTGATTTATAAATGAATATAGGAAAAGTGACAGAAATAAATGCGTTGGAAGTGGCAGGTGGGGCTGGAGAGATAGTACTATGGGTAGGGTGTTTGCCTTGCACGTGGCAGACCTGAGTTTGATCCCTGCATCTCATATTGTCCCCCGAGCACTGCCAGGAATAATTCCTGAGTACAGAGCCATGAGTAAACCCTGTGCATCCTTGGGTGTGACTCAAAATGCAGGAAAAAAAAGAAAGAAAAAGGCAGGAAAATACATAAGTGAATTTTCTGGCTTTGGTAATGTGCTAAAGATTTGTAATGTGTAACTATTGATGTTACTTAAAGGTGTGCCAAAGTTGGTATTACACATTCTTTAGTGAAACAGTTAATGAAATTTTACTAAAAATGTAAATTTAACTTCATTGTCATATATTTACTTGTTTATTATAAATAGACAAGACCTAATCTCCTACATTACTCTTGCAAGATTACTAATGGTTCATTAAACACATTTTTAATTATTTTTAAAATTTTTCAATTTTTGTATTTACATTCTTATAGTAATATTTTTGTCCTTTAAAAATTATGTTATTTATTTGCTTAAAATCCAAACATAACATTTGACATATCTATTTTATTTCAGAAGAGAATATTTTCAAAATTATTACCTATATATCTAGAAATTCATATTATAGTGGAAAAAGCTTTGGTAAGTGAAACTTTCCTTCACTCTCTTTCAGCATAATATTTCCTATCATTTTAAGGATGTATGTTTAATTATTTGCGAAGATTTTTTTTATTATAGTTGCTATTCAATTACTACTGAAAGTTCAAATAAGTAAAAGATCAAAACTATACTCTCTTCCCAAACATTCAACTCCATTTCTTTTTGACCTCATAAACAAAAAATCTTGACTGCCTTTAACTCACTTGTCTTGTTATTGTGCTGTTTATGTTGCTCTAATATGCTATTTTCATGTGAATTAATCCATTTAAAGTGTTTCAATCTCTTGGCAGGCTGTATCATTTGATAGTGCTTTGATATCAATTGTTTCTAGTGTCTTAAATTATATAAATAAGAATTTTAAGTGCCCAATATGTTTTTTTCTTGTATTTTACTTAATCATATTCATATTCTTTAAATCATTTTTATTGAGGTACTTGGATTTTCAATACTGTTAATCATATTTTCATAAATACATCATTCAAACACAACACCTATCACCGGAAAGCCCATTTTCATCTCCACGAACGCAAGAATCCCTTTCATTCCTACCCACCTATGTAAGCTCAATTATGTAGACAAAATCTTCAGTTCTGATGAAGTGGTGCCCATTTGTTTTTCTTTTACTATGCTTCTTTTTAAAATATTATATTTTTTATTTGGGATAGATCTCTCCCTATCCATGGAAGTAGTAACACCTACAAATATAGGTGAATATAGCTAATCTCCTAGAATTCCACAAAATTGTAAATTAATGATATATTTATAAAGTAAAATATTTTTTAAAATATTTTAAACTTTTAAAAAAGAGTTTTTAATTATATAGATTAAAACTTAATATTATGGATTATTCCATGCTAATACATGGTTAGATTTATATAAAAATAATTCTACAAGTGTAAAATTTAATAATAGTGAAGAGAGATAGGAAGACATGAGGGGACAATATTAATAGGTCTATAGGAGCAAAAGAAGTATGTTTTACATTACATGAGACTGACACCCAAGGACAGTAGATACAAGGGCCAGGAGGATTTCCCCATAGCTGGAAGCCTGCTTCATGAGCAGAGGGGAGAAGGCAGATGGAATAGAAAAGGGATCACTAAGAAAATGATGGCTGGAGGAATTGGCCGGGATGGGAGATGTGTGCTGAGAGTAGATAATGGACCAAACATGATGACCTCTCAGTATCTGTGTTGCAAGCCATAATGCCCCAAAGTAGAGAGAGAGAGTGTGGGGAATAATGTCTGCCATGGAGGCAGGGGGAAGGGTGGGAAAGGGGGGTATACCGGGAATATTGGTGGTGGGGAATGTGCACTGGTAGAGGGATGGGTATTTGATCATTGTGTAATTGTAACCCAAACACAAAAGCTTGTAACTATCTCACGGTGATTCAATAAATTTTTTTTTAAAAGTATGTTTTATTTGAAGAGAATATTAACCTTATGTTCGAAAATATTATTGATATGCTTAAGAGTCTACATTAATAAGTAAAACGTTGTAATAAAAATCTCTTCAGATGTTAAAAAAAACCTAACTAAGCAGATATATAGCACTGCACTGTAGCACTGTCATCCCATTATTCATTGATTTGCTTGAGTGGGCACCAGTAACGTCTCTATTGTGGGACTAGTTGTTACTGTTTTTGGCATACCCAATACACCACGGAGCTTGCCAGTCTCTGCCTTGTGGGCGGGATACTCTCGGTAGCTTGCTGGGCTCTCCGAGAGGGTTGGAGGAATCAAACCCGGGTCAGCCTCGTGCAAGGCAAATGCCCTACCTGCTGAGCTATCGCTCCAGTCCAATCAGATATGTAACATTCAATATAAATGAAATGTTGATTCTTATTGTGAACGTAAACAATCCCTTAGATGGAGAGGAATAAGCAAAACATGCTTAATTTAGTAGAAGGCAACCATAAGTGTCATGAGTGAGTACCATGTGCAATGCCAAGTGCTGAGGAGTTTGTCTTGCCCTTTAAAGAAGCTTCTTACAAGCCCAGCTTAAAGTCCACGAATTCCCTAATTTTTAATTTTGTCATTTTGAGAATAATGTGTCTTAGAGTCTTCTTGTGATTTGTTGTGTCGCTGTTTCTTTGATCTCATTAAATATCCTCAACATGGTGTCATCAAAGTCATTGAGGATTTTCTAAGCTGATTGGTGCCTTTTCAGCCTTCTGTGTTACTGTTTAGTCACTGAACTACTATTTATGTGGCTTTTCCATTTAATTTTTGGTGTTTCTTCTCTGCTGAAGATGAATCTTTGTAGTTATCCCCCACGAGACTCTCTGAGGAATTATACTGGGAACTACTATCTTCCTTACCTGTCTGTCTTCACCCAGTCAGTGATAGTACATTTAACTGCGAGCACTGTAGACTTGATGCGGAGTTTTGAAAATGGGCCCGTAGGAATGTCACAGGTTAGGTGAGGAGCCTGGAGAGTGATATCATCTGCTAGGGTGTGGTAGTGAGCAGAGATTCTATATTATTTTTAATGTTATCCTTCTCTATTGTTTTATTATGTCTTTTTTTTTCTCTTTTTTATTAAAGTGTATTTAAATTTTTTTTTATAATTTATTTATTTTTAATTAGAGAATCACCGTGAGGGTACAGTTACAGATTTATACACTTTTGTGCTTATACTTCCCTCATACAAAGTTCGGGAACCCATCCCTTCACCAGTGCCCATTCTCCACCACCCGTAAACCCAGCGTCCCTCCCACCCTCCCCAATCCAATCTCCCCCCCACCCCACCCTGCCACTGTGGCAGGGCATTCCCTTCTGTTCTCTCTCTCTAATTAGCTGTTGTGGTTTGCAATAAAGGTGTTGAGTGGCCGCTGTGCTCAGTCTCTAGCCCTCATTCAGCCCGCAACTCCCTTCCCCCACATGGCCTTCGACTACAATGTAGTTGGTAATCGCTTCTCTGAGTTGCCCTTTCCCCGGAACGTGAGGCCAGCCTCGAAGCCATGGGGTCAACCTCCTGGTACTTATTTCTACAGTTCTTGGGTATTAGTCTCCCACTCTGATATTCTATATACCATAGATGAGTGCAATCTTTCTATGTCTGTCTCTCTCTTTCTGACTCATTTCACTCAGCATGAAACTTTTCATGCCCATCCACTTAACTACAAAATTCTTGACTTCCTTTTTTCTAACAGCTGCATAGTATTCCATTGTATAGATGTACCAAAGTTTCCTCAACCAGTCATCCGTTTTGGGGCATTCGGGTTTTTTCCAGATTCTGGCTATTGTAAACAGTGCTGTGATGAACATACATGTGCAGATGTTGTTTCGATTGTACTTTTTTGCCTCTCTGGGATATATTCCCAGCAGTGGTATTGCTGGGTCAAATGGGAATTCAATATCTAATTTTTTGAGAATCGTCCAAATTGTTTTGCAGAAGGGCTGAACCAGTCGGCATTCCCACCAGCAGTGAAGAAGGGTCCCTTTCTCCCCACATCCTCTCCAACAGCGGTTGCTTTTGTTCTTTTGGATGTGTGCTAGTCTCTGTGGTGTGAGGTGGTATCTCATGGTTGTTTTGATCTGCATCTCTCTGATGATTAGTGATGCAGAGACTTTTTCATGTGCCTTTTGGCCATTCGTATTTCTTCCTTGGTAAAGTTTCTGTTCATTTCTTCGCCCCATTTTTTGATGGGGTTGGATGTTTTCTTCTTGTAAAGTTCAACCAGTGCTTTATATACCATTGATATCAACCCCTTATCTGATGGGTATTGTGTAAATATCCTTTCCCATTCTGTGGATAGTCTTTGTATTCTGGTCACTGTATCTTTTGCGGTGCAGAAGCTTTTTAGTTTAATGTAGTCCCATTTGTTGATCTCTGTTTTTACTAGATTGCTTAGTTCCGTGTCACCTTTGAAGATACCTTTATCTTCAATATCGTGGAGGGTTTCGCTGACCTTGTCTTCAATGTACCTTATGGTTTGTGGTCTAATGTTGAGGTCTTTAATCCATTTTGATCTGACTTTTGTGCATGGTGTCAGGTCAAGGTCTACACCCATTTTTTTGCATGTGGTTGTCCAGTTGTGCCAGCACCATTTGTTAAAGAGGCTTTCCTTGCTCCACTTCACATCTTTTGCTCCCTTATCAAAGATTAGATGATCATACATTTGGGGTTGTGTGTAGGGATATTCCAACCTATTCCATTGGTCTACGGCTCTGCCTTTGTTCCAGTACCATGCTGTTTTAATTGTTACTGCTTTGTAGTAAAGTTTGAGGTTGGGGAGGGTGATGCCTCCCATCATCTTTTTCCCAAGAATTGTTTTAGCTATCCTTGGACGTTTGTTGTTCCATATGAATTTTAGGATTGCTTGATCCATTTCTTTGAAGAATGTCATGGGTATACTTATAGATATCGCATTGAATCTGTATAATGCTTTAGGGAGTATTGCCATTTTGACAACATCGATTCTACCTATCCACGAGCAGGGTATATGTTTCCATTTCCTCATGTCCTCTTTGATTTCATGGAGTAGCGTTTTGTAGTTTTCTTTGTAAAGGTCTTTTACTTCCTTGGTTAAGCTGATTCCGAGGTACTTGATTTTCTGGGGCACGATTGTGAATGGGATTGCTTTTTTCATGTCCCTTTCCTCTGCCTCATTGTTTGCATATATGAAGGCCATGGATTTTTGGGTATTGATTTTGTAGCCTGCACCTTTACTGTATAAGTCTATTGTTTCTAAGAGTTTCTTAGTAGAGGTTTTAGGCTTCTCTAGATATAGCATCATGTCGTCTGCAAATAGTGAGAGTTTGATTTCTTCCTTTCCTATCTGGATGCCCTTAATCTCTTTTTCTTGTCTAATAGCTATCGCAAGTACTTCCAGTACTATATTGAAGAGGAGTGGTGAGAGTGGGCATCCTTGTCTTGTGCCTGATCTCAGAGGAAAGGCCCTTAGTTTTTCCCCGTTGAGGATAATGCTTGCCGTAGGCTTGTGATAGATGGCTTCGATTATCTTGAGGAAAGTTCCTCCAAACTCCATTTTGGCGAGGGTTTTCATCATGAAAGGATGTTGGATCTTGTCAAATGCTTTCTCTGCATCTATTGATATGATCATATGGTTTTCGTCTTTACTTTTGTTGATATGCTGGATTATGTTGATTGATTTCCGAATGTTAAACCATCCTTGCATCCCTGGGATGAATCCCACTTGGTCGTGATGTATGATCTTTTTGATGAGTTGTTGGATCCTATTTGCTAGTATTTTGTTGAGGATCTTCGCATCGGTGTTCATCAGGGAAATTGGTCTGTAATTTTCTTTCTTAGTGGTGTCTTTGTTTGCTTTTGGTATTAGGGAGATATGTGCTTCATAGAAACTGTTTGGGAGAGTTCCTGTTTTTTCAATTTCCTGGAAAAGTTTGAGGAAAACAGGTAATAGGTCTTCTTTAAATGTTTGGAAGAATTCGCCAGTGAAACCATCTGGGCCTGGGCTTTTGTTTTTGGGGATGTTTTTGAATACAGTTTCAATTTCCTTAACATTGATGGGTCTATTCAGGTATTCCAGGTCTTCTTTCTTCAGTGTTGGGAGATTGTAGGAATCAAGGAATCCATCCATTTCTTTAGGTTCTCCTTTTTTGTGGCGTAAAGACCTTCAAAGTAGTCTCTAATGATCTTTTGAATCTCACTGGTTTCTGTTATGATGTCCCCCTTTTCATTTCTGATTCGATTTATTAGAGTTTTCTCTCTTTCTTTCTTTGTGAGTCTTGCTAGCGGTTTATCAATCTTATTTATTTTCTCAAAGAACCAACTCTTTGTTTCATTGATCTTTCGGATTGTTTTTTTGGTTTCGATGTCATTAATTTCTGCTCTAATTTTTATTATTTCTTTCCTTCGGTCTGGTTTGGGGTCCTTTTTCTGGTCCTTTTCTAGGGTCTTGAGTCGTGAAGTCAAGCTATCTATGTGGGTCCTTTCTTCCTTCCTGAGGAATGCTTGGAGAGCTATAAATTTTCCCCTTAACACGGCTTTAGCTGCGTCCCATAGGTTTTGGTAGCTCGTGTCTTCATTCTCATTTGTTTCTAAGTATCTTTTGATTTATTCCTTGATTTCCTTCCTGACCCACTCATTGTTCAACATTGAATTGTTTAATTTCCAGGTGTTTGATTTGATTTTCCGTGTTTGTGAGTGGTTAGCTTCTATCTTCAGCGCATCGTGGTCTGAAAAGATGGTTGATACAATTTCTATTTTTCCTATTCTATTGAGGTATGTTCTGGGGCCCAGTACATGGTCTATTTTAGAAAATGTTCCATGTGCACTGGAAAAGAATGTGTATTCTTTCTTTTTGGGGTGTAAGGCCCTGTATAGGTCTATTAGGCCTCTCTCTTCAATTTCTTCTTTCAGAGTCAGTGTTTCCTTGTTGAGTTTTGTTCTTGTGGATCTATCTCGAGGCGATAAGGCCGTATTGACGTCTCCGACTACAATTGTGCTGTTAGTGATGTCCTCTTTGAAGTCTGTTAGGAGTTGTTTTAAATATTTAGCCGGTCGTTCGTTAGGAGCATAAACGTTTAAGAGTGTGATTTCTTCCTGTTGTACATATCCCTTGATAAACAGAAAATGACCTTTGCTGTCCCTTTTGATCTTTTTCATCCTGAAATCTATGTTGTCGGATACCAGGATGGCCACTTCAGCTTTTTTTAAGGGGGTTGTTTGCTTGGAGGATTGTTTTCCATCCTTTGACTTTGAGTCTATGTTTACTCTGTTTGTTCAGGTGTGTTTCTTGCAGGCAACAGAATGTTGGGTTTAATTTCCGGATCCATTTAGCCACTCTGTGTCTCTTGATAGGTGCATTTAGGCCATTGACATTGAGAGAGATTATTGTGATGTGGTTTTGTGTCATCTTTCTGTGGGATTTGTTGTTCTTATGGGGCTCCTCCTTGTCTTACAGTAGCCCCTTTAGACCTTCTTTCAAGATTGGTTTTGAGTCTATGAAGTTCCTGAGCTGTTGTTTATTCTAGAAATAGTGTATGGTTCCTTCGAGTTTGAGTGAGAGTTTAGCCGGATAAAGTATTCTTGGTGAGGCATTCATTTCATTGAGTTTTTTCACTATGTCACACCATTGTCTTCGGGCTCGGAGGGTTTCTTCTGACAGATCGGCCGTAAATCTGAGGGGTGCTCCTTTGTATGTGATTTCCGTCGTTGACCTTGCTGCTTGCAGAATTGTGTCTCTATCCATGGTATCCGTCATTCTGACTATGATATGCCTTGGGGTCTTTTTATTCGGGTCTCTTTTTGCTGGTACTCTTCGGACTCCTTGTATCTGGATGCCTGCCTTCTCCAGCTCTGGGAATTTCTTAGCAATGATATCTTTGACTGTGTTTTTTTCATTGGGGTTGCTTCCCTGCGGTTCTGGTACTCCAATGATTCTTATGTTGTTCCTCTTGAAGTCATCCCCCAGGGCTCTGATTCGCTCTATAGCCATTTTGAGGTCTTTGGCCATGATTTGTTGTTGTCTATAAGCTTTTTGCAGCTCATCTTCCAGATCACTGATTCTGTCTTCGGCTATAGTCATTCTACTGTTGAGGGCATCTAGTGAGATTTTTATTTCATCTACCGATTGCTTTATTTGTGAGACTTCCGTTCGAAGGTTTGAAATTTCTGCTCTCATTTCTGCTCTCATTTCTTCCTGTATTTTCTTGGTAGACCGTTCCAGCGCTTCATTCATCTCCTCCCTTAATTTATTGGATGTCTGTTCCATATTTGCTTGGAGTAGGTCGACTCTCCTCCAGATTTCCTCTCTGAATTGTTTATCTGAGAGGTCGTAGATGTGAGAAGCCCCTGTTGAGGTTTCTGGTATCTTTTCTTCCCCCTCTCTTGGCGGAGGGGATTTTCGCTGCTTCTTCATATTGTCACGGAAGTATAGAATTGGAACCTTGTAGTTATTTATTCCTCTTCTTTTTGTGGAAAGAAGGGGCTCCGATTGTGCTAAACTTCCCTTATTCCCTGATAGCTTTTATAGTGCCAGCCTAAGCTAATGCTATTTTGCGTAAGTGTTTGAGATCGCAAAAGTGAATTTTCAAAGGAATACACGGTACCGATTGAGCTGAGGTAGGAAAGAATAACTGCGGCCTCGTTAGCGTTGGCGGCTCTGAAAGTAGGCCACGCCCACTTTGAGACCACGCCCACTAAGACACAGGCCACGCCCCCAGTGTCTTCCTGTTGATGGGGGGGACGGGAGGGCGTGGCCGAGGGATGGTCCTCGTACCTGAAGGACGTGCGCAGTTACAAGCCGGTTCGGGAGACGGGGTGCGCAGGGCGGGCGGGGAGTGGCTTCAGAAATTCGGGGGACGCAGACGGCAGTGGGAAGGGGGACCTGTCTTATTTTTTTGAGACCAGGTGAGGCTCGAGCTTGGTGGACTGAAGCGATAGCACAGTGGGTAGGACATTTGCCTTGCATGTGGCCGACCCGGGTTTGATTACTCTGTCCCTTTCTGAGAGAAGTTTTGATGGGAATTACTTTAAATCTATATACTTTATATAGGCAGTTATTTTAACATTGTTGATTATTTTGATCCATAAAAGGGATATTTTCCCTGTTATCAATTTTTTTCCTGGTATCTTCTATTTCATAGTGATTTATGGTTTTTATTGTACAATTTTTTCACTTTTAAATGAATTTTTATGTATCTGGTATTTTGGGGCACTTGAAAGGGCTGTATTTTTAATTCCTTTAATTCTCATGAATTATTTGAATATATAAATGCTGCAGAAATGCTACGAATTTTTGTGTTAGCTTTGTAGTCTTCTAATTTGCTGTATTTATTTATTGTTTGTAAGATTTTTGATGTAATCATTATGTATCTGGTATTTACAATGGTTTACAATGCATATTATCATGTCACTCTCAAATAGGGATATTTTACTTCTTTCCCAATTTGGCCCTTTCGCTATTTTTGTCTTTTCTATGGCAAGAACTTCCAAAACTATGCTGAATAAGACTGATTAAAGTAAACATCCTTCCCATGAACCTGACCTCAGGAAAAAGTCTCAGTTTTCACCACGGAGTACTATATTGGCTGGGCCACACTTGGTTGTTCTCAGATCTTATTCCTGGCTCTGTGTTCAGTGATCATGTCTGCCAGTGCTTGGGAGATAATGCTTGGTGTCAGGGAATGAATCAGGGTCTGCAGCTTGAAAGGCAAACAGCTTATCCCAGGTGCTAACTCTCTAACCCCAGCTTCTATTTCTTTTAGTAGAAATTTATATATTTCTTTCTTTAAATCTTCTACTTCATTTTGTAAATTTTATTCCTAGGTGCTAATTGCTTTAATATTTTTTTCCTTTACTTATATTCTTCTTGGTTACTTGCATAGCAAAATTCTCAGGGCTGTAAAGTAGTATTCCCAGAGTGTGTGGACATTCTGCCAACTGAGAAGGAAGTTTAAAAACTAGGCCAGGAGAAAGAACACAGAACTATGAGGGCCCTGTGGACTCAGGTTTATGGGTCAGACTCAGGCCCATGTGCATGCAAGTCTTGCTTACACGAACACTAAATTTTGTCCCTATCTACACAACGGTTTGTAATACATAGTTTCAGTCTTGTACTTTAGTATGCTGATTTGTTCATCCTCAAATATTTATTGGAGTTTTTATGAAATCTTTATTTTCTATGTATGAATTCTGTTATTTGCAAATAATATATATCAGATTTTTTTAAAAGATCATACAAATTCTGCCTTTACAGTATGACTATATGGGATCAGAAATGATGGCTGTCACCCAGAAAATTGTCCAGATTGTCAGCCTTGTTAACACTGTAAGTTTTTAATATTCAGCACCTCCTACAATTCATTAAAAGGAGAGAGAGAGAAAAAAGGTATTCCCTGTCACAGGGGTAGGGAGGAGTGGGGGGAACAAGATGGGGGAGTAGAAGGGACCCTGGGGCCATCCTTGGAGGAGAATGGGCACAGGTGAAGAGATGGGTACTCGAGTAATGTATGACTGTAACAAAAGCACGAAACTCTGTAACTGTACCCTCACGCTGACTCATTAAAAAAATTTTAAAAATGAATTTTTATTCTTTGTGTCCTTTCAACCAGATATTTTGCTACAAAATGTGAAGGTCCAAATTACTAATTCAAAGACAATTTTATGTAAAGATCAATTATAATTTGGGAGACATTGTGAAAAATCCTTGAGTAAAAATATTATGAAGGAAACTGATTATTTGTAGCTTTGTGTGAATCTACTCCTTGCCTAAAGTAGTGTGCATTCATTAAACCCAATATGAGAAGAATTTTATCCCACTTATTTGCCTAGGTGCTTTAGGTCAAATAATTCTCTCATTCTTTTCATTAAGAAGCTTTACTTTTAATTTATACAACTTGTTTTATAGAACTATTAACAATAAACTTCCAGGAATACAATGTTCCAACTCTACAACACTTTCAGATCCCCAACACTGCCTCACTCCAGCACCTGCCTCCCAAACAGGCACATTTTAAAATGTGATTATTGTAATTTCAGAACTGTTGGCTCTGGTGGTTTAGAAATATCAGAAACCTCACTTACTCCACCAATGTGTCTAAGGCCCCACATCCTTGTCCCTGTGCTGTCTTCATAATGCCTCTACTTATTCTCTGCTCCATTTCTTTCTGTTCCTTGCCTCTCTGTCTCTGTCATCTAGAACCAGAAGTTAAAAATAATGAATTCTTCATATTTATTAGTCTTATATTTAACATACTCAATACTTTTATTTTATGTAGTTTTGATACAATGAGTTTTGATAGAATTGATGCAATGTTATCTAAAATTTTTTATTTACAGGGATTGGAGAACTAATACTGATTTAAAATTTTTTATTTATAGAGGTAGGGAACATGTTTTGCATGTGGCTGATGCAAGACAATCCCCAGTTCACTTCCTGGCATCCCTTATGGACCTCTGAGTTCTACCAAGAGTGATTCTATTGAGTGTGTGTCCTGAAAAAATTTCATCTATACTCTACTGCTATTTCTGCTTACTTTTAAAGAATTTTTATTAATTAATGCCCATGATTTATTATATTGTTAATACAACCTTATGACATACAATAACAGCATGGCTGCCACTAAATTGCTGGCATTCTTCCCCAGTGTTTTATAATTTCATCCCTCACCACTCTCTAACACCCTTGAAAAGTTCAGTTCTGTGGGCTGATTCTTGGGGTTTGACATAACTGAACATTTTGATGTAGTTGTTACTTTACATTTCCTTACTATGTTTTTTTATATAGCACATCTAAGAGAGACCATTTTTCATTAGCTCCTCTCCTTCTGATTGATTTCACTTAACTTGATACCCTTTCCTTCCATACATGTAGTAGAAAAATTGCACCAGACATTCTCATCACACAAAATGTTCCTAATATTTTTTTTATTGTTTTATACCAAGGGACCATAGGAATTTCAGTGTTTTGGAGGCTCCTAGATTTCAGATGGTATTTCAGTGGTCAGGCAAGCATAGGTCTAGTTTATCCCATTTTCATTCTAACAGTCTGGAGGCAATCTGGGTGGGATATAAGAACCTTTGGTTATCCCCTAACCCTTATAGTTAGTGAGCTTGGTGGAGTAGGGCTACTTAGGGTATCGTAGTCACCACTGGGGCCACAAGAACCCTTGGGACTACTGATTGGATTTAAATGTAATTGGTCTGTGAGATTAGTCCTGGGGCCAAGGGCCAGAACAGTAATGATTCACCAGTTCTGGAGAGTGGGAAAGGGCAGTCTCTGTGCTAAGTGAAATGGGATAGGCAGAATCTTGCTTCTACTTTTTTTTGATGTGGCCAATCTCATTTGTGAGAGGAGATATGTTATTGTTTTTAATAACAGTTTCTTGATAAATAGAGCACACTTTCATATACTATTGATCATACCTGTATCTCCTTTGAGGAAGTGTTCAGTTCTCATTTTTTGATGTTTTTAAATTTAAATTTATTTTTATAAAGTTCACAATATTTGGTTACATTTAATATTCGAACACCAATCCCAACACCACCAATCCCACACCTTCCCACAATCATATTTTGTTTTTTTTTCCCACACTCATATTTTGGATGTTTCCACCCTGAATCCCAAACTCTACCCCAAAGCAGAAACAAAATAATTTATTTTGTATTGTTTGTTATGAATAAACTCCTGAAAATCTTCCAGAAATGTTTCTTTAGAGGAAAGTGTGTGAAGATTCCTGTATTTCACCCAGGGGCCATTAAGACCTTCTATAAGAAATTATTAATATGTTGTTAAAGGTTGAGTCTTGTGTGTTTATATATACATATACATGTATATATATATCACTGTATTACCATATCACTATCATCCCATTGATTATCAATTTGCTTGAGCGGGCCCAGTAACGTCTCCATTCTTTCCAGCCCTGAGATTTTAGCAGGCTCTCTTTATTCATCCTTCCCAATGGTGCTGCATTGGAGGCTCTTTCAGGGTCAGAGGAATGAGACTCATCATTGTTACTGTTTTTGGCATATGAATATGCCACAGGGAGCTTGCCAGACTCCCTTTAGGGCAGGAAACTTCAGTAGTTTGCCAGGTTCTCCAAGAGGGAGAACTAGACTATAAGAGGTCGGTTTCCAGGAGCTTGGTCTTATAGTCTCTGAATCTTGGCCGTTGGTGGGATTACACGGTGCCAGGGGCAGTTTGTGGGTGTGGCTGCCAAGCTACTGGAAAATGGGGGGTCTGGGTGGAGGAGGTCCAGTCCCAATCTGAGCAGGCTTGGAGGCTTGCATATATATATATATACATATACATATATATGCGTGTGAAAATATATTTCCCTCTAAGATTGGTTGCCTTCTACTTTAAATCGCATCAAACGAGGCATGCTACTCTTGGAATATGAGTGTTATGAGGTACAAGATGTCGTGTGGCTGCAAATGTGGCCCACACGGTTCAGGAATAGATTCACTCGTGGGTTAGGGTTGGTCCGAGCATGTGGAGATCAGCTGTGAACATGGCGTTGGTTGAGTTCTGGTGGTTTTCAGCTACTTAGTCTGTGTCCCTTGTGGGGGAGGGGGCCTCACCTGCCCATCCTCTGGGGTACCAAAATGAAACAGCCTGGCACGGGGTCTTGCGGCATGGCTATGGCGAGTCATTTCATACTCTCTTCTGAGAGAATTGTGATGATTTTTTGATGTTTTTAATTGTTAATTTTTGTAAATGCTTTATATTGGGTATAAAATCTTTGTCCATAATGTTTCTTGAATAAATACATGCATTATATATAATTTCAGATATTTTCTCAGTTTAAATTGTCTGTGATTCTATCATCCTTGGAACTGTGGGCAGTTAAAAATAAAATATCTATCAATGATGATGATAATAATTTATTACAAAGATTATTGACATGGAAAAAGGACTTTCTTATTCTACAGCAACATGATGTAACATTATTGCTTATGTAAGAACAATTTTGTAAATAAATATTAATTAATTTAAGTAATATTATCACTTAACGCATATATTCTAGTTTCAATTTTCTCTATAACCATGTGAAGATATTTAATGTATATTTGTTGTAATAGAGGTAACTATATAGTCTGAAGTATGATGAAAACACCCACCCCCGCACAAATTGGTTATTTAACAAAATATTTTGGAATACAGTTTGTTTGAAAAACCTCTCTATTCATAAACATTTATTATCTCAACTATACAACAGAAATTGCTATTAAATAAATGATAGTTTTCTATGATTTTGACACTTTATGTAACATAAACCTTATGCATCAAGTATTGATATCTTTACAAACTAATTCAAAATTGTATGGAGGTATGTTTTAGTTAATGAATGTGCACTATTTTTATGAACAATTATGCTAATAAAAATTATATTATGTAGTTACAGGAATCATTCTAAATATGTTGGAGCAACATTTCCTCACCCAATATGTAATAAAAGCTATGATGCAGAAATTGCTGTGGTAGGTAGTACTTAACTTCATTTTATTTTTCTATTTTCTGAACTGTATACTAATTATTATTTTAAACAAAGAGTGATAGTGAATTTTTTTCAAAGTGTATATTGTTTTATAAGTTCTATTCTATTTAAAAACTCAGAAAGCTTATGTGATAAATATCAATATTGACCAAGGCCATTGTACCTATTCACAACTAGCTATAATAATCATGAATGTTTTATCAATTTATATTTATTATTGATGACATGACATGATTTATAAGTATTAATTCTCATGCTTTAATCATACAATTTTAATGCACCACATCCACCAACAAGGTGCCACAAATCCTATGTCACTCTACTTGACATGTTTTTTGGCTTTTTGGGGGGTGGGGGTGGTCACATACTGCACAATGCTCAGGGGATACTCCTGGCTCTGCACTTAGGAATCACTTCTGGTGGTGCTGGGGACTATCGGGATGCTGAGGATTGATCCTGGGTTGGCCACATGCTAGGCAAGTGCCTTGCCCACTGTACTACCACTCCAGTCCCTATCAGTCTACTTGAATTCCTTATCATCATCCTGTGCTCGCTCCCAAATACCCTACCACATCCTGATAGCCTCAGTTCTGTTGTAAAAGGTTAAGGGTTTTTTTTTTCATTGGACATTATCTATTCCTTCGCTTTTTGTATAACATATATGAGTGAGATCATCCTGTTTGTCTTTTTCTTATCTCATGTTGCTTAGTATCATATTTTTTATCTATGTTATAGTAATATGTAAGACTTCAACTTTCTTACAGATGAGTATTCTATTGTGTATATTAACTATTTCCTTATATATTCATCAGTAGTTGGCACACAGATTGTTTCCAAATAACAATTGTAAAAAGTGCTGCAGTGAAGAAAGTTGAAAATACCTTTTGAAATAGTTTTTCTGGGTATTACCAAATGGAATTAATGGACTATAGACTAATTCTATTTCCATTTTTTGTGAGAAATTTTCATACTATTTTCCTGATACATATAGCCTGACACATTCTATAATCACACCAACTACGTATGTAGGTTTCTTATCAGGTTAAATTTTACATTCTGACCTACCAAGTCTCTTTGTGCCTTTTGATCAAGGGTTTTGTTCATTAACTTAGGAGAAATATTGACATGAAATAATTTGTCATTTTCATATGAGGATTTTGGTTGTTTTTGCTTTTGAATTTTTTCCCTATAGTCATTCAGTATTTCTTTCAGAGTTTGTTTAGATGCAATGGATGATTTTTTTTTCTTTTTGGGCGATGCACAGGGGTTACTCCTGGCTCATGCACTCAGGAATTACTCCTGGAGGTGCTCAGGGGACCATATGGGTTGCTGGGAATCGAACCCGGGTTGGCCGCATGCAAGGCAAACGCCCTACCCACTGTGCTATTGCTCCAGCCCCAGGATGGATGATTTTTTTAGTTGTTTTTCTGATAATGTTTTTATCACTCCTTCAAATCTAGGTGATAATCTGGCAGGGTGGAAGATTTTATGTTGGAGATACTTTTAGTTCAGTAATTCTAATAGACTGTTTCATCCTCCACTTGCTTGTAGACTACATTTGACATTTCATGAGTTTTATGTTTTCCTTGTATTTGAAACTTTCCTTTTTTTGGCCATTTTAAGTTGACTGTCTTTGATTCTTGCCATAATATTTACAAACTGTCTTGTTGGTGGTTTATATATGTTTATCTTGTTTTGCACTCTTTGGTTTTCCTAGAACAGTGCACAAGTTTATCAGACTGGAGAGGTCCTCAGCTATTTATTTATTTATTTACTTGTTTAAATAATAATTTATTTATTTTTTAATTAGTGAGTCACAGTGAGGGTACAGTTACAGATTCACAAATTTTCGTGCTTGTTTTTCCCTCATGCAATGTTCGAGAGCCCATCCCTCCAACCAGTGTCCATTCTTCACCACTTGTGAACCAACTATCTCTACCACCCCCCTATCCCATCCCCCCACCCCGCTCCACCTCTGTGGCAGTGCATTCCAATTTGTTCTCTCTCTCTCCTTTTGGATGTTGTGGTTTGCAATAGGGGTATTGAGTGGCCATCATGTTTAGTCTCTAGTCTACTTTCCTCGTGCATCTCTCTCCCTGCTCGGGATTTCCAATCACATTTTACTTGGTATTCCCTTCTCTATCTGGGATGACTTTCCCCCAGCGTGTGAGGCCAGCTTCCAAGCCATGGAGCCAACCTACTGGTATTATATACTACTATTCTTGGGTATTAGTTTCCTACTCTGCCATTTTATATTCCACAGATGAGTGCAATCTTTCTATGTCTGTCCCTCTCTTTCTGGCTCATTTCACTTAGCATGATACTTTCCATGTTGATCCACTTATATGCAAAGTTCATGGTTTCATTTTTTCTAACAGCTGCATAATATTCCATTGTATAGATGTACCAAAGTTTCTTTAACCAGTCATCTGTTCTTGGGCACTCGGGTTTTTTCCAGATTCTGGCTATTGTAAACAGTGCCGCGATGAACACAAAAGTGCAGATGTCATTTCGACTGTACTTTTTTGCCTCTCCAGCATATATTCCCAGAAGTGGTATTGCTGGATCAAATAGAAGCTCAATTTCTAATTTTTTGAGAAGTGTCCATATTGTTTTCCAAAGGGGCTAGACCAGTCGGCATTCCCACCAGCAGTGTAGAAAGGTCCCTTTCTCCCCACATCCTCTCCAACAGCGGTTGCTTTTGTTCTTTTGGATGTGTGCCATTCTCTATGGTGTGAGGTGGTATCTCATAGTTTTTTTGATCTGCATCTCACTGATGATTAGTGATGCAGAGCATTTTTTCATGTACCTTTTAGCCATTCGTATCTCTTTCTTGGAAAAGTTTCTGTTCATTTCTTCAGCCCATTTTCTGATGGGGTTGGATGTTTTCTTCTTGTAGAGTTCAACTAGTGTTTTGTATACCCTTGATATCAATCCTTTATTGGATGGGTATTGGGTGAATATCCTTTCCCACTCTGTGGATTGCCTTTGTATTCTGGTCCCTGTGTCTTTTGCGGTGCAGAAACTTCTTAGGCTAATTTATTTTTTAAGGTATCCTTACCCCTCCTGTCTTTACTCTCCTTCTGAAATTTCTATGGTTCGAATTATTTCCTCTAGCTGTTTTTCATTAAATATCTTTAAATTTCCCTTATTAAATATTTTATTTTCTGTTAAAGAATTTCATCTATGGATTTTATCATTCTGATTAGAATGTGTCTTAGAGTTTTTTAATTTGGATCTCTTTTAGCTGGTAGACTTTGAGCTTCTTGACTATAAGTGCATGCACTCATTACTCTAGGAACTTTTCCAAAATGATGTCTTTGACTGTTTCTTCTTCATCAGAGTTGCCTTCCTGTCCTATGCGACCCTGGTGATTCTTATATTGTTCCTTTTCAATTATGCCAGAGTTCTCTTGTCTGTTCTTCATAGCACCTACCTAAAGAAAGTGTTTTCGTTCTTTAATTTCTGCTTGTAGTTTTCTCATTTCTATTCTCATGTCCTCTTGTTTTATGACTGCCTAATTCCATTCTTTCTTTGAACTCATTAAACATTCTCAACTTTCCTCTTTAAAGTCCTTATTAAATAAGTTATATAACTGGTTATTACTGGTTGAATCTTCAGGGCTACCATCTTCAGTCAGTGTGCGTGGTGGGATTCTTCATTGCTTTCCCCTTGTACCTTCTGCACTGCGAAATTACTGTTGTGTGGATAGGTAACTAGATTTAAAATATCAGTGTTTCCTTTCTGTGAAATGTGATAAAGTAAATATGTGTTCACATACTTCCAAGAGCTCGGTTTTATAGTCTATGGATGTTGGCCGTTGATGGGATTACATGGCGCTGGGGGTAGTTTGTGGGTGTGGCTGCCTAGCTACTGGAAAATTGGGAATCTGGGCAGAAAAGGCCCAGTCCCGATTTGATCAGGCTTGGAGATCCCAGCCCTGGGTCCCACACACCTGGGTTCCTCTGCTGGTTCCTTCATGCGTGAGGCTTGTCCAAGCATGTGGAGAGAGGCCTAGAGCATGGCTGTGACTGGGTTCTGGAGGTCTTTGGCTGCTGGGGCTCTCTCTGCTCGACATCTTATGGCCTAGCTCTCCCTCTCGGAGAACCTGGCAAGCTACTGAGAGCTTCTTGCCCGCAAGGGAGAACTTGGCAAACTCCTTGTGGTGTATTTATTACAAATCTCTGTCTCGGTTCATGTTGTTTGCAAATAGCAATATGTCATGTATTCTTTTTTTTTTAATTTATTTATTTTTAATTAGAGAATCACCGTGAGGGTACAGTTACAGATTTATACACTTTTGTGCTTATACTCCCCTCATACAAAGTTTGGGAACCCATCCCTTCACCAGTGCCCATTCTCCACCACCCGTAAACCCGGCGTCCCTCCCACCCTCCCCACTCCCATCTCCCCCCCACCCCACCCTGCCACTGTGGCAAGGCATTCCCTTCTGTTTTCTCTCTCTAATTAGCTGTTGTGGTTTGCAATAAAGGTGTTGAGTGGCCGCTGTGCTCAGTCTCTAGCCCTCATTCAGCCCGTAACTCCCTTCCCCCACATGGCCTTCGACTACAATGTAGTTGGTGATCGCTTCTCTGAGTTGACCTTTCCCCAGAACGTGAGGCCAGCCTCGAAGCCCTGGAGTCAACCTCCTGGTACTTATTTCTACAGTTCTTGGGTGTTAGTCTCCCACTCTGTTATTCTATATACCATAGATGAGTGCAATCTTTCTATGTCTGTCTCTCTCTTTCTGACTCATTTCACTCAGCATGAAACTTTTCATGCCCATCCACTTAACTACAAAATTCTTGACCTCCTTTTTTCTAACAGCTGCATAGTATTCCATTGTATAGATGTACCAAAGTTTCCTCAACCAGTCATCCGTTCTGGGGCATTCGGGTTTTTTCCAGATTCTGGCTATTGTAAACAGTGCTGCGATGAACATACAAGTGCAGATGTTGTTTCGATTGTACTTTTTTGCCTCTCTGGGATATATTCCCAGCAGTGGTATTGCTGGGTCAAATGGGAATTCAATATCTAATTTTTTGAGAGTCGTCCAAATTGTTTTCCAGAAGGGCTGAACCAGTCGGCATTCCCACCAGCAGTGAAGAAGGGTCCCTTTCTCCCCACATCCTCTCCAACAGCGGTTGCTTTTGTTCTTTTGGATGTGTGCTAGTCTCTGTGGTGTGAGGTGGTATCTCATGGTTGTTTTGATCTGCATCTCTCTGATGATTAGTGATGTAGAGCACTTTTTCATGTGCCTTTTGGCCATTCGTATTTCTTCCTTGGTAAAGTTTCTGTTCATTTCTTTGCCCCATTTTTTGATGGGGTTGGATGTTTTCTTCTTGTAGAGCTCAACCAGTGCTTTATATACCATTGATATCAACCCCTTATCTGATGGGTATTGTGTGAATATCCTTTCCCATTCTGTGGATAGTCTTTGTATTCTGGTCACTGTATCTCTTGCGGTGCAGAAGCTTTTTAGTTTAATGTAGTCCCATTTGTTGATCTCTGTTTTTACTAGATTGCTTAGTTCCGTGTCACCTTTGAAGATACCTTTATCTTCAATATCGTGGAGGGTTTCGCCGACCTTGTCTTCAATGTACCTTATGGTTTGTGGTCTAATGTTGAGGTCTTTAATCCATTTTGATCTGACTTTTGTGCATGGTGTCAGGTCAAGGTCTAAACCCATTTTTTTGCATGTGGTTGTCCAGTTGTGCCAGCACCATTTGTTAAAGAGGCTTTCCTTGCTCCACTTCACATCTTTTGCTCCCTTATCAAAGATTAGATGGTCATACATTTGGGGTTGTGTGTAGGGATATTCCACCCTGTTCCATTGGTCTACGGCTCTGCCTTTGTTCCAGTACCATGCTGTTTTAATTGTTACTGCTTTGTAGTAAAGATTGAGGTTGGGGAGGGTGATGCCTCCCATCATCTTTTTCCCAAGAATTGTTTTAGCTATCCTTGGACGTTTGTTATTCCATATGAATTTTAGGATTGCTTGATCCATTTCTTTGAAGAGTGTCATGGGTATATTTATAGGGATCGCATTGAATCTGTATAATGCTTTAGGGAGTATTGCCATTTTGACAACATTGATTCTCCCTATCCACGAGCAGGGTATATGTTTCCATTTCCTCATGTCCTCTTTGATTTCATGGAGTAGCGTTTTGTAGTTTTCTTTGTAAAGGTCTTTTACTTCCTTGGTTAAGCTGATTCCGAGGTACTTGATTTTCTGGGGCACGATTGTGAATGGGATTGCTTTTTTCATGTCCCTTTCCTCTGCCTCATTGTTTGCATATATGAAGGCCATGGATTTTTGGGTATTGATTTTGTAGCCTGCAACTTTACTGTATGAGTCTATTGTTTCTAAGAGTTTCTTAGTAGAGGTTTTAGGCTTCTCTAGATATAGTATCATGTCGTCTGCAAATAGTGAGAGTTTGATTTCTTCCCTTCCTATCTGGATGCCCTTAATCTCTTTTTCTTGTCTAATAGCTATCGCAAGTACTTCCAGTACTATATTGAAGAGGAGTGGTGAGAGTGGGCATCCTTGTCTTGTGCCTGATCTCAGAGGAAAGGCCCTTAGTTTTTCCCCGTTGAGGATAATGCTTGCCGTAGGCTTGTGATAGATGGCTTCGACTATCTTGAGGAAAGTTCCTCCAAACCCCATTTTGGCGAGGGTTTTCATCATGAAAGGATGTTGGATCTTGTCAAATGCTTTCTCTGCATCTATGGATATGATCATATGGTTTTTATCTTTACTTTTGTTGATATGCTGGATTATGTTGATTGATTTCCGAATGTTAAACCATCCTTGCATCCCTGGGATGAATCCCACTTGGTCGTGATGTATGATCTTTTTGATGAGTTGTTGGATCCTATTTGCTAGTATTTTGTTGAGGATCTTCGCATCGGTGTTCATCAGGGAAATTGGTCTGTAATTTTCTTTCTTAGTGGTGTCTTTGTTTGCTTTTGGTATTAGGGAAATATGTGCTTCATAGAAACTGTTTGGGAGAGTTCCTATTTTTTCAATTTCCTGGAAAAGTTTGAGGAAAACAGGCAATAGGTCTTCTTTAAATGTTTGGAAGAATTCGCCAGTGAAACCATCTGGGCCTGGGCTTTTGTTTTTGGGGAGGTTTTTGATTACCGTTTCAATTTCCTTAACATTGATGGGTCTATTCAGGTATTCCAGGTCTTCTTACTTCAGTCTTGGGAGATTGTAGGAATCAAGGAATCCATCCATTTCTTTTAGGTTCTCCTTTTTTTTGGCGTAAAGACTTTCAAAGTAGTCTCTAATGATCTTTTGAATCTCACTGGTTTCTGTTATGATGTCCCCCTTTTCATTTCTGATTCGATTTATTAGAGTTTTCTCTCTTTCTTTCTTTGTGAGACTTGCTAGCGGTTTATCAATCTTATTTATTTTCTCAAAGAACCAACTCTTTGTTTCATTGATCTTTCGGATTGTTTTTTTGGTTTCAATGTCATTAATTTCTGCTCTAATTTTTATTATTTCTTTCCTTCGGTCTGGTTTGGGGTTCTTTTTCTGGTCCTTTTCTAGGGTCTTGAGTCGTGAAGTCAAGCTATCTATGTGGGTCCTTTCTTCCTTCCTGAGGAATGCTTGGAGAGCTATAAATTTTCCCCTTAACATGGCTTTAGCTGCGTCCCATAGGTTTTGGTAGCTCGTGTCTTCATTCTCATTTGTTTCTAAGTATCTTTTGATTTCTTCCTTGATTTCCTTCTTGACCCACTCATTGTTCAATATGGAATTGTTTAATTTCCAGGTGTTTGATTTGATTTTCCGTATTTGTGGGTGGTTAGCTTCTATCTTCAGCGCATCGTGGTCTGAAAAGATGGTTGATACAATTTCTATTTTTCCTATTCTATTGAGGTATGTTCTGGGGCCCAGTACATGGTCTATTTTTGAAAATGTTCCATGTGCACTGGAAAAGAATGTGTATTCTTTCTTTTTGGGGTGTAAGGCCCTGTATAGGTCTATTAGGCCTCTCTCTTCAATTTCTTCATTCAGAGTCAGTGTTTCCCTGTTGAGTTTTGTTCTTGTGGATCTATCTAGAGGCGATAAGGCCGTATTGAAGTCTCCAACTACAATTGTGCTGTTAGTGATGTCCTCTTTGAAGTCTGTTAGGAGTCGTTTTAAATATTTAGCCGGTCGTTTGTTAGGAGCATATACGTTTAAGAGTGTGATTTCTTCCTGTTGTACATATCCCTTGATAAACAGAAAATGACCTTCGCTGTCCCTTTTGATCTTTTTCATCCTGAAATCTATGTTGTCGGATACGAGGATGGCCACTCCAGCTTTTTTAAGGGGGTTGTTTGCTTGGAGGATTGTTTTCCATCCTTTGACTTTGAGTCTATGTTTACTCTGTTTGTTCAGGTGTGTTTCTTGCAGGCAACAGAATGTTGGGTTTAATTTCCGGATCCATTTAGCCACTCTGTGTCTCTTGATAGGTGCATTTAGGCCATTGACATTGAGAGAGATTATTGTGATGTGGTTTTGTGTCATCTTTCTATGGGATTTGTTGTTCTTATGGGCTCCTCCTTGTCTTACAGTAGCCCCTTTAGACCTTCTTTCAAGATTGGTTTTGAGTCTATGAAGGACCTGAGCTGTTGTTTATCCGAGAAGTAGTGTATGGTTCCTTCGAGTTTGAGTGAGAGTTTAGCCGGATAAAGTATTCTTGGTGAGGCATTCATTTCGTTGAGTTTTTTCACTATGTCCCACCATTGTCTTCGGGCTCGGAGGGTTTCTTCTGACAGATCGGCCGTAAATCTGAGGGGTGCTCCTTTGTATGTGATTTCCCTCTTTGACCTTGCTACTTGTAGAATTGTGTCTCTATCTACAGCATCCGCCATTCTGACTATGATATGCCTTGGAGTCTTTTTATTTGGGTCTCTTTTTGCTGGCACTCTTCGGACTTCTTGTATCTGGACGCCTGCCTTCTCCAGCTCTGGGAATTTCTTAGTGATGATGTCTTTGACTATGTTTTTTTCATTGGGGTTACTTCCCTGTGGTTCTGGTATTCCAATGATTCTTATGTTGTTCCTCTTGAAGTCATCCCCCAGGGCTCTGATTCGCTCTATAGCCATTTTGAGGTCTTTCGCCATTATTTGTTGCTGTCTGTAAGCTTTCTGCAGCTCATCCTCAAGCTCGCTGATTCTGTCTTCGGCTGTAGTCATTCTGCTGTTGAGGGCATCTAGTGAGATTTTTATTTCATCTACCGATTGCTTTATTTGTGAGACTTCCGTTCGAAGGTTTGAAATTTCTGCTCTCATTTCTGCTCTCATTTCTTCCTGTATTTTCTTGGTAGACCGTTCCAGCGCTTCATTCATCTCCTCCCTTAATTTATTGGATGTCTGTTCCATAGTTGCTTGGAGTAGGTCGACTCTCCTCCATATTTCCTCTCTGAATTGTTTATCTGAGAGGTCGTAGATGTTGGGAGACTCTTTTGAGGTTTCTAGTATCTTTTCTTCTCCCTCTCTTCGTGGAGGGGATTTTCGCTGTTTCTTCATATTGTCACGGAAGTGCAGAGTTGGAACCTTGTAGTTATTTATTCCTCTTCCTGCAGGATGGAGATTGGTCAGGATCCGACTGCGGCGGCGGAAAGGTGCCAGGCAGGGGCTTCAGGAGAAGCCCCGAGCCGCGGCGGGCAGGGGGCTGGGAGCTTTCATGTATTCTTGTAACTGACTACTACGTTATATTACTGTGTTATCATGTTTTCTTTATCAAGTCATTTATTATTGGACATGGATTTTATCAATATTTTAACTATTGTAAATGTGATGTGATTACTATAAGAATGTACACATCCTTTTGAATTAAAGTTTTATTTTAAAATATTCCTTGGGTATAACTGGGAGTGGAATTATAGAATCATTTAGTTGACTTGTTTTAAGTAGCTTGAGAAGCTTCTTTCTAAGAAAGCTTTATAGTTAACATTCCAACCAACATTAAGAATTATTTACTGCCACTCTATTCACAGTTGTTACTTCTCGACACTTTTTATTGTTTCATTTCATCATTTAATTTATGTGCTTATTTCAAATTTTCTATTAGTTTTTTCCTCAACTTTTATAACTTTGGTTAATCTTGCTTTTTTTTAATCAGCATTATTTGCTTTTCCTGAATTTTGTTCTACTTTTCTGAGTAGAACTCTGATATTTTAATTACCTATATGATATGGAGATATAGTTTTTATTACTAAATATTCTATACTTAAAATATTTACTACTAAGTTCAAACTTATGCTTTATAATTAATTTCATAGTTATTAAAAAATTCACAATTAAAAATATGCCTATACTTTTAAAATAATTTATAAAGCACCCTTGTGATGTTAGAAAGTCTTATAAAGAATGATGTCAAACATACAGTCTCCAATTATTTGTAGTTTTGACTACCTAAAATTTTGATAAGATTTAAATTTTATTAGTAAAATTATAATGCAAGTTACAGATAATGACTATGCAATAAATTGAAAATGAAGAATATCATCTGTTGACATATAAATAAGTGTTTACTTTTGTGATCTTTCATTTTTTTTTGTTTGGATTCTGACTAGTTAGTCTCTTTTTTGAGGTTCCAAGTTGCCACGAAATCTCTCTCTATATTTATATATGTATATATCTATAAATGTATAAATGCATATATAAATAAATGTCTTGCCATTTTACTACATTATAACTTTCTTCTACTTAAACTAGCAAGTAGAAACAGCTTCTGGTGCGGCGTCTATTAATACATATATTAAGAAACAAATTTTTAATCACTTGTTTCTGTTTCCTTTTTACTACAATGATATTTTTGTCAAATATTTTCATTTTAGTATACAGATGGAATGACATTGGAGGAATTTTCAGTTATTATATCTCAACTACTTGGCTTAAAAGTAGGATTAAAATATGATGACAACAGTAAGTGCTTTTGTCCAAGACCTGTGTGCATAATGAATCCTGAAGCAATGTAAGACATTTATTTTTACTACTTAATTTCACATCTAATTTCTTGAGTTATCTAAAGGATATTAAATTTTATTCTTTAAAATTTGGCATAAATTATATTCTACTGAAATACCTGAATATTTCTTCTCTCTAACTTTGAATAAGAAATGAAAGTACTTTGAAAACACTGAGTCAACTTATATTATTTAATAGCTCTCTTAAGGTGGGGTTGGCCATCTCCCATAAAAGTTAATTATTATTCAATATATTAAAATTTTAATTCAACATATTTAATATTTTACAAATATTTAATATATATTATACAAAATGTAATTATGCACCTACATATAATTATGTATTATTGTGTTATACATAGAACCCTTTTTTCTTTTTTTGCCATGAAATTTTTTATATTTTTATAGAAAAATGTATTTATACCCATCTTTAGAAGAATATTTAAGTTCTAATTAATAATATTTGATTTCTGTTTTTAGATTTTGGGGTCATTTTTAAATATCAGAATTTATACTATTAATTATACCTTTTATACATCTGTTGTGTATCAACACTCCTCCCCATTACCACAACAGCCCCTTCCCTCTACCCAGTGTCCTAAGCACTGACTCCTTCCAGTCATACCCCTGCCCACTGAAGCTCAGTTCTACAGGCAAATCTCCAGTTTTGATGATTTTGAGCATTTGTTGTTCCAGTACTGTATTTGCCTTCCTGTTCGTTAGAAAGACTCTGATGATTCTTATATGTTCCTCTTGAACTCATCCCGTGAGTTCTCTGGGATGCTGTTCGTTTCTTTACAGACTGCTTCCCACCTTCTGCTGCTTCCCAGCGCCTTCCTCCTCCTCATCTTGCAGCTCCTTGATCTTTTGCTCAGTTTCTGTTATTCTGCTGTTCCGAGTTTCTATTGACTTTTTTTTTAACATCATCTTCTTCATTTCTGTTATTTCTGACTGTAGTAGTTTTTTCATTTTATTTTCTCATGCTTTGCTGACTACCTGTGTTATCATTTCTTTGAACTCATTGAACATCTTAATCACAGTGCCACTGAAGACACAGTCTGAGGATTCACTGGCCTTGTTTATGTCTTCAGTGATACTGTCTTTGCTCATTAAATTTGTTGGGCTGTTTTCCCCATTGGTTCTCCAGTGCTTTTTCAGTGCTGGGGGCGGGGGGTGAGTCTTTGTAATTACTGCCTAGAAGGTGCTGAGGGATTAAGCTCTAAATTGCTCTCAATATATATTGAAGCAATTTACGTACACAAGCACTTTTTTTTCTTTGCTTTTTAGATCACACCCTGGAATACACAGGGGTTACTCCTGGCTTTGCACTCAGGAATTACTCCTGGCCGTGCACAGGGTCCATATGGGATGCTGGTAATCAAACCCGGGTCAGCCGTGTGCAAGGCAAATACCCTACCCGCTGTTATATCACTCCAGCCCCACTGAAGCACATTTTTAGTCAAAAAATATTTATTTCTTATCCAGTAGGAGAAAACTGTAATTGAAGTGTTTTTCACCTCTCAGATCTTCCTGTCTCTGTGTTTGAATTTAAAAATCTTATAACTTTGCGATTAATCAAGTTGATCATAATACCGTTATTTCAGGAATTAAATGTTTCAATACCAATTCCACTACCAGTGTGCCCTCCCATCTGCCAATGTCTCCAGTTTCCCATACACCACCCCAGCCTGCCCCTGTGCAATCAGTCAACTTCATGTGGTTTATTATAGCAGAAAGGCAAATGGAATGATAAAAAAAAAGATCAATAAAAGTCCACCTGTGAAAGTTGTTCGTGTTCACAGTAGTGTTACTAAAGTCATTGTCTGAGAATTTGCTAACTGTCTGGTGCTAGTTAAATCTTCTATATTACTATTTTTCCTTACTAGGCTTGGTGGGTTTCTACACATCTTTCCCATCAAATTTGCTGGCTCACACTGGGTTGTTAGTACTGTGAAATTAGGAAGTGCTGCACAGCCACATATGTGGCTGCACACTCCAGGAGCTGTTGAGCTGGAACGAATGATTTGGTGATTTGGTGGTTTGATGAGGTTCAGTTGCGGAGCTGAGCTGTCTCTATGCCAGAAGATATTAAGTGTGGGAGGGGCTGTTGGCCCTCTCAGCAGGAAGGAAAATATGCCTGGAATGTATTCTTCCATGCAAAATTGGGTTGTATAAAATAATTTTTAAAAATAAAGTAAACATTTTAACATAATGTAGAAGTACTATGTTGAATATTAAATGTTGAAAGTGAGGGAACACAACTTAAAGCCTTTTTAGTAGATTGAATCCTAGCAAATACATGGCCAGATAAATCGAGGGAAGGAAATTTGATATATGAAAGAGAGGAACAATAAACACATAAAGAGTAGTTTGCTAATTATATAAATTTATTTATTATACCGTACTATTTTCTGGAATCATGCATTTTAAAATTTCATTTAAAAATGCTAAGGATAAAGATAAATTTAATCATAGCTGAAAACTTCATTTGTGTAAAGGTATTCTATTTATTTGTGCTGTCTTATAAGTCATATAATATTTGAAACACTGTTTTTATGTAGTTTATATTAGCCAGATTAATTTACTTAAGGAATATTATTTCATTTTAGGTATTTGAGTGGTAGAAAGATATTTAGCAACTGTAGCATGAATGACTATAAACATTTTATTTCAAATATTGGGGCTAAATGCTTTCAGAAGCTTTCAAAGAATAAGCCATCGCATCAAATTCAATCAGTTTGTGGTAATGGGATTTTAGAACCTAATGAAGAATGTGACTGTGGCCGTGAAGAGGTAAGATATACGACTTGAAATTTATTTTATTTCTGATAAGTTCCTATCATGATATGCATGGAATTATATATGTAATTATATCTTAACATTATAATGAGGATATAAAGAAAGTTTAACTATATGAAATACTTTCTTAGACTTCTAGTGAGAAGACAAGTGAGTTAGACAATCTTGGCTGTACATACTGATCCAAGTTATGCTAACATAAAGATTCTGAATATAGATAATAAAAAAATTGCTTGTCCACAAATTAAATCCTCATGACTCCATTCTGTTTTTTTTAAAATCATCATCATCATCATCATCATCATCATCATCCCATTGATCATCGAATTTCTCGAGTGGTCTCAGTAATATCTCCATTCTTCCTAGCCCTGAGATTTTAGAAGCCTCTCTTTACTTCTCCTTTCCAACAATGCCGCATTGGAGGCTTTTTCAGGGTCAGGGGAATGAGACCCAGCACTGTTACTGGTTTTGGCATATGAATACACCATGGGGAATTTACGAGGCTCTCCCATGTGGACAGGAAACTCTCAGTAGCTAGCCAGGATCTCCCAGAGGGAGAATTAGGCTATAAGATGTTGCTTCTTGGAGCTTGGTTTTAAGTCTCTGGGTGTGGGCTGTTGGTGGCATTACATGACGACATGTAACCACCTAGCTACTGGAAAATGGAAAATTTGGGCGGAAGAGGCTCAGTCCCTATCCAAGCAGCCTTGGAGGTCTCAGCCCTGGGTCCCACACACCTGGGTTCATCTGCTGGTACCTTCATGTGTGAGGCTCATCCGAACATGTGGAGAGGGGTCTTGAGCATGGCTGTGGCTAGGCTCCGGAGGTCTTTGGCTGCCAGGAGCTCTGCGTGGGGCGGGAGGGAAGCTGGAGCCCAACCCCTCCAGAGGGGCCCCAGGGAAAACAGCCAGGCTCGTGGGCAAGAAATTCTCTGCCATTTTTTGAAAACTTCTCATAATTTTGATGTTGTTTTTCCTGTGCTTTTTGTTTAATAGTTAAAACACAGTGGATTTTTCTCAATCACTTCTAAACAAATTTGTGCTTTCTCCTAAGTACAGAGATTTATTAAATCCCAATTGACCATATGTTAAATGTAATTTGACATTTTTAGTCTATTTTAATATCACTATTATGTAGTATTTGATAATTACCTTACACTTATGAACATTTTATTAATATTTTCCTACCAAATTAAATATAACCCAAGTAAGGACATGCTGTTTGTTTCTGGAATTAAACCTTTAGTTTGAGTTTGGTTAATAAGTATGAACAAGAACATAGGGAACATTTCAGTAAAGCATAGGAAGGATTATAATCCATCCCATGCACCCCATATGGCCCCTCAGCACTGCTAGGGCTCAGGGTGATCCCTGAATGCTAAGCTGGGAGCAAGCCCTGGGCACAAATCAGTGTATCCCACCCCCCCACCCCCGCCAAAATGAGCCAAAACAAATGAGCAGAAAATATCCGCATTTGAGCTGGAGAAATATTATTTCGGGAAAACAGTTGCCTTTCACATAACTAACCAAAGTGTATGTTCCCCAGAGCATCACCAACAGTGAGTTCTGAGCACAGATTCAATAGTAAGTCCTGAGTGTAGGGACCCCCTTCACATCACAATAACAACAATAACTTTATATCAATAGTAAATTAAAATTTTAGTTTAAAAACGATACATAAATTTATAGTTTTAACTATAAAATCACTTTTACAAATTGTACTTAAAAAAGTTTTTAAAAACCTGTAAAAACCAGTGTGTTTTCTTAGAAAATTATTTGACTTGTTGAGCACTAAAAGTTCTCCCAATTTGTATAATAGTTGTTATTTTTTAAAAATTTATTTATTTTATTAAATCACCATGTGGAAAGTTACAAAGTTTTCAGGCTTATGTCTCAGTTATACAATGCTCAAACACCTGTCCCTTCACCAGTGCCCATATTCCACCACCAAAAACCCCAGTATACCTCCCACCCCCCACCTCCCCAGCCCCACCTGCATAGCTGGTAAATTTCACTTCATTTTCTCTTTACCTTGAGTACATTCCGTATTTCAACACAAAATTCACTATTGTTGTTGGAGTTTTCCCCCCCAAAACAGCCCTGCTGACAAGAAAGCATTTGAAAATTAGTTTTCCATTGCTGAGAATGAAAAGATATGAAGTAGCAGTTTAGAATTTCTGTATTTTAGTATTTTAGTAATTTTAGTAATTAAGTCCAGGAAGATTTATATTAGAAATTGCATCATTTCCCTTCCTGGGGCAGCATGGGGCTATGGCTTAGTTCACAGTCTAGAGACATTGCTGGAAGCAGTTGCTGGTACCAAAAGTAGTCTATCTGGCCTCCGGATCATGGTCGAGCAGCAGCAGAGCAGCCGCACAGACGTGTGGCCACCCGGGTCGCATCTCAATGGAGCCAATAGTTGTTATTTTTATTGTGAAATGCATGTGTATTGACATATCACAGGTATGTCTTTTATAATAAAACATAATACTTGATTAGTTAATTGAAAGTATTTCATTTTATGTATATATAATTTAACTATTTTCAAAGATATACATTAATAAACAAATTATTAATAAGAATATTAGGAAAATTTTTTCTTGGAAACTCATACCTCCAAGTATAGTTTTATGTTGCTAATTTATAATGACCAATGATTTTAAGTAATGAATATTTTAATCAATACATATTATATTGGGTTGGAGTGATAGCCTAGAGGCTAGGGCGTTTGCCTTGCATGTGGCCAACCTTGGTTCGATTCCTCCGCCCCTCTTGGAGACCTACCGAGAGTATCTCGCCGGGATGGCAGAGCCTGACAGTCTACCCGTGGCGTATTTGATATGCCAAAAACAGTAATAATGAGTCTCACAATAGAGACGTTACTGGTGCTTGCTCGAGCAAATCGATGAGCAGTGGGATGACAGTGATCTTATATTGTTAATAACCTATGAATTGTAAAATATTAAAATGTATCAAAAATCACTATATTGTGCAATAGAAAGTTGGATACATGCATTTTATTTTGTGTATGTATTCATTTTATTTCTTTGACTTATTGATCACTGTGAAGTGCAAAGTTACAGCTATTTATGATCTAGTTTCAGGTGTACAATGTTCAAGCACCAATCCTTTCACCCACTCACCTTCACCCGTGTCCTGAGTTACCCTCCGGCCCTCCCCCAGCCTGGCTTTAGGCCACAGACTTTTCTTCATTTCTTTTGGATGTTTAGACACTGTGTTTCACAATACTGTTACTGACAGTGTTATCATAATTTCACTTTACCACCTTTCAGCATCAGTTTTTGTCCCATGACTATTTCCCATTGCCACTGTTGTAGTGGTCCCTTTCCTGTCTTACTTCCCATCCCCTCATCCCCCCCACCCCCGCACCCCGCACACACACACCATGGCAAGCTGCTTACTAAGGACCAGTTCTCCTGGACTTTGTGAACACATACATTTTAGGTTGGAATTAAACAACAAGAGCTGCTAAGTAGTTGACCTGTAACTTTCTTCCTTTATTTTTTTTTTTAAATTTAGGAGTGTCAATTTAAAATGTGTTGTGATTATAATACATGTAAACTGAAAGATTCAGTAAAATGTGGCTCTGGACCATGTTGTACATCCAAATGTGAGGTAAGCTTCCAGCATTTACTAAAAGGATACTAAAATGTTCTATAGAAGGCTGCTAAAATTAAGTCAATGTTGAATTTGTTGGAAAATGAAAGTAATTTAGTTGAGCAAACTAGAGAATTTATAACTATCCACCGGAATGTAGGAAAACTACTGCAAAATAAAGAAGGCATCTCAGCTGGATAATTATCACTCCAGATTACTATCTTCTTAAATGTTACATAAATGATAAAATAATCTTTGATATTACTTCATAAAATAACTCCAGGAAATTGTAAATTCAAATCATAAAAGACTAATTTTGGAACAATTAACAACAGAAAAAATTGTATCACAAACCAAATATGTAGTGTATAGATCAGGCAGAGACCTCACTCATTTGTATATAAAAGGTGAAGAGCACACATGTGTGCGTGTACATGCACACACACACAGAGACACAGGTAAAGCCATACCTGCACAGTTTACAACAAAGAAAGGAGAACTGTCAAATTTACATATCGATCATATTTAAGATAAATAGAAATAAAAGTAATTATGCAGTGTTATAGGGAATTCAGGAGAATGGCTGTATTTAAGACAATATCAGAATAAAGTATACGAGGACACGGAGACAACTATCTTTTCTGGATGCCTCTGGTGGAATTCTAAGTGTTTATAATCCTTTGGTGAGCAATATATTGTCAAGTTAGTTCTTTATCATTATATGTATGGAGCCTAAAAATATGCACACGTATAGAAAACTCAGGGAAGATTACCAATCATATTACTGTTTATAATAGCAAATTTAAAGGAAAACATTTATTGGCATGGCATTATCATGTTATTTCATATGGTAGATTTAATAAACATAGTCTCACTATATACATATTTATTAACATAATATAATTTTTCTGTTAATAAGTATATTAATATACTTGTACATTATATTAATGTATAAGGGCTGGAGTGATAAGATAGGACTGGAGCAATAGCACATTGGATAGGGCGTTTGTCTTGCACGCAGTCAACCCGGGCTCGATTCCTCTGTCCCTCTCAGAGAGCCTGGCAAGCTACCAGAGTATCCCATCCCCACAGCAGAGCCTGTCAAGCTACCCCTGGCATATTCAATATGCCAAAAACAGTAACAAGTCTCACAATGGAGACGTTACTGGTGCCCACTCGAGGAAATCGAGGAACAACGGGACAATAGTGCTACAGTGCTACTTTATAATGATTTTGTTTTCTTGAGTCTTCCTTTGAATTTTTTTTCACTTCCAATTTGTGACTGCTTTTCAAGGATTTTCTATTTTTTTTTAGTAGACATAGCTTAAGATTTCTCAAACTTGTTTATCCTTTAGAAAAGCCAACTTTCGGATTTGTTGATTTTTGTAATGATTAGTCACTAAAATTAAAATATTACCTCTGCCAATTTGTAGTCAGTCAGTACTTCATGTCACAGAACTTGGTAACTATTGGGTTTTTTTTGCATTTATAACTTTGCAAAAATGTAAAAACTTAAATTATGAAAACCTTATAACTAGTATCTTAGATTAATTCATTAATATTTATTCATTTGGGAGTTACAGTGGGAATCTACCCCTGTGATTCTTGGTCAACTGATCCAGCAGTATAATGCTAGGGTCTGAGTACTTCAGTCAAAGGGCCTGGAGACCCTATCCTGTGAGATTTAAAGGTGCTGGGGATTACCTAGTTACTCTGATGGTAGTGTGGGGTCTCCACTGGAGATGCTGGGGGACAACGTGGTGCCAAAGTTTAAGTGGGGTCAGTCACATGCACAGCAATTGCCTTATTTTTTACTATCACTCATAGATTTATTCCTTTTGTGTTCTTCTAATGTATTCCTTTTTATTTCTATATATTATTCAATACAAATGAATGTATTTTCTTATTGAAAACTTGAGATGTTTTAACTCTTGAAAGACTGATAATAAGAATTTGAGCAGAAAAATAAAACCTAGATGGAAAAAATAGAGACAATATTTTCCAATTTTAAAAAATATATATGTTGAACTAATATTTCTATTCTCCCAAAAAATGCTGGTTGAGTCATAGGCCCTCCCAAACAATTAGAATAAAAAGTGGTTAGGCAGCTACATACCTTCTCCATAGGTAGAGATATATTCTGTTAAGTCTTTGAGATTTACTTGTCTTGGGGCTTCACAAAGAACATTGTGCTTATTGTTTTCCTTCTGAAAACTCACACCTTTTAGGATTTTCTCAAGTATATATGATAAGACATATTTTCCTTGCTGATCTCTTCAATGATTAATTGAGAATAGTCATTACAGTATGTGATTTCCCCTCCCCCCTTTTCCTTAAAGATAGCTGTAGCAGGCACTGTATGTAGAAAGAGTATTGATGAAGAGTGTGATTTTATAGAGTATTGCAATGGAACTTCTAGTGATTGTGTACCTGACACTTATGCTTTGAATGGCAAGTTGTGCAGTTTAGGAACTTCGTATTGTTATAATGGACAATGCCAAACTACTGATGAGCAATGTACCACAATACTTGGAAAAGGTACTGATGTGTGTGTGTGTGTGTGTGGATGTGTGTGTGTTACTGTAGAATAAGATCTCTTTATATGGTATATATCTTAATGCACTCATAACTCTAGAAGCAAAAAAAAGCATGAATCACAAGTTCAATCAAGAGTACATTTAAGGACTAGAAAGATAGTATTTGTTTGTCTTGTGTACAGAGTTGTTTGTCTTATGCATGACTAACCAGGTTCAATTTTGAGCATCGTATTATGTTACCTCTAAGCATGGCCAAGAATGATCCCTAAGCACAGATTCAGAAGTTAGTCTTGAAAACTGCAATTGAGACCACCCCAGAATTATCCCCCGACAAATAAACTTGAATTGTGAAAGCTTAGTTTTTGTAGGACTGTTTGATATTCTTAAAAAAAAAAAACTTATTCTTTTCCCCTTCATGTTTGATTTTTGTTTTAGATAGCTGTTACCTATGATTTTGTAGCACATATATTATGTAAAGAATTAAATGTCCCATCCGTATAAGAGCATAGTATGGTAAATGCTGCATTAGTTCAGAAGATTTCTATCAATTTATTACATACTTCAAATCTATAATTTCATTAAACAGAGCAGATTATATGGTCTAATCTGATATCCATTGAATTAGAAGTTACAGATTCCACAGGAAGGGTATCAAAATTATTAAACAATATTTAATTGATAAAACCACAAGGAATCCTTCTGTTTCCCTATAGATAAGATGATTTTTAGATGTGCTTATAGGAAAAAGAAAGTACCTTAGGATAAAAAATCCAGTTAAGATCAAAATTTATTTATAATAATTTATAAATTTATAATAATTTACTATATAAATAATAGTTTATTACATTGTAATTGACAAAAAATTTAATTTTGATTAAGAATGGTAATTTAACAAGTCTTTGTATTTTAAGGTGCTAAAGGTGCTCCATTTGCCTGTTTTGAAGAAATTAATGATGGACTTGAAAACTGTGGTTTCAAAAATTTACAACCACTACCTTGTAGACAGAAGTACGTATACAGATCATAATTATTAATTCAGTCTTAAAAATTGTACATTTTTTGTCAAAAAATACTGAACAATAAAAATCATTAACTCATATACCAGAAAAAAAATTCATATAGCATCACATATGCAATTATGAATGATTATGTAATTTAGTATTTTTTCTTTTGCCACAATATTACCATAATGAGACTAGAATGAAATATGTCTGAAACTTATTACCAGAAAATAGGAAGTAGTCCAAACCATCAAAATCTAAAATATGTAATGTACATTGTTAATTTAAATTATTTTATTAAGTATATAAATGATAATAATACCAAAACAAAAGTTTTATTGTTGGACATAGTATCATTAATATAAACATGTATTTCCAATTTGAAGCCCATGAAATACGGTGCGAAAATTATGGAAAATAGGTCTTTAGTGTCTTATGCTGTGTCACACGGCCGCTTTGTGGTCTGCGTGGTCCAGAAAGTGGCCTGAAGTGTGGCGGTGACTGGGTAGTGGAGGTAGTGGAGGTCTGCTAGTGAGGTATTTTTCTGGCTCCAGTAAGGTGGGTCGTCTGGGTTTGATCCCTGGGGTGGGGCACCAGAGATTGGAGGAGGCAGACAGAGGATGTTGTATCCGGGTCTCGTTGAACCTGGAGTCCAAGTTCGCAAAGCTCTGCTTTACCTGGTTCTGTGAGGCTTCATTCATGCGTGAGGTTCGGCTTAAGTGTCCGGAAAGTGGTCTGGAGCATGGTGGTGGCTGGATAGTGGAAGTAGTGGAGGTCTGACAGTTAGGTATTAATTCGATGGGGTTCAAATAAGGTTGCCGGAAGAACTCCACATTGGGTCCCATGGCCTAGAATGGAACGAACAGGGTGAGAGCCTGAGTTCATCATGTCGACCAAGACAATCCATGGTAACTCACAGTTACAGAAGGCTGAATCTAAACCGGTGGACAGTTCTACAGTGAAATTGACCACATCATATTCAATCGAAGGTTTTGCCTGACCAATGTCACTGTTATCCCAAAATTCCAAATATGATCAGAACATCTTCTCTGTGCAAAATTCTACTTCACAGACTGGGGAGAAAGGTCTGCAAGTTTAAGTTTAGGAAGAGAACTCCCAGAATGACCACCAACTTGGAGCTCTTTGGCACTATTGCGGCAACATGGGAAGATGCTGTCATTGACAATATTGACGAGGAATACGATTGACTGGTTCAGCACCTCCGTGACTGTGTGAAGAATGCCAAGAGTGGGAAAGCCACAAACAGACACCTGTTCTCTGTTTGACTGACTGTGAATGACTCTCTGTGAAATACTCTCGAGCTCATTCACCAATGTGGTTTGGCACGAGCCTCAGGCAACCACAAGTTAATGAGCTCGCAAAGCTATCCAGAGAAGCAATACAGGAAGACCTCAAAGAGAGAAGAGCAGCAGTGTTGGCCAGTACAGCAGAAGCCGGGAAAAGTATTCGCAGCGCTCGCCTGTCCTTCACCAACTACAAGACCAAGATGACTGCGCTCCGACATTCTGATGGATCTATCACATCTTCCAGAAAGGCAATGGAGAGGATTATTCATGACTTCTACTCAGATCTCTTTGACAGATATGTCCACCTGTCCACATACCAAATTCCACAGGATAGATATGTCATTCCCAATGTCCTCCCTTCCAAAATCCAACACGCCATTTCGTCGGTAAAGACACATACAGCACCTGGTCCAGACAAGGTCAGAACCGAACACCTGAAGAATCTGCCACCAGTACTCATCAATACACTGGCTCGGCTCTTCACATGCTACCTGTCTGAATGTAAGGTTCCGTCCCAGTGGAAAACCAGCAGGACTGTTCTATTGTACAAGAGGGGAGACATCCATGACATCGACAACTATTGCCCAATCTGCCTGCTGTCTGTCATCTACAAGTTATTCACTTGTGTCATCCTAAATAGAATAGGCAGAACACTAGATGAAGGACAACCATGAAAGCAAGCTGGGTTCCGAAAAGGATTAGGCACAATCGACCATATCCACATAGTGACCAAGCTCATTGAAGTTTTGTGAAAGATTCAAGATGCTGCTCTGTCTAAAGCTCATTGACTTAAAGAAGGCCTTCGATTCTATTGAGACTGAATCGGTCATCGAAGCCCGAGCCAAACAGGATGTTCAAACTCAGTACATCAAGATCCTCCATGAGCTGTATTATGGATTCACCACCAGGATCTCACCATTCTACAAGGAAGTGATCATTGACGTAAAGAGAGGGGTTCAGCAGGGAAATTCCATTTCACTGAAACTCTTCAGTGCCACCCTCGAGAACATCATGTGACGACTGGAATAGGAGGGAATGGGAGTGAAGTTAGACGGTCGGCAACTACACCATCTCTGCTTTGCTGATGATATCGTTCTCATAATGCCAAACATTAGCCAAGTGGCACAAATGCTGGCTGACTTTGACCGCAAGTGTGGAAAGGTCAGACTGAAGCTGAACCTCAACAAGATGATGCTCATGAAAAATGAACTAGTCCCTGACGCTCCATTTACTCTCAATAGAACGAACATCTCTGAATGCAGCAGCTATGTGTACCTGGGTCAAGAACTCAATATGAGGAACGACTTGGTGCCAGAACTGCACAGGAGGAAGAGAGCAGCGTGGAACATCTTCAAGAGCGTTGAAGAAGTGGTTAAGAGGATGAAGGACCTCTGACTCCGGGCACATCTTTTCAATTCCACTGCTCTTCCTGCACTAACATATGCCTCAGAGACGTGGCCCTATGCAAACAGAATGAGAACGCTATTCGGGTATCCCAAAGAGGAATGGAAAGAGCTATGCTAGGGGTATCACGTCTCACTCAAGTGAGAGAAGGAATCCAGAGTTCTGACCTCTGCCGATGATCAAGAATCAGGGACATGATCAAGAATCAGGGACGCTGTCTCATTTGCCAAGGCATCAAAAATCATGTAATGCGATTAAGAGACAACCACTGGACTATAGCTGTTACTGACTGGATTCCACAGGACGTCAAAAGATCATATGGCCGCCCATTAACGAGATGGTCAGACTCTTTGTCAAAACCCTGAATGAACGGTTTGAGGCTCTTCCTGTTCCTGGAGCGAGCAGATATCATTGGGCTACACTAGCACTTGACAGGGACAAATGGAGACGTTAATGGTGCCTGCTCAAGCAAATCAAAGATCAACAGGAAGACAAGTGATACAAGTGACAAGTTTAAGTACATTGTAAACCTCTGAGAGAACCTGATGTCCTGATCAGTGATACAGTACAAATGGCTAAATAAAATGTCCGTGGAATAAGGTTTCGTATACTTGCTGCATAGAGAGTATGTAGATACCTTATTTCAAGAGAGCAGTGCTAAACTGTTGAAAATATCAGCATGTTGGAAGACTTTTTGGGTAAAGAATAACATTAATATACAGACTACAGACAGTGGCAGAGATCAGACACATTTTTAAAAAGGGCTCAAAAGTTGCATAAAGAATAGGTGCATGCAAGGGACAAGAGATACTAAAGTGAGTAGGGTGTTTGCCTTGCATGTGGCTGACCAGGGTTCAGTCTCAAACACAGCATATATTCACCTAAGTACTTCCAGGAATGACTCCTGAGCACAGAGACAGGAGAAAACTTTGAGCACCACCAGGTATGGCCCACAAACGAAAATATCTAAATAAATAAGTAGATGAAATCAGCCATTCACCATAATTGTTGCGTAGTAATAGGCATGATGTTTAAACTCTTTCTGCAAGGGGAGAGTAATGCATTTTCCCCGATGATTGTTATCAAAAATGAAAAACTTACATGTGCTCTGAAACAATGAGTCTGGAAAGAAAGCTCAAACTGTTCTGGATTGAGAAATACAATCATATTTGCAAATCAGATTTCAGTGTATACTTTTCAATTTTGCAACAATGCTGACAAGTTGGATTGCATTTAATTGTGCAGCATAAGATAATACAAGTTGATATTTTTCTTGGCTTTATATTACCAATAAAACAACATTCATATCATTATAAACACAATACTATTTGAAAGTATATTTATAGGCTCTATATGTTTATAATCTGCATATGTGTTTTTAATATGTAGAATATTTTGTTTTTCGTTTTCAGGGATGTTCTCTGTGGAAAACTGGCTTGTGTCTGGCCAAATAAGAATACTTATAAAAGTGATGTTCATTCTGTACTTTACACATATATTCATGATCATATTTGCATGTCCCTAGCTACTGGATCATCATTGGGAGCAGATGGAAAAGATTATGCCTTTGTTGCTGATGGCACTGTGTGTGGTCCAAATATGGTAACAGAATAAATGACTTTATAGTTAGTTGTTTTCCTGCAAGTAATTTTAAGGTACTATAAATTCCATAGTGGAATTCTATTATATTCATTTTTATTCCCATAGCACAAATACAGAATATATTTAAGCATGGATTGATATTTAGTTCCAAATTATATAAAAAACATTATTACATTAAATACATTTTCAATATTATTTTGGGAATTCATGTCATATCAATCCTTATGAGACTAAACTATTATATTTTAAGCACAATATTCTGAATTCTTTAAATCTTTGAATTATAAGTGCTTTATAATTTTTATTTTTATTGAGGTAATGTTTTGTATGACTATGCATTTTAGGTTTGCAATTTCACAGCTCTTTAAAATGGAAAACTTCAAATTAACTGCATGACATACACACAAAATTACATATATGCATATATATGCATTTATAAACATATAATGTAGTGTACATATTACATATGAAGTTTGGAAGAAACAACCACAACTCTGCATTAAGAAAATATGATTGAAGAGCATTTACATGATCATGTACATATGCAGATATATATAAAAATAAGCATTTAAAGTATATAATCATAAGAAAAAGTGAAAAATATTCAAAGTCTTAGCAATATGAAAGCTTGAGGGCATATTTTTGTCATAAACTGATCTTGACAAAGAAATTTAAGAATGGTACACATCTCTTGTTTTTTGATTCTATTTATTATTAGATCTCTAATAACTAAGCAGAGTAAAATATTTATAGTTGTAGCAATGTGTGCTGTGTAATTTGTGTATAATTGTATATTTAAAAGTATATTTGATAAGTGAAATGAGTCAGAAAGAGAGGGAGAGACATAGAAAGATTGCACTCATCTGTGGAATATAACATGACAGAATGGGAGAATAGCGTTTAAGAATGGTAGAGATAAGGACCAGGAAGTTTACTCCATGGCTTGGAAGCCGACTTCAAGTGTTGGAGGGAAAAGGCAGCTCAGATAGAGAAGGGAACACCAAGTAAAGGGTATTTGGAGGACCAGCTTGGGTTGGGAGATGCAAATCGAATGTAGACTATAGACCAAACACAATGGCCACTCAGTGCCTGTAGTGTAAACTACAACACCCAAAATGAAAGAGAGAAAAAAAGGGAATGCCCTGCCACAGAGGCAGGGTGGGGTAGAGGGGAAGGAGGTAGGGATGGTGGGAGGGATACTGGGATCATTGGTGGTGGAGAATGGGCACTGGTAGAGGGATGGGTATGTGCTCATTGTATGACTGAAGTGCAAGCACAAAAGTTTGTAAATCTGTAACTGTACCCCACAGTGATTCACTAATAAAAAAATTAAAAACATGTGTATATGAATATGTGAAGCTGTGATATTTTGGTTTTAGTATTTTAAATTTCTAAAATAAAAATTTAATTCTATTTAAAGGCCCATAAACTATAATTCCTTCTATACAAACAATAAGCTACAATTTCTTCCATATGAATAATAAAACTGGTCTTAAGAGTTAAGATCACTTTTGATGACTCTGTTGCTCCTGGCCTGGACTCAGCTCAGTGTCCACTGAAGTAAGAGGAGGGATCACTGAGCTGACCTCCTTGCAGACCTCATTTTAGGTGTGGCAGGGGGACTTTGATTCCACCCACCAGCACAACCCCAAGTCTCTGTGAGCCAATGCCCCAGCCTACAGTAACTAAATGACAGCTCTACTTCATCCACTTCAAACATTCAAAGTCCTGTGAATAGTTTCACTGGTTTACTTTAGACTAATCCTGCAACCATTTAAAAGGGACTTAGGCACACCTTCCATGGTAGCAAAGGTCCCACCTGCACATTTCCAGCAACTGCCTGAGAGTTGATAGAAATGTCTGGATAGAAAGCCCTGGCTCAACCAAATCCCAGTTACTGGTAAATGTAGCACATCAGACAATGGGAATATAAAGAACACAGAATTATCAAAAGAAGGCAATGAAAGTCCATGAGGAACCCAATAATATAAAACCTCAGCAATCTACTTGAAGACCTTTCTAGGACAACTATTGTGGCAATTATCTATAATTTGAAAATGACATTTAAATAGATAACAAACTTGAAGAAAATCTGATGGAAAAATAAAACCTTTCAAATAGAAACACACATAAAAAGTAGAAAGATATTTCTACTTTATGCATTGGAAAAATCAACATTGTCAAAATGACCTTCCTACCCAAATCATTATGCAGATTTAATTCAATACCCATTAACTTCCGATGATGTTATTCAAGTACATGGAAATAACTACTAAAATTTGTATGGAACCATAACTCCAAAGCAATTAAAAAATTTTTAGATATAATCAGCATGAGATAATCAGTTACAAAGCTGTTTATGATTAAGTTTCAGTTATACAATGTTCCAACACCCATCTCTTTACAGTGCAAATTTTTCGTCACCAATATCCCCAGTTTCCTCCTCAACTACTCTCTCTGCCCACCCCTGCAGTCTGCCTCTATGGCAGCCACTTTTCTTCTTTCTATTATTATATCTTTAGACACTTCAGTTTGCAATACTGTTATAGAAAGGGTATAAAGAGTATCATGCATGTCACTTACTTTCATTCAACTCAGTTTTGGTCCAAAGTGGTCTTTTCCAATCATTGTCATAGTGGCTCCTTCTGTGTCTTGTACTCCTGGCCCTTGTTTTATTGTCTTTGGGTATTTATTCACATACTACATAAAAAAATTTATATCCCACTAGTCAGTATAATCACTCTATGTTTGTCCATTTCCCTCATATTTCACTCAGCATGATACTGTTCATGTTCATCCATGTATAAGCAAGTTTCACACCTTCATTTTTCCTAACAGGTATGCAGTGTTCCATTGCATAGATGTACCATAGCTTCTCTACCTAGCCATTTGTTCTTGGACATTGGGTTGTTTCCAGATTCTGGATATTGTGCATAATGCTTCAATGAACATAGGAGTGCAGATGGCTTTTTTGCTATTTTTTTTTGTCATTAGAGTGTATTTCTAAAAGTGATATTGCTGACCTACATTGAAGCACAATTTCTAGCTTTCTAAGGAATGTTCATATTGCTTTTTTTTTTCTTTTTTGGGTCACACCGGTGATGCACAGGGGTCACTCCTGGCTCTGCACTCAGGAATTACTTCTGGCAGTGCTTGGGGGAATATATGGGATGCTGGGGATCGAACCCGGGTCAGTCGCGTACAAGGCAAATGCCCTACCCTCTATGCTATTGCTCCAACCCCAAGGAATGTTCATATTTTTTCCAGAAAGCCTGGACCAGTTGGTATTCTCTCCAGCAGTGAATGAGAGTCCCTTTATCTGTGCATCAGCACCAACACTGTTTTTTGTGATGTGTACCAGATCTTTGTTGTGAAATGATATCTCATTGTTGTTTTGATTTGCATCTCATTGTTGTTTTGTTTGCATCTCCCAATGTGATTTGTTGTAGTGATGTAGAGCACATTTTCATGTGCCTTTTGCGCATTTGTATTTCTTCTTTGAGGAAGTTTCTGTTCATCTCTTATTCCCATTATTGATAGTTTACATATATTTTTTTCGTGTAAAGTTCTGTCAGTACCTTGTAAATATTGGACATTGATACTTTCAATGTATGCAGAGTTTCAGTTTCCCTTCATAGTAGTTCTACACTCACCTTTCTCCTTCCAGGCCTTTTAGTTTTTACAGAGAAAAGTGTTCTCTCATCTTTATGCATTCCATTTCCTTGTTATGTTATTTTATGTACCAAAGATAAGAGAGAATGCTTGGTATTTGTCTTCTGACTCCCTTAATATATTCCAGTTACATTCACATTGCAGACAATTACATAATTACATCATTTTTTGTGACTGCAAAATAGTACATATTATGCAAAGTACATAATGCAGTTATATACATTCATACCATGCCTTAGTTATTCACTAATCTGTCATTACATACAATTAAAATATTGTGGTAAAATATATATAGCATGAAGCTTATAGGTATACCATTTAGTAGAAGTACATTTACATGGTTGTACATTCACTACAATTCTCTGTTTATGGAACATTTTCATCCTCTAAGATAGAAACTCTGCATACATTGAAAGTATCACTTGACAATTATGTAATTTTCTGTCATTCTTGTGTTTCCTTGATACTGTCCTTTGACACAAACAGATATTTTTAATTTTGATTTGGTACAATATTTTTACTTTCTTCTCCTGTTGGTATTATAGCTAAAATCTCTTCCAAATTTATATTATGAATATTTTCTCACATGTAGCACTATAGCACTGTCGTCTCATTGTTCATCGATTGGCTCGAGTGGGCACTAGTAATGTCTCCATTGTGAGACTTGTTACTGGTTTTGGCATATTAAATACGCCATGGGTAGCTTCTCAGGCTCTGTGTGGGGGCAGGATACTCTTGGTAGCTTGCCAGGATCTCCAACAGGGGCAGAGGAATAGAACCCAAGGCAAACTGCCTACTCACTGTACTATCGCTCCAGCCCTTCTCACATGTATTATAGTTTTATAATTTTATTGTGTGATTTTTGTATAAAAATCAATTTCCATTCTTTTGCATATGAATATCCAGTTATCTCAGTGCTATCCTCCCCCAAAGTACTGCTTTCATTTTATGGATTATTTTAGGTAGTATTTATGTGTTAATGATATTAATCCTTCAATCAGAAAACATATAATATTTATATGTATTTAAAATTTGTACTAAGATACTGTAATTTACAAAGTTGTTCATAATAGAGTTGTTCAGGCATACAGTGTTCCACTATCAATGTTCTGCTCCCTCACCATGTTCAAAGACTCTTTTTCCATGCCCTTTTGTAGGCATATAATACATTTATTTCAATTAATTGCTCTAACAAAATTTAAAAGAGTGACAAATGGTGATGACTTCCAAGAATACTGAATGAAATAGAGAAAGTGGACATCTTGTCTTGTATGTAATCTCAGATGGATGGCTTTTGGTTTTTCCCTCCTGAATATGGCTGTGGGTTCACTAAATGCCCATTATTGTCTTTTGTGGAGGTGGATTGGACTATACCTGACTGTGCTTCAGTGGTCCTCTTAGTGGAATGATCAGAGATGACTCTGGAGTGACTGGAGGCCATATGCAGTGTTAAGGATCAAAATGGGTTGGTGACAGCAATCCCCTGTACTAGCTTCAGCCCTAGGCCAGTACTATCTTGAGGCATATGTCTTCTATCTCTACTTTTGGATCATGTTTTAAAATAACAAACGGACATTGAATCTTATCAAAAGCTTTACCTCCCATCAATTACATGAGCATATGACTTTAATATTTATCTCCTCTTTCTCTCTCTCTTCCTCTCCTCTCTCTTGCTTTCACTTTCTTTAGTTTTTGTTCCACAGCTGGTGGTGCTCAGGGCTTACTCCAGACTCTGTAAGCAGGAATCACTCCTCATGGAACTTGAGGGACTATATTATAGACATTTTCCACATTGGTGGAGAGCTCTTGGCACTGGTATCATGTGTTAAGTTGAGCACTATGTGTATGAAACTATTTTTGAATGGTATTAAAATTACAGTGCTTAAATTAATAATGGAAAGAAAAATTATTTTCTCATAATATGCCAAATTTTTGAATGTTTGCAATAATTATTTTAATATTTTGAACAAAATAAAAATTAGAAAAATTATTTTCTGATATGTCAGTTTTTTTAAAAACTGTTATCTTTGTTTTATTTCAGTATTGTTTAAATAGAACTTGCAAAGAAACAAAATTAATGATGACATCTAGCTGTAATGCCACCACAAAATGCAAAGGGAATGGAGTAAGTTTTATTTATAATTCTACATTGCATGTCATTTATGTGCAATAATAGGAAATATATCTAGATAAATAGTTAAGGAGATAGTATAGGAGATGAGTGGATTCCTTTTCTGGTACAATATTACTTCCTGGAGGTCCCTGAACTTCACTGGGGGTGACATGAAGGTCCCAGCACTTCTGGTACAGACTTCCTGGTCCCCAGCACCAAGAGGCCTGTGCAGCACTGCAGTCTGAGACCCTAGCTTTGAGACACTTATCTGATAAGCTGGCCATGTGGGGAGTTACTTCTGGAACTCTTGAGCACTGCCTCTGAGTCACCATCTCCCAAGGAATATTTCTATGACATGTTGACATATATGAGAATTTTTTGGTTATTCTTACAATACTTAAAATAGGAAATGTATCCTCAACTCTTTCTTCTTAAATGTGTATCTGTTTTAATCTAGCCACACACAAAATTCTTGAACCCCATTTTTATAATTTTCCTTTAAAAATTAATTTATGGGCACAGGTATTGCAGGTAAGGTATTTGCCTTGCATGTGGCCAACTCAGGCTGAATCTCTGGCATCCTATATAGTTCCTTGAGCACAACCAGGAGTAATTCCTGAGTGCAGAGCCAGGAGTAAGCCCTGACCATTGCCAGGTGTCACCCCAAAAGGAAAAATCAATTTGTGATACAATTCACACTATACTAATGCTCTCAAATTTAGTTATATAAATTTTAAATTAATAAAAGTTAAAGATGCCAGTAAAGATTTTTCTTTCATTTTCTTTGGACTATTAACAAAGAGAACAACTATATAATTGTGATCCTTTCTTTTATTTCCTGCAGTAGCAATTGTTACTGCAGGAACAATAATGAACAAAAATGAACGATAAATTTTTGTTCATTTTTTTGTCTCAGTGATCTATTTCTACATTAAAGCCTAAGTTTTAGATAAAATATCAAAGTTTATGTATGATTAATTACCAGTACTTTTAACCAAATTTTTAAAATTAATTATTACTTTTTATTAAAGTACTGTGATATACAAAAATATTGATAGTTAAGCCAAGAATAAGCCCTGCACACCACTGGATACTGGTGTGACCGAAAAGCATATATAATCACGTTAAATTCACGTTTTCAGCTCCTTTTCAATAGTATACACTATTGATCAACTATTTGCATTTTATGTCTTTTTAAACAACTTCATATTATTTTTTGAGAAAGTTCTCAAACTGTGCTCAAGGGCAAGGGTCCAGAGATCAAATTCAAAGCTCATTCTTGGCTGGGGGTGGAGCAATAGCACAGTGGGTAGGGCGTTTGCCTTGCATGCAGCTGACCCAAGTTCAATTCCCAGCATTTCATATGGTTCCCTGAGCACCGCCAGGAGTAATTCCTTAGTGAAGAGCCAGGAGTAACACCTGTGCATTGCCAGGTGTGACCCAAGAAGCAAAAACAAAGCTTATTCTTGGCTCTGCACTCATGGATCACTCATGACAGGGCTTACAGTACCATATGGAGTGCCGGGGATCTAACCCAGGTCAGTTGCATACAGACTTCTTTCCCACTATGTTATCCTTCTAGCCCCTTATCACAATATTTTGTAATAAAAATTAAAGCACATGTATAGAAAACAAACAAGTGATTGCTTCATAGATTCCAAAATAAAGAAATATTTGGAAACATCCTAAATATACCCGATCATGCATTTTCTTATGTGAATTTTATTGCCCAAGTTCCATTTATTGAAATGTAATTGTGGAAAATTAAGTGTCAAAATAAATATAAACAAAAGACGTCAGACATTGTCCAGAGGTATTTCTGCCAGCAGCCGCTGCGTTCCAAGATTGGTTTGTGCGCCTCTGGGATCATGGCTGTTAGGAGCAGAGGAGCTGTTCGCAGACAGCTGCTCGGGTCTCATTTGGGCGGGGAGCAGGGCATTCTGCCTCCCCCATTGCGAGATTCCCCATGCATCCCATTACTGCAAGCTCCTACTTCTCTGTCCAATTGTCTCTGAAAGGTGATGGTCGCCATGCTGCCACAATGGGGAAAAGGCCGAGGGACAAAAACCCTTCCCCTCCCAGGGCTGCACGGGGCCGTAGCTTAGTTCACAGTCAAGGACTATATCTGCCAGCAGCCACTGCATTCCGAGGTTGGTTTCTGTGCCCCTGGGATAAAGGCTGCTCAGGGGTGGCAGAACCATTCCTGAGTGGCTTTTTGCATATCAGCAAAGGTCTCACTCAAGGCCTCGTAAGAGGTTTGGAGAAATAGTCCCAGTCCCACAACATACCAGAGCCGTGTTAGTAGAAGCTCAGTGTCGCTGGGACTCCATCTGGGGAAGATGGGGACGCTCCACCTTCTCTGTCTGGCACCCTGGTATTGTTGGCCCGGTCTGGGGTCCGGAGCATTCTTCGGCTTGCGGTGCCCGCCGGCCCGAATTCTTCACTGCTAGGTGCGGCAAGATGGCACTGGAGGCAGGTTGAGGGCAGGACTTCTGGTGGCAGGGGCAGGCTGGAGGCTGGGATGGAGCCTCCCAATTCCAGTGCCCCCACGAGGTTTGGAGAAATTGTCTCAGTCCCACATACGGGAGCCATGTTAGTAGAAGATCAGTGTTGCCAGGACTCCATCTGGAGAAGGCTAAGTGGCTGTACCTTCTCTGTCTGGCACCCTGGTGTTGTTGGCCTGGCCTGGGGTCTGGAACATAATATTCTATAGTCTTAATCATGTCTGTGTGGGAGGGAGCCCAGGTGACCGCTGGTGGTACTGGAGAGCATATATCCAGGTGATTAAGCAAGGCACGTGTCCTACCACTTGTTTGTCTTGATGCTGCAATAAGAAAACCTCCATCTATTTTTTCGATTATTTTTAAAACATGGAAAATAATCATATACTCTTTATATCTATAATTTTGGCTATGAAGAGAATTTTATATATATATGGAAACATATATCTTGAAAAATATATGATACATTTATCATTATAAGTCATAGGGAAGAATTTTGTAAATTGCTTCAATATTTTGTGTTTTGGGGGGTCACATCCTGTCATGCTCGGGACTTCCTCCTGGCTCTGCTCTCACAGATCACTCCTACAGCTTTCAGGAAACTGTACAAGGTCCTCTCTTGCCAGTCCCCCAGTCTTAACAATCATAAGGGAAAATGCGATTGCATTATTTTGAGTTTTATGTAAGAAGTAAAGACAGCACAGCTTATAGTAATTATATATTTTATGTTTCAGATATGCAATAATTTAGGTAATTGTCATTGCTTTCCTGGCTACAGACCCCCAGATTGTGAATTCCAAATTGATTCACCAGGTGGAAGTATTGATGATGGAAGCACTCATAAATCTGGTAAACAGCAGCTAAACTTTTACAACAAATTCAATGTTTGATAACAAAATAGAAACTTTTAACACTGCTGAAACAAATATGTTATGATTTCTGGATACTTAATAATGTCATTAACTGCATTACTTGTGAAAATGAAACATATTTATACTTTCTCTTGTTTATATAAATGAAGACTACTATTGTAAATTATTCATTGGTACAACATTTCATCATTGATGCATTTTTTTAGTGTAGGAGTACTGTTATTTATTCAGCCATCGATTAAACTGAATTGGGAATGAACTCCACATTACTTTTTTTAAATTCAGAATGTTAAGTTTGTTTTATTATTTTATTATCATTTTTACCCCTTTTTATTGATTTAACTTGAGATACAGTTACAAAGCTTTCATGTTTGAGCTTTGGTCATACAATCATCTAACACTCATCCCTTCACTATGCACATTTTCCACCACCAAAATCCCCAGTATTTCTCCCCTGCCACCCCTTCCCATCCCCCCCTTCCAACCCTTCCCCTACCTGTGTGGCAGACTGACAATTTCCCCCATACTTTCTCTCTACTTTGGTTACATTTGATGTCTCGACACCAGTCCCACCACCGCTCAAACCTGCCAAAAAGGCAATGGTAGACAATTTGATTTGTATTGCTTGTTATGGATAGAATATAATGTCCAGGAAATTTTGTGTCATTCTCTTCCGGGAGCTTTAGTATATAGTATCTGGGTCTTGGCTATTGATGAGATTATATGGCGCCAGGGGCAGTTTGTGGGTATGACTGCCAAGCTGCTGGAAAACTGGGGATCTGGGGGAGGAGGCGCAGTCCCTATTCAAGCAGGCTTGGAGATCTCAGTCACGGGTTCCTGCATACCTGAGTTTTCCTGCTGGTCTGCTTTTGGGTGAGGTTCAACTCGTCTTGGGTGAGGCTCATCCCCTCTTGGGTGAGGCTCGTCCTAGTATGTGGAGAGTGGCCTTGGGCATGGCGGTTTTCAGCTGCCTGGGTTCTGCTTGGGGCAGGGAGTGAAACTCAACCTGCCCCCCTCCGAGGTTCCCTGGTGAAGACAGCCTGCACTTCTCACTGGGTTCTGGAAGTTGGCGGCCACTTGGGTTTTTAGGGGGCAGGTGGAGGGATGATGCTTGCCTCTGTCTGAGGCACCCTGGTAAAGTTGGCCTAGCTTAAATATATAGGCATCTCTGCAGTGAGCTACTTGATTCAGAGATTCTTTTGTGTGTCTCTGGATCATGGCCCTTGTTTCCAACTTTTCCAGAGAAGTAAAACTATTGGCATATGCCCTGCAGTGTGTGCCTGAATTACTCCGTGCCACCGGTCCTAACTGCGTTTTTTGATCTTTTTCGAGATTTATGTGTCTCTGAAATAATGCCAATAAATGAGCTTGTATAACTGAGCTGGAGGTGGATTGTGGGTGTGGCTCCCACATACCTAAGTTTTGGCTGTTTAACTTCTTAGTAAACTTGGTCTCAAGTTGTTGGGCTCTAGCCAAAGACACAGCGGCAATTTTGGGGTATCTGGAAGTCTGAAGGCACCATCAGGCTGCTTATGCACTCGCCCCACAGGTACAGGTTGATCTCCTGGAGACACCATACCCCCCCATTGATGCATTCTTTCTAGAAACATGTTAATAAAATCAAATTGAAATTCACATTTCGGAAATTCAACTCAAATAGCAATTGTAGAGAATGGTTTTAAAAATATGAGTCAGAATAAAATAAACTAAATGATAAACAAACTTGCTTCAAAAATAAAACATTGAGACGTCAAGACATTTACCAGTTAAGCAAAAATTGACATTACATATTGCCAATATAGATGATCACTAGGCATTACAAATGCTTAAGGGACAGAGCAGAGATATATTGAGTCCTAGGTTTGGTCCCTGGAAACTGGGAGCTGCCATCATGCTGTAGCTAGGGAACAACACTGCCTGTGTTTCAAAACCAAAACAAAATAGGGACCAGAGAGCTAGTACAGCAGGTAGGGTGCCTGCCTTGTGTCCAGCCAACCTAGGTTCAATCCCTGCCATCCCATATGGTCCCTAAACCTGCCAGCAGTGATCCCTGAGCACAGAGTCGGGAGTAAACGCTGAGCACTGACAGGTATATCCCCCAAGCTAATGAAATAAATAAGAAATGGGTCAGAAGATGATGTAGGTTAAAAATAGAGTGATATACAATTCAAAAGGTAATGAAATAGAGGACTTGAGTTCAGCTAACATGGACAAATAAATGCATTTTTATTATCGTATCATTAATTTTAAATTCATATTTTATCCATGCATGATTTAGAAGATATACACAAAACTAATGATAAATTCATGTAAATTAGCTCACAATGTACCAGAGGAATGCCCATATTGTTTTCCAAGAGGGCTGAATCAATGACATTACCACCAACAATGAATGAGTTTTTTAATTCACCTACTGTATTTTTCAGATTTGTCATTTCCGTTTGTAATTTTTTTTGCCTTTTCCACATTTCTGCTCTCAAGTCCTCTTGTATTTTATTGGCATTGCTTTCCATTGTTTCTTTTAGCTCCCTATGCATCCTCAGTAACTCCCTTCTAAATTCCTTGTCATAGAGGTTGTCTAGTGCTTTATTACTAGTTGGGTCTTCTGGGCTAGTCTCTTCACTAAGCTTGGTGGGATTCTTGTTGCTTTACCATTGTGACCTCTGCGATTTAGACTTTCACACTCACTGTTACTGTTTTTGGTGTAGTATTAATTAAAGTGAGGCTAATGAATTGCTAGTCTAATGTGTTTTTGGTGATCGGGCTGTCCTAGTGAAAATTCCACCTAAAAGACTAATTCATAGTTCTTATGGGATATAGATGGGTAGAATAACCTGTGGCCACATTAGCGGCCATGGATCCGGATGGCCATGCTCCCCCCCACCCTCCCGCCCCCTGGACCTGTACCTGGGTAGGGGGAGATTAAGCGTGTCCTTGAAAGTTGAATGCTAGTGGCTGGCCTACCAGGGTTCCCATCCCTTGGAGATCTGGTCTTGAAAACAAGCTCTGCCTGAACCAACTCTGTGGCTCTGGACTGACACCCCCACCAGAACTGGATAGGGGGAGATTAAGTGAATACTTCAAAGTTGGCTGCTAGTGGTGTGACCCCCTAGGTTCCCATTCCTCAGAGATCTGCTCCATTTCTTTCAATAATTAGTTCAGTGTCAGGATTTTCAACTCTCTTCCATTGATCTGTGGGATTATCTTTATTCCAATACCATGCTGCTTTAAGTACTACCACTTTGCAGTACTTGACGTTGGGGAAGGTGATGTCTTCCATCTACTTTTCCCCAAGCAGTGCTTTAGCAATTAGTCTTTTAATTTTTTTCATACAAATTTCAGGAGTGCTTCATATATTTATCTGAAACATGTCATGGGTATCCTTACAGGGACTGTAATGAATCTGTATAGTGCTTTGGGGAATATTATCTTTTTTTTTCTTTTTGGGTCACACCCGGTGATGAACAGGGTTACTCCTGGCTCTGTGCTCAGGTGTTACTCCTGGCAGTGCTTGGGGACAATATAGGATGCTGGGAATTAAACCTGGGTCTGCCACATGCAAGGCAAACACCCTACTCGCTGTGCTATTGCTCCAACCCGGAATATAACCTTTTTGATAATGTTAGTCCTCTTATTTATTGAACTGGTGTTTTGTATTTTTCTTTGTATAGGCCTTCCACCTTTTTTAGGTGATTTTGAGAACGGGATTTTAACTATCCTTTTCTTTCTTTTTGTCATTTGTATATAAGAAAGCCATGGAATTTTGCTTGTTGATTTTGTAACCTGACACTTAACTATAAAATCTATTGTTTCCAGGAGCTGTTTTGCAGAATCTTGAGGATTTTCTTGGTATAGTATCAAATCATCTAGAAATAGAGAAAGCTTGACTTCTTTCCTTTCTATCTGGATGCCCTTAATATCTTTTTCTTTGCTTACTGCTGTGGAAAGTATTTCTAGTACTATATCGAATGGTATTGGTAAGAGTTGGCAAACTTGCCTTGTGCCTGTTTTTAGAAGAAATGCTTTCAGTTTTTCCCCATTGAGGATAATGCTTGTTGTGGGTTTACGGTAGATGACTTTGACTATACTGAGGGAAGTTCATTTAACTCCAATTTTGTTTAGGGTTTTAACATGAAATGATGCTGGATCTTGTCAAATGATTTTTCTGTAGCTATTGATACAGTCATATGACTTTTATCTTTTCTTTTTATTGATAAGGTATATTATATTGATTGACTTGTGAATCTTAAACCATCTTTGAATCCCTGGGATTAATCCTACTTGTTCATGATATATGAGCTTTTTGATGGGTTGTTGGATTCTAGTCTAGTATTTTGTAGAGGATCTTTGCATCTGCATTTACCAGAGATATTAACCTATAGTTCTCTCTCTTTTTTTTTAAGTGGTATCTCTGTCTGCCATGGGTATCAGGGTAACACTTGCCTCATAGAAACTGTTTGGGCATGTTTATTTTCCTTCAATTTCCTGGAAAGGCTTGGAGAGGATTGGCAGGAGGTCCTCTTTATTTTTTTTTTTAAAGAAATATTTTATTGAACCACCGTGAAAACAAAAAAAATACAAAGCTTTCAGGTTTAAGTCACAGTCAAATACTGATAAAACCACCATCCCTTCACCAGTGCACCCGTTCCACCACCAAGAACCCCAATACAACCTCCTCCCACCCCACCCCCCATCTAAGTAGCTGATGATATTCCCATTATTCTCTCTATATATTGAGTACATTTCATATTTCCATACAGAACTCACTATTGTTGATTGGAAATTTTCCCCAACAATCAGGCCTGCTGAATAAGCATCATCTAATAATTTCTCTTCCTTGGTAAAAGTGAAGACTTTGAGTCCGCGCGGCCGCAATAGCGGCCGCGCGGTTTTGGGTTTCTAATATTTTAGCTCAGTTCACAGTCAAAATGGATGGCTGCAAGAATCTGCTCTGGTGCCAAAATGGGTTAGGAGAGGAGGTCCTCTTTAAAGGTTTAAAAGAATTCACTAGTGAATCCACCTGGGCCTGGGCTTTTGTTTTGGGGAAGACTTTTGATTACCATTTCAATTTCTTCCATGGTGATAGGTCTGTTTAGGTATTCCAATTTTTCTTGGTTCAGCCTTAGGAGGTTATAGAAATCCAAAAATTTATTTATTTCTTCAAGGTTCTCTTGTTTCATGGCATAAAGATTCTCAAAGTAATCCCTGATGATCCTTTGAATTTCTCTGGTTTCTGTTGTGATGTCTACCTTTTCATTTCTGATTCGGTTTATTATTTCCTCTCTTTTTTTGGTGAGAATTACTAATGGTTTATTGATCCTGTTAATCTTCTCAAAGAACCAGCTCTGGCTTTGTTTATCTTTTGGATTTTTTTTTGGGATTCCAACTCAATTTCTCTATGGTATTTTATCAATTCCTTCCTCCTGCCTTTTTTGGGCTCTTTTTTTGGTCATTTTCTAAGATCTTAAGCTGTGAAATTAAATTTCTTATGTGGGATATTCCTTCCTGATGAGTGTTTATAGAGCTCTAAACTTTCCTCTTAACTGATCTAGTTGTGTCCCACAGGTTCTGGTAACTTATGTTTTCATTCTCATTTGTTTCTAGGAATATTTTGATTTACTCTGATTTGCTCTGTAAGCCACTGGTTGTTCAGTAATGAGTTGCTTAATTTCTAGATGTTTGATTTTTCCCCCTCTGTTTCTGCGTGTCATTAATTTTGTAAGTGTATCTCATAGTAATTCAATAAAAAAGAAAATGTGGACAAAATAAAGATATTCTATTGATCAAAAGGAAATATTTACACACCATACATCAAAAGTTGAAATTCGAAAATATATTAAACACTCTGATGGCTCAAAAAATCCAAAAATGAAGGGATATTAATATTAATATACATGATTTTTCTCAAAGAATATATAACCTCCCAAATGCACACGAAAAAATTGCTCATCATCACTGATTACTAGGAAAATGTAAATCAAAATGGTAATGAGGTATCACGTGCCAAATGTGTAAATGGTCTGTACAAAAGCTTGGAAACAGTAGGAAATGAAGTGAATTTGGTGGAAAAGTATTCTTATTCACTTCTAAAGAACTGTTGCACATTTCAGCAACTTTGAAAAATGGTTTGGGGAATCCTAAAACCATTAACAAATAGGACTTTTATAGGATCCAGCAACTCTGCTCCTGTACATCTACCACAAGAAGACAAAAACATTAATCCCCCAAATACAAGCAGGCTTATGTTTATAACAGCAGGATTTATAATAACCAATCTCCACGAACAACACAAATGCCCCACAACAGATGAATGGATAGAGAATTTGTGGCATATATGCATAACAATGTTATTTAACTCTAAGAAAGCTAAAATTTTGCACTTTGCAACAACTTGCATGGAATTTGTGTTTGTTAAATAAAGTTAAGAGTAGCTTAATGAAGTGAGACAGAATTTGTATTTGTTAAATGAAGTTAAGAGTTGCTTAATGAAGTGAGACAAGTTGTGTCCTACTTCACTTATATGCATAATTAAGGAAACAAAAATGAAGGGATTATAAAATCCCTAATCAAACAAACTCTGAAATATGATTAATAGAACTCGTACTGAGGTTATGGGAGTTGATCAGGAGAAAGTTCTGTAGGATAATGGTAAAGGAATCTTGAATCACTGGTGAAGAAGTTGTAGCAGAAACTCCGAAACAGCAAATCAATAACTTTAATAGTATTATAAACTGTTACCTCAATAAAAGTAATTAATCAAAAGTAGATATAGATTATTGGACCATGTCTAGTTGAAACAATTTGATTTCTTCTCTGCTTTATAATATAGCAATGCATGAGGAGCTGATGTTTTAGGTAGAGAAATTTAGAAAGTGAGATCATTTTGCTGCTCAACCATTTCACTTCTGTGACCTGCTTACCTCAATGATGAATATTTTTCTCATTAAATGCATAGTAAAAAAAAGCAAATGAAACAAAACACTGTCTAAAAATATATCTTAACCATGCTGAATGTAGTAAGTAGTACTCAAAACCTTAAATAATCATAATACTTAAACATTAATAAAAGAAAAATACCACATGAAAAATACATTGCAAGAATAAGTGGTGAATATGAATTTTTTTATTATCCACTTTGTGTTTTCAATATTGTTTTTAATGATGCTTTGTATGTATTTTTGTGCTTTACATAAAGTAAAATAATAATTATTGAAATATTTTGTTGACATGTTGTTTTCTGTTTTATATCTAGGTAAAAGTCTTATTAGAAGCAGTAATGCACATCAGAACAATTGGCTTATTCTGAGTTTCTACATTCTTCTTCCCTTTATCATAATTTTCACCATTGTGATTGTAAAAAGGCATGAGAAAAGAAAAATAATGCAACAAAGAAAATGAAGAATATTATGGGTAAAATTACTTATGAAACTAATTTATTATCTTAAATTATACTGGTTATGAATTCTTCCATATTATTCTGGGGGTGACATTCAATAGTAGAGCATTTTCCTTGCATGGATGACACCTGGGGTCCTAACCCCAGTACCAAGTAATAATCACCACCATAAAATATCATAAATTTATAGCTGTATTAAAAAGTTATCACTTATTCCTAAGAATGTGTGCTTTCAAATGCAATATAAATGGCATTTGGTCATTTTACAACTTTATTCTTCAACAAACTGTTAACTTTGAGGCAAGTCAAAATTCTGTAGAATTTTTTTCCCAAATAAAATAATCCACATTGTATTATGTAATTTCTTGTGTCAGGAAAAACATATTTCTGTGCATTAGTTTTAGCACTTTTTCAGTTGGGTCTAAATTATTTGTCAGTGCAGTATTCTTTTGGTTTGTGTGTGGTTATATCTTTTTCTTATTGAGAAGCAGTACTAAAACTTTCAAAAATTTTTTAGATGTTTTAATTTTCTATTTCTGTTTATATCTAAATTTCTTTTAAAATCTTTATAAAATATGTTTTTCATATAAATTTGTATACTTTTCTCTTATATTTGTACTTCTTTTTATTTTCATTTTTGGGGGAATTGGTACATACGGGCTGTGCTCAGACTTACTCCTGGCTCTGGGGCCAGGTATAGTTCTTAGCAGTATTCCAGGATTAAACGTGATGCTGGAAACTTAACTCAGGTAAAAAGCATGCAAGACGCAGGATCCCCCAGACCTTGCCTCCCGTGGCCATGCCTCTCTGCTCACTCCTCAATGGCCCTGCCCCTGTCCTGTAATCAGTTCACCCGGAGCACCACCAGTGTCCCAAGTGGTTACTGGGGGTGTTACCTGTATCTCAGGGGGCGTGGTCTCAAAAGGGGCGTTAGCCGCAGTTACTATTATTTTTTTAGCATAGTCTGTATAACCTGTTTCTTTAAAAAACACCCTGGCCATCTCAGTCTATGTCAAATAGTCCATTAGCTTATTCTAACCTCACAAAAACTATCAGTGAACAATAAAACCTCCACAAAACCTTTGTAAAGAGAGCATAGCCTTAAACCTTCACAGAGGGCCCACATAAATCAGGATGAGTGCCTGAGAGTAAGGAAGAATTCTAGAATAGGAACAAGGCTACCGTCATCAATTTAGCACAACCAGAGCCCTCCCTCCCCCTGCAGCAAGAGGGAATAGGGATAGACAATTAGAAGGTTCCAACTCTATACTTCCATAACAATATGAAGAAATAGTGGAAATCCCCTCCATGAAAAGAGAATGAAGAAAAGATTCCAGAAAACTCAACAGGGGCTACCCACATATACGGGCTTTCAGAAAAAGAATTCAGAGAGGACATCTTAAGGAGAGTCGACATATTCCAAGCAACCATGGAACAGACATCCAATAAATTAAGGGAGGATATAAATGAAGCATTGGATCAGTCCACCAAGAAAATGCGGGAAGAAATGAGAGCAGAAATTTCAAAGCTATGAAAGGAAGTCACACAAATAAAGGAATCAGTAGATGAATTAAAAATGTCAGTAGGTGCCCTCAACAGTAGAATGGCTACAGCCAAAGACAGAATCATCGAGCTTGAAGATGAGCTACACAAAGCTTACAGAAAACAACACATAATGGCAAAAGACCTCAAAATGGCTCTAGAGCAAATCAGAGTCCTAAGGGATGACCTCAAGAGGAACAACATAAGAATCACTGGAGTACCAGAAGCACAGGGAAGTAACCCAGTGAAAAAGCACAGTGCTTTTTTCATCATTGAACATCATTGCTAAGAAGTTCCCAGAGCTGGAGGAGGCAGGCATCCAGATCCAAGAAGCCGGAAGAGTACCAGCAAAAAGAGACCTGAATAAAAAGACTCCAAGGCATATCATAGTCAGAATGACAGATACTGTGGATAGAGATGCAATACTGCAAGCAGCAAGATCAAAGAAGGAAATCACATACAAAGGAGCACCCCTTAGATTCACAGCAGACCTATCAGAGGAAACCCTCCAAGCCCGAAGACAATGGTGGGACATAGTGAAAAAACTCAACAAAATGAACGCATCACCAAAAATACTTTATACAGCTAACCTCTCACTCAAAATCGAAGGAACCATACACTATTTCTCGGGTAAACAACAGCTCAGGAACTTCATACTCAAAACAAAACTTGAAAGAAGGACTAAATGAGCTATTGTAAGACAAGGAAGAACCCCACAAGAACAACAAACCCCTCAGAAAGATGACACAAAAACCCATGACAATAATCTCTCTCAATGTCAATGGCCTGAATACACCAATTAAGAGACACAGAGTGGCAAAATGGATCCAGAAACTAAACCCAATATTCTGCAGCCTGCAAGAAACACACCTGAACAGTCAGAACAAACACAGACTCAAAATCAAAGGATGGAAAACAATCCTGCAGGCAAACAACTCCCTCAAAAAAGCTGGGGTGGCCATACTAGTATCTGACAACATAGATTTCAGGCTGAAAAATATTAGAAGGAACAGCAAAGGACATTTTCTATTTATCAAGGGATATGTACAAGGAAGAAATCACACTCTTAAATGTATAGGCACCTAATGAACGACCGGATGAATACTTTTTTTAGATTAAAATTTTATTTTATTTTATTTTTTTAATTTATTTTTAATTAGTGAATTACTGTGAGGGTAAAGTTACAGATTTATACATTTTTGTGCTCATGTTTCCCCCATACAAAGTTCGAGAACCCATCCCTTCACCAGTGCCCATTCTCCACCACCAGTAAACCCAGCATCCCTCCCACCCTCCCCAGTCCCGTCTCCCCCCACCCACACTGCCACTATGGCAGAGTATTCCCTTTTGTTCTCTCTCTCTGATTAGGTGTTGTGGTTTGCAATAAAGGTATTGAGTGGCCATTGTGTTCAGTCTCTAGTCTACATTCGGCACGCGTCACCCTTCCCCCATATGACCTCCGACCACATTTTACTTGGTGTTCCCTTCTCTGAGTTGCGACCGGCTGAATACTTAAAACAACTCCTAAAAGATTTTAAAGAGGACATCGCTAGCAGCACAATCATAGTTGGAGACTTCAATACCGACTTATCACCTCTGGATAGATCGACAAAAACAAAACTCAGCAAGGAAACACTGACTCTAAAAGAAGAAATGGAAGAGAGAGGCCGAATAGACGTATTTAGGCTTTACACCTCTGTAAAGAAAAAATGCACATTTTTTCTCAGTGCACATGGATCATTTTCCAAAATAAACCATGTACTGGGCCACAAAACATACCTCAATAGAATCGGAAAAATAGAAATTGTATCAGCCATCTTTTCAGACCACGATGTGCTGAAGATAGAAGCTAATCACACACAGACACGGAGAACCAAAGCAAACACCTGGAAATTAAACAGCTCAGTGTTGAATAATGAGTGGGTCAGGAAGGAAATCAAAGAAGAAACCAAGAGATACCTCGAAACAAATGAGAATGAAGACACGAGCTACCAAAACCTATGGGGCACAGCTAGAGCCATATTAAGGGGAAAATTTATAGCTTTGCAAGCATTACTTAGGAAGGAAGAAAGGGCCTACATAGATAGCGTGGCTTTACAGCTCAAGGTCTTAAAAAAAGACCAGCAAAAGGAACCCAAACCAGACTGAAGGAAAGATATAATAAAAAGTAGAGCAGAAATTAATGACATGGAAACCCAGAAAACAATCTGAAAGGTCAATGAAACCAAGAGCTGGTTCTTTGAGAAAATGAACAAGATTGATAAACCACTAGCAAAACTCACACAAAAAGAGAGAGAAAGAACCCTAATAAACCAAATCAGAAATGAAAAGGGGGCCATCACGACAGAAACCAAAGAGATTCAAAAGATTATCAGAGACTACTTTGAAAGTCTGTATGCCACGAAATAAGAGAACCTAAAAGAAATGGATGAATTCCTTGATTCCCACAATCTCCCAATACTGAATCAAAAAGACCAAGAATACCTGAATAGACCCATTAATATCAAGGAAATCGAAACTGGAATCAAAAGTCTCTCCAAAAACAAAAGCCCAGGTCCAGATGGATTCACTGGCGAATTCTTCCAAACATTCAAAGAATACTTGTTGCCAGTTCTTCTTAAGCTCTTCCAGGAAATTGAAAAAGCAGGAACTCTCCCAAACAGTTTCTATGAGGCACATATCTCCTTAATACCAAAAGAAAACAAAGACACCACTAACAAAGAAAACTATAGACCAATATCCCTGATGAATACTAGTGCGAAGATCCTCAACAAAATATTAGCAAATAGAATCCAACAGCTCATCAAAAAGGTCATACACCATGAACAAGTGGGATTCATCCCGGGGATGCAAGGATGGCTTAACTTTCAGAAATCAGTCAACATAATCCATCATATCAATAAAAGTAAAGATAAAAACCATATGATCATATCAACAGAAGCAGAAAAAGCATTTGACAAGATCCTACATCCATTCATGATGATAACTCTCACCAAAATGGGTTTTGGAGGAACTTTCCTCAAGATAGTCAAAGCCATCTATCACAAACCTATGGCAAACATTATCCTCAATGGGGAAAAGCTGAGGGCCTTTCCTCTAAGATCAGGGAGAAGACAAGGATGCCCACTGTCACCACTTCTCTTCAATATAGTACTGGAATTACTTGCAATAGCTGTTAAGCAAGAAAAAGATATTAAGGGCATCCAGATAGGAAAAGAAGAAATCAAACTCTCACCATCAAAATCTCACTATTTTCAGATGACATAATCCTATATCTAGAGAAGCCTAAAACCTCTACTAAGAAACTCTTAGAAACAATAAACTTGTACAGTAAAGTTTCAGGCTATAAAATCAATACCCAAAAATCCATGGCCTTCCTATTTTCAAATAATGAGATAGAGGAAAGGAATATGAAAAAAGCAATCCCATTTGCAATCGTGCCCCAGAAAATCAAGTACCTCAGAATCAGCTTAACTAAAGAAATAAAGGACCTCTATAAAGAAAACTATAAGATACTACTCCATGAAATAAAAGAGGACATGAGGAAATGGAAACATGTCCCCTGCTCATGGATAGGGAGAATCAACATTGTCAAAATGGCAATACTCCCCAAAGCATTATACAGATTCAATGTGATCCCTATAAAAATACCCATGAAATTCTTCAAAGAAATGAATCAAGCAATCTTGAAATTCATATGGAACAACAAATGCCCACTGATAACTAAAACAATTCTTGGGAAAAAGATGATGGGAGGCATCACTCTATCCAACCTTAAACTTTACTACAAAGCGGTAACACTCAAAACAGGATGGTACTGGAACAAAGGCAGAGCCGCAAACCAGTGGAACAGGGTGGAATATCCCTATGCACAACCTCAAATGTATGATCATCTAATCTTTGATAAGGGAGCAAGAAATGTGGAGTGGAGCAAGGAAAGCCTCTTTAACAAATGGTGCTGGCATAATTGGACAGCCCCATGCAAAAGAATGGGCTTAGACCTCAACCTGACACCATGCACAAAAGTCAGGTCAAAATGGATTAAAGACCTAAACATCAGACCACAATCCATAATGTACATTGAAGACAAGGTCGGCAAAACTCTCCATGATACTGGACCAAAATACAAAGATAATCTACAGAATGGGAAAGGATATTCACCCAATACCAATCTGATAAGGGGTTAATATCAAGGGTATACAAGGCACTGGTTGAACTCTACAAGAAGAAAACATTCAACCCTATCAGAAAATGGGGCGAAGAAATGAACAGAAACTTTCTCATGGAAAAAATCCGAATGGCCAAAAGGCACATGAAAAAATGCTCTTCATCACTAATCATCAGGGAGATGCAGATCAAAATAACTATGAGATACCACCTCACACCACAGAGACTGACACACATCCAAAAGAGCAAAAGCAACCTCTATTGTCATGGACGTGGGGAGAAAGGAACTCTCTACACTGCTGGTTGGAATGCTGACTGGTTCAGCCCTTTTGGAAAACAATATGGACGCTTCTCAAAATATTAGAAATTGAGCTCCCACTTGACTTATCAATACCACAGGGAATATATCCTAGAGAGGCAAAAAAGTATAGTTGAAATAACATTTGCACTTGTATGTTCATTGCAGCACTGTTTACAATAGCCAGAATCTGGAAAAAACCTAAGTGCCTGAGAACAGATGACTGGTTAAAGAAACTGTGGTACAGCTACATATACACAATGGAATACTATGCAGCTGTTAGAAAAGATGAAGTCATGACCCTTGCATATATGTGGATCAACATGGAAAGTATCATGCTAAGCGAAATAAGTCAGAAAGAGAGAGACAGACATAGAAAGATTGCACTCATCTGTGAAATATAAAATACCAGAATGGGAGACTAACACCCAAAAATAGTAGAGATAAGTACCGGGAGGTTTGCCTCAATGGCTTGGAAGCTGGCCTCACATGCGTGAGGAAATGGCAACTCAGATAGAGAAGGGAACACCAAGTAAAGTGTGGTTGGAGGACCCGCTTGCTATGGGAGATGCATGCTGGGAGTGGACTATGGATTGAACACAATGGCCAGCCACTCAATACCTCTATTGCAAACCACAACACTCAAAAAGAGAGAGAGAACAAAAGGGAATGCCCTGCCACAGAGGTGGAGGGGGTATGGAATGAGGGTGAGTGGGAGGGATACTGGGACTATTGGTGGTGGTGAATGGGCACTGGTGGAGGGATGGGTACTCGAGCATTGTATGACTGAAATACAAGCACAAAAATATGTAAATCTGTTACTGTACTGTCGTGGTAATTCACTACTTTAAAAATTATTGATTTAAAGATGAAATCAAAGAAATAAAATTATACCTCAAGACTCATGAAATGAAAATAAAACAATAGACCTTGATATAGCAAAATTAATATTAAGTGGAAAGTTGCTAGAAATATAGACTTTATAAGAAAATGAAAAAAGGCCTTGGAAAAATAAGCCACTGAACATCTGGAGAACCTAAAAAAAGGCCCAAAATAATAGAAAAAAATGAATAATTAAAGTCAAAGCAGAAATCAATGATATTGAAAATCAAGAACTTAATGGTGAATGAAATCAGGAGCTGTTTTAAATTTTTTAATAAATAAGATTCACAAACTTATTTATTTAAAAGCTAACATAGAGGAAAAGAGAAGTTTCAAATAAACTGAATCAGAGAAAAAGGAAAATATTACAAAGCTAAAACAATTGAGATATATGAAGATTGTATGAGTATAAAGACCAATTTTATTTAACTAATTTGGAGAAATTAGATGTAAAGGAAGAATTTTTTTGTTTTTCTTTTTGGGTCACACCCAGCAATGCTCAGGGATTACTTCTGGTCATGAACTCAGGAATTACTTTTGGCAGTGTTCTGGGGACCATATGGGATGCTGAGAATCAAACCCAGGTCAGCCGCGTGCAAAGCAAACGCCCTACCCACTGTGCTATCACTCTAGCCCCAAGAAGAATTCTTATGGGTATGACATCCTAAGATTGAATCATAACAAAGTAGAAAACATTAGCAGATCAATCATGAATAAAATAACTGAATTGTTATTCAAAATATCCACAATAACAACAACAAAGGTCTAGATGGTTTCATTATTGAGTTCCTTTAGTCCTTCAAAAAAGACTTCCTGCTCATACTTCTCAAACTCTTTCAAAACAATAAAGGAACTAGGAAACTTTCCTAACATCTTCTACAAAGATACTGCCAAAATACCGAAAGATAAGCATAATTTAAAAAGAAAACTACAGACTGATATTCCTAACAAACATCGATGCAAAGAATCTCATAAAAATATTAGTGAACAAAACCAAGTAATATATCAAAAATACAACACATTAGAATCAAGTGCTACTAATTTCAGGGATTCTAGGATAGGTTCATATATCAGTGACTGTATTGCACACTGTCAATAAAAGAGGACATAACAATCATATGACCACATAAATTGATACTGAGAAAGATATTGGCAATGTTCAATATTCATTCAACAAAACAGGGATAAAAATAATTTTTGATAATATTGGCCATTTACAATGAACCCAAAATCAATATGAGACTCAGTTGCAAAAACCTGAAAGTTGAAAATATTATCTGGCTCAAAGTCTGATAATAGTGTGAAGATTCTTTAAAAGTCTGTGTCCTAATGAATCAGTGATCACATTTCTTGCTGTCAATATCAAGAATACAAAAACAAAAATTAATCTGAAAAGTTCTATGTTTCTACTAGGTTCTCCAACATAAGTGAACAAAGTTGCTTATAGGAAGAGCTCATGATGTTTTGGATTTCTGTGAGTTCGCTTGTAATTCCTCCCCTTTCATTTCCCATTCAATTTATTTGAATACTGTCTTTTTTCCCTTCTTATGAGTGTATCCAAAGGTTTGCCTCTATTATTTATTATATTGAAGGATTAGTTTCTGGTTTCATTGAAATTCTATATTGTTTTCTTTGTGGAGAAGGGAGGCCGGCTGCCCTGCCCCAAGATGTGCCCACCCGCCATGTTTCGGCTCATGGAGCAGTGCTGGGCCTAGGAGCCCGGCAAAGGCCCAGCGTTAGCTCTCTCTCCCAGGAGCTGCAGAGCATCCGGAAGCAGCATCGCTGAGCAGGACTCCGGCCACAGGCGTGCAGGAGCGCAGCTCGGGTCAGCTCCTGTCCTGGGGGGACAGGGGCTCACACGTGGAAATAATACAACCACTCATACCACAGGTGCCATGGTTACGTGTGCTGCTCTGAAGGGCCATGAAGAGACCAGGTTGGGGTCCTGAGTTCTGGGACCAAGGCGCAGGTTGGGGGATCCTGGAGCTGTCGCATTGGAGGTCTGGCGTTCCATAAGGGAACCTCTCAATGCACACCAGCACCACACCTGCTCAGCCCAGTGGCAGGGAGAGAGGAGACCAGCTCTCAAGAGGAGTTTGGTTACAATGGGGCTGCTAAGTGAACCCCCTGAAATCTCAGGGAAGCTGTCGGAGCAGTCACAGTGTAAGCAGAAGGTGTCAGGAAACTGGGTGGAACTAGCAGTGGAGACAAAGTGGTAGAAGTCAGAGGCCCGACAGCTGGCCCTCAGGGAAAGTCAGACAGACCACATATGGACAGAGCAATAGCAGTGGGTAGGGCATATGCCTTGCACGCAACGAGTTGATTGCTCTCTCCCTCTCGGAGAGCCTGGCAAGCTACTGAGACTATCCTGCCAGCAGGCACGGCAGAGCCTGGCAAGTTATCGTGGTGTATTCAATATGCCAAAAACAGTAACAACAAGTCTCACAATGGAGATGTTACTGATGGCTGCTCAGCCAAATTGATGGAAAATGGGAAAGACAGTGCAGACAGTGCAGTGACAGTTTCTATATCATTGATTTCTGCTTTGGTTTTTATTATTTCCTTCTTTCTCCTGGTCTTTGGATTTATTTGTTGTTGGCTCTCCAGATGATTGAGATGTGGATTTAGGTTGCTGGTTTTATCTTTTCCTTCTTTCATAACGTAGGACTGTATTGCTATGAGTTTTCCTCCAAGTGCAGCTCTTTCTGTGTCCCATAGATGTTGATAATTTGTTCCTTTTTTTTTTTGTGCTTTTTTGGTCACACCTGGCGATGCACAGGGGTTACTCCTGGCTCTGCACTCAAGAATCACTCCTGGCGGTGTCCAGGGGACCATATGGAATGCTGGGAATTGAACTCAGGTCAGCCGTGTGCAAGGCAAATGCCCTACCTGCTGTGCTATTGTTCCAGCCCCAATAATTTGTTTCTTTATTGTCATTTGTCCAAGGAATTTTTTTTATTTCTCCCTCGATTTTCTCTTTGATCCAACAGTTATTTAGTAGCTTGTTGTTCAGTCTCTAAATGTTAATCTTTCTCCTCTCTGTAGCATTGTGATCTGATAGTATGATACTTGATATGATTTTTATTTTTTCTCCTAAAACTGAATTAAGAGGAAATAGAAAGGCTAAACAGGCTAATCACAAGTAAGAAAATTAAAAGACTAATCAAGAATCTCCTTCCCCAAAAATAAAAGTCCTGGTTCAGAGGGCTTACTGGTGAGTTCTATCAAAACTTCCGAGAGGAACTATTGCCACTGGTCCTTATGGTCTTCCAAAATATCAAAGAAACAGGGAGTCTTCCTAACACCTTATATAATGTGAACTCCACACTGATACCCAAAGCAGACAAACACTTCTAAAAAAGTAAACTTGAGACCAGTTTCTTTCATAAATATAGATGAAAGCATCCTCAAAAAAAAATCTTAGCAAACTGAGTCAACAGAATATAAAAAAATTATACATCATGATTAAGTGAAATTTATCTCAGGTATACAATGTTGTGTCACAAATCAATTGAGGTATTAAAATATAACTAGTCAAAGGAAAGGTAAAAATCATATGATAGTATCAATCAATGCAGAGAAAACTTCTGACAAGATACCACAACTGTTTATGTTAAAAAGCCTTGAAAAAATAGGAGTGGAAGAAACCTTCCTCAAGATAGTAAAAGACAAGCAGAAGTGCTATTTGCACTTCTATGTTCATTGCAACACTATTCACAATAGCCAGAATTGGGAAATCACCCGAGTACCTGAGAACAGATGACTGGTTAAAGAAACTATGGTAATCTACACAATGGAATATAATGCAGCTATAAAGTTCTTAAGTTTGCTTATATATGGATAAACATGGAGAGAGTATAATGCTGAGAGAAATGAATCAGAAGGAGAGGGATAGACATAGAATGATTAGACTCATTTGTGGCATATAAAAATACATAATATGAGACTAACACCCAAAGACAGTAGGAACAAGGGCCAGGAGGATTGGTCTAAGGTTAGAAACCTACTCAAGTGCTGAGAGAGAAGGCATTTGGGAGAGAGATGGGACCACTATGACAAAGGTATTAAGAAATGATCCCTCTGGATAAGAACTGCATGCTGAAAATAGGTAAAAGAACAAACATGATAACTTTTTAGTACCTGTATTGAAAACCATAATGCCCAAAAGGAGAGAGAGTGAAAGATATAGAGAAGAAAAATGGGTGCTACAGAGGCAGATTGGGGGGGTCAGTGGTGGGAGGGAAACTTAGAATATTTGTGGTGAGAAATGTACATTGGTGGAGGTGTTGGAAGAACATATGACTGAAACTTGACCATTAACAGCTTTTTAACTCTGTATCTCACAGTGTTCAATTAAAAAAATTCAATCTATAACAAGTCCACAGCAAATAATATTCTTTTTTTTTGCTTTTTGGGTCACACCCAGCAATGCACAGGGGTTACTCCTGGCTCTTCACTCAGGAATTACTCCTGGTGGTGCTGGGGGACCATATGGGATGCTGGGAATCAAACCCAGGTCGACAGCGTGCAAGGCAAATGACCCAGCCACTGTGCTATCACTCCAGCCCCGCAAATAATATTCTTAGTGGTGAATAACTGAAAGCATTTTCTCTGAGATTTGGTACAAGGCAAGAATATCCATTGTATCCCATCTTATTCAACATTGTATTAAAAGTCCTTGCAATAGAAATCAGGCAAGAAAAAGAAACCAAAGGAGTCCAAATTGGAAAAGGAGTCAAATGATCTCTTTGCAGATGCATGGACGACCCAAAAAATCCTCAAAATACTTCTAGAAACAATAAACCAATGCAGTAAAGTTACTGGTAACAAAGTCAATACACAAAAAAAATTGCTCACCCTCTAATATACAAATAATGAATCAGAGGAGGAAAAGATCAAAGAATCTATCCCATTCAAAATAGTGTCCAAGGGGCTGGAGAGATAGCACAGCGGGTAGGGCGTTTGCCTTGCACGCGGCCGACCCGGGTTCAAATCCCAGCATCCCATATGGTCCCCTGAGCACCGCCAGGGGTAATTCCTGAGTGCAGAGCCAGGAGTAACCCCTGTGCATCGCCAGGTGTGACCCAAAAAAAAAAAAAAAAAAAAGCAAAATAGTGTCCAAGAACAAAATATAACTAGGAATAAACTTAACAAAAGAAGTGGAGGTAAATTCCATGAAAATTTCAAAACACTTTAAAAAATACATATAAAAATACTTTAAAGATGAAAAAAAATTTATGCTCTTGGTTTGGAAGAATTAATATTGTCAAAATGACCAGCTTACTTAGACTGCTATATAGATTCAATGCAATCCCTATCCAAATTTAGATGACCTTTTTCAAGGAGTCATAAGAGTCCATAATAAAGTTTGTAGAGAATCACAAAAGACCCCGAATAGCAAAAACCATACTGAAAAACAAGAAACTAGGGGGTATATCATTAGCTAACTTGAAACTATATAAGTTCTCATGATCAACATATGATATTAGAATAAGGACAGACTGGCTAACAATGGGCCACAATAGAATATCTAAGAACAGATGCCCACATATATGGCCTGCTAATTTTTTACAAAGTGCTGAGAGCATGAAATGGAGTAAAGACAGCCTCTTTACCAAATGGTACTGGCAAAACTGGATGTTGCAAAGTTTACAATAAAAAGAGAAAAGGAGTTGGGGTGGTGGGCCCATGCACAGGTAGGACACAGAATGTTCAGTGGCCAAGAGGCACCTCCCCAGGCCGGAGGAAGGGCGAAGGATGGGTGATGGATGGAGGAGCAGAAACTGGGCCAGGGCTGGTTAGCAGTCAGTTTATTTCTCTCTTCTCCCGGGCATTGTCTGATCTTTCCCTTTATGGGGCAGTCATAGTCATCATACTGGCCATAGTGCCAGTCATCAGAGTTCCATCATCCTAGTCTCCTGCTCAGACCTCAAAGTCTCAGTTCTCCTCCTCATCTTCAACATCTTGTCATCATCGTTGTTGTCGACCTTCTCATCTTCAACATCTAGTCCTCAGCATCTAGTCTTCATCGCCAGCATCTAGTCTTCATCTCCTTCCTCACTTTCTCCTCAACATCAAATCTCAGAGTTTCATTTCAGAGTTTAGTTTAGTTCGAGTCTCATCCCCAGCATCTTCAATAATTCTCTCTTCAGCAACTCCCCTACACGTCTTACAACCAGTCCAGTCTGACCATCCATCTCCCAACAATTCTAGTCTGACTCCCAGTCTCTCTACAATTCTAGTCTGACCCCCATTACCCCTTACAGCACAGTTATATAGGAACCATTTAGGGTGGGGATACAAAGAGAGGTAAAGGACACTCCTTCTCAAGGACAAAATCTCATCTAAGGAGATTACTCAAGATTATTAGGACACCTGCCCAAGGGTGGGATTCTACCCAGGGTGTATTTCTTTCTTCTTTCCTCAGCTAGTAACCCATTTAAACAGTCATGGTAAAATTATTTCCTGTAATATTTCTAGCAATGTCATTTCTAGCAATGTATAAGCACAGTAAGATATATACTAAGCCTAAAGTTTGGCTCTTCCTGGGCACATCTCACTATATATTCCAGACTACAGTCCTCAGGCCAGGTTAGTCTTTCCTAACCCCAGCAGGGTCCTTATTCAGTTACTACATTTGGGGTCATGACAGAGTTTGTTCATGACCATGCTCTTAACTTATAGTTAACTGTTATGGTGCTTGACCTGGCTCATTTCGAAATAGGGTAGCTCACAGCTTGCCCTGGGTCCATCCAGTCCCTTTGTCAGGACCCTGCTCTTCAAGTGATAGAAGCTAAGGCAGCTGAGGTTTAAGTCAAGTAAATACAAATGGCCAGGAGTAAATATTATTTTGGAGTCAATTAACTCCAACTCCCATTGTTACATAGCATAGCATCAACTGTCTTCCTGTGCCTATACAAAAAAAGCATTGCTAAATAAGCCATAAAAATGACATACAGGAAAGAGAAAGGTAATATAGAATTATTAGTGCCTGGTGGAATTGGGTGTGCCTCAGTTGCACTGTTGTGGGAGTGACTCAATAAACCTTAAGCTCCCTGCAGAAGCATCAAGGACAACCCAGTATTATCCAACAGGATACCACATGCAAAATGTTAAAACTGGAGATACATATCTCGCACCCTTTTAACTCAAAAGTCAATTCAAAGTGGACCAAAGCCCTTTAGATCAGATCAAAAATACACTGAGTAATATGTAGGCAGAACGCTCCAAGATCTGGATCTAAAAGATATCTTCAATAATGCAAAGCCATTGGCAAAAGCAACAGAATAAAAAATAAACAAATAAGACTTCATCAAAGAGTTTCTCCAAGGCAAAAGAAACACAGACTGAAACTGAAATCTAATTAAATAGGAGAAAATATTTGAGGTCAACATATCAGGTAAAGGGTTATATCCAGGATATATAAAGCAGTCCCAAAGATCAGCAATACAAAAATGTAAAAAAACCCATAAAAATTGAGAAGAAATGAACAGGGACTTCTCTAAGGAAGTCCAACAGATAGCCAATAGGAGCATAAATAATTCTCACCAGCACTTATAATTAGGATAATCCAAATCAAGATGACAATGAGATACCATCTCACATCAGTGAGTATGGCACATATCAAAAATAAGGGAGCAATATGCGTTGGTGTGGGTATGGTAAAGTAGGAATCCTCATCCACTACTGGTGGGAATGCTATCTGATCCAAACCCTATGTAAAACAGTATGGAGGGTTCTTGGTAAACTTCCCTTATGACCCACTTTTGGGTGTCTACTTCCAAGACAGGAAAACATTTATTCAAAAGGATATACGTAAAACACTGTTTGCTGAAGCACTCAGTACAATAGCTAAGACTTATATTCACCCTAGATGTCTAACAACAGATCAGTAGATCATGAAGATGGGATACATGTATGTAATGGAATACTACACACACAGCTCTGAGGAATGATGAAATCATGTGATTTGCTGCAACATGGATGGAACTGGAAGATACTATGTTAAATGAAGTAAGACAGAGAAGGAAAAACACATGATATCACTGATACGTGGTATTTAGTGGTATAAGGAAATCCAATAGATTAAAGTGGGGATGTCTATACCCTTGGCACCAGAGTATAGGGAAGAGAAGAAAGAGGAGATAGATGGGAAGTAACGGGGGCTGGGGGTCAAGGGGCTTCAAGAGTCTAGTCCTTAAAACACTGGTGGTTTTAAGGAAAGAGAGTTAAATATTCAAACCACAGATTCAGCAAGACTGAAATTTCGAGACACAAACTTTAATAACCAAATTTAAAAGGCGCCAACCAAGCAAGTTGGGTCTGGGTGGGTGGAGGGTAGAAATGGGAATCTTTAAACACTGGGAAGTTGACACTGGTAGGGTACTGGCAATGGGATATTTTGTCAAAAACCCAACTATGAAGAATCTTGTAATTAACGGTGCTTTACTGAAATAAAAGTTGGGGAAAAGAAGAAAAGTTTTATGCTAACATAGACTCATTGCAGTGCTTAATATAATAGAATATGGAAGCAAATGAAGTATCCAATGACAGAAGAATGGTAGTGAAGTTATACACACAATAAAATACTATGCTGCTATAAGAATATATGTTCTAATTTATTGCATCTTCAATGAAACTAACATTTTATGTGACTAAAATATTTATCATACCTGAGTTTAAGATGTTCCATTTTTATTATCTAACAGTGGTTTTTTGAAAATGAAAAATATTCTATTTTTTGTGATCATAAGAACCAAAATGCTTAAAAATTTTTTAAAAATATAACTTCAAACTCTAAGAAAAATTAGAGTTAAAAGAAGGGAAGGGGAAAATGGAGTGGGTATGTTTACAAAAAGTGAACAAATGCAAGGTGAAGATTAGAATCAGACTATCAGTGGTGAAGTTAATGTAATAAATACATCTGTTTATTTCTTGTGATACACACCAAAATCTTAGATAATTTTAAAATGTAGTTACTTTAAACTAATAAAAAAGTGTGAGTTTTTTTCTGTCTGGGAATTTATTGTACTTCAGTCAAATTTTATCATTACTCAAAAATAATGATATTAGTCTTTCTTCATCTGTTGAAATTATAATTTGTAGAATGGTAAATTATTTTAATTTTTATTCGTTCCAAAAGAAATACTGTATATATACACTTTGTACTACATATATATGTCTATATATATATATGTTTGTTTGTATGTGTGTGTGTGTGTGTGTGTGTGTGTGTGTGTACATCCCTGGCATTGACAATTTTTTCTTTCTTTATTTTTATTTTAGCATATGTTTGACCTAAAACATAAAATTAAATTGCTCTGGATATGAGGCACTCTTAATCATTATTTATAAATATAACTAAATATAACTAAATCCAAGCAGTACATACTCATTCATTGTGGTAAATATGATGAATTATTTTAATAATTAATTTGATATTAAGTGAACTGATAGCACAGCAGGTAGGGCATTTGCCTTGCACACGGCCAACTCAGATTTGATTCCTCCACCCCTCTCAGAGAGCCCGGCAAGCTACCGAGAGTATCCTGCCCACACGGCAGAGCCTGGCAAGCTATTCGTGGTGTATTTGATATGCCAGAAACAGTAACAAGTCTCACAATGGATACCTTACTGGTGCCTGCTCGAACAAATTGATGAACAACAAGACAATGCAGTGCTACAGATATTAAGTATTAAAATAATTGCATTTAAGTACCATAATATTTAACTTTATTCTAGATTTAAGTTATTTTATTAAGACACCTGGCTCACAAAGTTATTTGAGTTTTAGACATGCAATCTTCCAGTACTAATCCCTTCACCACTGTCAACTTCCCTCCACTCATGTCCCCAGGTTCCCTTGCACCACCACCCCCGCTTGCCACCTTGACACCTAGATTTTTAAGCTTGGTTCTTGATGCTTGAATTTTGTTTTTCAGTGTTGGTGACCGTGTTTTGTACATTTATCTATACCACTTCTCTATACCAACAGATGAGCCCAAATCCCCTTGACCCTGCCCTCCATTGCTTTCTCGATCTTCTTAATCTCCTACCCCTCAATTTTTTGCTTCTTTGTCTTTTTGTCTATATTGTAGGCCCAAGGGTGATCTAGGCATAATCCCCCAACTCTGCTTTACTATATTGCATTCCATCATCCATTTATTGTGAATACTACATATAAATCATATCATCCAGTGTTTGCCCTTCTACTTCTGACTTACTTCACCTAATGCAGTATTATCTATGAAGCAGCAAATTGCATGATTTAATTGTTCCTTGTAGCACTGCAGTATTCTATTGTACACATATTCTGTGTCTTCATGGTCATTCATCTATGCTTGAATGATGATATCTTATGGTCATCTTGATTTAGATTTCCCTAAGCTTAAGTAATGATGATGATGAGTATTCCTCTCCCCAATTTTGTAGGGTTTTTTGGATTTTTTTTTTTTTTGCTTATTGGGTCACATCCAGCGATGCACAGGGGTTACTCCTGGCTCTGCACTCAGGAATCACCCCTGGCGGTGCTCAGGGGACCATATGGGATGCTGGGAATCGAACCCGGGTCGGCCGCGTGCAAGGCAAATGCCCTACCACTGTGCTATTGCTCCAGCCCCCTTTTTGGATTTTTTTCTTCTTGTTGTTGATCTTTTTGAATACTTTATATATCCTGGATATCAACCCTTTGATGTGTTAAATGAATATATTTTTTTGCATTCAGTTAGCAGTCTCATAGATTTAGTCTATATTTCTTTTGCTACACAAAAACTCTTCTTGATTTTATGTAGTCCCATTTGTGTAGGATAACATTGGTTTATCCAAGAATAACATTGGGTTACATGGGCAAGCTCCCCATGATATATTCAATATGCTAAATACAGTAACAATAACAGTTTCATTCCCCTGACTCTGAAAGAGCCTGCAATTGTTAAGAAAGATGAGTTAGAAAAGGCTGCTAAAATCTCGGCTTGAATGAATGGAGATGTTACTGGTGCCCACTTGAGTAAATCGATGAACACTGGGATGACAGTGATACAGTGATATAGTGAACATTAGCTTTGTCCTTTCAGCCTTGTCGCAGGGAACTTAGGTTTATCAGGTTACAACCATCACAGTACTCCTGAGTCACTCCCATTCCTTTATTTATCTGTAAACTCTTCGCAGTGCCCTCCTCCCCAACCAGTTAATCACCTTTTCTCTAATCAGATTCTGTTATCTTGTAAGACCAGATCCTTCTAAGGACACTGAACTTGTATTGTAAGTTATGTCTTTTGCATAGTATACCTTAAAGCAATGTCCTTTCTGTGTGGACAGAGAAAGACAGTTAATATTATGCTTTCGTAACTTGGGTTTTAATTGACTCCAATCATATTTACTCCTGGGCTTATGCTTTCTCTACTCAGTTGCTCTTAGTTCCTAGCACCCAAAAAGCAGGGTCCTAATGAGGGACTGAATGGACCCAGGGCAAGCTGTGAGCTACCCTGGCATCAAAATACTCAATTATAAGTTGAGAGAATGGTTATGGACAAATGCTGTCTTGATCCAAAAATAACAATGAGAGTAGGACCCTGCTGGGTTAGGAAGACTAACCTGACCCGAGGACTATTATCTAGAAGATATAGTGAGATGTCCTCAGGAAGAAGCAAATGTTAAGTTTGATATATCTCTTACTGTGCTCATACAGAATGACATTGCTAGAAATATTAAAAATAAATTTACTACAACTATGTAAGAGGATTACTAGCTGAGGGAAAAAGAAAGCGGCACACTCTGGATGGGACCCCACCCTTAAGCAGATCTCCTAGTAGTCCGGAGTAGTCTACTGAGATGAAATTTTATCCTTGAGTTTAGCTCCTGGAGCAGTGGCCTTACCTCTCTTTGTTGACTTATTAATGTTCAACCCCACCTTTTTATCACCACCCTATGTGATTGCTATATAAGCTGACAGTAAGAGCAAAGGGGGTCAAAGTCAGAATCCAGAAAGTCAGAATAAGAATCAGGGGTTCTGGGATCTAGGAATGAGGGGTTAGGAAGGAAGAGTGTGTGATATGGAAGACGAGAAATTGAATAAATGACAACTAATCAGCAAATAGCTTGGTCCCCGTTCTTCCTTCGCCTGCCCATCACCAATAGCTGTCCCGATCCAGCCCATACACAGAGGCTTGAGAGCACAGAATGCAAGCAGTGAGAGAGCCACCCGGAGAGCCTGAACACAGCCCCTTCCACGCATGTATATATTTTACACATTTGCTTATTTTTTTTATTTGTTTTCTTTGCCAATGGCTGTGGCTAGGCTCCGGAGGTCTTCAACTGCCGGGAACTCTCCTTGGGGTGGGGTGGGAAGCTGGAGCCTGACATTTTTTTAAATTTAATTTTTGTAAAGTAGTTCACAATATTTGATTACACTTAATAGTCAAACACCAATCTCGCCATCATTATACCTTCCCACGCCATATTTAGATGTTTTCATCACAAACTCCAACTCCTGCCACAAAACAGAACCAAAATAATTTATTTTGTATTGTTTGTTATGAACAAACTGCTGAAAATGCTTCAAAAACTTCCCTTAGACAAGAGTGTGTGAAGATTGTTGTATTTCACCCAGAGGCCATAAAGCCCTTTTATAAGAGATTACTAATATGATGTTAAGGGTTGAGCCTTGTGTGCTTATATATATATATATATATCTATGTATCTATATCTATATCTATGTATCTATGTATCTATCTATCTGTAAAAATATATTTCCCTCTAAGATTGGTTGCCATTTACTTTAAACCCCACCAAATGTGATGTGCTACTTTTGGAATATGAGTGTTGTGAGGTATGCGATGTCTCCATGTGGTCCAGAGATAAGTTTACTCATGTGTGAGGCTTGGCCTGAGCGTGTAGAGAGCGACTGTGAGTGTGGCAGAGGTTGAGTTCTGGAGGTTTTTGGCTGCCATGGCTGTGTCCCTTGGAGCGGAACCTCTGGGGTGCCCTAAATGAAACATCCTGGCGTGGGGTCCAGTGGCATGGCCATGGTGAGTCGTTTTGTGCTCTCTTCCAAGAGAGTATAATGACTCTCTGAATCATGTCCATTGATGAGATTACCTGGCAAAAGCCAAAGGTGGCTTGTGGGTATGACTTCCAAGTTGTCAGAAATGGGGACATGGATGGCAGTTCTGTTAAAACTGGAGTTTTCAGTCACAAGTCCTGCATACCTAAGTTCTCTGTGATTTCATTCATGGATGAGGCTTGCCTGGAGTATGTGGAGAGATGGAATTTTTGATTCAAACTAATAACAGTTTTTTTTCTGGTTTTATTTACTGTTTCTAGTTTCCATCATTTTCATATCAACCATCCACACGATAAAAAATTCTACAGGACACAAATTATTCACACTTAAAATTCATGGATAATTCAATAACTAGTAAAGAAGAAATCTTTACATCTACATACATGCATCTATAGTGAAAGATTAGGAAACTATCACTGTACCACTGTCATTCCATTGTTCACTGATTTACTCAAGCGGGAGCCAGTAATGTCTCCATTCATCCCAGCCCTGAGATTTTATTTTATTTATTAATTTAATTTTTTTATTTTATTGAATCACCATGTGGAAAGTTACAAAGCTTTCAGGCTTAAGTCTCAGTTATACAATGCTCAAACACCCATCCCTTCACCAGTGCACATATTCCACCACCAAGAACCACAGTAAACCTCCCTCCCACTCCCCACGCCCCCAGCCCTCCACCCCGCCTGTGTAGCTGATAAATTTCTCTTTACTTTGATTACATTCAATTTTTCAACAAAAAACTCACTAATATTGTTTGGAGTCCCCCCCTTCTGAAAGTCGGACCTGCTGGAAAAGAAGCATTTGATAATTTGTTTTCCATTGCTGAGAATGAAGAGATATCAGGTCGTGTGGCCACATGAGCGGCTGTGAGATTTTGGATTTCTGTATTTTAGTATTTTAGCAACTAAGTCCAGAGAAATTTCTACCAGAAGCTGCATCATTGCAAGCTCGTACCGCTCTGCACTCATATTCCATATATGAGTGCAATCATTCTATGTCTGTCTCTTTCTTTCTGACTCATTTCACTCAACATGATACTTTCCATGTTAATCCACTTATATGCAAATTTCATGACTTCATCTTTTCTAACAGCTGTGTAGTATTCCATTGTGTAGATGCACCAAAGTTTCTTTAACCAGTCATCTGTTTTGGGGCATTCTGGTTTTTTCCAGATTGTGACTACTGTAAACAGTGCTGCAATGAACATAGAAATGCAGATGTCATTTCTACTATACCTTTTTGCTTCTCTGGGATATATTCCCAGGAGTGGTATTGCTGGGTGAAATGGAAGCTCAATTTCTAATTTTTTGAGAATTTTCCATATTGCTTTCCAAAAGGGCTGAACCAGTCGACATTCCCACCAGCAGTGAAAGAGAGTCCCTTTCTCACCACATCCACGCCAACACTGGTTGCTTTTGTTTTTTTTTTTTGGATGTGGGCCAGTCTTGTGGTGTGTGATGATATCTCATTGTTGTTTTGATCTGCATCTCCCTGATGATTAGTGATGTCGAGCATTTTCTCATGTGCCTCTCAGCCATTTGGATTTCTTCTTTCGGGAAGTTTCTGTTCATTTCATCACCCCATTTTTTGATTGGGTCGGCAGGTTTCTTCTTGTGGAGTTCAACCAGTGCCTTGTATGTCCTTGATATCAACCCCTTATCGGATGGGTACTGAGTAAATATCCTTTCCCATTCTGTAGACTGTCTTTGTAATTTGGTCCCTGTATCTTTTGACGTGCAGAAGCTTCTTAGTTTAAGGTAGTCCTACTTATTTATCTCTGTTTTCACTTGCTTGGCCAGTGGCTTGTCATCTTTGAAGATACCGTTGGCTATAATGTCCTGGAGGGTTTTGCCGACCTTGTCTTCAATGTACCTTATGGATTCTGGTCTGTGTTGAGGTCTTTAATCTATTTTGATCTGACTTTTGTACATGGTGATAGGTAAAGATCTGAGTCCATTTTTTTCCATATAGCTGTCCAGTTTTGCCAGCACAATTTGTCAAACAAGCTTTCCTTGCTCCACTTGACATTTCTTGCCCCCTTATCAAAGATTAGATGATCATATATTTGGGGTGTCTGTAAGACCTGTTCCATTGGTCTGCAGCTCTGCCTTTGTTCCGGTACCATGCTGTTTTAATTGTTGCCGCTTTGTAGTAGAGTTTGAAGTTGGGGAAGTTGATTCCTCCCATTTTCTTTTTCCCAAGAATTGCTTTAGCTATTCGTGGGGGATTATTGTTCCATATGAATTTCAGGAGTGCTTGCTCCATTTCTTTGAAGAATGTCAACGGTATCCTTACAGGGATCACATTGAATTTGTACAATGCTTTGGGGAGTATTGCCATTTTGACAATATTAATTCTTCCAAACCATGAGCAGGGGATATCTTTCCATTTCTTCGTGTCTCCTTTTATTTCCTGAAGTAGCATTTTGTAGTTTTCATTATATAAGTCCTTTTCCTCCTTAGTGTATTTGATCGTTTGAGGCACAATTGTGAACGGGATTGCTTTTATCATGTCGCTTTCTTCTCTCTCATTATTTGCATATAGGTATAGGAAAGCCATGGACTTTTGGGTGTTGATTTTATAGCCTGCAACTTTACTATAAAAGTCTATTGTGTCTAAGAGTTTCTTGGTAGAGGTTTTAGGTTTCTCTAAGTATAGTATCATATCGCCTGCAAATAGTTAGAGCTTGATTTCTTCCTTTCTTATCTGAATGCCCTTAATACCTTTTTCCTGTCTAACTGCCATTGCAAGTACTTCCAGTACTATATTGAACAGGAGTGGAGAGAGTGCCAGCCCTGAGATTTTAGCAGACTCTTCTTATTCATTTTTCCCAATAATTGGAGGCTCTTTCCAGGATCAGGGGAATGAGACCTGTTATTGTTACTATATTTAGCATATCTAATACACCACGGGGAGCTTTGCCAGGCTCTTCCATGAAGGCAGGATACTGTCAGTAGCTTGTCAGGCTCTACAAGAGGCATAAATAAATATATATATGCATATATATATATTTCCCTTAATGATGATTGTTGCATGGCTGCCTTGTGGCTGTGTGGTCCAGGAATTTGTTCACTCATGCGTGAGGCTTGGCCTGAACGTGTGGAAAGTGACCTGGAGCATGGCGGTGGTTGGGTAGTGGAGGTCGGCTGCCAGAGCGGGTCTCTTGTTGTGGGGCGAGCTGTCACTCAACCCCTCTTGGAACTATAGAAAAAATATTTTTAAAGCTAGAGGGGTTTTGCTTCATGAGTTTTAAGGAAAAAAATCCTGTTTCCATAATCAATCAAGGTGAATCAACAAAAAATGATATTGTAGTCAGCTGTCATTAAATGTCTTGTTGAGACAACTGGTGAAAAGGAAGTACACTAGACAGATTTTCAATGTAGGCATGATAAACTTATCCCATAAGAAGAAAATGCCATGTATGAGTTTCTTAACAAGTGAGGAAAAACTAATGTCTGGTTTTACCTGCAAATGTCAGGCTCTTTTACTAGACAAAAAAGAAGCTAGTGACTTGCTGTTGAAACTATTTGTCATTTACAATTAAAAAATTTGGAACTAAAATATGATGCTAAATACACTCTGCCTTGTTACGTATATGGAACAAAAATGCTTGCATGATAGTACATATGTTTTGAATAGTTTATTGAATATCTAAAGTTGATTAAGTTTACCACCACTTAGAAAAAGTTCTATTTCAAATGATCTCTGCCTACTAATGCTGTGACTAGTCACCAAGAGCTCTATAAAAAATGTAAAAAATAATTTTGTTTTTAATACTTGATAAAATTATATAAATCAAGGAATTCTTTCAAATTGCACACCATATTTTTTAAAGAAATACATTTGATTACTATATATTTGGGACTTTGATTTTTCTTATGTATCTGTGGAAATAAAATTGAAAACATTGGAATGAGTTAAACATTGAAGGGTTTGTTATTAAGAACATTTATGATTGATATATAGAAGTTAAAATATCAATGTTTATGGGCGTATGGAAGACATTGATTCGAACCCTTTTAGAAAATGACTATGAGAACCTGAAGATTCCTAAGGAAGAAGTAGCTAAAGATGTGGTGGAAATAGTAAGCAAACAGACTTGGATAATGGTGGAATACCATGTTGCCTGTATAGTCACAAGAACCAGTTTTTATAGAAAAACAATTATTTTTAGAAAGGGCGATTTCTTGACTAATAACCACTGTTCTGTGGGAACAAGGATCCTTCACTTATATGTGTCTGTCTCTGCAAAGCTAAACACAGATTTCTGGCTAAGAATTCAGCCTGCATATTAGGTAGGGCAGATCAAGGTAACAAAAATATTCTCTACATTTTCAGCAGTCCCTGGCCAGAACAAATTGATTTTAGCACTTAACTTCTTTGGGGAGGGTTTCACTCTAATCTCATAATAAAACTTCAAGCAATGACTGATTATTTTAAAAGAAATAACACACATAGATAGGGAAACTAAAACACTGTGTGCGGTGAAATTATGACTGCTTCTAGAATGAAACTAATCTTGGGGAAAGTAGAATCAAGAAACTTTGTAATTTAGGCATAATTTTGGTGGCCAGAAAAATATTACAGGAATAAGGTATTTTTCTCTGCATGTTGCAGACCCAGTTTCTAATCCTGGTACCACATATGGTCCCCTGAGCACAGTGAGAATTGAATCTTGAGAAAGAGCCTGGTGTAAGCCCTGAGTACTATCTATGTGTAAACCTCAGACAAAAATATATCAAACTAAAGTATTTTTTTGGGTACTATATACCAAAATAGATCCTCCAAACTCCAGTCTTGGTGGATAGATAAGGTTGCCACTCACATCAAAATCAGAAAAAAACATCATTCTTGGGTCAAGTATTTCTCCATTTATTTTAATTAAACATAACCTGTTTAATTAAATCAGTATGTCACTTCCCTGAATTCCAGGAGATTATTTACTTACTCCTTACACACAGACACACATACACACACAGAAACACATGTGTGATATGACTAAACAGAAGGAAATTGTGGTGGTGCTATAATATGGGTATTTAAAAGGAGGTACAAGAGTAGTCAGGATTCTGGTTACAAAAGAATGTTTTTTTGTTATACAAAGACACAGGGTTATGAAAGGAGAATGATGGTTTTCTCTGTATAGAGACATAGAGAGTTACTGGTTAGTGTAGAGTTTTAGTTTGGAAATATTAAAAGAATTCTAGAGGTGATTAGTTGAATTTGTACACAGTGTTGTTATACCTCTTATCAATGAGTTATTATTAATGGTGAACTACTTGTAGTGGTTAAGATAATACATTTTCAACAATCAGTTTCTGTCCAAAGTGCTCATTTCCAACTATTTTGTCATCCTGATCCTTTCTCTATCCTATCTACCCTTTGCCTCAAACAGACTTGTGGTAAGTTTCCAACATTGACCAATTCTCCTGGCTCCTGTTTAACCTGGCCTTGAATATCAGTCTTATACTATATATTTTTATATCCCCCAAATGAATGTAGTCATTCTATATCTGAGTGTTGAAAGTAGGTAAATGGATATACCTGATAACCTTTCAGTTTATCTGTATTGCAAGCCATAATGCCCAAAATGAGAGAGAGAGACAGACAGACAGACAGAAACAGTAAAAGTGCTTCTTGTAGAGGTGGGTGGGGTAAGGTAAGGGTTGGGAGTGAAACTGGGGACCTCAGTGCTGGGAAATGTACACTGGTGAGGAGCTGGGTGTTGGAACATTATATGACTGAAACCCAATCATGAACAACTTTGTAATTGTGTATCTCACTGTGATTCAATAAAAAATCAATAGATTAAAAATTTATAAAAGCAGCATCAAACTATATATCAAACTCTGCCTCCTTGTCCAGACAATGTTTTCAGCCTACATGGCCTCCTTCACATTTGTATAAGGTTGTGAAGTGTGAGAGTCACCAATTTACCATCATTTTGATTACACTGAAGCTGATGGTTTTTCATTTCCCTTTTCTTGGGAATTGTTAATTTTTATGAAGTGATATGAACATCACGAATCATGAATCACAAAATCTTGTTGATCATTGAATTTCTCGAGCAGTTTCAGTAACCTTTCCATTTGTCCTATCCCTGAGATTTAGAACTAAATGTCAACTGTTCTATACTAAATAGATTTCAACCATTTTGCAGATTTTTTGTTTGATTTTTTTCCTTACACTTAAATTTTACATCAATAGAAAAACATATGCTTATTGCATGAATTCAGTTTTCTAAGAAAAATAAAACATTAAATATTTTGTTTTTAATTCTTTGTGTGCATATGTGCATGAATTTTGATCAGATAAATTACAAGTCTAGTAGTTCATAACCTTAAAATAAGTTTTTGTATTCTGTTAAATATATTGTGAATTTCTTTTTTTCTTTCTTTCTTTCCTCACTATAGTAATTCAGCTATTGTACCAGAAAGTAAAATATGGGCTATATTATTGTCAAGATCTCCACCAGTGATTGACCATGTATTCAGAAAGAATAACCCTTGTTACCCTGAATGCATTTGCAATGTCAAATATTTGGAAAATAAAGTCCCTGAGAGTTTGGAAAGCCAATGTGTGCCACCAGTATGTCATGTGTCCTTTGTGAAAATCTCTGCCCTCTGTCTCCCTCTGTGTCTTTGTTTCTCTCTGTCTCTCAAGTGAATTGCTATGCTCCATAAAAGTTCTTTCTACCACATTTCACTCAGAAGTAACATGTTCAATCCTGTTTGTTACCACACCCCAGGCCATAACGGAGAGAGCTACGTGGTTTCAAGGCCTGCTTTCCTTCAGTCTTGCTGAAACCGCTGTTTGGAGACCTTAGAGCAGGACTGAAAAGACATACCAATGAACAGGTCCTTGGTGAAGAGCATTCCTGGTAGCTCAGTTCTGAGTTTCCTGAGGGCTCTCCATACTGTTTTCCACAGGGGTTGTACAAGATAGTTTTCATTTTTCACCACATTCCCACCAACAGATGGTTCCCAGGATTTTTGATGCGTGCCATCCTCACTGGAGTAAGATGATATATCATTGTCTTGATATGGATTTCCCTAATATGTGATAAACATTTTTTTCATGTGTCTGTTTCCCATCATTGGTCTTCCTCAAAGAAGAGTCTATTCAGTTCTTCTCCCTATTTTCTTGGTAAGCTTTTAGATTTTGTTGTGGTCATTGTTGATCTTTGTCAGTACTCTATGTATCCTGGATATCAACTCTTTATTGGATGTGTTGATGCAAATATTTCCTCCCACTCAGCTGTCATTTAAAGTCTCTGTTTCTTTTGCCAGACAGAAAACTTTAAGTTTGATGCAGTCCCATTTGTTTAAGGTACAAAGGTGATGGTAAGGAATGATAGAGCAAAATATCCAATCCATAAAGTCAACAACTGAGATCATAGGACCTAAACTTTACTCACTGAACTCATAAAGGTGTTTGGTAAGAGGGAGGTTGGCTGGGTTGGGGGTTGGAGGGCTGGGATGGGGTGAGAGTGGGCATGGGGAATGTGGGAGCCAACCTGTAAACATTGGTGGAAAGAAGTTCACAGTGGTGGTGGGCTCCATGCTATAATACTGTATGTTTAAAACTCAACTATAAAAAAATTATAAATCACAAAGTTTTAACATAATTAAAATTCTAAAACAAAAAGTAATAAAATGATGCATGCTAAAAAAAAGTGTCCTGGGGCTGAAGTGATAATACAGAGGGTAGGCCATTTGCATGGCACGCGGCCGACCTGGGTTTGATTCCCAGTATCCCATATGGTCCCCCGAGCACTGCCAGGAGTAATTCCTGAGTGCAAAAGCCAGGACTAACCCCTGTGCATCGCTGGGTGTTACCCAAAAAGAAAAACAAAAGTGTCCTTTTTGGAGAAGAAAATAGGAGTACAGAGACAAAACTTAATCTATTGAGGTTTGAGGCTGATTCAACATGCCTTTGGATAGTAGTAGAGCAATGTTACTTACACATCCTGAAACACATGTATCCCTGGTTTGTATATGTTAACTTATGATGTCTTTTATTACATTATTTAACCAACATTCTGGTATATTTTAGCAACGATTTTCATGTATGTTCATGAGAGATAAAGGTTTTACGTGTTTGCTCATCAATCTATGGTTTTCTTGTATGTGTACTGCACTTGTCTTATTTTAGAATGAGAATAATTATGGCCCCTTGGAATGTGTTTAAAGTGTTTCCAGTTCTAAATATTACATTTTGGAAGATTTCGTAGATACGCATTGATAAGTGTTCTACCATTTATTAGTGAATCTGATTCTGACTTTTTTATTGTTCTAATTTAATTATTAATTTTTAGGTTTTTTTAACTTTTCTATATCTTCATGACTGAATTTTTGAAAGATGATTGATTCTATGAGTTTGCAATTTCTTTCCAAATTGTACAATTTATTTGGCATAAGCATATCTGTAGTAGTTCCTCAATGCTTTCTGTTTTTGTAGAAGATGTTTTAATTTCTCCTTTTTGATTCTGATCTTATTGGAATTTTATAACAGTGATACTCACACAGAGGTTACTGATACTGTAGAAAAATAACTGATATTGTGTAATATTTTTATCTTGGGCTGGAGCACAAGCGGGTAGGGCATTTGCCTTGCACGCAGTAGACCCGGGTTCAATTCCTCCATCCCTCTCAGAGAGCCCGGCAAGCTACTGGGAGTATCCTGCCCGCATGGTAGAGCCTGGCAAGCTCCCCGTGGCATATTCGATATGCCAAAAACAGTAACAAGTCTCACAATGGAGATGTTACTGGTGCCTGCTTAAGCAAATCGTTGAGCAACGGGATGACAGTAGCAGTGACAGTGATTTTTATCTTTCATTGGTTTCTAATTGATTTGGGGAATGGGTGGGAGGGGATTTAGGCCACATCTGACCTTACTCAGAGCTTTTTCTCCTGACTCTGTACTCAGGGATCACTCTTGGCAGGGCTTGAGGAATGCAGGGGTGCTGGGGATCAAAACCGGGCCTGTCTGCTGTACTGTCACTTTGAATTTTTAATTACAAACTTTCTTATGACTTTGGCTTTGTTTGATTTTTTAGTTTTCATTTCATTAGTTGCAAGGTTAGATAATTATTTATTTATGAAATTATGAGATTATATTTTGTATCTTGATATGGGCATATCTTGTTATAAACTTCTAGCTAAGTACTATGCTTATTAAACAACCTGAGTTCTTCTGGCTCTGTGACTCTGCACTCAAATTATTCCTGGTGGTGCTGGTGCTGGGGATCAAACCCAGGTGAGGTGCGTAAGAGGCAAGTGCATAAAAGGCAAGTGCACTGCCCTCTTTACAGTCTCTCCAGTCCCCACTTAAATTAATTTCTATCTCACGATCATTCATGCAGTCCATCTTCCTTGAAACTTGAACTTCCATTGGAATTCCCAAGCCTCATATTTTTGCACTGTAACTTTCTACACCACTGAATATTTATGACATTTACACTCACACTAAATTATACATTGGCTTTCTTCGTTCTTCAATTTAGAACCTGCAAATCAGGTTCTTTTCCCACAAAACCATGTGAGCCAATTTCTGTAATAAATCTCATTTTTCCTATCATCTATCTGATTATTATTATTATTCCTCTAATAATGCACTCAGTTTGGTTTCTCTGTAGAACCTTGACTAATAATGTATTTGTATCATTACCTCTCCTGTATTGTAACTTCCTTAGATGCTTTGCATTAAATTTGTTTACCCTTTTCATATTGTCTCTACATGATTGTTTTCTTGTTTAATTTTTAATTTTTTCAATATTTATTGAAGTATCATGTTCAATAATGTTATTCATGATAGTTTTATACATATAATATTTCAAAACCACACCTGCCACCGGAGTGTCAGTGTCTCTCAACCAATGTCCTAAGTTCCCCCCACATCTACCCCAATCTCCCTCACTTGTAAACTCAGTTCTGTTGTATCACTTACAGGTAAATCATTATTTTACATAAAAACTTTGCAGCAAGAATTTGATTCTTAATTAACTAATTAACTGTAATTATTCCTTTTGTAAGCAGTGCATAGTTTTATTTTTTCTAAATACTAGGATTGCTGTCTTCTGATTAATCTTAAAATATTTTCTATCCATTATCATTTTGAATAAAACATCATAATTATTTTTCTATCCTGTGTTTTGAATCTTAATATAAACTATGCCTCTTGTGAGCTGAGTAAAGTTGAAATGTTTTTAATCCTTAGAATCCTCCTGATAAAATATAGACCTAAATAACAAGATACTGTCACTGTCACTGTCATCCCGTTGCTCATCGATTTGTTTGAGCAGGCACCAGTAATGTCTCTCATTGAGAGACTTATTGTTACTGTTTTTTGCATATCCAATACACACAGGTAGCTTGCCAGGCTCTGTCACGCAGGCTCAATACTCTCGGTAGCTTGCTGGGTTCTCCGAGAGGGGCGGAGGAATTGAACTTGGGTCGGCCGCGTGAAAGGCAAAAGCCCAACCGCTGTGCTATGGTGCCCGCTCAAACAAATTGATGAGCAACGGGATGAACATCTATCTAACAAGATACTATTAAAATTTAATACGTGACAGTGGAGGGGGTCAAGCAAGACAGTGCAGGGTTAAGGGTTCCTGTCCTGGTGTCAACTCACCATCACACAGAACTGAGCATATCTGCACCTCCAAAGGAACAGTGACCAAGAAACAGAGATAGGCCATGGAATTGCAAGAACTATTTACTCAGTACCCTTCTGATAAAGGGTTAATGTCAAAGATATACAAGGTACTGGTATAACTTTACAAGAAAAAAACACCCAACCCCATCAAAAAATGGGGAGAAGAAATGAACAGAAACTCCCTCAGAGAAGAAATTCGAATGACCAAAAGGCATATGAAAAAATGCTCTTCATCACTAATCATTAGAGAGATGCAAATTCAAACAACAACGAGATATCATCTCACACCACAGAGACTGGCCCACAAGCAAATAAACAAGAACAACCAGCGCTTGTGCGGATGCAGGGAGAAAGAGACCCTTATTCATGTCTGCGAATATACCCTGGGGGTCCAAAGGCACAGCAGAAATACCATCTGCACTTCTATGCAAGCATGCCCAAGAACAGACAAATGGATAAAGAAACTGTGGTACATCTACACAACAATACTACACAGCTATTAGAAAAAACGAAATCATAAAATTTTCCTACAAATTGATAGACTTGAAGTTTTCATTCTGAGTGAAACGATTCAGCAGGAGAAGGACAGATACAGAATGACTGCATTTATTTGTGGGATATTAAAAAAATAAATAGTGTGACACTAATATCCAATGTCAGGGAAAACAGAACAAGAGGACTGGTTGATGGTTGGTCAACTGTGTGGGAGATGGACGGTAGTTAAGATAGAGGAGGATTCACTATGATAATACTAGTTGGAAATGATCACTCTGGACAAGAACTAAGTCTTGAGAACTGAGAATAGTGAGATATGTCCTTGAAAAGCCCCAGAGTGTGGTGTTGGAAGTTTCCCAATATCTCCTGGGCTACCCTTGGCACTGCAAAGTCCCAGTGGCAGTTTGGCCCTGAGCAGACGCAGTACCCAGTATCCTTGCCACCTAGAGTTCACCATCTGCCGTAGTTGCCCAAGAATCATCAATAATGGCTTCAGATATCATGAACATCAATTGGGAGACAAAAATAAAACCTACAATATAACAATGGTTTAAAATTATAACATTTATTATGTAACACATTTTCCACCAAGTATGATTAACTAGAATTACAGCCCGCTAACAGAAGTTTTTGAGGCGGATTTAAAAATAAGAAATATTTAATACAAAACTCAAACATATATTTTTTACAATCTGTGACATTTCACATGTTATTCTTTATCAATTATGTTATATTGTGACTTGTAATATGACTGACAAAGACATATCGTTCATTGTTAGATCAAAAAATCATTAAATGTAAGTTTTTAATCCAAGGCTGTCAGCAATGCATGCACTTTTCATTTTGCATTTTTCCAGTCCACTGAATACAACACACCTAAAAAAGAAAAAGGTGAAAAATTCAACTATATAACAAATCAACTATAAAGTGATGTTATTCAACAAATAACATCATGGAATCCTTACTATGAAGATTTTAACATGCATTGCCTATCCAACATATTTAATATACAAATGATTAACTAATAGAAAATAAAATTGTAAGACTATAATATGTTAATTACAAATTTAATGTCATTTATAGTTCATCATGACAATGTGTTTTTATCAAATCAATATTTAAGTTAACACTTATTAAGATCATTTATTTATCTTGTAAATTTTTTGTCTTTCTCAATGTTAAAATACTTAATTACTTACTCTTGCGATTCAAGAAGTCTTGAATTTTTGGACTATACTTTGGATTCATTCTCACTTTCTACTTTCCTATATATTTAAAAATAAGAATATCAGTTCATTATATTTGCTTTAAGATTGTTCTACAAAACTCTGTAGTATCTTGTCAATATTGGAAAAATTTTGAATCGCTATTTGATATATAAGAAGTTATATTTGAGAACATCTGACAATATGACCACCACTCAAATGGGAAGCCAAACTAGCATGAGGAAAGTATAGGACTATAAGAGACCTGAACATGGTCGTATTCATGCATTTTTAGCTAAATAGCTTTAAATATGTGGGCACCACATATGGTCCCTTAAGCCCTGACAAGAGTGATCCCTGAGCACAGAGTCAGGAATAAGCTCTGGGCACTTTAAAAAAGTTAGATTTCTGGGGCATGTAGAAGAGCAGAAGGCTTAGTCCATACTCTCGGCTCAATTATTATTTCTGAAGTGCAGGGTGTTATTCCAAGAAAAAAAAATGAATCACAAAAATAAAATGGTGGTGCTGGAGTTAGTATAGTGAGTAAGAATCTTGTTTTGTACACAGCCAACACAGGTGCGATCCTTAGTATAACATCCTGAGCACCATGATTCCTGAGTGCAGAGTCAAGAGTTACTAACCCCTGAGCATCATCAGGTGTGGTCCTAAAACAAAACAAAATGTCCTTTTTTGAGGCTGGGGAGAGTAAAGCATTTGGGCACTTGCTCTGCATGTAGACTACACGGATTCAATCCCTGGCATTCCATATGGGCCCACAAACACTGGTAGGTATAATTCCTGAGCAGAGTCAGGAGTGTCCCTGGAACATCACCAGGTGTAACTCAAAGGTAAACAAACAAACAAAATATGTAGAAAATTAAAATCGTAAAAAATAAGACATGGAACATAATAGCTATTGAGTCAACATATAAATGAATGACAAGTTAATGCCTTTGCTCAAACAAATGGAAGCAAAGATAAACACATGGGGTTACATCAAATTTGGAAGATTATGTACCACAAAATTAATGAGGATTGGAATAAAAAGAGCTTGCAAGCTGGGAGAAAACATTTGCACATCACTCATCTAACAAAGGGTTAACATCCAAGATATATAAAATGCTTTTAAATATTAACAAGTAAAAAGAAATAAGCCCCATCCAAAAAAATATCAAGACAACAATTAAACATAAACCTCAAAGAAGACACACAGATAAGCCAATATCAATGTGACAAATGCTCTGCATCCCTGATCATCAAGGGATTGCAAATTAGAAACAGCCATGAGATATCAACTCACACCCTACTGAGACTTGCACACATCAATCCAGAACCTCGTGGCCGCTATTGTGACCACACGACCTCATATCTCTTCATTCTCAGCAACAAAAAACAAATTATCAAATGTTTCCTTTCCAGCAGGTCTGACTCTGGCGGGGGGAGGAACTCCAAACAATAACAGTGAGTTTTTTTGTTTGTATGTAATCAAAATAAAGAGAAAGTAGGGCTGGAGAGATAGCACAGTGGGTAGGGCGTTTGCCTTGCATGCGGCCGACCTGGGTTCAAATCCCAGCGTCCCATATGGTCCCCTGAGCACGGCCAGGAGTAATTTCTGAGTGCAGAGCCAGGAATAACCCCTGTGCATCGCCAGGTGTGACCCAACCCCCCCCAAAAAATAAAGAGAAAGTAAAGTGAAATTTATCAGCTACACAGGCTGGGGGGATTAGAGGGGTGGGGGGAGGTTTACTGTGGTTCTTAGTGGTGGAATATGTGCACTGGTGAAGGGATGGGTGTTTGAGCATTATGTAACTCAGACTTAAACCTGAAAGCTTTGTAACTTTCCACATGGTGATTCAATAAATAAATAAATAAATAAATAAATGACAGTAAAAGCAAAAAAAAAAAAAACCAGCCTGTGTTTTTTGGGACATAGGAAGAAAAGGAAGCCTCATCCATTACTGGTGGGAATGTTCACTGGTTCAACTTTTGGGGAAAACAATATAGGTGCTTCCATATGACCCAATAATTCTAATTCTTAGCATATACTTCAAGGACCCCAATACTCTATTCATAATAGTATTCATATGTTCACAACTTACAATAGCCAAAATCTGGGAACCCAGTGTTCAAGAAAATAAGACTGGATTAAAAAATCTATGGAATATACACACAATTAACTACCACTCAGCTATAAGAAACGACAAAATCACTCCTATGTGGATAGAAAAAAAGAGGATCATGCTCAGTGATATCAGAAGAAGAGGGAAGATACAGAACGGTTTCTTGTATGTGGCATATATAAGGGAAAAACAAGGGACCAAAACAACAGAATCTGAGAACTGGTGCACAGAATTGAGCTTACAATGGATGTGAGATGTGGGGAGAGGTTGAGGAAATGATGGAAGAAACATATTGTGGTGGGGTGTTACAATAATGTACATATTATACCATATCATCAACATTGTGGTAAATCATAATGTCATGGTGACCAAAATAAACTTTTAAAAGTAATTTTTGTTTTCATAAGAAATGATGAGTAAATCAAGGCAGAAATTTGTTTTGTTTTGTTTGGGGGTGATGCCCAGCATTGCTCAGGACTTACTTCTTTCTCTGCACTCAGAAATCACTCCTGGTAGACATGGGGTACTGGACAACATTCTGACCCCAAAGCAGAAATTTTTAAAATTTTAGAAACTAATTGAAAAAAATGCATGATCTATCAGGACATATAAACTAGATCATAAAAGCAATAGTGATAGATAATTTGATAGAAATATAAGCTTATATTGAAAAACTAGGGAAATATTCTTAGAAAATCTAACCTTATTCATCCTTAGAAAAAGAAAATAGAAAAATCTTGAGTGAAAATAAGTGAATTTTGAAACAAAAATTCAAGACAAAAAACTGGTTAAACCAATAACTTGTTATTCAAAAGTGTAAAGAAGATTGACAATAAAAAAGATAAAATGTCATCAAATAGGATTACAAAAAGTTAAAATAGACATGGAATAAATACATTTCTATCAACATTTCTCATTAAATTTAAGAAACTGCTGGACATGGCAATTGTTAGATTCATCTAGCCTCACTCCAAGAGAGAATCAATTATATATAATCAATTATAAGAAAAAATTTAAATTATAAGAAAGAAAATTTAAATGTATAATTAAATATACAGACAAATGTAAAAACTTGGGAAAATATCTTCACTGGTGAGTTCTACCAAATCTTCAAAGACAACCTTGTATTTTTTCCTCTCAAGTTCTCCCAAATACACTATATAATGTCAGAATTACTCTCATACCAAAGTATTCAGGGACACCACCAAAAAAACACACATACAAAACAAAATAAAAAACAAAACAAAAATCACACCCAATTTATAATATTGAAGCCCTCATACTTGATTATGAAATGGTGTTTATTCCAAGTGTGGTTCAACATACACAAATATGTTAAGGTAATGCAACAAAATAGAAAAGTCATTTAATAAATGACTTTGAAAACTAAGTACAGTCATAGTCATTGGAATACAATTTCAGTATTTCATATATGAAAACATTTCAAGTATCTAGCAATAGATGGGTAAAAAAGAAAAGGGGACATGTACATGCAATAATTTTTTTCAGCAATATGGGTGGCACTTATAGGGCTCATCCAGACAATACAAATGATAATAGACAAAAGTCAGATGATGACACTCACATGTGGGATATAATAAAACAAAAAAGGGAATGAGCAAATTCAAAGAAAAACTCTGATACTAGAACTTAGTATATATATTTGGCTATAAATAAATATCATTTTTACTGCAGACATGGTAAAGTAAAAAAATTTAAATAGATATGCCTTTGCACTATTAAATTAGTCTTATAAACCTATGCTACTTAAAAATCTTTTAAATATTTCATACATAGCCTACTAAGTGCCCACAGTATTTTTTGCTTATAAATTTTACTTCTTAATTTAAAATGAAGTACATATACAGTAACTGGAAGTATTTTCTACTCAATGTTGCCAACTTAAAGCATTAACTTATGAAAATTATTGAATTATGATTTTTTTTTATTTTCAAAGATTTGGGCAATTTATTATCCTTACAAAGTTAAGAGGTTACACAAGAGCAGGTGATGTGATATCTCCAGTACATCAATGAAAAGACTTTACAAAGATATTACAGATAAGATTTGCCACTATTATCTTTCCTACCACACCCTATACATTCTCTTCAGTTCCATCTTCCTTGGCCAGGGATGTGGCTCAACTGCAAAGCACATGCTTGAATTATGATTATTTTTAATAGGATTTGGGCCACAACCACCTCTACTCAGGGCTTACACCTGAATCTGTGCTCAGAGTTCATTAGTGGCATTACTCAAGAACAGTTTCAGTTTTGAGAAACAAACAGAACTTGGTCACATTTGAGCAAAGCATCTCAGTTCTTGTACTAGCTCTCCAGCTAAATATTTTCAACTATCATTTTTTTTTGTTATTCATTTTTTTTTTGCTTTGGGGCCACGCCCAGAGGTACTCAACAACTTAATTCCTGGCTTTGCACTTGGGGATCATTCTGGCAGGTTCAACAGACCATATGGGGTGCCAGATCAGAGATAGAATCCCGTTTGATTGTGTGCAAGGTAAATGCCCTACCTTCTGTACTATCTCTCCACCCCTATAATTATTTATTAGCAATTAGTTTACTAAATGATGAATTAATACGTGGGAAAAGTTGAATATGAATCATTGCTATCTATATCAAGTAGTGTTATTCATTAAATTACTGTGTATTCTAAACATTTAACAATAATGAATATTTAAATTAAAATCAACATACTCAGTGCTTGTATATTCCTCAATTTTCTGTTTCTTTCTTTGGCCATGAACTTTTACCACGCTAGCAGTTAACACAATGAGAAGAATGAGAAAAGGAATGAATAAGAACAAAGGCCATTTTAAAGCCTTTTGTGTGGAATGATAAATATTTTTCATCATGCCTTCTCCTAGAAAAGAAAGAGATGAGAATGAGTTGAAAGCAACTAAAATCATAAAGCAAAAAATTCACTCTATTATAACACTTATATCTATATAAATATTTAATAAATTAATAATAAGTGTGTTTTATAAATTAGAGAAGTTTGCCACATGTGTGCAAGTCTTTTTTAAAGCAAACCTTTTATTATTTAGGCAAAGTCATTTACAATTGTATTCATTAGAGATTTTAGGCACAGTATGTTCCAAAGTTAATCCCATAATTATTGTCAATTTAAGCTCCACCATTGTCCCTAGATTTCCTCTCACCTTGTAGGCTACTTCCTTATAGATATTCTTTTTATTTTCCTGAAATCACTGTAGTTTGCGCCTGTGCTCCAGTTTTGATGTCCCTGTGATTTACATATATACATATATTTATCACACCAATATGTCTGTGCCACCAATATTTCCAAGACCCTTGAGCTTTGCCCCATTACATCTGTTCAGACTCTTCTTTCTTCCCCTCTCCATTTCTCTCTTTTCCTGGATTTTTTATTTCTGTAAGATAGGACCAAAGGTTTCCACCTTTGGTACCTTGCATCCCCTTGTCATGTTATTCTAATACCACACATAAGTATAATTATCTAACATTTGACCTTCTACTGACATTTCACTTATGAGGTCCTCCAGTTCATCCAAGTTGAACAAATTGTATGATTTCATCATTATTTTCAGCCTTAAGTATTCTAGAGTGTCTATATATACTGTGTTTCATTCTACACTCATCTATCTTTGGACGTCTAGTTGATTCCATCTTCTCTCCATTGTAGGAAGCCTGCAAGGAGCAACAGTGTGCAAATGTTCTTTCAAATGAATGATTTTGTATCTTGGGTATAGAGAGAGAGAAGTGGAATTGCTGGGTCATATGAAATATCCAATCATGCTTTTTTGAGGCCTCTCCATACTTTTTCCATAGGATTTTAACAAGAGTGTGCTCCCACAGCAGTAAATGAGAATCCCTTTTTATCCACACATCCAATAACAGATTTCAGGTTTCTTTTTGTTTTGTGCCTTTATTTATCACCGGTGTTGGATGATATCATATTGATTTGGAATTTCCTGACAATAAGTGATGGATGATTTTCATATACTTATGGAAAAGTTCATCTTTTTCAGACAAGTATCTGTTAATTTCCTCAACCAATTTTTTTAATTAAAATTTTATTTTTATAAAGTTGTACACAATAATTGATCACACTCAATATTTCAACTCCAATCCCAGCACCATTATTTCAAATTTTCCCACCACCACATAAACCTACTCCACAAACAGATGCGAAATAATTTATCTTTTTTTAATTTTATTTTTTTTAATTTTTTTATTGAGTTACCATGTGGAAAGTTACAAAGTTTTCAGGTTTAAATCTCAGTTATACAATGCTCGAATACCCATCCCTTCACCAGTGCACAAATTCCACCACCAAGCATCCCAGTATAGCTCCACCCCACACCCCTAACCCCCCCACGCCCCTAGCCCCCCACTCTTAGCCCCCCCGCCTGTGTAACTAATAAATTTCACTTTACTTTCACTTTGACTGCATACAATATTTCAACAAAACTCACTATTATTGTTTGGAGAGTCTCTCCACTAAAGTCAGACCTGCTGAAAAGGAAGCATTAGATAATTTGTTTGCCATTGCTGAGGATGAAGAGGTATGAGGTCGAGTGACCACACTTAGCGGCCTCACGGTTTTGGGTTTCTGTATTTTAGTATTTTAGTAACTAAGTCCAGAGAGATATCTGCCAGAAGTTGCATCGTTGCCAACTTGTACTTCTCAGTTACATTATATTCCACATATGAGTGCAATCTTTCTATGTCTGTCTCTTTCTTTCTGACTCATTTCACTCAACATGATACTTTCCATGTTGATCCATTTATATGCAAATTTCATGACTTCGTGTTTTCTGACGGCTACATAGTATTCCATTGTGTATATATACCAGAGTTTCTTTAACCAGTCATCTGTTTTGGGGCACTCTGATTTTTTCCAGATTGTGGCTATTGTAAACAGTGCTGCAATGAACATAGAAATACATATACCATCTCTACTATACCATTTTGCCTCTCTGGGATATATTCCCAGGAGTGGTATTGCTGGGTCAAATGGAAGCTCAATTTCTAATTTTTTGAGAATCATCCATATTGTTTTCCAAAAGGGCTGAACCAGTCGGCATTCCCACCAGCAGTGAAGAAGAGTCCCTTTCTCCCCACATCCACACCAACACCAGTTGCTTTTGGTTTTTGGGATGTGGGCCAGTCTCTGTGGTGTGAGATGATATCTCATGGTTGTTTTGATCTGCATTTCCCTGATGATTAGTGATGTGGAACATTTTCTCATGTGCCTCTGAGCCATTCGGATTTCTTCTTTAGGAAAGTTTCTGTTCATTTCATCACCCCATTTTTTGATTGGGTTGGCAGTTTTCTTCTTGTGGAGTTCAACCAGTGCGTTGTATATCCTTGTTATCAACCCTTTATTGGATGGGTACTGCATAAATATCCTTTCCCATTCTGTAGATTGTCTTTGTACTTTGGTCACTGTTTCTCTTGAGGTGCAGAAGCTTCTTAGTTTGAGATAGTCCCATTTATTTATCTCTGTTTACACTTGCTTGGCCAGTGGCGTGTCAGCTTTGAAGATACCTTTGGCTTCAATGTCGTGGAGGGTTTTGCCAACCTTGTCTTCAATGTACCTTAGGGATTCTGGTCTGATGTTGAGGTCCTTAATCCATTTTGATCTGACTTTTGTACATGGTGATAGATGGAGGTCTAAGCCCATTTTTTTGCATGAAGCTGTCCAGTTTTGCCAGCACAATTTGTTATACATGCTTTCCTTGCTCCACTTCGCCTTTTTTGCTCTCTTATCAAAGATTAGATGGTCATATATTTGGGGGGATGTGTCAGAGTATTCAACCCTGTTCCATTGGTCTGCCGCTCTGCCTTTGTTCCAGTACCAAGCTGTTTTAATGACTACTGCTTTGTAGTAGAGTTGGAAGTTGGGGAGGTTGATTCCTCCCATTTTCTTTTTCCCAAGAATTGCTTTAGCTATTCGTGGGGGCTTATTGTTCCATATGAATTTCAGGAGCGCTTGCTCCATTTCTTTGAAGAATGACAAGGGTATCCCTATAGGGATCACATTGAATTTGTACAATGCTTTGGGGAGAATTGCCATTTTGACAATATTGATTCTTCCAATCCATGAGCAGGGGATATTTTTCCATTTCCTCATGTCTTCTTTTATTTCCTGAAGTAGCGTTTTGTAGTTTTCATTATACAAGTCCTTTACCTCCTTAGTTAAGCTGATTCCGAGGTATTTGATTTTTTGAGGCACAATTGTGAATGGGATAGCTTTTATCATGTCGCTTTCTTCTCTCTCACTATTTGCGTATAAGAAAGCCATGGACTTTTGGGTATTGATTTTATAGCCTGCAACTTTACTATACGAGTCTATTGTTTCTAGGAGTTTCTTGGTAGAGGTTTTAGGGTTTTCTAAGTATAATATCATATCATCAGCGAATAGTGAGAGCTTGATTTCTTCCTTTCCTACCTGAATGCCCTTAATATCTTTTTCTTGCCTAATCGCTATTGCAAGTACTTCCAGTACTATATTGAACAGAAGAGGAGAGAGTGGGCATCCTTGTCTTGTCCCTGTTCTCAGAGGGAAGGGTCTTAGTTTTTCCCCATTGAGGATGATGCTTGCCGTAGGCTTCTGGTAGATGGCTTTGACTATATTGAGGAAGGTCCCTTCTATACCCATTTTGGCGAGAGTTTTCATCATAAAGGGGTGCTGGATCTTGTCAAATGCTTTCTCTGCATCTATTGATATGATTATATGATTTTTATCTTTTCTTTTGTTGATATGATGGTTTATGTTGATTGATTTCCGAATGTTAAACCATCCTTGCATCCCCGGCATGAATCCCACTTGGTCGTGGTGTATGATATTTTTGATGAGTTGTTGAATTATGTTTGCTAATATTTTGTTGAGAATCTTCGCATCTGTGTTCATCAGGGATATTGGCCTGTAGTTTTCTTTTTTTGTGGTGTCCTTGTTTGCTTTTGGTATTAGGGAGATGTGAGCCTCATAGAAACTGTTTGGGAGGGTTTCTGTTTCTTCAATTTCCTGGAAAAGCTTGAGAAGAACTGGCAATAGGTCCTCTTTAAATGTTTGGAAGAATTCACTAGTGAATCCGTCTGGGCCTGGGCTTTTGTTTTTGGGAAGACTTTTGATTACCGTTTCAATTTTCTTGATGTTAATAGGACTACTCAGGAACTCCAGGTCTTCTTGGTTCAGCCTTGGGAGATTATAGGAATCCAGGAATTTATCCATTTCTTCTAGGTTCTCTTGTTTCGTGGCATACAGATTTTCAAAGTAGTCTCTGATGATCTTTTGAATTTCATTGGTTTCTGTTGCGATGTCCCCCTTTTAATTTCTGATTCAACTTATAAGTGTTCTCTCTCTCTCTTTCTCTGTGAGTCTTGCTAGTGGTTTATCAATCTTATTTATTTTCTCAAAGAACCAGCTCTTGGTTTCATTGATCTTGTGAATTGTCTTTTGGGTTTCCATGTCGTTAATTTCTGCTCTAAGTTTTATTATCCCTTTCCTTCTGCTTGGTTTGGGCAACTTTTGTTGGTCCTTTTCTAAGGTCTTGAGCTGTGAAGTCAAGTTATTTATGTGGGCCCTTTCTTCCTTCCTGAGATATGCTTGCAGAGCTATAAATTTTCCCCTTAAAACGAGTTTAGCTGTGTCCCACAGGTTTTGGTAGCTCGTGTTTTCATTCTCATTTGTTTCCCGGTACCTTTTGATTTCCTCCTTGATTTCCTTCCTGACCCACTCATTGTTCAACATCGAGCTATTTAATTTCCAGGTGTTTGATTTATTTTTCTGCATCTGTCCATGATTAACTTCTATTTTCAGTGCATCATGGTCTGAAAAAATAGCTGGAACAACGTCTATTTTGTCGATTCTGTTGAGGTATGTTGCGTGGCCCAGCGCATGGTCTATTCTGGAAAATGTTCCATGTGCGCTGGAAAAGAAAGTGTATTACCTTTTTTTTGGATATAGAGCCCTATATAGATCTATTAGCCCTCTCTCTTCTATTTCTTCCTTCAAAGCCATTATTTCCTTGGTGAGTTTTAGTCTTCTTGATCTGTCCAGAGGTGATAGGGCGGTGTTGATGTCTCCAACTACTATCGTGTTGCCCACAATGTCCTTCGTAAGGTCATTGTAGTAGTGTGTCTCTATCTGTTACGTCCATCATCCTAACTATGATATGTCTTGGAGTTTTTCTGTTAGGGTCTCTTTTAGCTGGTACCCTTCTGGCTCCTTGAATGTGGATGTCTGCATTGTCCAGCTCTGGGAACTTTTCAGCAATGATTTTTTTGACTGTGGCTTTTTCATTGGGGTTGGTTCCCTGTGGTTCTGGTAGTCCAATGATTTTAATGTTGTTCCTCTTGAATTCATCCCCTAGGACTCTAATTCTCCCTAGAACTATTTTGAGGTCTCTCCCCATTGATTGTTGTTGCCTATAGGCTTCCTGGAGCTGATCTTCAAGCTCACTGATTCTGTCCTCTGCTGCAGTCATTCTATTGTTGAGGGCACCCACTGAGATTTTTAATTCATCTATGGAATCCTTGATTTGTGACATTTCCTTCTGTAGGATTTTTCTTTCTGTTCTCATTTCTTCCCGTAATTTCTCAGCTGTCTGTTGTATCGTTTCTGTGAGGTCCGCCTTTAATGTAACGAATACCTTGTCAAACTTTCGATTGAGTTGATTGAACATCTTGAGGATTTCAGCTCTGAATTCTTTATCGGAGAGCTCCAGTTTGTAGGTAAGGTCTAGTGATGCATCAAGACTCTTTTCTTCGTCCTCTCCTTGTGGCGGGGATTTGCGCTGTTTCTTCATATTGCTGTGGTAGTATGGCAAAGGGGCCTTAAAGTTCACCTCTGGTTGTGAAAAAGGATTCTAAATGGGATTGGTCAGTGGTGATCAATTTCTTCTGTACTCCCTCTAGAAGATGTCCCTCTCTAATGTTCCTCTATTATTTATGTGAAAGTTCAAGCAATACTTTTTGAGAGTGAGGTCCCTTAGGTTTGGCTTGAATAGTTGCTTCTACTCATTGGTAGTTTTTGAAATCTGGAATTAGCTAGGAACTTATATAGGAAGTATTTTAAGGCCCTCGAAGATGATAATCAGGGATATAGGTGATGAATATTGAGAAGTACCAAATAACTGCTTGGTATTTGGGAAAAAAAAAACTGCAGCCGCATTAGCGGCTGCCGCTCGGGAGGAGCCACGCCCACTTTGTCAAAGCCACGCCCACTTTTGTTGAGGCCACGCCCACTAACAAAATGTGCCTGGGTGACCTCAGGGGGTGGGGAGGTGCAGGTGCAGATGGGATGGCGCCCGTTCACTCCACTAACCTGAAAAGGGGAGTGGAGCAGTGGGCCGGCGCTGGAAGGTGATGAGGGTCTAGATGGGCTTTGCTCAGGAAAGGTGGAGCCAGGGTCCGAGGAAGACGGCGCGGGGGTGGGGGAGGTGCAGGCGCAGATGGGATGGCGCCCATTCACTCCACTAACCTGAAATGGGGAACCGCGAAATAATTTATTTTGTATTGCTTTTCATGAATAATTGACTAAAAAGGATCCAAAGAGGTTTCCTTAGAGAAAAGTGTGTGAAAACTTGTATATCATCTTTCAGTCATTAAGTCCCTGTATGAGATCATTAAGATGCTATTAGAGCTTGAGTTTTGTGTGCTTATATATATATATATTGTTATATATTAGATATAATGTATCACTGTATCACTGCTCATCCATTTGCTCAAGCGGGCACAAGTAATGTCTCCATTGTGAGACTTGTTGTTACTGTTTTTGGCATGTCGAGTACACGACAGTAGCTTGTTAGGCTCTGCCATGCAGGCAAGATACTCTTGGTAGCTTACCAGACTCTCCGACAGGGGTGAAGGAATCAAACTCAGGTCGGCCGAGTGCAAGGCAAACACCTTACCTGCTTTGCTATCACTCCAGCCAATATAAAATCTTAGATGTAAAAAAATTACCCAGCATAAATAAAACATTAATTCATTATTTAAAAAGTAAAAAGCCCTTAGCAAGCTAGGAATAAACATAAGAAATCATTACTTTGTTTTCTATATATATATACATATATATATATATATATATATTGATCAAGATCAGTTGTGTTCTGCCTTATACCTCATCAAATGTGGTGTGCTACTCAGCAACTTACAGTATGAGATGTCACTCCCGGAGTTCTAAAATTTTAAATAGGATAGTAGAGCTGGAGCTAAATTTTTTAACTAGATGGTGATTTTGGGATCCAGAAGCATCATGTTGCCCTTATCTGATATTCATTTGTGAGTCTCTGGATCATGGCCATTAATGCACTTAAAGGGTGCCCAGAGGCACTTCGTGGGCATGACCGCCAGGAAACTGGAAGCACAGGGAGATGGGAAGAGGGGCCAATTCCCGAATCAGTGAAGTCCTGCGTAACTGGGTTTTTCAGTGGATTCATTCTCATGGGGGCGGGTGGGGGGAATCTGGAGGATCCTGAGAAGGTCAGCCATGAGTGTGGTGGAGATTGAGTCCTGGACGTTTGTGGCTGCTGGGGCTCCTTTGGGGCAGGTGGAGGGGACAAACCTCACCCCCTCCACAGTGTCTGGGTGAAATCAGCCTGGCGTAGAGCTGATTTTTGTAGAGAGTTTTGGAATTTTTATTATTGATATTTGTGAATGCTTTGTATTTTTTGGTTACTAATCCTGTATTTGAAGTGTTGAGTACAAATATTTCTCCTCATTTATTAGTGTGCCTCTTAACTTTTACCATGGCCTTTTGCTTCTTTTTAAAATTTGATAATAGTATCACTTGTTTATTTTTATTTCTACTCTTTTCTAATGGAATTATTGCATTGAGAACATTATTGGGATTCAAGTCTTGGAGAATTCTGTGCATGCTTTCCTTGATATGCTTTAAGTATTCTGCTCTAATCTACAGAGATTTTATTAATCTACTTTGAGTTGACTTCTGTGTAAAGTGAGAGACATGGATCCAGTTTCATGGTTTTTTTTTTTTGCATGTGGTCAACCATTTTTCCCAACACTAGCCCTTAAGTAACATATTTTTCCTTTTTTGTTTTGTTGTTGTTGCTGTTCTGTGTATCTTTTGTTTCTGGGGGCCACAACTGATGCTGCTCAGTGGCTCCATGTTCAGGGATCACTTCTTGTAGTTCCAAAGAATGAATGAGGGTCAGTCTAATGCAAAGTCATGCATCCGAACTCCTGTACTATCTCTCTGTAATGAAAACCTTTTATCCTTGTTCATATACATTCATAACTATTATGATAATAGAAATGAAAAGAATTAGCATGATATCTTTAAAAGTTTTTTTTCATTTTTCTGTCAGATGGATTATATTGGGGATGTGAACATGATTCAAGTAGCAAGCACATGTGTGTGTAAGGCCCTGTTTTCAATGCTTGGCATAACATAGAAATACTTGATGTATTCCTGTGGTGTCCAAAGCACCAATGGATGCAATATCCTATACAGAAATCACTGTATCACTGTATCCGTGTCATCCCATTGCTCATCGATTTGTTTGAGTGGCCACCAGTAATGTCTCTCATTGAGAAACTTATTGTTACTGTTTTTGGCATATCCAATATGCACGGGTAGTTTGCCAGGCCATATAGACAAGATACTCTCGGTAGCTTGCTGGGCTCTCCGAGAGGGACGAAGAAATCGAAACTGGGTTGGACTTTTGCAAGGCAAACACCCTACCTGCTGTGCTATGCCCGCTTGAGCAAATTGATGAGCAACAGGATGACAGTGATACAGTGACAGTGATGTAGGAAATTATTATCTTACAGTTATGCAGAAATTTTATATATATATATCCATCAGTTATGTTTGCAGCTTTTAGCTTATACGATTTGATTAATGACCTATTTCTAGCTGCAATTATTAAGAAAATTTAGATATTTAATCACAAATGAATATCCAGCTGTTAACATATGTGTAATTTCTCACTGAATTTGTACTTTTATTGAAAAATTATTTACCAGTTAGCAATGGGTATGCATCTAAACTCCCAATTCTATCCTATTCACTTGAATAAATGAAGTTCTAATAAATATGTAAATATATAAACAGATTGCTATGCATATAAACATGCACATTATATATATTCTTTATGGAACACTGTCTTGATCAGTATAGCTGCATACTAAATCTGTGTTATACTAAATCCAATATAAGTCATAGTATAAGTTGCCCTACTTTTCTAATTTTGTTTAGCTTATTTGTATATTATACTTATTGTATATTAACTCTTGTCCCCGTGCCTGACTGTCTTCCCCGGGGCCCTCGGGGGAAATGGGCTCCAGCTTCCCGCCAACCCCTGGCCTGAGCAGAGCTCCCGGCGGCCGAAGACCACCAGAACCTAGCCACAGCCATGCTCAAGGCCCCTCTCCACATGTTCGGACAAGCCTCACGTATGAAGGTACCGGCAGAGGAATCCAGGTGTGTGTAACCCATCAACGGCCAACATCCAGAGACTTAAAAGCAAGCTCCCAGAAGCGATATATTATAACCTACTTCTCCCTCTAGGAGAAACTAGTAAGCTACTCAGAGTTTCCTGCCCACGTGGAAACTCTCAGTAGCTTACTACTGAGAGAGCTTCGCAAGCTTCCCATGGTGTATCCATATGCCAAACCCAGTAACAAGCTGGGTCTCATTTCCCTGACTCTGAAAGAGCCTCCAATGCGGCATCGTTCGGAAGGCAGGCCGAATAGAGAGAGGCTTCTAAAATCTCAGGGATAGGACGAATGGAGAGGTTGCTGAGACCGCTGGAGAAATTTGATGATCAATGGGATTTCATGATCGTGATCATGATGTTTGTATTTTAGAATAACAATAATGTTTTCTAAACAGTTACTCTGTTTTTGTTTATGTTTGGTTCACAGGTGGTAGTATGCAGGGATTATTCCTGGAATTTTACAGAGTGACTCTGGTGGTGTGGGGTGAACCATATATGGTTGTGTAGTGTAGAGAATTTGAAACCAAACCAGCCATGGGCAATGCAAATGCCTTACATTCTGTACTATCTATTTGGCCCCCAAAGTTAAATTTTTATACTTATGATTTTAATTTATAGATTAAATGTTATGAGAATGGACATTTCTAACATTAAATTGAATAGTATGTTTAGTATATTAAAAGTCATTACAAAAATCAAATACAAGAGTTGGCTTTTCTAAAGGATAAACAAGTTTGAGAAATCTTAAGCTATGTCTACTAAAAAAAAATAAAAAATACTTACAAAGCAGTCACAAATTGGAAGTGAAAAAATTTCAGAGGAAGCCTTAGGAAAACAAAATCATTACAAAGTAGCATTGTAGCACTGTTGTCCCATTGTTCATCGATTTGCTCGAGCGGGCACCAGTAATGTCTCCATTGTGAGACTTGTTACTGTTTTTAGCATATCTAATACTCCACGGGGAGCTTGCGAGGCTCTGCCATATGGGCGGGATACTCTAGGTAGCTTGCTGGGTTCTCACATGGACAGAGAGATGGACAGAGGAATCAAACCTGGGTTGACCGCGTGCAAGACAAATGCCCTACCCGCTGTGCTATCGCTCCAGTCCATTACAAAGTACTCTGAATAAATTTTTGTGTTGTTGTTCCCTGTGAATTAGGAGGAGTGACTCCTAATGCAGTGGTGGAAGTACCCTCCCGCTTCTGCCAGATGTGGCCCAAAATGCAATAAACAAAAATTTTAAAAATCACTACAAGTTAATAATTAGGAAGAATAAAAATATCAATATTCTTAACAGTATCTTAACATATTTAATTCAGTAGTCCATTATGCATAACATATTGATTTATCAGAGTAATGCAAATATGGTTCTACACACAAAAATCAATTAATATAATATGCCATTGCCTGTCACTGTCACTGTCATCCTGTTGCTCATTGATTTGCTCAAGTGGGCACGAGTAACGTCCCCATTGTGAGACTTGTTACTGTTTTTGGCATATTGAATACACCACGGGTAGCTTGCCAGGCTCTGCCAAATACCACATAACAACAAAAAATAAAACTGTTTAACCATCTCAGATAATGCTGAAAAAGCATTAAACAATATCTATCATCCACTTAACTATAAATTGAAAATAGAATTATCATGAGTGAGCAAAATTTAGATCCCTGTTCTGTGTTATGTTTGTGTTTTTCCAGAAAATCTGTTTTCGTTGATCTGTGCCTTGCCACCAAAGTCCCCAAAGAAATGTTCTCGTGCTTTGTAAGTTTAATATAATATAAAACCAAAGTCCAATAATGCTTAGATAAACTCTTAATCCCAACCTGACTGCAAAATAGCCCACCATATTTCTCATGATTTTAGCACCTATATAACGCTGCCTTTTTACATCAACTCTTGGCACTTGACTTTCAGACTGTGAGCACCTAAACTTGGATTCTGAAAAAAACATGTCTCAATATAATAAAAAAACATATATGATAAATCCACATTAATACTGTCTAAATGGTAAAAAATTTTACTCTTAATTCCTAAAAAACACAAGGATAGAACCCAGATTTCCCTTCTGAGACCCTGTCCTGTGTGGAGGAGCTCTCCAATCACTCGCCCCCGCCTGAGGTCTGGGGCTCTGAAGCCCCCAGCCCTGCCTCTAGCCGCCATGACCCTCTCCTCCTCTTGCTTAGGTTGTTAGGGGCACGGTCTCAAAAGGGGGCGTGGTGTCCTTCTGAAGCGACACCGAAGTTACTTCTCCCATTCCATGCATTGTGCTTTGGCCACAATCGGTTTAATCCATTCCTCTGAAGAATACCCTGGTCATCTTAGTCACTATATGTTAATAGTCAACTAGCTTATCCTATCCTAAATTCACAAAAACTGTCAGTGAACACATCAAGCTGCACATAAAGTCCTTTGTAAAAAGATCACAGCCCCACGTCTTCAATTGAGGCCCCTCTCAAGCTAAGGAAGAGCACCTGACAGTAAAGCCCGTAAAAACATGAAGAAACAGCGAAAATCCCCACCACCAGGAGAGATGGAAGAGAGGATCTCAGAAACCTCAATAGGGACTTCCCAGAAATACAACCTCCTCTCAGATAAAGAATTCAGAGAGGAAATCGTAAAGATGGTTGACGAACTCAACGCAACTATGGAACAAACATCCAATAAATTAAGGGAGGATATGGATGCAGCATTGGAATGGTCCACCAAGATAATCCAGGAAGAAATGAGAGCAGAAATTTCAAAGCTACGAACAGAAGTGACACACTTAAAATAATCGGTAGATGAAATAAAAAACTCAGTAGGAGCCCTCAATAGTAGAATGGCTACAGCCGAAAAGAGAATCAGTGAGCTTGAAACGAGCTGCAGAAAGCATATAGGCAACAACAAATAATGGAAAAAGACCTCAAAATGGCTCTAGAGTGAATTAGAATCCTAGGGGATGACCTCAAGAGAAACAACATAAGAATCATTGGAGTAACAGAAGCACAGGGAATCAATCCCAATGAAAAAAAAAACCGCAATTAAAGACATCATTGCTAAGAAATTCCCAGAGCTAGAGAATTCGGGCATCCAGATCCAAGGAGTCCGAATGGTGCCAGCTAAAAGGGACCCAAATAAAATACCCCCAAGGCATATCATAGTCAGAATGATGGATGCCGTGGATAGAGACACAATACTGCAAGCAGCAAGATCAAAGAAGGAAATCATATACAAAGGAGCACCCCTTAGATTCACAGCAGATCTATCAGAAGAAACCTTCCAAGCCCGAAGACAATGGTGGGATATAGTGAAAAAACTTAATGAAATGAATGCCTCACCAAGAATACTTTACCCGGCTAAACTCTCAGTTAAACTTGAAGAAACCATACACTATTTCACGGAGAAGCAACAGTTCAAGAACTTCATAGACTCAAGACCAAACTTAAAAGAAGGACTAAAAGGGCTACGATAAGACAAGGAAAAAACCTACAAGAATAACAAACCTTACAGAAAGATGGCACAAAATCCCATGACAATAATTTCTCTTAATGTTAACGGTCTAAATGCACCAATCAAGAAGCACAGAGTGGCAAAATGAATTCGGAAACTAAACCCAACTTTCTGCTGCCTACAAGAAACACATCTGAATAGTCAGAACAAACACAGACTCAAAATCAAAGGATAGAAAACAATCCTGCAAGCAAACAACTCCCTCAAAAAAGTTGGGGTGGGGGCTGGAGCAATAGCACAGCGGGTGGGCGTTTTCCATGCACGCGGCCGACCCGGGTTTGATTTCTAGCATCCCATATGGCCCCCTGAGCAACGCCAGGGGTAATTCCTGAGTGCAGAGCCAGGAATAACCCCTGTGCGTTGCTGGGTGTGACCCAAAAAGGAAAAATAAAGAAAAAAAAAGCCAGGGTGGCCATACTAGTATCCGACAACATAGATTTCAGGCTGAAAAAAATCAGAAGAGACAGCGAAGGTCATTTTCTATTCATCAAGAGATATGCACAACAGGAAGAAATCACACTCTTAAACATATACGCACCTAATGAACAACCAGCTAAATACTTAAAACAACTACTAACAGAATTTAAGGGGGACATAACTAACATCAGGATAGTAGTTGGAGACTTCAACACTGCCCTATCACCTCTGGATAGATCGACAAGAACAACACTCAGCAAGGAAACAATGGCTCTGAAGGAAGAAATGGAGGAGACAGGGCTAATAGACCTATACAGGGCTATACACCCCCCAAAAGAAAGAATACACATTCTTTTCCAGCGTACATGGAACATTTTCCAAAATAGATCACATTCTGTGTCACAAATTATACCTTAATAGAATCGAGAAGAGAGAAATTGTATCAACTATCTTTTCAGACCATGATGCGCTGAAGATAGAAGTTAATCACACACAGACTCAGAGAACCAAATCAAACACCTGGAAATTAAACAACTCACTGTAGAACAATGAGTGGGTCATGAAGGAAATTAAGGAGGAAATAAAAAAATACTTTGAAACAAATAAGAATGAAGAGACACAAGCTACCAGAACCTATGGGACGCAGCTAAAGCTGTGTTAAGGGGAAAATTTATAGCGCTGCAAGCTTTCCTCAGGAAGGAAGAAAGGGCCTATATAGATAGCTTGACTTCGCAGCTCAAGATCTTAGAAGAAGACCAGCAAAAGGAACCCAAACCAGATCAAAGGAAAGGAAAAATAAAACTTAGAGCAGAAATTAACGATATGGAAACTCGAAAAACAATCCAAAAGATCAATGAAACAAAGAGCTGGTTCTTTGAGAAAATAAATAAGATTGATAAACACTAGCAAGACTCACAAAGAAAAAGAGAGAGAGAGAACCCTAACAAACAAATCAGAAATGAAAAGGGGGACATCTTTTGAGGAGATTCAAAAGATCATCAGAGAATACTTTGAAAGTCTGTATGCCACAAAACAAGAGAACCTAAAAGAAATGGACGAATTCCTTGATTCCTACAATCTCCCAAGATTGAACCAAGAAGACTTGGAATACATGAATAGGCCCATAAATATCAAGGAAATCGAAACTGTAATCAAAAGTCTCCCCCAAAACAAAAGCCCAAGTCCAGATGGATTCACTGGCGAATTCTTCCAAACATTCAAAGAAGACTTGTTGCCAGTTCTCTTCAAGCTTTTCCAGGAAATTGAAAAGACAGGAACCCTCCAGAACAGTTTCTATGAGGCACATATCTCCTTAATACCAAAAGCAAACAAAGACACCACTAACAAAGAAAACTATAGACCAATATCCCTGATGAGCACTTACGCGAAGATCCTCAACAAAATACTAACAAATAGAATCCAACAACTCATCAAAAAGATCATACATACATCATGACCAAGTGCGATTCATTTCAGGGATGCAATGATGTTTTAACATTCGCAAATCAATCAACATAATCCATCATATCAACAAAAGTAAAGATAAAAACCATATGATCATATCAATAGATCCAGAGAAAGCATTTGACAAGATCCAGCACTCGTTTATGATGAAAACTCTTGCCAAAATGGGCATAGAAGGAACTTTCCTCAAGATAGTTAAAGCCATCTACCACGAACCTACGGCAAACATTATAATCAATGGGGAAAAAACTAAGGGCCTTTCCTCTAAGATTGGGGACAAGACAAGAATGCCCACTCTCACCACTTCTCTTCAATATAGTACTGGAATTACTTGCAATAGCTGTTAGGCAAGAAAAAGATATAAAGGGCATTCAGATAGGAAAGGAAGAAGTCAAACTCTCACTATTCGCAGACGATATGATACTATACCTAGAGAAGCCTGAAAGCTCGACTAAGAAACTCTTAGAAACAATTGACCTGTACAGTAAAGTCGCAGGCTATAAAATCAATACCCAAAAAAACCATGGCCTTCCTATGCACAAACAATGAGGCAGAGGAAAGGGACATGAAAAAAAGCAATCCCATTCACAATTGTGCCCCAGAAAACCAAATATCTCGGAATCAGCTTAACTAAAGAAGTAAAGGACCTCTACAAAGAAAACTATAAAACGCTACTCCATGAAATAAAAGAGGATATGAGGAAATAGAAACATATCCCCTGCTCATGGATAGGGAGAATCAACATTGTCAAAATGGCAATACTCCCCAAAGCATTAAACAGATTCAACGCGATCCCTATAAGGATACCCATGACATTCTTCAAAGAAATGGATCAAGCAATCCTGAAATTCATATGAAACAATAAACGCCCACGGATAGCTAAAACAATTCTTGGGAAAAAGATGATGGGAGGCATCACCCTTCCCAACCTTAAACTTTACCACAAAGTGGTAACAATTAAAACAGCATGGTACTGGAACAAAGGCAGAGCCGCAGACCAATGGAACAGAGTGGATTATCCTTACACACATCCCCAAATGTATGACCATCTAATCTTTAATAAGGGGGCAAGAAAGGGAGCAAGGAAAGCCTCTTCAACAAATGGTGCTGGCATAACTGGACAACCACATGCAAAAGAATGGGCTTAGACCTCAACCACAATCCATAAGGTACATCGAAGACAAGGTCGGCAAAACCCTCCATGATATTGAAGTTACAGGTATCTTCAAAGATGACACGGAACTAAGCAATCAAGTAGAAACAGAGATAACAAATGGGACTATATTAAACTAAGAAGCTACTGCACCGCAAAAGACACCGTGACCAGAATACAAAGGGAATCTACAGAATGGGAAAGGATATTCACCCAATACCCATCCGATAAAGGATTGATATCAAGGGTATATAAAACACTGGTTGAGCGCTACTAGAAGAAAACATCCAACCCCATCAGAAAATGGGCCCAAGAAATTGACAGAAACTTTTCCAAAAAAGATATATGAATGGCTAAAAGGTACATGAAAAAATGCTCTTCATCACTAATCATCAGGGAGATGCAGATCAAAACAACCATGAAATACCACCTCACATCACAGAGAATGGCACACATCCAAAAGAACAAAAGCAACCACTGTTGGAGAGGATGTGGGGAGAAAGGGACCCTTCTACACTGCTGGTGGGAATGCCGAATGGTCCAGCCCATTTGGAAAACAATATGGACACTTCTCAAAAAATTAGAAATTGAGCTTCCATTTGATCCAGCAATACCACTTCTGGAAATATATCCCAGAGAAACAAAATAGTATAGAAATGACATCTGCACTTATATGTTCATCGCAGCACTGTTTACAGTAGCCAGAATCTGGAAAAAACCCGAGTGCCCGAGAACAGATGACTTGTTAAAGAAACTTTGGTACATCTATACAATGGAATACTATGTAGCTGTTAGAAAAGATGAAGTCATGAACTTTGCACATAAGTGGATCAACATGGAAAGTATCATGCTAAGCGAAATGAGCCAGAAAGAGAGGGACAGACATAGAAAGATTGCACTCATCTGTGGAACATAGAACAACAGAGTAGGATACTAATACCCAAGAATAGTGGTATATAATACTAGGAGGTTGGCTCCATAGCTTGGAGGCTGGCCTCACACGCTGGGGAAAAGTCATCCCAGATAGAGAAGGGAACACCAAGTAAAATGTGGTTTTTTTCCCTGTGGAAATCCTGCACAGGGAGGGAGATGCGTGCTGAAAGTAGACTAGAGACTGAACATGATGGCCACTCAATACCCCTACTGCAAACCACAAGACCCAAAAGCAGAGAGAGAGAACAAACTGTAGTGCCCTGCCACAGAGATCGGGTGGGTTGCGGGGGATGGAATTGGGGGGGTGGGAGGGATACTGGGTTCATTGGTGGTGGAGAATGGACACTCGTGAAGGGATGGGCTCTCAAACATTGCATAAGGGAAAAACAAGCACGAAAATGTGTGACTCTGTAACTGTACCCTCACTGTGACTAATTAAAAAATAAATTAATTAAAAAAAAAAGACAAGGATACTCACTATAACCTCTACTTTTTTTTTCTTTTTGAGTCACACCCTGCGACCCACAGGGGTCACTTTTGGCTCTGCACTCAGGAATTACCCCTGCCGGTGCTCAGGGGACCATATGGGATGCTGGGGATCGAACCTGGGTTGGCTGCATGCAAGGTAAACGCCTTACCCCCTGTGCTGTCACTCCAGCCCTACCCTCCACTTTTTAACTTAGTTTTGAAAGTTTTAATTGTAGCTATTATTCATGAAAGGGAAATAAAAATGAATCCAACTGAAAAAGAAACATGACTATCATTCTTTTCACATAAGATTAAATAAAGAGATTCTTAGAAACTATTCTTCAAAACTGTTATAAATAAGATTGAAGATAAAAAATTTATTTACAAAAATCAGTAGCATTTTCATAAACTATAAAGAAATAAAAAATATTCAGTTATAATAACATCAAAAAGTCCTTGCACTCCCAGGTAGGCCCATCACTATACCATCTGGACCCCCAAATTCCCTACCTTGGAGAATAGTATGAGTCAGTTGCCTTCATCAGCTCTTATCTAAGTAAACCTGTATGTCCTTCCACCCAGAACCCTGAATTCCCACTGGCAAAACTGAAGGGAGATGGGGAGGCCTAACAGAGCCCCTTTTTCCACCACTATCACCACCATCACCACCACTACAATCACCTAGTTTATAATCAGGTCATGTGGGGTACAGGGCCAGGAGACAGTGTAGTGGTTGGTTCAGGACACATACAAAGCGTGCATCTGACCTAAGTTCAATTTCTGGCACTACATGGTCCAACATCAGTATCACCACCAAAATACCCAGTTTTCCCCCCACACCCCCCAGCCCCGTCCAGCTCTTCCCCTGCTTGTGTGGCAGACAATTTCCCCCATACTCTCCCTCTACTTTGGTTACATTCGATATTTTGACACCAGTCTCACCACTGCTCAAACCTGCTGAAAAGGCAATGCTAGATGATTTGTTTTGTATTGCTTGTTATGGATAGAATATAATGTCCAAGAAATTCTGTGTCATTCTCTTCTGGGAGTTTTAATTTATAGTGTCCAGGTCTTGGCCATTGATGAGATTACATGGCACCAGGGGCAGTTTGTTGGTGTGACGGCCAAGCTTCTGGAAAACTGGGGACCTGGGAGGTGGAGGCCCAGTCCTTATCCAAGCAGGCTTGGAGATTTCAGTCACAGGTTCTGGTGCATCTGGGTTTTTCTGTCGGTCCACTCTCTGGTGAGGTTCATCCCATTTTGGGTGAGGCTCATCTGAGCATGTGGAGAGTAGCCTTGGACATAGTGGTGGTTGGGTTCTAGAAGTTTTTAGCTGCCAGGTTTCTGCTTGGGGCAGGGAGGGAAACTTAACCCGCTCTCCCTCTGAGGTGCCCCAGTGAAGACAGTCTGGCACGGGGTCAGGGCATTCTGTGGTGCTCTCTTCCGGGAACTTTAGTTTACAATCTCTGGGTCTTGGCCACTGATGAGATTACATGGCAACAGGGGCAGTTTGTGGGTTTGACTGCCAAGCTACTGGAAAACTGGGGACCTGGGGGGAGAAGGCCGAGTCCTGATCCAAGTGAGCCTGGGACTCTCAGTCATGGGTTCCCACCTTCCTCCGTGCTACAGGCCCTAACTGCATCTTTTGATCTCTTTTGAGATTTATGGGTCTCTGAAATAAGGCTAATAAATAAGCTTGTATAGCTGAGCCAGAGGTGATTTGCTGTGTGTCTGCCACATACCTAACTTTTGGCCATTTAATTCTTGGTAAACTTGGCCCCAAGTTGTTGGGGTCTGGCCAAAGGCACAGCAGCAATTTTGGGTATCTGGAAATCTGAAGGCATCATCAAGCTGCTGATGCACTCGCTTCACAGGTACAGGTTGACCTGCTGGCGGCACCATACCCCCAAGAATACTTTCAAGTAAAACAAAAGAATCCAAAGAATATCTTCGCAAGACTCAACAACAGACAGGATGGAACTGATGTTTGAATCAGAGACCTCAATTATAAGGTACATACCTTCAACATAAAAGAAGAGGTGATACAAAAGAGTTGAGGAAAAAATGAAGAGAATTGAAAAGATATGGCTGCAATACCATGAGGAACAACTTCAGATTTATACAAATGCCAAAAATAGATAAATATTAAAGTTGAATAATGGGTGGTTAGGACATAGCTGAAAATGTTTTCAAAAATTCCTCTTTTGAGGGAGATTGGTGCACTGATTCAGAAGGCCCAAAGAGAGCACTCAAAGTAAACACAAAAGCAGATTGCCATCAGACAGACTGTAATCAAAGTTACAGGATATACTCTCCTTAGAGGGGCAAGAAAGTAGTAAAGTCTTATCTAAAGGGGAAAAAAAAACCAAGACAGACCATATTTCTTAGATGGAATGCTAAAAACCATGATAGTATTGAATAGTATGATACCATTGAATGAAAAGAGACATTATTGATCAGTAAGTGTATGGAAAAAATGCTCATTTTGACTTATTGGAAAAAGCAAAAAAAATGACATATCATCCCAAATCACATTCCAGTGAGAATGGCATTGTATCAGAGGAAAGAAGAAAAATATCTACAAACAACTAGAGCGGGCAGGGTTGTGTTTATAAATGAACCCAAGTTTAATGTTGATGGGACTGTTGTCTGCTTCAACCTTCATGTAAAAGAGTATTGAGACTTCTTGGCATCACTACGAAGAATAAAACATCATGAGTTCCAAAGGTTGTATGTGTACCTATACTCATTGCACTACTTAATATAACTGAAAGATATGGAAACCACCCAAATGTTCAATGCTGGATAAATGTATTAAAAAGTTATAGTATACATGACAACAAAATACTAAATAACTAGAGAAATTGTACAGCAGATAAAATAAATACTAAGTAATTGCTAAAAAATTAAAATTTTCAGTTTGCTGTAACTCATATGGAATTAAAGGGAATCACATTGAGTGAAATAGTTCAGAGGGAGAAGAACAGATAGAGGGTGATCTTACTCCTTGTATATTGAGAAGTAAAATAAGGGAATATACAACATCAAATGAGAACAAAATCTTGACCTTTGATTGCAAGATCGATCTTATCAAGTAGTGGAAGAGGAAGGAGGGAAGGAAGGAAGAGATGAATTTGAAGGGATGTACAGAGAGATGGAGGGTCTGAGCACTTAGGTGTAAAAGCACAAAACTTTATCAAACTCATGAGAGTGGACATTATTTCAACCATGTTACATAAAATACAACAAAAAACAAAGTAGAGTTCTTGGAAAATATTTAATTGAAGAGCTCAAATATTTGTACATTAAAGGGATTTACTGTTTAAAAAATTCCAAAAGACAGGAGACAGAAAAACATTCCTTACCTATGTATTGTACAATTAGCTGAAATAATTTGTCCATGTCAAACATTATATAGTATTTGGTACAATTTTTATCAAAATGTTAGTAATATTCTTAAAGGAAATAGAAAAAGATATTACTGAAATTAATTTGAAACCATGAAATAGTCAAAGAAATTCTGAGAAAAAGAGCAAAATTGTGTGATGCTGCTGCCTACCATCAAATGAAAATGCAGAGTCTTAATAATCAAAAACAGGATAGTATTAGATTCAAGTGTACAAACCAAATGATTGGAATAGAATTCAGAGATTTTAAATAATAACCTGAGCAGTTATTTACTCTGCTTATTTAGCAACATTAAGTGGATAAAAGAAATTTCTCTAATATTCTTAGGCAACTGGATAGTCACATATACTTGTAAGTATACTTGTATACTTGTAATATACTTGTAAGGAGTATATTGAAAATGGACCCCTACAAAACTTATACATAAAGTTAGCTTTGATTCCATTTGTCTATCACAAGGAAACCAAGAGCATATATAGAGAAATGAAATTAAATAAAATTAAATATATATTTGAATATTTTTACTATTGTTAATATTGTCTTTGAGTAGCCTCAGCATTCCTTGATACTGTTTCATTTTTGTTACTCATATTACTAGTTCCCTGGTACTGAACTTCTTCTGTATGAAGAAATAAGTAGCATCTATCTTCCTGACTGAATTCTTTCTTACTGATACACCTTATTTATAAGCAGTAAATCCCTACTTAACACCATCAATAGGTTCTTGAAAAAAAATTTTTTTTTGCTTTTTTGGGTCACACCCAGCGATGCTCAGGGGTTACTCCTGGCTTTGCATTCAGGAACCACTCCTGGCGGTGCTTGGGGGACCATATGGGATGCCGGGGATCGAAACCGGGTCGGCTGCGTGCAAGGCAAACGCCCTACCCACTGTGCCATCTCTCCGGCCCCGGTTCTTGAAAATTTTGGCCCTTAAATAGCAAATAAAGAAACAACATACTTGAGGAATATAATTTCTTCAACTTTAGATGGAATATAGATTTTATTATCACTACAACAAAATGATGAATGAAATGACATTACCTGAGGGCCTCTGTACATGGTATATTTACATATATATACATATAACTTCTGGAAGTAAAATAAAAATTAAATAAACATATATGATTAATTACCTGATGTTAAAACTTTATATAAGTTTGTGGAAATATTATGCATTTTAATATATGTGTAAGCACTCTGGCACTGTTGTCCCGTTGTTCATTGATTTGCTCAAGGGGCGCCAGTTTAATATATTTACTGAATTAAAATGCTGGTTTGATTATGTTTTCATCATGTTACTAACACTTACCAGAGGGAGACATGATTTCATATAAAACTGGTTGGCTGCTTACATTTTGAACTGGCATGCATTGTTTTTTGTTATTGCATATCTGAAATCAGGATAAATATTAGAGTATAAGCAGATAAAATTATCAATATTAAAATAATTATAAAATCTTAAATTATTTTAAATGCTTAGATAAGATTAGACCAAGTTTTATATGTGGTTTATGATTGCATGTGCTTTATTTATGTTTTACTTAAACACTGTGGTTTTACAAGTTGTTCACAGTACAATTATTACAGGTACTCAATGTTTGATCACCAATCTTACCACCTGTGTGACCTTTTCTTAACTCTTCTCCCCAGTTTCCCACCCGCCCTCAAATCCTGCCCCTGGCTAATGGAACTATCAAAAAATATTCCAGTAAAAAAAACTTTATGAAAATTGTTATGTCTCACTATGGCAACATTGTCTTTGCCTGGGGGTTTATTAAACTGCTTGCTGCTAGTTGAACCTTTCTTACTATTGTTTTTGTTTATTGAACTTAGTTGGCTTCTATGTTACTTTCCCACTTTATTATTATTTGGTGTGCTCCTACTGAGCTGTAGTATTGTGAAATTTGCAGTCAGAGACTCCAGAAACTCTAGTATCCATAGAACAGGGTTAATGAGTTTACTTGGGCATGGCTGTGAGATGTGGGTGTGACTGCTGGGGCGTTGGAAGGTGGCAGCCATAGACTATGAATTTTTGTCACTTAGCTTTCATCTCTTCTGAGATTAGTTGTGAATCTATAAAGCTGAGCCATTACCTGTCACAGCTGTGGCACGTGGGCTTGACTTTGTTTTAAATTATTATTATTAAAACTTCTTATTCTTGCTTCAGAAACTTACCATATTTTGATTTGTACAATTTTCCTGACACTGACTGTAACCCAATTCAGCATTGTCTTTGCATTCCTTGTTACTGCAATGCTAAAAAGAAAGTAAATCAAAGTGAACTAGCTAAACACACACCTACAATTTGTACTTAGTTAAAATTATTCCATATTATGTTGACGTTAAAGAAAGTCATTAGACAATTTTTGCTAGCAATACTTATTTTTTATATTCACTAAAATACTTTTAGCATTGGATAAATGACTATCTGAGAGTAAATGAAACAAAAATGTAAGCATCTTCCCTGTCTATTCTGGAATATAAGATACCAATATAAATTAAATTTTCAAAAGGTTAATATTTGATGTTAATACTACAATGAGATAATAGTTTTAAGAACATGGGACTTAAAGATACATGGCAAGGTAGCAACAAAGGTCCAAAGGCAATATAATAGGAAAACTGATCCACATAATTGACTTGTGTGTGCACGGAGGATGTTGGGAGGGATGGATGTTGTAGATCTTGGGAGAGGGAGCATGTACACTGGTGGGATGTTTGATTTGTATTCATAAAGAGCCATTACTAATAGCATTGCAAGCCACAGAATTTAATTTTTTAAGTTTTAAAGAAAAATTGCAGGATGTTTGCCTACTATTTTATGAAATTTTAGCTCTTTATTGAGCACTGTTGCAGAATATGACTCAGTTGAGAATAAAAGACAAAGTACAAATAAAGCTGATAAAGATTCTTTTTTTTCTTTTTGTTTTTTCTTTTTGCGTCACACCCGGTGATGCATGAAGGTTACTCCTGGCTTTGCACTCAGGAATTACTCCCAGTGGTTGTTGGGGGACCATATGGGATGTTGGGAATCAAACCCAGGTTGGCCTTGTACAAGACAAACGCCCTACCCACTATAGTATTGCTCCAGCCCCTAAAAGTTATTTTCTAAAAAATTAAAAGGACATGAAGAAAAAAATTAAGATATATGAAAACATAATTAACGTTCAATGATGATGACAACCATAGAGTAAATTTAGTATAGCTATGTAGCTGAAAACTTGCAGTTTTCCTTGAGAAACAAATATTTGCTTACAATATGGTTATATCCTGGTAAGTAATGACTTAAGTAAAAAAAAACTGACCTGGAACAATACTCCAACATCATAAAAGAGCATTTATCATACAATAATTTCTCATGAATGTGTAAAATTTTTGTCATTATAAAGTTGAAAGCATAAGTAAGCCACTACATGTACACCATGTCTCTCTATATATATTTAGTTTAATCCACAATTAGTGATGTGCTTAATTTAGTAACAGCAGTGAAGAAAGAGACAGATCTATTATACAATAGTTTCTGACTTATCCAATTCTATACAATTTTTGATGTGTAGTATGTTTTTATTGTCTATTTTTAAATAAATCTTCTAATTTAAGAACTGTGATTTACAGTTATTCATAGTTGAGTTTTAGGCTTGTAATATTTAATACCAATCTCAGACCTGGTCAACTTCCCTCCACCAGAGTTCCTATATTCCCTCCCCACCAGTGAAACCCTTGTCCAATCCCCCACCTGTCAACTAGATAAGCATTTTATGAAGTTCCAGTGTTGTAGCTTATATATCATGTTTTAAGTGTTGCTAAGTTTGTGTTTGGGATCCATATCACCACCTTATAGTTTTTATAGAGGAAGAACTATGCATTAAGTACAAAATAGAAGAGGTCTACTTTAGAAGTATCTTTTAATTTTTACCAAGGTAACATTGCACAGGACTGGAAGGCAGTTTAGGGGTTAAGGAGCTTGTCTTCCCAAGTAGTCAATCCCAGTTCAATCACCAAGCTGAGAATAATTTTAGGTACCCCATGCCCATGCTAAGAACTCTGGTGTTCCTTTAAGTTGTGGTGGGCAGCTTTCCCTCACCCCTTGGACTTTTGGAGACCAGTAGTAATGCCCACCTCCCACCTTGCTGCCATGTTGATTCCCACACCAGGCCCTTATTCTCCACTAAATTTCCCATGAGATGCATGCCAAGCAGCTAAAATTCATGAAAACTCTGGTTTATACAGCTACTAAAATCCTAAAATTTTAGGATCCTAAACTCCAGATCCTAAAATCTCTAGACGCCTCTTAATTCCTCCTCAATACAAAACTTTCAATAGGAGCAAACCAAATTAGATGGGTGTAGGATTACATAGCTTCAGGTAGTTTAGGTTTATTGGGTTACTCCCGTCACAGTGCTCCCATTCCTCTGTGCTCATTTGTAGCTTCTTTCTTAGTGTTCTGTTGACTTGTAAATAATGTCTTTCTCTTCTCCTTGAGTCCTTTGCATAGCTTATTCAGAGCAAGTCCTTTTTGTATGGACAAAGAAAGACATTTATTAATATGCCTTTGCAATTGGGATTTAATTGGCTTTGAATATTATTAATTCCCGGGCATCTGCTTTCTTGACTGTAGCCTTGGTTGCCCTTGGTTCCTAGCCCTCTAAAAGGCAGGGTCCCAACGGGGGACGAGACGGACCCAGGGCAAGCGGTAAGTTATGTGCTACCCTGGCATCGAGATGGGCCTGGCCAAAGTGCCTCATTCTTAACTATAAGTTAAGAGTCTGATCATGGACAAGTACTGTCATGATCCTAAAGTAATGACGAGACTAGGACCCTGCTAGGGATAGGAAAGACTAATCTGGCCCGGGTACTGTAGTCTGAGATTGAGATCACCCCAGGAAAGTAATTCTAAAAGTTTAATGCATCTCTTGCTATGCCCATACAAAACGATTAATATTATGAATGCTCATATGCTTGTTAGACAAGGAGAGGAGAAACACAACCATGGGATTTCATCATTGATGGGTCCTGCTGAAAAAGTATCCGTCCTAGAGAATAGGTGTTCTGCTATTGTTATTAAACCTTTTGTGCCTAGCATTCTATTTTCCTAAACAACACCTGCTTCTTGTTAATTGCACTGGGCTTCGAAAACAACTCCTAATAAGGAAACAGGATATCCTGTCACGCCCACCAGGTATAACTAGCCTATCAGCTGCAGACACTTGGGCATAAACAAGCGGTGAGAGGTATATAAGGGGAGAAGTCACCTAGCTAGAGGCTCCTCCTCGTTCCTCCTCTTTCCCGTTTCCCCTCCTTCCCAATGCTTGAGAAGGTCTCGGAATAAATCGCTGCAAGAAGAATCTCCGGGTTGCGTGTTTTTTACAGATGGGAAACTAACCTAGAAGCCAGCTACACTCACCAAACAAAAACAGTAACAAAGGTGGCTCACTAGTAACAAACAACTCAATAAAGTTCTTTTTTTGAACTATCCAAATGTTGTACCTTTTTATTACAGACCTTATGAATGCTCTCAATTCATATTAATACATTTAATTCCCCCCTTTTTTTCCAGTTGGCAGAGAAACATCTTGGCAAAGGCAGTTTTCACAGCTCATCTTGAATCAAGTCACCATAATAAACCTTTTCTGGGTGGGCAAATAGACGCCTGTGAGCAATGGAACAACAGAATCGGGGAGCAGCCGCATGTTGGACAACTGGCCTCAGAAACATCACAGCTTCCTAGTTTTTCTAGCTGAAAACTAGTTTTCCTAGTTGGAAGTGATTTGAGAAAAGACGAAAAGCTTGGGTTTGAGACTGCCAGTCAAGAAAGAAACAGTTTCTTCCATCATGACACGGCATCTGCTACAGAGCTTGCTATGTGGCAGGCGAAGAGCAGGAGAGGGGTGCCGGCCACAGGTCTCAGCTCTCCCAGCAAGCTGCAGCCCAGTGCTCTCCGTGGTGAGAAGCCCCGCCCCTCACTGATGACATCCCTTCTGCTGATGACTTCTCTCTCACAGCATGCTGCATGCAAAGCATGAGCAGAGCCGGACCCAGGGAGGGGATCCTACCATCGGGTCAGGGCTGAGCTCAATCATCAGTGAGGGCCCTGAACTTCATTCGCAAAAGGGCGACCAATAGAAGGGAACAACTAACCCAAGATACCAGTGTTCGTTTTAATGTTTGGTGCCAGGGATCCAGCCCAGGGCTTCACATGCAAAGTATAAGTCAAACATAGCTGACAATACCCCTGGGTCTCCAGTCTCCAGTAGTTTTATGACAGGCCAAATTAGAATCAAACTTGTGATATTTTGCTTCTCTATATTAAGGTGGTAGGATACACTGAAATTATTGTGGATTTTTGCAGTTTGCAAAATCTCTTTTTTAGATTTCAGTGCTGGAGATCAATCCAGGGTTTCCTGCATGTGAAGCAAGAGCTATACTAGTGAGCTCATGGATGGCCCACAAAGTCTGCGTTCTCTTAACTATACCTTAACTAAATGACAGGAAAGCAAAATGACAGGGAAACCATATGGAAAATACCCGACTAGGAAAAATATCTTACATTATTAATATGAGGTTTTGTTTTCTCTATCCCCAGTGGAATACTTTTCTACAAGAAAGTGATCATTGATGTAAAGAGAGGGGTGCGGCAGGGTGATACCATTTCACCTAAACTCTTCAATGCCGCCCTTGAGAACATCATGCAATGACTGGAATGGGAAGGAATGGGAGTGAAGATAGATGGTCGGCAATTATACCACCTCCGCTTCGCTGATGACATCGTTCTCATAATACCAAACATTAGCCAAGTGGCATAAATGCTGACCGACTTCGACCATGAGTGTGGAAAGGTCGGACTGCAGCTGAATCTCAACAAGACGATGTTCATGAAAAACGAACTGGTGCCTGAAGCTCCATTTGCTGTCAATGGAACGAACATCTCCGAATGCAGCAGCTATGTGTACCTGGGTTGAGAAATCAACATGAGGAACGACTTGGTGCCAGAACTGCGCAGGAGGAAGAGAGCAGCGTGGAATGCATTCAAGAGCATCGAAGAGGTGGTTAAGAGAACGAAGAACCTCTGACTCCGGGCACATCTTTTCGATTCCACCATTCTTCCTGCACTAAAATAAGCCTCAGAGACCTGGGCCCTAATGCAAATAGGATGAGAATGCTATTAGGGTATCCCAAAGAGAAATTGAAAGAGCTATTCTGGGAATATCATGTCTCACTCAAGTGAGAGAAGGAATCCAGAGTTCTGACCTCCGTCAACGGTCAAAAATCAGGGATGCTGTCTTGTTTGCCAAGTCATCAAAAATCAGATGGGCCGGTCATGTAATGTGATTCAGAGATGACCGCTGGACTAGAGCTGTTATGGAGTGGATTCCACGGGACATCAGAAGACCTCGTGGCCACCCACCAACTAGATGGTCAGATTTCTTCGTCAAATCCCTGAGTGAACGATTTGAGGCTCTTCCTGTTCCTGGAGCGAGCAGATATCATTGGGCTGCACTAGCTCACAACAGGGACAAATGGAGACGTTACTGGCGCCTGCTCGAGCAAATCGAAGATCAACTGGACCACAAGTGATACCCAGTGGAAAAGTATTACCTAAGAAGAAATTCCTTTTTGTATAACAAGTAGTATAAAAGTGCCCATCTAACTAATAATCATAAAAACATTAGCACAGAATCATAGATAAATAGAAACAGATTAAACCACCCAAAACAAGCAATTTGATTAAAAACCAAAAAGGGTATGCTATCACAACAGCATGGCTTCCTATGGAATTCATCCCTGGGATACAGGGAAAGTTTGACATATGCAAGTCAATCAACATAATACACCATATAAATGCCAAAAAATAAAAATCTTATAATCATAGCAATAGATGCAGATAAAACATTTGACAAGATCTAGCACCAATTTATGATAAAAAATACTCTCAACAAAATGGGAATTTAAGAATATTTCCTCAACATAGTCAAAGCCCATTTACCACAGGCTAACAGCAAATATACTCAATGAGAAAAAACTAAAAACTTTTCCCCTTAAGATCAGGCATAAGACAAAGATGCCCATTCTTGCTGCTTCTTTTTAATATTGTACTGGAAGTACTTACTATAGTAATAGGCAAGGAAAAGTTTTAATTGCAGGGAGATAGGAAAGGAAGATAGTGAATTCTCACTATTTGCAGATGATATGATACTGTTTTTAGAAATTCTGAAACACTTTTAAAACACTATTAGAAATAATTTGTATAGTAAAGTAGTTCACAAAAATAATACACAAAAACCATGGATCTCTTTCCTACAAGTGATGGAAGAGAAAGATAGTTAAAAAAAAATCTTGTTCACAATTATGCCTTAGAAAGTAAAGTACCTCAAAATTAGCTTAACGAAATAGGTGAAATACCTATACAAAGAAAACTCAAAACACTACTTTCAGAAACATAAGCAAATAGAAACACAGTTACTGCTCATGGATTTGAAGAATTAATCAAAATGGCAATGTTCCATAAAAGATTGTACAAATTCTTATAGTCTATTATTCTATATTCCACAGATGAGTGCAATCTTTCTATGTCTGTCTCTCTCTTTCTGACTCATTTCACTTAGCATGATACTTTCCATGTTGATCCACTTATATGCAAACGTCATGACCTCATTTTTTCGAACAGCTGCATAGTATTCCATTGTATAGATGTACCAGAGTTTCTTCAACCAGTCATCTGTTCTAGGGCACTCGGGTTTTTTCCAGATTCTGGCTATTGTAAACAGTGCTGCGGATAGTAGAAATAAGTACCAGGAGGTTGTCTCCATGGCTTGGAGGCTGGTCTCTCATTCTGGTTATCTCAGGGAAGGGATCACCAAGTAAAATGTGGTCGGAGGTCATGTGGGGGAAGGGTGATGCGGGCCGAATACAGACTAGAGACTGAACACAATGGCCACTCAACACCTTTATTGCAAACCACAACACCTAATCAGAGAGAGAGAACAAAAGGGAATACCCTGCCATAGTGGCAGGGTGGGGTGGGGGAAGAAGGACTGGGGAGGTGGGGAGGGATGTTGGGTTTACTGGTGGTGGTGAATGGGCACTGGTGAAGGGATGGGTTATCGAACTTTGTATGGGGAAAACATGAGCACAAAGATGTATGGATCTGTAACTGTACCCTCACGATGACTCTCTAATTAAAAATAAACTAATAAAAAAAAGATTGTACAAATTCAATGCAGTTCCTATACGAATATCCATATTTCTCAAAATAAATAGGTCAAACACTCCTGAAATTCACATGAAACAATTATCCCTCTACCCAGACAGTGAAAGCAATCTTCAGTAAAAAGAATACGGGAGGCATCACTTTCCCCAATTTCAAACCGTACTATAAAATTGTAGTAATTAAAATAGCATGGTGCTGTAATAAAGACAAACTCTAGGATTGATGAAATAAAGCTGAATTTCCCTAGAAAGACTCTCAGGTATATGACCAGTCAATCTTTGGTTAAGGAACAAAAAATATGAAGTGGAGCAAGAAAAGCTTCACTTTTCACTTCAAGAAAAAATGTGAAGTGGAGCAAGAAATGGAAAATTTGTCAGCTATGTACAAGCAAATGACCTTAGACCTCTTTCTCATACCATGTACAAAAGTGAAATCAAAATGGATTAAAGGGGCTCTTCCCCCAATCCCAGCCTGAAGTTGGACCCCCCACAAAAAGGAAGCCTTGACCCTCAGCTCCTAGAACTACCCCTCCTGGCATCCCTTTAAAATCTCTAACCTCAAAATTATTTGGACAAGAAGTTACTTTATCTATATGCTATGTTAGAGATACCAGCGAACTCAGGGCTTGCATTTATTCACCTCACCATAATTCACTGTAACATACAAAGACAGCCTAACTGCAGGTTCCTAAATACACAACAAACAAGAAACAACTCCAAACCACAAATGTCGCAGTGGTAAAGCAATGCAGAAACTCACTTAGCTTAGAGAGTTGCTAGCCCAGATGAAACTAACAGGAATAATGAACTATATAACCTCTGGATAAGGAATTTACAATGGAGTTGTTAAGGATGCCTAAGGAGCTCAAATAAGTAATGGAACACACTGCCCATAAAATACAAGAGGATATGAGAGCAGAAATGAGGAAAACACAAAAAAAAATAAAAGAAATTACAGATCTGAAAAACTTGGTAGGTGAAAATAAAAACTCACTGGAAAGCTCCAACAGAAGAGTAATCGCTGCTGTGGATAAAATTGGTGAAATCCAGTCAGTGAAATCCTATATCTAATATAGGATATAGATAAAGTAACTTCTTGTTCACGCAATTTTGAGGTTAGAGATTTTGAGGTTAGAGATGATGTGCAGATAACTGCCAGACAACAGCAGAAGATGGAAAAGAGCCTCAAAATAGAACAATAAATATCAAGAGAACATTGGAATGAAATCAAGAGAAATAGCATAAGGATCATTGGAATCCAGAGGGATGGTAATAAAACCCTGATGAAGAAGCAACCATCAGAAGAAGCATTGCTGAGAAGTTCCCAGAGCTGAAGAGTGCATGCACTCAGATTCAGGAGGTCCAAAGAGTACCAGCTAAAAAAAAATCCAAGTAATATTACTCCAAGACACATCCTAATCAGAATGAAGATAATCACAGGTAGAGATAGGATACTGAAAGCAGCAAGATCAAAGAAGGAAATTGCTTATAAAGGAGTGTCCTTAAGATTTACAGCAGACTTATCTAACAAAATCCTCTAGGTTGGAATACAGTGGGGGTATAGTGAAAATCCTCAATGTAATGAGTGCCCTCACCAAGAATATTTACCCATCTAGACTCTCATTTATACTTGAAGAACCAGTACCCAGCTTCACAAACAACAACTCAGGAACTCCATAGACCCAAAATCATGGTTATAGAGAAAATAAATGGGCTACTTTAAGACAAGACAATCTCCTCAAACACACAAAACTACTGCAGAAATATAGGACAAAAGCCCCATAATAATAATCTCTCACAGTATCAATGGGCTAAGTGCACTAATTAAAAGACAAAAAGTGTCAAGATTGACCAGAAAATTGGACCCAACAGTCTTCTGCCTGAAAGAAACACATCTGAACAGTCAGAGCAAGCACAAATTAAAGGTCAAAGGCTGAAAAATATTCTCCAAGCAAACAACTCCCTCAAAAAGGCTAGAGTGGCCATACTAGTACCAGACCACATAGACTTCAGACTGAAGAAGGTTATAAGAGACAGTGAAATCATTTCTTAATGATCAAGGAATCTGTATATCAGGAAGAACTTACACTCCTAAAGCATATGTACCTGGAACCAGCAAAACACTTAACTACTCATGTACTTGAAGAAAAACCTTGATAGTAACACAATAATAACTGAAGATTTCAACACTGCTTTATCACCTCTCGATAGATCAACCAGACTAAAGGTCAGCAAGGATATACTTTATTTGAGGGAAGAAATGGAAGAGAGAGGTTTAATGTATATATTAACATATATGATATTTTGTCCCCCAAAAGCTGAATATGCACTTTTCTAGTACACATAGAGCATTCTCCAGAATAGATCACATGCTTGGCCACAAAATATACTTCCACAAAATTCATAAGATAGAAATTGTATCAATGATCTTTTAAGACCATGATGCACTAAAAACAGAAGCGAATCACACACAGAAACAGAAATTTAAATCAAATACCTGGAAATTAAACAGCTCACTACTGAACAACCAGTGGTTTAGAGAGGAAATCAAAAGAATCTTGCAAGCAAATAATAACACAAACAAACAAACACAAGGACAACAGAAACACAGAATAGGAGTATTGGCATTCAGTAGGAGACATGCCACTTGGGGGCCTGAGAGGGAAGCAACAGGGATGGGGAAGCCACTATGGTAAAGGGAACCTTTCAACCAGGAGGAGAATGTGGTTCTGAACGGTGGTAAGGTGTTATGTATGAAGCCCTATCAGCAATAGTACTGTAAACCACAATGTAAAAAAAAGTGTTTGAAAAAATGTGTCCTCTTATAAAAGCAGACTGGTGGGTGGGAGCCAAAGTGGGTTAGAGAACACTGATGGAAGGACGTGAATACTGGTGAAAAGCATCAGTACTGAAACACTATGCCAAAAACTTAATCACAAATAACTTTGTACTTTCACAGAAATTATGGAAAAAATGCCCAGAGGAAATAGACTGTAGGGTCAGAAGATGGTTGTATGAAATTAGAATATTGTCACCTAAGAATATGGGATATGAAAAGATTGTTCATTTTAAGCTAACTGAAACTTTCCTGATAAAAGTTTTTTCACCCAAAGGGACTGAATAAAGAAGGACAGATAAACATCTGAAAAAAAAAAAAACAGCGGCCAAACCCAGTTGGCCTGGGATGCACCAGCACTGCAACCTCCAGTCCTGCCAGGAATTCTCACCAAGCAGTCAGAAGCAAGTCCTGAGCAGTGCTGGGTGTGGACCTCTTCTACTTTTTTAAAAGATGGTGCCAAGAGGCTGAAGAGACAGTACAGAGGGAAGGGTGCTTGCCTTGAGCTCTGTGGCTTGAGTTCGATCCTGGGCATTCCAGATGATCTACCAAGTTCCACCATGAGTGACCCCTGAGCAATAGAGCCGGGAGAAAGCCTTACGTACTGTCAGGTATGACATAAAGACCAAAATAAGTAAATACTTAGAAAAAACAGAAGTTGGCTCCAGTTGACTAAACAATATAGCTAATGTATATTTTACATTTTGTTTTATGTAATCGTGTGTATCTGTATCACTACATCACTGTAGTCCCATTGCTCATCCATTTGCTTGACCGTGTGTCAGTAACGTCTCCATTCATCTCTGTCATGTTCAGGGGAATGAGGCCCATTATTGTTACTGTTTTTGGCATATCGAATATGCCATAGGTAGCTTGCCAGGCTCTGCCCTGCGAGATTCTGCTCTCTTCCAGGAACTTTGTGTTATAATTTCTGGATCTTGGTAATTGATGAGATTACATGGCGTGGGCGTAGTTTCTGTTAAACTACTGGAAAACTGGGGATCTGAGTGGAGAAGGCCCAGTCCCAATCTGAGTAGGCTTGGAGATCTCAGCCATGGTCCCGCATACCTGGGTTCCTCTGCTGGTTCCTTTATGCGTGAGGCTCATCCAAACATGTGGAGAGGGGTCTTGAGCATGGCTGTGGTTGGGTTCTAGAGGTTTTCTTCTACCGGGGCTCTGCTTGGGGCGGGAAGGGAGACTCAACGTGCCTCGCTCCAAGGGGCCCCAGTGAAGACAGTCTGGCTCGGGGACAGGAGGTAAAAACTTTTTTGTCAATATTATTTTTTTTAAAAGTGTGTTTATCTGACAAGGTCCTAGTTTATTTTTTTATTTTTTTTTAGCTAGCTTGGTTGTAAAACATGGCATTTCATCCCTTGAATATGTCAAGCTGTTCTGTTTGACCTGCGAGGATTTTTGTTAAAGGAAATTTTGAGAAGAGATAGGTAGCACAGGAGTTACTGTGCTTGCCTTGTAAACAGCTTACCTGGTTCTATGCCTGGAACTGCCGGCAGGAATTTATGAGCACAGAGCTAGAATTAAGCCCTGAGCCCTTCAGGTACAGCCCCAAAGAACAACAAATATGGTCCCTGGGCCCCTCCAGAAGTAATCTCTGAGTGCAGAGCCAGGACTAAGCCCTGAGCACTGCCGAGTTAGCCCCCAACATATATATTACAGATTTTTTTTCAATTTCTATTTGCCACTTCATCTAGCAGTTGAAAACCACTATTGTATTTTAAATTCTTTAGTACTCTGACTTTCACTTAATATTTTTCTCCTATTGTATCTATATTATGAATTCTCTACTTTGTTCATTTTCTTCACCAAATTTTGGAGACCATTTTTATACCCATAATTTTGATTTTTTTCTTTTTAGATAAATTATTTAGAGGGGAGTATTTTTTCTGTCATTTTGTTTGTAGTCATATTTGTCTGTCTCCTTATTATGACTCTATTTCTTGTTTGGCTAAACAAACTTATTACCTCATCGCTAAGTGTTAATCTTGTTTTAATATTTCAGCTTTCCCTAGTTCTTAGATATCTCTAATCAACTTATATTTTTCTTAGTAGGTCTCAGGTTTTCAGATTATCAAAAGCTGTTTGTATCATGCTATACTAGTGGAGTTCAAAAATATGGGTTACCTGATTACCAGAATCAAATGCAAACATGGTGTCCCCGTTTACCTGCCTTTAAAGTCTAACTTCTAGCAGCACTAAGGGCAGTAGAACTTAAACAATAAATATGTCTACATGAATTGACTATGCAGATGTGTGTAGGGAGGTGTTCCAGAGTTCACTTTCAGAAGAAGCTGCAGCTACGGCATTTGAAGTTGTTAGTATAATCGCGCACGAGGTGATGATAGCTCAGTATATCTTGACAGGCTTTTTGGGGCACAGGAAGCTGGTTTGGGGCTGATTATGTCTATGGAGACAGTATATTTTGCCCTCTAGTTATCTTAAAGACATTTTACAGTTATGTCATAGGAATTACCAGCCATATCTATACCAAGAAAGAAATTCAAATTTGGGAACCAGCTGCATGTTTATCTTCGAGTCATTTCCCTATTTCCTGCTGCACTGGTAGTGTTTTAAATTTGGCAAATGGAGGGGGCCAATGGTGACAGCACAGCGGATAGGAGAGGGTGTTTGCCTTACATGTGGATGACCCAAGTTCAATCTCCAGAACCTTCTGTGTTCCCTGAGCCTCGCTAGCAGTGATCCCTAAGTTCAGAGTCTGAACAGTTAGTTGGGTGTGCCACCCACTCCCACAAAGATAGCCTGGTTCTTCAAGTTTCTACTTTCCCTCTGTGTACTTCGGGCAAATAGGCATGCATTCAGAATCTCTTTTCATACCGTTCAATTCCTTTCATTTGCTTAAATGCCGTTCTCCATAGTTTGGATGATCTGGGAGTCTGTGATCTAGCAGGAGCCTAAGTGTCCACGAGCAGGTCACCAAAATCAACCCCGTGGAATTAGTAGCCTGTCGGAATGGAGAATGGGTTGTCTGCGGGTGGGATTTGGTAACACGGAATCCAGTCTTTGACTGAGCTCCTGCCCTCTGCATTGTCTCCTCACACCCCAGACCTCCAGGGTCAGGCGGGGCCACTCAGGGGCAGACAGCGGGCAGAACATGGGCCCGGCTCAGATGCCCAAGAAAGCTCACATTCAGGCAGAGCTTGGACGCCCAGTTAGTGGTAAGGGGCTGAGCCTAGGAATCTCGGCCCGTGCCCATGGCCACTGCTGGAGACTAGCAAAGCAGGGACAGGATACCAGGAACTGCTGGGCTGCAGCTGGGTTGCCAAGTGACAGAGACTGAGAGAGGCACGCCCAGAATAGAGAGTGATGTAGGGCCAGGATCTACTGGGAGGTCATGCACAGGATGGAGCAGCGTCAGGGACAGGACCAGTAACATTATTCACCAGTAAAAGAGAGGCCTGGACTTCTGGGGAGGGACTCAGATACATCTATTCTGTCTGTACAATAAACTCTAGCCTTTAATCTGCCGAGTTTTGTATGCAAACCTTGCATAGTATTCTCAAGAACCCACTAGTGCTAACATCTAAGAAGGATAACGGATGTTGAAGCTCCATATACTGGGCACAAGCCCTTTGCTCCACAGAGGTAACAATATTTTTGATACATTTTCTCATTCTGGATCTGCGTGTTGGTGGGTGGTTTTCCCACAAAACTATTTCTCCACTTTCCTGTATATCTCTTTACTATGGACATTTTCTGTTAGCTTTAGCTTCTGTTTCGAAGGGAGTTGTTCCATGTTATAGTTGTCAATTTGTTATGTTTCTGATTAGAAGTAAATTCAAGATACCCTATTCCAGCATACTTTTATTTGCTTCCTTTTACAATTCTTTTAAAATGTGTTTTCTAGTGACCAAAATACAGAAAGAGTCCACAGAATGGGAAAGAATATTTACCCAATACCCATCTGATAAGGGATTAATATCCAGAATATACAAGACACTTGTAGAATTGTATAAGAAAAAACCCTCCAACCCCATCAAAAATGGGGAGAAGAAATGAATAGAAGTTTCCTCAAAAAAGAAATACAAATGGCCCAAAGGCACATGAAAAAATGCTCCACATCACTAGTTATCAGGGAGATGCAAATCAAAACAACAATGAGATATCATCTCACACCACAGAGACTGGCACACATTCAAAAGAACAAAAGCAACCAGTGCTGGTGTGGATGTGGGGGAAAAGGGACACTCCTTCACTGTTGGTGGGAATGCCGACTGGTTCAGCCTTTCTGGAAAACAATACGGACAGTCCTTCAAAAACTAGAAATTGAGCTTCCATATGACCCCACAATACCACTTCTGTGAATATATCCCGAGGATGCATAAGAACACAGTTGAAATGATATCTGTGCCTATATATTCATTGTAGCACTTTTCACAATAGCCAAAATATGGAAACAACCCGAGTGCCCTAAAACAGATGACTGGTTAAAGAAACTTTGGTACATCTACACAATGGAATATTATGCAGCTGTTAGGAGAGATGAAGTCATGCAATTTGCTTATAAATGGATAAACATGGAGAGTATCGTGCTAAGTGAAATGAGTCAGAAAGAGAGGGACAGACATAGAAGGACTACAGTCATTTGTGGAGTGTAGGGTAGTGTAGGGTAGCATCACATGAGGCTGACACCCAAGGACCGTAGATACAAGGGCCAGGGGACTGCCCCATAGCTGGAAGATTGCTTCATGAGCAGAGGGGAGAAGGCAGATGGAATAGAGAAGGGATCACTAAGAAAATGATGGCTGGAGGAACCAGTTAGGATGGGAGATGCACGCCGAAAGTAAATAATGGACCAAACATGATGACCTCTCAGTGTCTGTGTTGCAAGCTATAATGCCCAAAAGTAGAGAGAGAGTATGGGGAATATTGTCTGCCTTAGAGGCGGGGGGTGGGGTGGGAAAGAGGGGGTATACCCGGGATATTGGTGGTGGAGAATGTGCACTGGTGGAGGGAGGGATGGGTGTTTGATCATTGTGAGATTGTAACCCAAACATGAAAGCTTGTAACTATCTCACGGTGATTCAATAAAATTTTTAAATTAAAAAAATAATAAAAAAATTTTAAAAATGTGTTTTCTTCCTCATTAATACTATAAATAGCAACAGCTATTTTTAGGTAACTTTATGATATATTATTAAAATTCAGTGAAATAACAGTATGACTCTTAATTCAGTAAATGTGCATAATTTCTGTTAAAGAAGTAACAAATAGAGGCTGGAGCAACAGTACAGCAAGTAGGGCATTTGCCTTGCATGTGGCCAATCTAGGTTCAATCTGCAGCATCCCATGTGGTCCCTCAGCACTGCCAAGAGTAATTCCTGAGTGCAGAGCCAGGAGTAACCCTTGAGTATCACCGAGTTTGACCTCTCCCCCTAGCAAAAGGATAAAAAGCAAATAAAAAAAAGTAACAAATATTCAGTGAAAAACCTTATAGTTAGAAAATCTATGCAGGTTATTTTAAAATGTCTGAAAAAATCTACACTGCTTTTTAAAAATGAGTGTGCAGTCACATTATGAGTACTGTGTTAACTATGCATTTAAAACCAGAATATAGAGCCAGAGAGATAGCACAGCGTTAAGGGATATATAGCACAGGGGTTAAGATTTGTGGCCATCTAGGTTTGAACCCTAGTACAACATGGTGCCTTGAGCATCGTTTGGCAAAGTTCTTGAAGACTCTGAGTATTGCCAGTATTGCAGGGCTCAAACAATACCATATCCTCAGACACTTGCTTTGAACCTCATGCTCAATTGCTCCAGTATTTCCAGGAAGGACTCTGACCTCACGAGCACTATTTGGGAAGCCCTGTAAAAAAAACTCGGACTATAAAATATTAGGGCACTGAAAACAAACAAAAAATGAATACCTTATTTGTGTCACAAGCAGTTCCTTCTCTTATCCACGAATGACTTTTATCCAACATAATTTCCTCATATTCCAATGACAGACAAATATTTCCACTTATGTTGGTATAAAAAACAGAGGCTTGAGAAATGTGAAATATGTTCCTTTTTGGAGTTGAACAAACTAATCTTCCACACTTTGTATTGCTATAATTTAACAAATTAAAATCTGTTTTTAATAATATAAATATGAAAATATCGCTTTCTTAATTTTCAAGTCAGGCACCATTATTTACAAATCTGTTAATAATAGAATTTCAAATCCAGGAAGATAGTAAGTATCTATCTATCTAAGGGTAGGTCACTTGCCTTGCATGTGGTTAACCTAGTTTTATGTCCAGTACCACATATAATTTCCTGAACCTTACCAGGAGTGATCCCTAAGAACAACGTTACAAGGCACAAAACTTAATTTAAAGTATATTAACTTGTATACAAGATTTGAAACCATAAGATACATAAAGGTATACAATAAATATGCCATATATACATACCATATTTTCTCAGTGTTTACTCACTTGTCACATTGTTGGGAAAGTTGATATTAAAGAAGAGGCTTTATGAATGTTAAGGTATTTTAATACAAAGTATTATCATCACTAGTGATAAAAATACCTCATACTTTTTTTTTAAAAAAAAGGCTGTAGATGTCAGCATTAGATATGCTTTCAGGTTAAATTACAATAGCAAAAGAGCAAAAATAATCAATAGGTCTACATCATGAGAAAAAAATGCTATGTGCAGAACAAAAAAAACAAGAAATCTTGTATCAAAATGAAGACTCAGGAATAAATGGGAGAAGATACTTTTATGCCGTATATCTAAAAGGAGTTCCAAAATATACAGAGTTCATAAAATTCGACAATGAAAAACAAAGAATTTTGGAAATGGGCACAGTATCTAAATAGATACTTCTCCAAAGAACAAATACAGATGATCAATAGAACATCTTCATCTCTTATTATTAGATAAATACAAATAAAATGACAACAAAATATTACCTCATACCTGAGAATGCTTATTATCCAAAAGACAAGAAACAGCAATTATTGAAGAGTATATGTATCTATATATATATGTGTGTGTGTATATACATATGGAAAGAGAGGAAATCCCTTTCTGTCATTATGAAAAGCAAAAGTGGAGATTCTCCAAGAATCAAAAGTTAAATTTTATACAATGAACTATCCTACCACTTTGTATTTACCTGAATCATCAGAGTAACATAAAAATACAAGCTAGGGGCCGGAGCGATAGCACAGTGGGTAGGGCGTTTGCCTTGCACGCAGCCGACCCAGGTTCGATCCCCGGCATCCCATATGGTCCCCCAAGCACCGCCAGGAGTAATTCCTGAGTGCAGAGCCAGGAGTAACCCCTGAGCATTGCTGGGTGTGACCCAAAAAGCAAAAAAAAAAAAATACAAGCTAAAGAATATATACACTTCAATGTTCATTAAATCATTATTTATAATAGCCCTAAAGTATAAATAATTTAAGTGCCCATCAACTGATTGATGTTACGTTTATATAATATATGGCATATAGAGAGATATAGATATAGATATAGACATATCAACATGGATAAACATAGGTGGTATTACGCTTAGTAAAACACCAAATAGTGATTAACATAGAATTGTAGATACATTATGAAAATTAGAATTGAACTTCCAGTGGTAAAAAAATCTAAATAAAAAATTTGTAAACAAAAGGATTATAAAGTAATTTCTCCTTTCATTAAAGCATAAATCTGGACAAAGTGAATTTCATTTATTTTTTGATTAATCAAAAAATGAAGTAAATAAATTCAGTGTACATAATATGGGAAGCTAAATAGATGCTAAAATAATCTGTCATTGTCACTGTCATCCAATTGCTCATTGATTTGTTCGAGCAGGCACCAGTAATGTCTCTCATTGTGAGACTTATTGTTACTGTTTTGGCATATCCAATATGCCACGGGTAGCTTGCCAGGCTCTGCTGTGTGGGCGCGATACTCTCAGTAGCTTGCCGGGCTCTCTGAGAGGGACATTAAGTACAGTATTTTCAATAAGCTTTGCATAAAGGAAAAAACACTGTCACTGTATCACTGTCATCCTGTTATTCATCCATTTGCTTGAGCGGATGCCAGTAACATCTCCATTTGTCCTAGCCCTGAGATTTCAGCAGCCTCTCTTTACTTGTCCCTTCCAATGGTGCCATATTGGACTAATTTTGATAAAATTAGACAGGTACTAATTTTTACGGTTTTTGGAAACTCACTGTGACGTACATGAGAATGAGTAGAGATTATGGTCACAGCCCACTATACCACCATATCTTTGATTGTTTTTCCACCAGGAACCCTATTAGGTTCTTTGGTGGAGTAGCTAAGAAAGAAGTTAATCTAAATTGTAATTGGAGGAGAAAAATAACCAGTAGGGTACTATGTCAGACCCTTCACTCTAGTAAAATATTATCAGATAGAAGGAATTTATTAGATATAATTATCCCTAGGTTTTTCAGGTAACCACAGGCTTTCTTTCACATCTAAGGAAATCATAGGGATAAACTTTTGGAAAAAATATGGACAATTCTCAAAAAATTAGAAATTGAGCTTCCATTTGACCCAGCAATACCACTCCTGGGAATATATCCTGGAGAGGCAAAAAGGTATAGCAGAAATAAGATCTGCATTTCTATGTTCATTGCAGCACTGTTTACAATAGCCAGAATCTGGCAAAAGCCAGAATGCCCAAAAACAGATGACTGGTTAGAGAAACTCTGGTACATCTACACAATGGAATACTATGTAGCTGTCAGAAAACATGAAATTTGCCTATAAGTGGATCAACATGGAGAGTGTCATGTTGAGTGAAATGAGACAGAAAGAAAGAGACAGACATAGAAAGATTGCACTCATATGTGGAATATAAAGTAGCTGAGAGATACAAGCTTGCAATGATGCAATTTCTGGCAGATATTTCTTTGGACTTAGTTACTTAAATACTAAAATACAGAAATCCAAAACCGTGCGGCCGCTAGTGCGGCTACTCAACTGTTGGATATCATTGGTTTGTCCTTTCTCCCTTGCCACAGAGTTTGGGTTTATCTGGTAATAATCTCTAAAAATTCTAGACTACATTGGTATGTCCTGCTCCCCTTGCCACTAGGAGCTTAGGTATATCAGTCACACCCATCAAAGTGCTCCCGAATCACTCCCATTCCTTTGTTTATCTGTAACCACTTCTACCAGTTTATCTGCTCTTCCTCTAATCAAACTGTTAATTTGTAAGGTCAGACCTTGCTAGGACAAGTGAACTTGTATTGTAACTTAATATTGTCTTTCTCCTCTCTTATGTCTTTTGAATAGTTTACTTTAAAACAATATCCTTTTTGTATGGACAAAGAAAGACATTTATTAATATGCTTTGTAACATGGGATTTAATTGGCTTCAAATATTATTCATTCCCGGGCATCTGCTTTCTTGACTTAGGCCTCAACTGGCCTTACTTCCTAGCACCCTCTAAAGCAGGGTCCCAACGAGGGACGGGATGGACCCAGGGCAAGCGGTGAGTTATGTGCTACCGTGGCATCGAGATGGGCCTGGCCAAAGCGCCTAATGCTTAACTATATGTTAAGAGCTTGGTCATGGGCTTGTCAAGTCATGATCCAAAAGCAACGACGAGACTAGGCCCTGCTAGGGCTAGGTAAAACTAATCTGGCCTGAGCGCTGTAATCTGAGATCTAGGTGACCCCCAGAGAGCAATTCTATAAGCTTAATGCGTCTCTTGCTATGTCAATACAAAATGATTTATAATATGAATACTTATATGTTAGTCAGACAAAGAGAGGAGAAACACATCCATGGGATTCCACTCTTGGGCGGATGTCCTGCTGAGAGAGATTCTGTCCTAGTGAAAGCATCCCCTAAGGGATAGAACTTTACCCTCTATTGACTATAACCACACCTATTGTGTAAACCCCAGCTGGATGCAGGGGGATTTAACGAGGCTGTGAGAGGGGGCTGGGGAGTTGGAGTAGATGCGGAGGAGAGAGATGAAGTAGCATGAGGGAAGAAGAAGCAGGAGGAGAATCAGAGGAGAATGGAGAGAGGAGATTGGAATAAACTGTGACTGAGACCAACCGGCTTGGCTTCTTTCCTTCCTTCACCTGCCTCTTCATCGCCATCAACCTCCCCGGTGTGGAGCCGCCTTTGCCCTTTCTTTTTATTTTTTTTTGTTTTTTTTTGTGTTATCGGCTGTTAACCGAAAGGTTGGTGGTTCGTGCCCACCCAGGAACGCCAGTTGTGTAAAAACACAAAAAAGTATTCATGTAAGCTAGACATATTTTACATAATTTTTGCATTATAAATCATATGCTGAATATCACCAAAGTATTTCAATGCAGTTACATTCTACTTTTAATAAATAAAATATATAGTCATTTATAAAACATCCTTCCCTTCCCTTCCCTCCTGTCCACTGCCAAACCCTCCCCGCCTCTCTCCCTCCCTTGCTTTACCTCTCCTTCCCTTTCTCCCTCCCTCCCTCCCTCCCTCCCTCCCTCCCTCCCTCCCTCCCTCCCTCCCTCCCTCCTTCCTTCCCTCCTTCCTTCCTTCCTTCCTTCCTTCCTTCCTTCCTTCCTTCCTTCCTTCCTTCCTTCCTTCCTTCCTTCCTTCCTTCCTTCCTTCCTTCCTTCCTTCCTTCCTTCCTTCCTTCCTTTTCTTTTTGTTTTTGAATAACGTGTGGCAATGCTCAGGGCTTATTCTTAGCTTATCTTAGAGATTACTCCTGGCAATGCTTGGGAAAACCAACCATGCCAGAGATCGAATCAGAACCTGCTGCTTTCAAGGCAAGTAGGTTCTAGCTTATTACACTTTCATCATTAACATTCACATAGTGCCTCAGTTCTATGTGAATGTGTCTCAGTTTTCCTAAAAATATAGCACACTGACATCAGTGTAATGTTTTGTAGACTAAAAATATTGAAATTTTATACATTAAAAATCATGAAGAATATTTTTCAAGGTCACCAAGAAGATACAATAAGAAAATATGACTGGATATACAATACTGCTAGATTTTTTGTTTATTTTGTTTTGATTTTTATGTTGCACCCAGCAAAGCAAGTGATTTAACCCCTGGACTATATCTCCGGCCTCTCAAAGTACCCACCTGTTTTTAAACACAGTGCTTTAATTCCTGAATAGTAAAATATATTTGTATTTTAACACTCCTGTATAATAATTGTTTGAAAAATCAATACATTAGCATAAAATTAATAGTCCATTTTTGTAACTTATGTATAACAGACATATACAAATCAAACACTATGGAAAATAGTACAACAGGTAATCTAAATTTATATAAATGAGAACAGTATGCATTAAAACAGTAAAGTTAAAAGAAACAGCTTAAGTATAGCCTCAATGTTCAAGTAATATTTTTATTTCATATTAATTTAGTTAGTTGATTTTTAAAATGGACGATAAAATGACATCTCATATTCATTTACTAAAGCATACCTAGATGTACACTTTTTGTACTCTTCATTGTTTAAACCACAGCTCCCAGCTATGTCACCCACCGAATTGAGGTGATTAAAACACTCATTAGAACCAAACTGTGAACCTGTAAAAATTAATGTATATTTAGTCATATTACATGTACATTAAATTAAAAATTATTAAATACATTGAAAATTTGGAATGATTTCAAATGTATGCACAGATTCAGATTATCATTAAGTATTAAATTTTTATTATAAAGGTAATGATGATTTAAAAATTAAATGTTTTAAAAATTATTAAAAAGTTTCACAGACCTTTTAAATATCTTGCCATACTTGAAAATAAAAGTTGCACTCATAATCCCACAAAACTCATTTCAGTCATATATTTAAATTTATTTGAGTTTAAAATCATTGAATTAAATTAAAGTCATTGAATTTAAAGTCATTTGAGATGAAGCATGTGGGTGTGGTTTGTATTAGCATCAGAATGCAGTAAGAATCAGCTGAGGAACCGGTTCTCCACTCCAGAAAAGTTTCTGTCTGATTCTTGGTTAAACTATCAAGTGGCAGGTAACTTGTAACTCTTCCCCCAAGAAAGGATTTCTGGGTTTCTCTTATTTCTTTTGTGGCATGGGCATGGGTTGAGGTGGGAGTGGGCAGACAGGGCCTCACAGAGATGCTCAGCCTGAAGGGTGGTGCCAGGTCTGCGTTTGATAGCAGAGACCCCACTCGAACCTTGCACATGGGGACATAACCTGGCAGTACTCAGTGTTTACTCCTGGCTCTGTACTCTGGGATCACTCTGGCAGGGCTCAGGGGACCAAATAGGGTGCGAGGGATCAAACCAGGTCAACTGGGCAAGATAGGTGCCTAACTCTTACACTCTCACCAGCCCAAGAGTTTATTCTTGACTGCAATATATTGTTTTCTACTATTTCAGCATTCAATCATACACAAAATTTTGCCTTCTGGTGGTAGTAATCACTACTTATATTGTTTTATGAAAGCAATGTAGAGTTTAGTTAAAAACTATTCTCTGGTATATCAAAAAACAGGTGAAGACCTCCAGAACCTAGCAACAGCCATGCTCAAGGCTCCTCTCCACACGTTCGGACGAGCCTCAAGCATGAAGAAACAGGCAGAGGAACCCAGGTGTGTGGGACCTGGGGCTGAGATCTCCAAACCTGCTCAGATCAGGACTGAGACTCTTCCGCCCAGATCCCCCATTTTCCAGTGGCTAGGTGGTCACACCCAGAAATTTTCCCCCTCCACCCATGCCATGTAATCCCATCAATGGCCAACATCCAGAGACTATAAAACCAAACTCCAGGAAGCGACATTTTACAGCCTAATTCTCTGTCTCAGAGAACCTGGCAAGCTGCCAAGAATTTTCCTGTCCACATAGGAGAGCCTGGCAAGCTCCGCATGGCGTATTCATATGCCAAATATAGTAACAATGATGGGTCTCATTCTCCTGACCCTGAAAGTGCCCCTAATGTGTCACCATTAGGAAGGACGAGTAAAGACAGGCTTCTAAAATCTCAGGGTTAGGACAAAGAGAGACATTACTGGGCCCACTCAAGCAAATCGATGATCAATGGAATGATAGTGATAGTGATAGTGATTTAAATTTAAAATTAATCTTGTCTACTACTATCTATTAAAATGACTTAGATTTAAAAAAAACACCATGATGCCGACTGATTCAGCCCTTTTGGAAAACAATATGGATGATTTTCAAAAAAATTAGAAATTGAGCTCCCATTTGACCCAGCAATACCACTCCTGGGAACATATCCCAGAGAGGCAAAAAGGTATAGTAGAAATGACATCTGCATTTCTATATTCATTGCAGCACTGTTTACAATAGCCAGAATCTGGAAAAAAACGGAGTGCCCAAGAACAGATGACTGGTTAAAGAAACTTTGGTACATCTACACAATGGAATACTATGAAGCTGTTGGAAAAGGTAAAGTCATGAAATTTGCGTATAAGTGGATCAACATTGAAAGTATCATGTTAAGTGAAATGAGTCAGAAAGAGAGACAGACATAGAACGATCGCACTCATCTGTGGAATATAAAATAACAGAGTGGGAGACTAACACTCAAGAGTAGTAGAGATAAGGACCAGGAGGTCTGCCCCACAGCTTGTAAACTGGCCTCATATGCTGGGGGAAAAGGCAGCTGAGATAGAGAAGGGAACACCAAGTAGAGAATCTTGGGAGGACCCATTCGAGTTGAAAGATGTGAGCTGAAAGTAGACTATAGATCGAACATGAAGGCCACTCAATACCTCTATTGCAAAGTACAACACCCCAAAAGAGCGAGAACAAAAGGGAATGCCCTGCCACAGAGGCAGGGTGGGGCTGTGGGGGTGGTGAGAGTGATACTGGGATCATTGGTGGAGGAGAATGGGCACTGGTGGAGGGATGGGTAAATGATCACTGTATGAGTGAAATGCAAACACAAAAGTTCATAAGTTTGTAACTGTACATCACAGTAATTCACTAATAAAAAATTTTTAAAAGACACCATGTGCAATTATCTTAAAATTTTAATAAGTATATACTACTCAAATACATGAGAATTTTTTTAAAGTCTTTCAGGAATGTACTTTCTTAATTTCTTTAAAATTAAATCACGGTGAATTACAGTGTTAGCACATTATGATTGAGTTTCAGTTGTGCAATATTCCAACATTAGTCCTTTTACCAGTGTCCACTTCCCTCCACCAATGTTCCCAGTTACCCACCTATTCCCCCAGCCTGCCTCTATGGTGGGAACTTCATACCTCCTTTCAGTACTCCTTTCTCCTCCATAGTGAATATTTCCCTCCACCAACATCACATTGTACTAGTCCCGACCCATCCCCACCAACCCCCACCAGAGACCAACTTTCCAGAGTAAACCAGTTCTCATGCTTTTTGCTTCTGTTGCCTTTGGGTATTTTATATTTCTCTGCCGGGCATTTTTATATCAAGCATCTGAGAAAGATCATTCTGTGTCTGTCCCTCTCCTTCTGACTACGCTTGTTGTGATACTTTCCATGTTCATGCAGGTGGCAGTAAACTGTCCGACTTCATCTTTACTTATGGCCAAATAGCATTCCATTATGTATTGTGAGGTTAACAACAATGGGTCTCATTCACCTGACACTGAAAGAGCCCCCATATAGCAGCATTAAGAAGGATGGGCAAGGAGAGGCTGATAAACTCTCAGGGATGAACTAGACTACCAAAACAAAGACTAAAGTGATTGTCTGTACTTTCAACGCAATGAGAAGACATCAATCACATCACACCATTTTTGACACTGGAGAAGAACTGTTCCTCGGAACATGTGACAACACAGGTGTCGGTGGTGTCAGTATCCTTGTCAACAGGAACTAGCCATGATCATTGATTCATTCTAATGCCTAACAAGCCGAATCGGACAATTACGCTTGAATAAATGTGGCTCACTGCTGACAGTTTCTACCTTCATCGTCTATGCACTAACATCCAACTACAAGAAGAAAGTGAGAAGTTCTAAAAGATCAGTGTCGGGTGATTTTAATGCCAAGATAGGACTGAGAAGGTTGCCTAAAGAACTCCACACCGGAACCCATGGCCTAGAATGGAATGAACAGGGTGAGAGACTGTCTGAGTTCCTCATGTCGACCAAGACCATCCATGGAAACTCACAGTTCTGGAAGTGTGAATCTAAATGCTGGACATGGGATGTCTCCCGGTGGACAGTTCTACAATTAAATTGACCACATCATATTCCATTGAAGGTTTTGCCTGACTGATGTCGCTGTTGTCCCAAAAATCCAAACGGGATTGAACCACCATCTCCTTCGTGCAAAATTCTACTTCACAAAGCGGAGAGAAAGGTCTGCAAGTTTAAGTTTAAGAAGAGAATTCCCAGAATGACCACCAACTGGGAGCTCTTTGGCACTATTGTGGCAACGTGGGAAGATGCCATCGTTGACAACACCGACGAGGAATATGATTGACTGGTTCAGCACCTACATGACTGTGCAAAGAATGTTGAGAGTGAGAAAGCCACAAACAGATGCCTGTCTTCGGAAACTCTTGAGCTCATTCGCCAACGTGGTTTGGCACGAGCCTCAGGCAACCACAAGCTAACGTCTGAGTTCACAAAGCTGTGCAGAGGAGCGATAAAAGAAGACCTCAAAGAGCGAAGAGCAGCAGTGTTGGCCGATATGGCAGAAGCCGGGAAAAGTATTCGTAACACTCGCCTGTCCTTCGCCAACAACAAGACCAAGATGACTGCCCTCTGACATCCTGATGGATCTATCACATCTTCCAAAAGGGCAATGGAGAGAGCAGATATCATTGGACTACACTAACACATGACAGGGATGCTGGCTCATATGGTAACTAAATTTATGGGGTTCTTTTTTTTATTTTTTTGAGGATTTTCCACAAGGTTTTCTGAAAAGGCGGGATCAGTGGACATTACCATCAGCAGTGAGTAAGAACTCTTTTCTGGCCCCTGAATAACGCTGATACTGGTTTCCCTTGTTCTGTTTTATGTGTGGCAGTTTCTCTGGAGTGAGGTAATTATCTCATTGCTATTTTTATTTTCAATTCCCTAATTAGTGATGCAGAGCAGCAGAGCAGTTTTTCTTGTGCCTTTCAGTTATTTGTATTTTTTCTTTGGGGAAGTTTTTGTTCATCTCTTCTCCCCATTTTTTTTAATTGATGGGGCTGAGTGCTTTTATTCTTGTAAATTTCTACTAGTGTTTCATATAGCTTGGATTTAACCCTTTATCAAATGAATGATGAGAAAAAGTTTTCCCCAGTCTTAGCATGTTTTAGCATTTTAGCTTATTGTTTCTTTTGCAGTGCAGAAATTTCTTAGTTTGATAAAGTTCTACTTGTTTATCTTTGTTTCCACTTACTTGGTCCATGGTGTTGTCTCCTTAATTTAGTGTCACGGAAAGTGCTGCCTTTGTTTTCTTCTGTATCTATGGACTCAGATCTAATATTGAAGACTTCAATCCATTTTGATTTTACTTTTTTGCATGACATTAGAAAGTGGTCTCAGTTCATATTTTTTTTTTGCATGTGACTGAACGGTTTTTCCAACACCACTAGTTGAAGATGTTTACCTCGCTTTACTTTATATTTTTTTCTTATAAAAATTAATTGCCCATATATCTGAGGACCTGTGTCAGATTTTCAATTTTATTCCATTGATCTCAGTGTCTGTCCCTATTTCAGTACCACACTGTTTTAATTACTACACTCTTGTAGTATAATTTGAGATTGGGGAGCATGAATGTGCTTTTAAGAAAAACTTCTACCTATTTTCTTTGGTTTTGGGGCCATATTCAACAGTACTCAGGGCTGGTTCCTGGTTCTATGCTCAGGGATCACTCCTTGTGGTACTTGGGGGAACTTGTGTGATGGTACTGTGCAAACAGCCTGCAAGGCAAGTGCCCTACCTGCTGTACTATCTCTCTGGCCTTTTAAACTCACTTTTTCATAATTTTTTTTTATCTCAGACCCAATTTTTGAAAATATCATTGAAAATTTTACAATCACTCTCTAGTAATCTGTTTTTTTTTCTCATAACATCTAGTCTACTACTTAAGGAGATTATTTCTTACAGTCACCTTCAGTACTACTTTTATGGATCGCCCTGAAAACGTTTGCTTTATAGATTTAGCCCCTGTATTGTATCTTGATGCTAGAGGAAAAACAAAACAAAACAAAATACTATAAGGAGAAGCACAGTATCAGTTAAACTTTTGGAGACAGAACTAAACTAAAAAAATAAGTACTGATTTCCATCTACTGCTCATTTGTAAAACTGGTTAATATAAAAAGTGATAATTCTAAACTTAGCTTTAGGACAAAAAAATAAAACCACAAATATGGAGAAGGTTTTATATCAAATGTGATAAAATTAAGAGTCTCCAAAGGTCTCAATATATATAATTTCTTCCCTTTCAAACCTTTCTAATGCTTCATGTCTATATGTAGATTTTCTGAATTTCCTGTTTGTGATTAAAATACCTGCCTTGAGAAGGACTCTCTTTAAATATACTATTCTTAGTTAAAAACCCTAAGGGCTTATGTGCCTAGAAACATGTTTTTTGCCTGAGGTTTATCTAAGCTCTAAGCAAACTTAATATCAGTTTCAGATAATAAGGTGTCTCTTTTTTTATATATTAAACAGAAGAACATGATGGAGGCTGCAATATCTACATGTAAGAAGCATTTACACTGACAGTAAGACTTCTCAAAAGGCAACACTTGAAAATGGAAAATGAAAACAATTTTAAATGTTTTTAAATAGCATTCAAGAAGAAGTATGAAGATTGATACCTTTATTATAATAACTGGATAAAAGAAACGTAGTGCATATATAAAATTATTTATAGATCATATAAACTTGCATGCAGGAAAATATAGAAATAAGCAAATAATATAAGGAGATAATAAAATATAAACATAAACCTTGTTGTAAAAAATCACTATGCTTGTATATCTATACTAAAGTCCCAAGAAACTCAGAGAAGATGAAGTTAAATTCATATGCAAATCCACACACATTCAAACGTGTAATGTGAAGACTGCTAAATGTTAATTACAAGGATTATCTATATAGCTCAAAATGTATAGCACATATCTATCATAATCAAAGCCTTAAAATTGATTCTCAGAAATTCATGGTTTTCAAAAGCCACCAGGTATTGGCCCTAGGACACACATCCAGGACTGTTGTGTGTGTTCATGATCCTTGTGCACGCCCTGTCCTTGTTGGCCTGAAGAATCCACAGTCTAAGCACAGGTGGCCTACATTGGGTTCTGGAATACTAAGTTTTATTTCTATTAACTCAAATAAGAAAGAGATTCACCATAACAGATTTTTTTTCAGAAAATATAGAAGGCATAACACACAGGAATAATGAAATGTTGATAGTGAAAGATGTTATCAATGAAAATGATAGTATAGAAAGTTACTTGATTACAGCTTCCAACCATCAAACTATATAGTTACATAAGGACCAATTTACTTTGAACGAAACCTAGAAGCTCGCTAAATGGCTCACAAAAATTAAGCAAACTAGAAGAAAAGTCAGTTAGTGGAAGTATGTGACCCAAACTCTAGTAATATTTTTTAAAGTTTGTTAACAGATTTAAATTATCAATGTTAATTTTTTTTTTTGGCGTTTTGGGTCACACCTGGTGATGCTCAGGGCTGACTCCTGGCTCTGCACTCAGGAATCACTCCTGGAGGTGTTCAGGAGACCATATGGGATTCTGGGAATCAAACCCAGGTCAGCCACGTGTAAGGCAAATGCCCTACCTGCTGTACTATAGCTCCAGCCCCATTAAATTATCAATGTTCATTTTATGAAATTAAATAGTAGTTATCATTATGAAAAGTAATGTATACAAAATATACTGTGTTGCTGCTCACTAAATATATCTCACATCACTGCATCACTGTCATCACTTCTATCCCGTTGTTTATCGATTTGCTCGAGGGGGCACCAGTAATGTCCCCATTGTAAGACTTGTTGTTATTGTTTTTGACATACCAAATACGCCATGGGTAGCTCTCCAGGGTCTGCCATGTGGGCAGGATACTCTTGGTAGCTTGCTGGGCTCTCCAAGAGGGGCAGAGGAATAGAACCCAGGTCAGCTGAGTGCAAGGCAAACTACCTACCCGCTGTACTATTGCTCCAAACCGTATCTCACATATCTGTCACATAACATATCTATCAGATATTTATGTTGGACATCTTAAAGTTGCATGATACTATGTATTAATGAAACTGAAAAAAATAACTAACGAACAACCTAAATTTATACTTCAAGGATCTAGATAAAGAACAAACAAATACCAAGGTTAGTATAAGAAAAAATCATATTTATCTAAAAGCACATTAATAGGTAGCTGAATAAAAAAATCTATAATACTAGATAGATTCAGCTGCAGTCCAACCTTTCCACATTCATGGTCGAAGTCAACCAGCATTCGTGCCACTTGGCTAATGTTTGGTGTTATCAGAACGAACAAACAGTGTCATCAGCGAAGCAGCGGTGGTGTAGTTGCCAACCATCTATCTTCTCTCCTATTCCTTCCCATTCCAGTCATCGCATGATGTTCTCGAGGGTGGCACTGATGAGATTCAGTGAAATGGTATCGCCCTGCTGAACCCCTCTTTACGTTGATGATCACTTCTTTGTAGAATGGTGAGATCCTGGTGGTGAATCCACAGTACAGCTCATGGAGAATCCTGATGTACTGACTTTCAACGCCCTGTTTGGCTAGCACTTTGATGACTGCTTCAGTCTCAACAGAATCAAAGGCCTTCTTTAAATCAATGAACGTTAGACAGAGTGGCATCATGAACTCTCTTGAAACCTCAATGAGCTTGGTCACAGTGTGGATATGGTCTATCATGCTGAATCCTGTTCGAACCCTGGCTTGCTCACATGGTTGACCTTCATCTAGTGTTCTGCCAATCCTAATCAGCATGACTCAAGTGAATAACTTGTAGATCAGGTGATAGTTGACAATGTCATGGATGTCTCCCTTCTTGTACAACAGGATGATCCTGATGGTTTTCCACTGGGATGGAACCTTGCATTTAGACATGTAGCATGTGAAGAGCTGATGAGCAACAAGATGACAAGTGATACAAGTGATACTAGATAGAATCTTACTCTGTCACCTACAGATATGAAAGTTTGCATTTTAGGACATTGATGAGTACTGGCACCAGATTTTTTAGGTGTTTGGGTCTGACCTTGACCAAGTGCTGTACACTTGTTTACCCATGAAATGGCGTGTTGGATTTTGGAAGAGAGAATGCTGGGAACAACATATCCATCCTGCGGAATTTGGTATGTGGGCAGGCTATCATGTTCATGTTCAGACTATCGAAGAGATCCAAGCAGAAGTTGTGGACAACCTTTTCCATTGCCCTTCTGGAAGATGTAATAGATACATCAAGACGGTGGAGGGCAGTCATCTTGGTCTTGAAGGACAGGTGGGTGTTGCGAATACTTTCTGGCTTCTGTTGCATCAGCCAACACAGCTGCTCTTCTCTCCTTGAGGTCTTCCTTTATTGCTTTGTGTTCATGAGAAACAAACTAGTTCCCGACATTCCATTTGCTCTCAACAGAATGAACATCTCTGAATGCAGCAGTTATGTGTACCTAGGTTGAGAACTCGACATGACAAACGACTTGGTGCCAGAACTGTGCAGTTGGAAGAGAGTGGCATGGGATGCCTTCAAGAGTGTCTAAAAAGTTGTTAAGAGGACAAAGAAACTTTAGCTCCAGGCATATCTTTTCAACTCCACCATTCTTCCTGCACTAACATAACCTCAGAGGCCTAGGCCCTATGAAAACAGGATGAGAACACTATTCGGGTTTCCCAAAGAGGAATCGAAAGAGCTATGCCTGGAGTATCATGTTTCACTCAAGCGAGAGAAGGAATCTGGAGTTCTGATCTCCGTCCACGATTTAGGATCAGGGATGCTGCCTCGTTTGCCAAGGCGTCAAAAATCAGATGGGCCAGACACGTAATGCAATTTGGAGATGACCGCTGGACTAAAGCCATTACCTACTGAATTCCAGGGGACATCAAAAGAATGCCTGGCCGCCCAACTACGAGATGATCAGACTTCCTTGTCAAGACCCTGAAGAATGGTTTGAGGCTCTTTGTGTTCCTGGAGCGAGTAGACACCATTGGGGTACACTAGCAGGTGACAGGGATGAATGGAGACATTATTGGCGCCCGCTTGAGCAAATTGATGAACAACAAGATGACAAGTCATACTAGATAGAATCTTACTCTGTCACCTACAGATATGAAAGTTTGCATTTGTGGTCTTCGGCTACAGCTTGCTACAGCTCCAGCTTCCCTCCCCACCCCAAGCAGAGCTCCCGGCGGCCGAAGACCACCAGGACCTAGCTACAGCCATGCCGGAAGCTCCTCTCCACACGTTCGAACAGGCCTCATGCATAAAGGTACCGGCAGAGGAACCCAGGTGTGTGTAATTCCATCAACGGCCAACATCCAGAGAGAGACTTAAAAGCAAGCTCTCAGAAGCAAGCGGCCGCAAAGCAGCCGTGTGATATCATGTAGCCTGCTTCTCCCTCTGGGAGAAACTGGAAATCTTCTGAGAGTTTCCTGCCCACATGGGACAGCCTTGCAAGCTTCCCATGGTATATTCATATGCAAAATCCAGTAACAAGCTGGATCTCATTCCCCTGACCCTGAATAGCCCCCAGTGCAACATAGTTAGGAGGGTCGAGTCGAGATAGACTTCTAAGATCTCAGGGAAAGGACGAAATGAGATGTTACTGAGCCCACCCGAGAAATCGGTGATTAACGGGATTTTGGGATTTCGTGAAGATAACATGAAACTTTGCTGGTTGAAAAATTTAGTATGCCTAATTTTTGTATTTATTTTCCCTTTTCATCACTAAATTACTTATGTCTAATTTAGTTGTGTGAGATTTAAATACAAATAGATTTCCCAAATTGTTTTTCTATTCTATTTTACTTTTCTTGCCTTCCTTTCAGTTTCCACATTTTTAATGTTTTTCTTTAACCTTTTTCTTCTAGTTACAAAATTTCCTCACTATGCTTTAAAATTACTTCCTCAATTGGTGATGGGTGTGATGTTGAAAATAGGTGCTGAGAAACATTATTAACAAATAAACATTTATAGAATTATCACGAATCACGAATCACGAAATTCCCATTAATCACCGATTTCTCGGGCGGGCTCAGTAACATCTCATTTCGTCCTTTCCCTGAGATCTTAGCAGTCCATCTCGACTTGGCCCTCCTAACTATGTTGCACTGGGGGCTCTTCAGGGTCAGGGGAATGAGATCCAGCTTGTTACTGGATTTTGCATATGAATACAACATGGAAAGCTTGCAAGGCTGTCCCATGTGGACAGGAAACTCTCAGAAGATTTCCAGTTTCTCCCAGAGGTAGAAGTAGGCTACATGATATCACGAGGTCGCTTGCGGCCGCTTGCTTCTGAGAGCTTGCTTTTAAGTCTCTCTCTGGATGTTGGCCGTTGATGGAATTACACACACCTGGGTTCTTCTGCGGGTACCTTCATGCATGAGGCCTGTCCGGACATGTGGAGAGGGGCCTCCAGCCTGGCTGTACCTAGGTTCCGGTGTTCTTCGGCCTCTGGGAGCTCTGCTCAGGGTGGGGAGGGAAACTGGAGCCCATCCTCTCCGAGGGGTCCCGGGGAAGACAGGCAGGCATGCGGGCAAGAGACTCTCTGAATTATAAAACATTATAAAGCACTCTGAATTATATAAGACTCTATAGAATTATAAAACACAGAATCTCAATTAAATTTTTTTAAAGATTTTTTTTAAATAATTACTTTGACACTTCTTTTCACACATAAAGTAGGAATTGCTATTTGTTGTTCTACTTAAAAGAGGGTTTAACTGGTGTTTCCTATGACTGCTTAATTTTCCTCTTCTATTCTGTTAGACATGAAATACTGTTAATGTCACTGGTGTTTCATTGTCTTCAGAAAATTTTTGCATGTATATTTTGCTGAGTTAACAATGAATTGCAAGAAAATGCATATTTATATTTCAGACAGAATTGTTATTACACCAATCACCACATAAAGTCCTAATATTCCACCACTACTGTCAATGCATATTTTATGATTGCTTTCCTTCTTCCTTTCATCTTCAGTCCACATCATATTTCAATGATTAGATTATTCCTGAATTTCTGTGAATTTTTGTTGGGATTTCTTGAATCAACCCTTTATTTTCCAGGTATGAATGTAGACATCTGTGTGTGTGATTTAAATTACATTGTCATGTCAGTTTATTTTTATTATCTTTTGCCGTTCCTTAAACACATGCATTTATTATATATATTTTATTTCTATAAAGAAACATTGAATATGAAGTGAGAAAAAACAATTCTATATGAGAAGAAGTGAGAAAGAGAATTAAAGCTTGTCGTCAGTCTATTTCCTTTCTTTTTAAAAGCAAAACTATAGACTAAATAAGCCCCTTTGTTATTTTGTGGGAAAAAATATATAATTTTAATTTCAGAAAACTTGTATTTATTTTCTTAAGATCATCATTGTCATAAGTTCTTAAGATATTTCTTAAAATATTAATTTTAATTCTTAAGAAATATTTCCTTCTTCTGTGATCTTTCAGAATGTAGGTTAACATTGGGTCTGCCCTTTTAGCCTTGCTCAGGGAACTTAGTTTACCTTAAAGCAATGTCCTTTCTGTATGGACACAGGAAGACAGTTAATATTATGCTTTGTAACTTGGGAGTTGATTGACTCCAATAATATTTACTCCTGGACATCTGCTTTCTCAATTCAGTTGCCCTTAGTTCCTAGCACCCCAAAAGCAGAGTCCCGATGAGGGATGGAATGAACCCAGGGAAAAGTGTGAGCTACGCTGGCTTCAAAATGGGCTAGGCCAAAGTGCCACAATACTCAACTATGAGTTGAAAGCATGTTCATAGACAAATGCTGTCATGATCCAAAAGTAACGACGAGACTAGGACCCTGCTGGGGTTAGGAAGACTAACGTAACCTGAGGACTGTGATCTGGAATACATAGTGAATGTCCTCAGGAAGAACCAAACTTTAAGCTTGATAAATCTCTTACTGTGCTCATACAGAATGACATTGCTAGAAATATTAGAAGTAGATTTGCTACAACTAATTAAGTGTATTACTAGCTGAGGAAAGAAGAAAGCAACACACCGTAGATGGGATCCCTCCCTTAAGCATATCTCCTAGTAATCTGGAGTAATCTCCTTAGATGAGATTTTGTTAATCTCCTGGAGGAGTGGTCTTACTCATCTTTGTTGATTTGTTAATGTTCAACCCACCTTTATGTTACCACTCTATGTGATTTCTATATAAATTAAGACTGTAAGAGAATTAAGGGAGAAGACACAGAAGCAGAGCACAGAGTGAAAGAGAATCAGGGAATCATTGGAGCCAGAAGCACAGGAAAGAAAGAGCACAAAGCAAGTCAGGAGTAAGAGTCAGAGTCAGAGTCAGAGGTGAGAGTGAGTGGGGCTCCTGAGATAGAAACAGAAGGGCTCTAGAGAGAGAGAGATCAGAAGACAGATTTGAAGAGACCAGAGGAGAGCCTACAGGGACAGAGACAGAGACAGAGAGACAGACAGAAGAGAGCACAGCAGCACACACAGAAGCAGAGCACAAAGAGGAGCCATCCCGATCCGGTCCATACACAGCCACACGAGAGCACCGAACGTGAGTGGCGAGAGAGAGAGAGAGGGAGAGAGAGAGAGAGAGAGAGAGAGAGAGAGAGAGAGAGAGAGAACCGCTCCGAGAGCCCGCAAACAACACACACATCATTGCACCCTTTCCCGCATGCGCGCGATTATATTTTTTACATCAGAGTATTCATAAAATCACATATTTAAATAACAATTCTATATGAGTATGTTTCTTTTCAATTAAAAATGTGCAGTTATATTAGAATTATGATAAATACCTTGAAATATACTCTCACATTGTTCATCCCCATTTATACACTGTCCGTGGAAACAGATCCAATTATTAGCAATTCCACATGGTCGTCCATCATAATAATATATGTCTTCTGGGCAGTCAGCATGTGTACCATTACATACCTCCTTTATGTCACATCTGGCATCAGCCAACCTACATGTTTCTCTAGAAAACTGATGGGTAGAGGTAAATTATATTGAATAAAGCAAAATTTTGACATAACACATGTAAATAATTATAATGTTAGTCACTAGGTAATATAAAACATTTTATTTTTTTTATTTTTTTTTATTTATTTATTTTTAATAGTTTATTTTTAATTTGTGAGTCAACGTGAGGGTACAGTTACAGATTTATACATTTTTGTGCTCATGTTTCTCCCTTACAAAGTTTGATAACCCATCCCTTCACCAGTGCCCATTCTCCACCACCAGTAAACCCAACATCCCACCCCCCCTTCCCAGTCCCGTCTCCCCCCACCCCACACTGCCACTATGGCAGGGTATTCCCTTTTGTTCTCTCTCTCTGGTTAGGTGTTGTGGTTTGCAATAAAGGTGTTGAGTGGCCATTGCGTTCAGTCTCTAGTCTATATTTGGCCCGCATCATCTTTCCCCCACATGACCAACAACCACATTTTACTTGCTGTTCCCTTCACTGAGTTGCCCAGAATGAGAGAACAGCCTCCAAGCCATGGTGACAACCTCCTGGTACTTATTTCTACTATTCTTGGGTGTTCGTCTTATAGTCTATTATTCTAATATAAAACATTTTAAAGGCCCTTACCTGACAACTTGAACAGCACAGCCCAGAAGCACAATCAGTGCCATCTTTCTTTCGACATGTGGTACCATCACAGCAATTCTCAACTATGCTCGCACATTCCTGGAAGACAATTCGTATGTTCTGAGTTAGTATCCAACTTCTATTTACATTGCATGAATACCTTCATGATAACAGCATAATGTATTATAGACAATTACTTAAATTGTATGTTGGCAAACAGAAAAGATAAAGCTGCTCATTGATTTAACAGACAATTATTAATTTCCCGCTATGTTTGAGCCATAAATTCTTAGGTGTTTAAAGCAGTCTTGACTATAGTAGTAGTAGTACTTTCTAGAAAATCCCTTGAGCTTACCAAAGCCAAGATATCAGAAAGATATATTTTTCTTATAGGCAAAAAAGATATTAAATATAAGAAATAACCAGAAGTTATAACAAGAATTTTGTGATTGTTCTCAATAAATGTTTGAGTCAGTATTTTAATAAGTTTGTACTTTCATTGGATATTATAGTTGTAGTTCTTTAAAGATAAGGAGATATAATTGAAGACAAGGTCAGCAAAACCCTCCACGACATTGAAGACACTGGTATCTTCAAAGATGACACACTACTGACCAAGCAAGTGAAAACAGATAAATAAATGTGACTATCTCAAACTAAGAAGCTCTTGCACCTCAAAAAAAAAACAGTAACCAAAATACAAAAACAATCTACAGAATGGGAAAGGATATTTACTCAGTACCCATCTGATAAAGGGTTGATATCAAGGATATACAATGCACTGGCTGAACTCCACAAGAAGAAAACTGCCGACCCGATCAAAAAATGGGGTGATGAAATGAACATAAACTTTCCCAAAGAAGAAATCCGAATGGCTGAGAGACACATGAGAAAATGTTCAACATCACTAATCATCAGGGAGATGCAGATCAAAACAACAATGAGATATCATCTCACACCACAGAGACTGGCCCACATCCCAGAAAAATAAAAGCAACCGGTCTTGGTGTGGATGTGGGGAGAAAGGGACTCTCCTTGACTGCTGGTGGGAATGCCGATTGGGTTAGCCCTTTTGGAAAACAATATGGACGATTCTCAAAAAATTAGAAATTGAGCTTCCATTTGACCCAGCAATACCACTCCTGGGAATATATCCCAGAGAGGCAAAACAGTATAGTAGAGATGGCATATGTATTTCTATGTTCATTGCAGCACTGTTTACAATAGCCAGAATCTAGAAAAAATCAGAGTGCCCCAAAACAGATGACTGGTTAAAGAAACTCTGGTACATATACACAATGGAATACTATGTAGCTGTCAGAAAACATGAAGTCATGAAATTTGCATGTATATGGATCAACATGTAAAATATCATGTTGAGTGAAATGAGTCAGAAAGAAAGACACAGACATAAAAAGATTGCACTCATATGTGGAATATAATATAACTGAGAAGTACAAGTTTGCAGTGATGCAATTTCTGGCAGATATTTCTTTGGACTTAGTTACTAAAATAATAAAATACAGAAACCCAAAACCTTGAGGCCCTAGTGCGGTCACTTGACCTCATATCTCTTCATTCTCAGCAATGGAAAACAAATTATCAAATGCTTCCTTTTCAGCAGGTCTGACTTTAGGGGGGAGAAACTCCAAACAATAATAGTGAGTTTTGTTGAAATATTGAATGTAATCAAAGTAAAGTGAAAGTGAAATCAGTTACACAGGTGCCGGGGGGGGGGGACTGGGGATGTGGGGGTGTGGGGTGGAGCTATACTGTGATTCTTAGTGGTGGAATATGTGCACTGGTGAAGGGATGGGTGTTCGAGCATTGTATAACTGAGACTTAAACCTGAAAACTTTGTAACTTTCCACATGTTGACTCAATAAAAAAATTAAAAAAAAATAAAGATAAGGAGATATAAACTGGCATTTCTGAAAATAACTGAAGTTTATTAATATATCATTATATTTTATTCTATAATCCAACCGTGTTTGTGGCTTTGCTTTTTATATGCTGTTATTAAGCTCAATAAGATAAGAAAAAAGTTGAAGAGGTAGTGCTTTTTTTCTCTCTCTCATACTAATATATATACTAACATGTAACATTTATATACATATCTTTCTTTAAATTCCAAGAGATTTTAAATTGGGATAATGAGAGAAAAATCTTTCTAAAAATTTCAGAGAAATTAACTTTAGTATTAATGTTGTGCAACAGTACCTTTGTATTATTTTTCTAATAATACTTTTTTTGCTTAATCTCCATTATTATTGCTATCGCTATTACCATCTTATAGGATTTTTTTTTGGTTTTTTTTGCTTTTGGGGTCACACCCAGCGATGCACAGGGGTTACTCCTGGCTCATGCACTCAGGAATCACTCCTGGCGGTGCTCAGTGGACCATATGGGATGCTGGGAATCGAACCCGGGTCGACCGCGTGCAAGGCAAACACCCTACCCGCTCTGCTATCGCTCCAGTCCCTTTCTTATAGGATTTTAGAGGGTAAAATTGTAACAGAAAATTTCTGGTAGTTATAAATTTAAATTGAAAATAAGTTATACATTTAATTACACCCTTATTTAAACTAAGTTATATAAATATATTTTTCATAACAATCATTGCTTCTAGTGGGAGCCATGGAATAATTCTTTAAAGAGACTTCACCCTTACCCAACACTCATAAGGAGTTGATATACAAGGACTGTAGTTATTGAAGGGGTGCTTTGCTATACCTCAATCCCTGCCCCACCTTTCTCATTTCCATTCCTTTTTCTTTCTACATTTCTACTTTTCTTCACTACAGTAATTTTGTTGTTGGCACGTGGGTCTCCAAAATAGTACTCAGTAAATCTGAGGGCTCACTACAACCTACCAGTAGTTTAATAGCAAGCTCCTGAGAATGTGGTGGTACTCAGATACCCACCCTCGCAGAAATGTTGGGACCATGTGATCTGTAAGTTGAACTTAGTCTGACTCATGCTAGGCATGTGCTCCAACTGCTTGCTATGTCTCAGACTCTAGATTTATCTAAGACATAAACGTTGAGAAAACGGACTTTGATTGTGTATCGTTCAAATCCAAACAAAGGACTGTATTTTAAATGGCAAAAGATCATAGATTAAGATGATCAGTTACATTTTACATCAGTTAAATGATAAAAAAAGAACATACTTGATGGGAAGTATAGCCTTGGTCAGATAAGTTGTAGGATTAGTGATCTTGAAAAACCTCCTAAATGAATAATCTACACACTCAGTTTGATAAAGTAGTGAAAATGGCAAGGGGTACTATAAAATAAATATTTATGCTAAAATTTGGGCAAATACTTTTCAAGTTAGCACCAACCTCCGGAGTCCCACAATCACACTCTTCACCTTCTTCCTTCCTTCCATTGCCACAAACCGGCGTACTATCCAGATATAAGGGACCCAAACGTGGCTGATTTCGAAGACAGTTTGACTTTGGCATTGATATAAAGTGTGCAAGATCTTCCATGCTGCAGTTACTAAAGGTCTTCATACCACTAGAATGACTGAAAATACATTAGACTTCAAATTTTAATATGCTTATTCCATAATCTGATGAGCCTTTGAAATACTTTGAAAAAATACTTTGAAAAAAGTATTTTATTCCATAACAGCATTCCATACAAATAACGTGCTCTGTTTTAGTAGTGTCATATTTTCATTTTCTGTGTATGGAAACTAAAACTATATAAAATATTATAGATAATAAAATATTCATATGCAATGGACTAGTAGAAACAAATAGTAATTGGTTTCATTCACAATGCTTATTCAACTCATTGCTATCTTTTGTAGACCTATGCAACAAGGCATTGCATGTTTAATTTGTTGTTTGGTTTTCCTTTAGTGAGCTTATGTTATAATGCCTGTGTATTAAGCAAAATTATTGGATTCTTTCTATTCATATTTGTTTGATAATATGGTTTTATATTTTACAAAACAGCTATACATGATATACATAAATACACATCAGTAATATTTCTTTTACTCAAAATTTTCACCTGAATTCCAAAATACTGTATTTAATTATTTTTTGTGTTACCACTGAGATAACACTTTTAAGCATGCAACGAGGACCTCTTTATACTTTTAAAATAATAGATAATTTAAAATATGATCATAATTTGATAATATAAATTTAATAATATTAAACTATGGTGTAGAAGAGCAAAGCCACTGCACACTGCCATGAAAGTGCCTGTGACTCTTGGCACCTGTCCTTGTTAACTCTCCTCCAACTTTCCCTCCTTCCCATTCATCCCCCTGATATGTGCTGATTGACATTTATTGTTTTGTTTGTTTACTATTACCTCCCTTAGTATCAACATGTGCTTCAATTACATTCCTCTGTTACCGCCAATCAATTTACTCATTCCCCATTCCCTGCCCCCTAATCCCCTAATCCAGCACTCTCAGGTCTCCATCCAAGGTTTATTCTTTTGCTGTTGTTATTTTTGTTTAAGCCACACCTGGTAATGTTTAGAGAGCACTCCTGGAAAGTGCTCAGGGACCAAGTATGGTATCATGAGTCAAACTAGGGTCGGCCCTTTGCATAATTCTTTTTAGTATATATTTATTATAATTTCATAAGGTTTTATGTTGCCACTTGCAAGAGAAGTACCTCTGAGTAGATTCCTCACAAATCAAAGCCCAGGATTAAAAATTGATTACAAGTATTTTAACTAAATGGTTTTGATACTTAGTGAAGGGATAGAACTCATATTTTATTGCTGTAGACATTGGAGATTAATATTGACAATTAACTTTTATGTTTTTGAAGTTCTGTGGGAAGTGGAAAATGTCTCTAATAGTAATATGTTAGGAAGATAATTGACTGACTCTAGTATTAAGTGATCAACAGTTTCCATTAAATACTTTAATTATTTGGTCCTAATAAACTAAAAATATCAAAGTATTCTAGCAATAATGATAACAGGCACTGGGAGACAGTAGTTAGGATGCATGCCTGGTATGAACCTGATCTGGGTTCAATTCCTGCCATCATATGGTCCCTCTAGCATCTCTAGATGCTCAAAAATTTCCAGCAAATCTGGAAACCTCAGCATTATGAGGTGACCCAGGCTTTCCCAGCACAGTGGGACCGAGCAGCAGTGCATCCTTAGGCCCTTAGCTGGACAAGTTATGTTGGCTGAGAACCACATGGGGGTTCAGGGTCTTCTGAGCACACCTTGGGCACCCCCACAGCTAGAGAGAAAGAAAGAAAGAAAGAAAGAAAGAAAGAAAGAAAGAAAGAAAGAAAGAAAGAAAGAAAGAAAGAAAGAAAGAAAGAAAGAAAGAAAGAAAGAAAGAAAGAAAGAAAGAAAGAGAGAGAAAGAGAGAAAGGAAGAAAGAAAAAGAGAAAGGAAGAAAGAAAAAGAGAAAGGAAGAAACAAGGGAAGAGACAAGGGATGAGACACAGGAAGAAATGGAAAGGATGATAAGACAAGGAATTATTAAAATACTCAAAAATTCCCATTCTACTGACAAAAGAGAAGCTGAATAATATCTCTGAAACCTGGCATTGGAATCAGCATCTGGTATCAAGACTAGAATAAGCCAGAGAAAACATAGAGCATTCATACAAACAAAAACAGTCTTATAACCATCATTATACAGTGAATATAAAATTGTTTGGCATATCTAATTGTGTATTAAATTATAAATGCATGCATTTAACAGTGATACATGCAGATGTGCATGGTGAAATTAGAATAAATACTTTGATCTAAGGGCCATAATCATGACCTTCTAGTAGACTATTATGATTTTTTTAAACATCTTCAACTCCCCAAACAAAATTAATGTTTATATGAATATTTATGTGATAAATATAAAAATAAGGCTCTTACATTGCATCTGGGTTCATTATGCAGACAGGCCCTGGGCAGTGGCATTTCTTAATGTCATCATAAGCTATTCCCATGTTAAGGCTCAGTAATTGAGCTAGAATTACTGCTAGTGATTCCAGACTTAGAGATTTGGGGTGCTGGAAAGAAAGCATACGTTTTAGGAGATAACCAATTTACGCAGAAAATAATGTTAATATACAAATGTCACATGTGAAGATATAACAAAGACATCTGCTTGCTACATTAATGCCATTTGTGTTGGCCTAAAATTTTATAATTACATGTATCAATATAAGAAAATATGAAGATCTGAACCAGAGAGATAGTAAAATGGGTCAAGTGCTTGCCTTGCATGCAACTGACCTGATTTTGAGCCCTAGACCACAGTGTACTAGGAGTGTCTCCAGTCCTCAGGAGTGATCCCTGAACACAGAGCCAGGAGTAAGACCTGAGCAGTGCTGGGGATTGCACAAAAATTAAAAAACAAAACGAAACAAAACATAAAATGAAATAGAAAAAGTTAAATCTTAAATTTGTTTTCTAGCATCAGGTCAAGAAAAAACTATGCTCCAGTAACTTACTAATTAATAGTAATAGTAATATTTGTATAATAAAGGATACACATCCATATATTGTGGCATTAACAAATTACATTTGTTTATAATTTAATGTTTAGAGACATGCTTTTAACATGTTATCTTTAATTTATATTATTGTATAACAATTGATAATGAAAGGTGACTTTCCACAGTTATTAAAACTCTACTAATGTAATTCAAATGCCTTCTCATTTTCATTTTCTAAATTATTTTTACTATAGCACATTTTGACCATGATAAAATATGTGAAGTTTAAGGTTTTAAAGTTTATTTTAAACATATTTAATTCATTCATTCATGTGTGTATATGTGCTTGTGTTTGTGTGTAATTATATTTCGTTTGTGAACAAATTAATCTCTACTTTCCTCAAATATATTTTTGCTATCAACTTGTCAGTTTTACCAAAAGTACAGCTAGTTAAGGGTTTAATTATGACTTTATTAACATATCTACATACCATGTAATAAATTTTAGCTTAAATGAAAGTGTTAAAAATTTTGCAATAAAAAAATATATATATACTTGTCATTAAATGTGCTGGGCTGGAGCGATAGCCTAGCGGTTAGGGTGTTTGCTTAGCATGCGGCCGACCTGGGTTCGATTCCTCTGCCCCTCTCAGAGAGTATCTCGCCCGCATGGCAGAGCCTGGCAAGCTACCCGTGGCATATTCAATATGCCAAAAACAGTAACAACAAATGTCACAATGGAGACGTTACTGGTGCCCGCTGGAGCAAATCGATGAGCAACGGGATGACAGTGACAGTGACAGTCATTAAATGTGCTAATATGTATATTTACAAAGAAAGAAATTTAAAAAATTATTGAGGTTAATTTTCTTTGAAATTAGTAAAGGCAGGATTAAAAACATTGGCCTAGACAGATATTACAGTGGGTAAGGTGTGTGCCTTGTATGCAGCTGACCCAGTTTGATTCCTGGACTCCTGTATGGTCTCCTGAGCACTACTAGGAATGACTCCTGAGTGGAGAGCCAGAAGTAACTCTGGGCATCGGTGGGTATGGTCCCAAACCCACCAAATTATATATAGTACACTTGAAAAATATTATAAAATTGGCATTGGATCAAGTTTCCTTATCTTAGAGAACATTATATCCTGGAATAAACACAATAGTAGTTAAACATTTCCTGAAATGAAGACTGACTAACAATTAAGTTAAACATTGCTCAACTGTTTCATCTGAATGCTGTTCCTGAAATTCCAGCCAATAAGGGAAAAATGCAAATATTTTATGGTCACCTGATCCTATCAGGAGTGATCTTTTAAATGCAAACCCTGAGTACTACCATGTGTGGCCCCAAAACCAACAATAAATAATAACAATAACAACAACAAAAACAACAACAACAATACTACAAGTGTTGGGGTGGATGTGGTGGGAAAAGAGGACCCTCATTCGCTGCTGCTGGGAATGATGGCTGGTTCAACATTTTTGGAAAACACTATGACTACTTCTAAGAATTGAGGAAAAAACTAGGAATTGAGTTTCTATAAGAAACAGACATTCTACTTCTGATATCTACTCAATGATCCAAAAAGTTTTTAGAAAAGATGCTTGCACTAATATGTTCATTTCTGCACTATTCACAATAGCCAAAATTGGGAAGCAATCCAACTGTCCAAGAGCAGATGACTGGATAAAAAATTATGTACATATACACAGTGAAATATTACTTGGCTATAAGAAAGGATGGAATCATGGGAATTATGGATGGATCTAGAGTGTATCAAGCTCATACTAAGTGAAGTAAGTCAGGAGAGGGATAGGACCAAAATGATCTCTCACATGTGGGATATGAAGAATCATAGCACCACTGGGCTCAAGTAGTACCACATCTCAGCGACTGAGTATCAAACTGTCTGGTCCAACTAACTATCTCTTTGCTTCAGTTTGCTTGGCCAATGACATTTATGATACCTCTAAACTCAATGTCATGAAATGTTCTATCTTTGTAATTGTTTTGCTTTGTTTTTGGATCACACCAGATCATGCTCAGGGGTTATTCCTGGCTCTGTGCTAAAAGATCATTCCTGGTGATACTTGGGGGACAGTATCTGATGCTGGGGATAAAACCCAGGTGTCCAAGAAAAACACTCTGCTCACAGTATCATCATCCTGGTCGCTCTTTTCACCAATATTCTGTGGATTGTATGATTTGTACATTATACTGCTGAAAAGGTCTGATATTGACAGCTTTAATCCATTTTGATTTGACTTTGTACATGGTGTTGGAATTGGTTCCAAGTTGTTTTACATGTGACTGACTAGTTTTCTAACATTTGTTGAGAATTTCCTTGCTCCAGTTAATGATTCCACTTTCCATGATTTCACTTCCTTTATTAAAGAGAAATTGTCCAATATACATAAGAATGTCTCTCAACTCAATTCTATTACATTGGTCTAAGTGTCTATTCTTATTCAAGTATCACACAGTTTTCATTACTGTAACTTTATAAATAATTTGAATTTAGGGTAAGAGAAGTTTCCGTATCTCTCTTCTTCCTAGAATTCCTTTGCTATTTGGACGTGAGGATTTGTTATCTAATATAAATTTTGACAGCATTTAATCAGCCAGAAGTAAACCCTGAGTACCTGCCCCTCCCCCCAAAAAATAAACAATTCAAAACCAAGAAATGCCATTGAATCTGTATACTGCTTTGGGCAAGATTATTATTTGACATTATTTATCCTTCCGGTACAAGGGTATGTTTTTTAAGGTCCTTGTATCCTCTTTTATTTCTTTTAGTAGTGTTTGGTCATTTTATTTGTATATGTCTTTCACTTTTTTTAAGCTGACTCTCAGGTACTTGATTTTTAGAGGTACATTTGCAAAATGTATTACTTTATTAGTTTATCTCTTCTCTGTTTCATTAATTGCACAAACTGCACATGTTTATTATTTTTAGTAGCTTTTTATTTTGCAGTGTCTTTAGACTTTTCTGAATATAATATGTCATTTGCAAATAGTAAGAATTTTATGTCTTTTCCGATCCAGAGGTCCTTGATAATATATTTTCTTACATAATTACTAGGGCAAGGATTTACAATAAGGTATCAATCAGTAGTGGTGAGAGTGGGCAACCTTTTCTGTTTTTTCTTAGAGGGAAGACTCTTTTTTTTTTTTTATCATGAGCATGATGTATGCTATGAACTTGTGGTAAATGGCTTTAACTATATTGAGAAAATTTCATTCAAACCATTTTACTGAGCAATTTAAATATGAATGGATGTTGGATCTTATCAGATATTTTCTATGCATCTATTAATCTAATTTTTACATTCCTTGTATTGATATGGTATGTTGACTTCAATGCTAAACATACTTACATTCTAAGGATAAATACTACTTAGTTATGGTCTATGCTCATTTTGATGTATTGTTGTATTAGGTTTGATAATACTTGTTGAGAATCTTTGCATTTGTTTGTTTTGGATACAGGTCAGTAGTTTTCCATATTTTGTGATATCTCATATCCTTTTGGTGTGAGGGTTGTGTGTGTCTGATAGAAAATGGTAGGATTCTGTTTTCTTCAAATTTCTGAAAGCGCTTGAGAAGAATCTGCAATAGATGTTCTTTAAAAGTTTGAAAGAAAGGGCTGGAGCAATAGCACAGCAGATAGGGCATTTGCCTTGCACATGGCCGACCCGGGTTCGATTCCCGGCATCCCCTGTGGTCCCCTGAGCAATGCCAGGAGTAATTCCTGAGTGCAGAGCCAGAAGTAACACCTGTGCATTGCCGGGTGTGACCCAAAAAGCAAAATAAAAGTTTGAAAGAAATATCTAATAAACCCAATTGGGGTTGGACTTTTGTTGGGGGAAAGACATTTGATTACCATTTTTATTTTCTTGATAGTATTTCACTGTTCAGGTCCTCTGTTTCCTCCTGACTCAACTATTGAAGGTTACTGAAGTCAAGAAAATTTTCAATTTCTTCTAGGTTCTCTAGTGTCAAGGCATAAAGATTTTTGACATAAACCTTGGCAAACAATCTTTTAGATTTCTTTTGCATCTGTTGGGGCATCTACTCTTTCATTTCTAATTTGGCTTAGTAGGTTTTTTTCACTTTGTTTAAGTACCCAACTACTGTTTTGTTAATGTCAATATAATCCTCTAGTTCTATTAGTTAAAACAAATATGATGGTCCCTCATTAGGCACATAGATGTTTAGGAGTACGGTACATGTATTTCTTGATCATTATTAAATGACCATTCCTATTATATACTTTTTAAAACTTGATGTCTGTTATCTCTAAAATCCCAATTTGAGAAGTTATAGAACTGGTCAGTACTGGTTGAATCTTTTGGACTAGTATCTTTGCTCAATACGCTTGATAGAGTTCTACTGTACTTCCCCATTGTATTTGTTAAAGTTTGAAGGTGGTTGTTTCTAATTATTATGCACACCCCAGACCTCTCTACAGCCAGTGAGATTTCTAAGGAATTCAGAAGAAGTTCGCTCTTTTCCTTCCCTGATAGAGGTATCCCAATGAGGGTTCTAGGAAAACTTGCAATGTCATTGGCTCTACCTCTCCTCTGTTTATAATTAGGGTTCTATGATTTCTTACTACCATGATTGTCTTTGTGAGTTTTTTGTGGAAATAGGTTATTTAGAAACTTAATTTCAAATTAAGTTAATTTTAACACAATATGGTTGGGGGCAGAGAAGTTACTGCAGAGTGTGTGAGTTCATTGCAAGAGTCCAAGGTGAAATTGTAGTGAGATATGAAGGAAGAAAGGTCCATGTGACCACTAGTGTGGCCTCATACTCTGGGAAATACAAATAAAGATCATCTGGAAGGGGCAAAAGAGAGACTCTAGCTGTAAAGTCACTTCTGTTGCACTTTCAGCACTAGGCAGGGTTAGGGAACATAAGGGACTTGTGCCAGAGTCATACAGGGAAATTTCTTACTGAGAACAAGACAAGAGGGAGCTGTTGGCAGCTTTCTTTCTTGGAAATTCTGATACTTTGAGATGAAAGACAACACGTTTATTGCTGGTATTCATGTGTTTCATCCCTAAACACTAGGGAATTATATACTTGCCAAATCATTTCTAAATTTGTTTCTATAATGACCCTTTTTAGCTTGAATTTTTATTCTAGCTTGTTTTTCCTTTAAGATTATGTTACTACATACCAAGACCAGCTGATGACCAAGCGCTGATGACCCATCTTCACTCTCCCTATGTTACCATTGACCACTTCTTAGTTAACCCACCACTTCTCCAATACCTGGTTATCTCAGTTTTGTAATCCAAGGACAAAGGTTATCACTGTTTTATCTATGTCTCTATACCACAGGTGACTGTACTTCCCTGTGAGTGAGATCATCTAGTATTTGTCCTTTCTGCTCTGACTTATTTCCCTCAACACAATACACTACAGTTTATTCAGGTTGCAGCAAACCACAAGATTTCCACCTTTTCTTATAGTTGAGTAGTATTCCGTTGCGTATATGTATCAGTAATTATTTATCTGTAATTGTAATTCAAATGTTGCTTCCATAGTCTATTTTACTAAAAGCTGCATTGAACATAGGTGTGTGTATATATACATATATACTTGAATTATTATTTTTGTGCCGTGGGGGTAAATGTCAAAAAAGTGAAATCATATGTGTGCTTCATTTTTACTCTTTTGATGAATCTCCATATTTTTTCCATATGGATTGGAATGATTTTCTACTAACAGGGGAAAATTTTGATATAGCCATTTTGATATAGTCCATACTCACTGGTGTAAAATAATGTATAATTGTCATTTTGATTTCTATTTTTCTGATAATTATGATGAATATTTTTCATATGCCTATTAGCCATTAAATTCCATCTTAGTGGAAAAGCCTATTCAAATACTCTCTAATTTTAATGAGAGTACTGTATTTGGACAAGCTTCATGCATGGAGGGACCGGCAGAGGAACCCAGGTGTGCGGGACCTGAGATCTCCAAGGCTGCTTGGATCTGGACTGAGCCTCTTGCACCCAGATCTCGCATTTTCTAGTAGCTATGCAGTCACACCCAGAAACTGCCCCTGGTGCCGTGTAATCCCATCAATGGCCAAAATCCAGAGACTATAAAACCAAGCTCCTGGAAGAGAGCAACACAGAGTCTCTTGCCCCCTGCACCTGGCTGTCTTTACCTGAGTCCCTCAGAGGGGACCGGTTGCGTTTCCCTCCCCACCTTGAGCAGAGCCTTGACAGTTGAAGACCTCTGGAACCCAGCTACGGCCATGCTCAAGGCCACTCTCCACATGTCTGGATGAGCCTCACACATGAAGGGACCAGCAGAGGAACCTAGGTGTGCAGGACCCAGGGCTGAGATCACCAAGTTTGCTTGGATTGGAACTGGGCCTCCTCCACCCAGACCCCTCATTTTCCAGTAGCTTGGCAGCCACACCCACAAACTGTACCTGGCGCCATGTAATCCCACAAATGGCCAACATCCAGAAACTATAAGACCAAACTTCTGGAAGCGCTTGGCCACAAAGCGGCTGTGCAACATCTAATAGCCTTGTTCTCCCTCCTGGAGAACCTGAAAAGCTAACAAGAGTCTATTGCTCACACAGAAGAGCCTTGCAAGCTCCTCATGGCATATTCATATCCCAAATATAGTGAAAGATACATACACCTCTCGGAGAGCCTGGCAAGCTACCAAGAGTATCCCACCCGCACGGCAGAGCCTGGCAAGCTACCTGTGGTGTACTCGATATGCCAAAAACAATAATGATAGGTTTTATTCCCCTGACCCTAAAAAAGCTTCCAATCTTTGAGAAAGTCGAGTAAGGAGAAGCTGCTAAAATCTCAGGGCTAAGTGTAATAGAGACGTTACTGGTGCCCACTCGAGTAAATCGACAAACAATGGGATGACAGTGGTAGTGTTACTGTGTTGTTATTGTTGAGCTTTGTAAATGCTTTATATATTTTGGATACTAGCAGCTGTTTCTCTGAAAATGGTGCACAAATAATTTATTCCATTAATGAATGATGTTTTTATTTGAGTTAAATGTTCTTTTCTCACTCAAAATCAGTGAATTTGACATTGTCTCAATAGCTTATTTTTGTTATCTTTGCCAGTGAAATCAAATCACAGAAGACATTTCTGACATGAATGTCCTGGAAAGTTCTGCTTATGTTTGCCTCAATATGCTTTATGTATTCTTATCTAACCTCAAAATCTTTGAATTAACATTTTGAATTTTACAAAATAAGATTCCATTTTTTTTGTATTTTCATGAGACTGTCTTGCTTTCCCAACTGTATTCCTTGAAAAGCCTTGTCTTTCTCCACACTATGAAGTCAGAACCTTTGTCACAGACTAACTGTACATTAATATGGGGCTTATTTCTAGGCTTTCCATTCTACCACACTGGTTTATCTTTTGTTCCATACCACATAATTTTTATTACTATAACTTTATAGTGTGATAGAAAAGTAGAAAGTAGGTCAAATTTAATTTCAAAAAGAGATTAAAAGTCCTTTAGAATTGATCTCTGGAACCTCATATGGTCTCCTGAAGCTTTGCCAGAGGTCATCCCTGAGCACAGAGCTAAAGCAAACCTTTACCACCACTTCTGTGACACCAAACAAACAAAAATCTTCAGAAAAACACTGTGAAGATATAGGACACAGCAGAAACATTACAAAAGGAGAACTTCACTGCAATAAAGTATTATATCAGGAAAGAATAGATTAAAGTCAGTGACCTAGTCATACAGTTTTGTAAACTAGAACAAATCAATCCCAAAGTAAACAGAAGGAAGTGAATAAAATTATAGTAGAAGTCTATTTCTATATAGAAATCAAAAACTAATTTACAGGGTAAATTCAATAAGGATATTGTTTTTCAAAAGACTAAACAAGATGGACAAACACTTAGCTAGATCCATGAGAAAAAAATGAACAACTCAAATAAATCAGATATGAAAGGGAGAAACTACAACATGCACCTCAGAACTATAAAAATTTTTAAGGGTGACAAATAATTTTATGCTACAAAACTTGAGGAAGTAGGAGAATTGATGCACTTTTTGAACCGTACAAACTTCTGACATGAAACCAGATCAGACCAATTATGAGTTTTGAAATGTAAACAAAAATTAGATGCCAATATAAAAATAAACAACAAAATTTGGAAAGCTTTTTCTCTGAGATCAAGATTAAGAAAAGGAAGTATAATTTCCCCACTATTATTCAATATATTCAGTATAGCTTTGGAAGTCTTCAGCATAGAAATCACTTAGGAAAAAATTATCAAATTGGAAAAATGATTACAAATTGGAAAAGAAGTTAAACTTTAATTATTAGCAAATGATATAATAGTAGAGATAGAAAACCAATAAATGTGAAGTACTTTGGACTTAACAAAGTATGCTAAAAAATTATGCATTCAAAACAGTCAGTTCTTATTCAAATAAAAAGAGAATACCAGTAATTGAGAATATCAGTAAAAAATTCTATGTTCATAGATTTCAAGAATTTAAATGTTGTTAGAATGACCATCCTATCCAAAGCATTATACACATTAAACATGAACTTCATCAAATTCCTATGATACTAACTCTACTAAATTATAGAACTTCCTGAATAGCCTAAGCAATTCCAAGAAAAAAGTATTGTCTTTTCTGCCTTTAAGATTTTTGAAATTCTTGTGTTATAACTATGAACAGTCTAAATATTTTGTTCTCTGAAGTATGTATTGTATAATGTTCTTTCCTTTTTAGGAATTTGATCATTCAGCATAAAATTAGATGAACTGGCAATGTAGCTGGTTATACTCCAAATATAAAAACCACGAACAGAAAACTTGTGTAGTCCTTATGTTTGGGTGGACTAGAGACAGTACTGGTAAGTGGATAAATTCCTACTCTTGCAAACAACTAAAACTTTCTTTTTTTTTCCTTTTTTTGGGTCACAACCCAGCGATGCTCAGGGGTTACTCCTGGCTTTACACTCAGGAATTACCCCTGGCGGTGCTTGGGGGACCATATGGGATGCCGGGGATTGAACCCGGGTCGGCCGCGTGCAAGGCAAACGCCCTACCCACTGTGCTATCGCTCCGGCCCCAACAACTAAAACTTTCTTATCAGATCTTTCCTTGCTTCTACTCATCCTAAAGCTATCCAGATTATCAATTAGAATATTGTCTACAGTTTTTACACAATAAACTATAAGAAATGTATAGTAGTACAAATAAATAATTTTATTTTTATACATTTTATTTCAGAGTGCTATTCACTGTATCACCGTCATCCCATTGCTCATCAATTTGCTCAAGCAAGCACCAGTAATGTCTCCATTGTGAGACTTGTTACTGTTTTTGGCATATTTGATATGGGTAGCTTGGCAGGCTCTGCTGTGCGGGCGAGATACTCTTGGTAGCTTGCCGAGTTCTCCAAGAGAGATGGAAGAATGGAACCCGGATCGGCCACATGCATGGCAAATGCCCTACCTGCTGTGCTATCACTCCATCCAGAGTGCTATTAGAGAAGATTATGAACTTAAAAATCAAACGAGAAAGCAAAACTTGTTTTCTTTTGGATTTCCCACTGATTTGCGTAGATTACTGCTGATTTTTTTTATGTTTTTTTTTTTTTTGCTTTTTTGGGTCACACCCGGCGATGCACAGGGGTTACTTCTGGCTCTGCACTCAGGAATTACCCCTGGCGGTGCTCAGGGGACCATATGGGATGCTGGGATTCGAACCCAGGTCGGCCGCGTGCAAGGCAAACGCCTTACCCGCTGTGCTATTGCTCCAGCCCCTTACTGCTGATTTTTAACAGAAACGATCAGGAAGTGATTTTTTCCCTATTAAGTTCAAATTATAATAAGAATAGTACACAGAAAATAGTTACTGATTTCTACTCTCACTGCAGAAACCATTGTTCTTTGTTGATGGGCAAATACTTTAAAAAATTCTAAAAAAAATTCTAAAAAATAATTCTTTTTAAAAGAAAGCAATAGTTTCATTTTCTTCTAGATTATGTTTAGAAAGAGTGAGCACTTCTCTACTTTTTTTTCCCTTAATGATGATCCTTCTGCTTGTGAGAGTCTCATGAATTTTAGTGTTGCAGTGGTAAATTAGCCACATCACAGTTTTTAACAGAAGATAGACTTCCCCATAAATATTTTTTTGCCTTTCAAACTGTGATTAAAATATTTAAAGATGAAATTTGTGTTTCTCATCAACTAATTGTATCTTACATTATTTCATATTACTTCACTTAAGAGCACTGTTTTCCTTATTCCAACAGGAAATATACACAAAATATAGTTTGAAAAGATTATATATAAAAGATATATAAAATGTATATCTAAATATATTTTATCTAAACATATATATTATATACATATCCATACATATCTATATATTTATATATATCTAAATATATAAAATAAATATATATAAAAGTTCTATATATCAGATTGCCCATAATATTATGAAATAGGGGCAAATAATTTAATTATTCCAAGATTTTGTCATTAAAAACTATCACTGTGTCACTGGATCACTGTCATTCCATTGCTCATGGATTTGCTCGAAGGGGCACCAGTCATGTCTCCATTGTGAGACTTGTTACTGTTTTTGGCATATCTAATATGCCATGGGTAGCTTGCCAGGCTCTGCCGTGCAGGCAGGATACTCTTGGTAGCTTGCTGGGCTCTCCAAGAGGGATGGAGGAATCAAACCAGGTCGGCCTTGTGCAAGGTAAATAGGTGGCTCTGTGGTACAATGGATAGCACATTGAACTTCCATTAAAACTAATATAGTTTTTCTTTTCTTATTTTGCTTTTTGGGTCACACCTGATGATGCACAGGGGTTACTCCTGGCTCATGCACTCAGGAGTTACTCCTGGAGGTGCTCGGGGGACCATATGAATTCTGGGAATCGAACCCGGGTTGGCTGTGTGCAAGGCTCTCTGTGCTCTCTGTGCTATTGCTCCATCCCCAAACTAATATAGTTTTTAAGGACAACCTGATTCTGTTATTTTTATGTATTGGTTAAGTTTTGATCTATTTTTATTATTTTTTACCTTTTTCTCATCTTGTCATTTTTTGAGGATGGCCAGAGAAGACAGAAACTAATCTCCAGCATACTCTCCAGTATCTTTCAGAGTAGATTACTACATATTCACCTTCAGCACATCAAGAACACTAGAAAAACAGTGGGGAAACACATAGAAGCCCACCGAGCTCAATGAACAACAACAACAACAACAAGTATCACCCAAGACATAAACAATAGAAGGGAATCCTCAGTGTCTTCAGTTACACTATGATGAAGATGTTCAATGAGTTTTAAGAAACAATTGCACATATAGTCAGCAAAGCACAAAAATATGAGAGTAGAAATGAAAAAACTACCACACTCAGAAGTGACAGAAATGAAGAACATGGGAGGTGATACAAAAGAGTCAACAGAAGCTCTGAACAGAAAAGAACAGAAGCTGTGAAAAAGATCAAGAAACTCAAAGAGGAGGAGAAAGGCTCTAGGAAAGAGCAGAAGGCAGAAAATAGTGAACAAAGAAATGAACAGTTGAACAGCATACCAGAGAAGTGTGAGGGGAGTTCTAGAGATTTATATACTCCAGTAATAAATCACTGGAGTCTCTGAAGAACAGGGGGAAAATCTGATGAAGAAACACTAGTTTACACTAGTTTAAGTTATGGATAAGAATTCTCCAGAGTTGAGGATTATTAGGCACTGAGGTCTAAGCAGTTCACATATTTCATTGAAAATAGAACCAATTATGGAAACTTAAAGACACCTTATACTCAAAATGACAAATCCCAAAGAGAGAGACAGGATACTGGAAACAGCAAGATTTAAAAAAAGGAATTTAAGTACAAAGGAAAACCTATAAAATGTACAGCAGATATAGCAAATGAGATTTTACAAGTCAGAAAAATATGGATATGGAAGAATATACAAAAACTCAATGAAATGAACACATCACCAAGAATACTCTATCCAGACACTCACAAATGAATCTCGGAAGAGAGCAACATGCTGCAGAGATGCCTCCAGGCCCCTAAATCACCATCCAGTTTAAAAAATTAACTCCTGGGGCTGGAGCAATAGCACAGCAGGTGGGGTGTTTGCCTTGCACACTGCTGACCCGGGTTCGGTTCCAAGCATCCCATATGGTCCCCTGAGCACCACCAGGAGTAATACCTGAGTGCAAAGTCAGGAGTGACCCCTGTGCATCACCTGGTGTGACCCAAAAAGAAAAAAAAATTAACTCCAGATCTAGCACCATATTTAAAAATTTACAATTCCTGGAGCAACATCTCATATGTTTTGCCACTGATATACCAGGAGTAGAACAATGCATTTGATGGGTATAAGGTAGAAGACACCTAATCTTGATAAAAAAAGAAATATATTTGTATATACTTCTTTTTTATACACATATATGTGTATATGTCTATCTATAAAATTCTAACAAGATGTTAGTGATCTCCAGTACAGGGGCTTAATGGCTCCAAAATGAGATGCAACAATTTTCACACACTGTCCTGTAAGGAAACCTTTTGGGATCATTTTTAGTCAATTATTCATAACAAGTAACACAAAATAAATTATTTAGCACTTGCCTTTGGGGCAGGCTTGAATGGTAGTGGGAAATTTTGAAATAATGGGGGGGTGGCACCGGCCCCTCCTGCCGCCGAGATGTGACCCCGGGGGCTGCATGCATGTGTGGCCTCTCCACAGCTGCACGAGCGTGAATCCAGACCCAGCTAAACTACTTTTGGCATGGGCAGCTCCTCGCAGAATGTCTCCAGCCTGAGAACTAAGCCGCGGCCCCATGCCCTCCCAGGAGGGGAAAGGTATTTCTCTCTCTGCCTCTTCCTTTCCAGGGATGAAGGGCGTGGTGACTGCCATATATGATGACCACAGACGGGGTTTACAAGCTTGCAATGATCCAATATCTGGAAGAAATCTCCCTGGACTTAGTTGTTAAAGTACAGAAATCCAAAACACACAGTAACGGCCGCGCGACTTCATTTCTCTTCATAACAGGTCTGACTCTAGTGGGGTACTCCTAACAATAATAGTGAGACTTGTGTTGAAATATTGAATGCAACCAAAGTAAACAGAAAGTAAAGTGAAACTTATCATTTACAAGGTGGGGGCAGGGTGCAGGATGGGAGGTGTACTGTGTGGGTTTTTTTTTTTTTTTTGGTGGTGGGATATGGGCACTGGTGAAGGGATGGTTGTTTCAGCATTGTATAACTGAGATTTAAGCCTGAAAGCACTGTAATTTTCCACATGGTGATTCAATTAAAAAAAGTTCTTATTAAAAAAAAAGTCACATGAGTAGGACCATAAAAAAATTTGGAATAAAGAGGGTGGTAAGGTGTAATGGTGGTGGGATTGCTGTTGAAATATTGAATGTAATCAATTATTGTGAACAATTTTATGAAAATATAATTTTAAAAATTTACACTATGGATATTTTGAAAGGGTCACTGTCGCTGTCATCCTGTTGCTCATCAATTTTTTCGAGCAGGCACCAATAACATCTCTCATTGTGAGACTTATTGTTACTATTTTGGGCATATCGAATACGCCACGGGTAGCTTACCAGGCTCTGCCGCGTGGGCGCAATACTCTTAGTAGCTTGCCATGCTCTCCGAGAGGGGCAGAGGAATAGAACACGGGTCGGCTGCATGAAAGGAAAACAACCTACCACTAATAGTAATAATAAACACTCTATCCAGCTAGATTATCATTCAGATTTGAGGGAACTATTCAAAGCTTCACGGACAGGCAAAAACTTAGAGAATTGATAGCCTTGAAACCAGTTTGCAAGATGCATTAAAAGAATTTCTCTGAAGGACAGTAGGAACATCCCATTATGTGGCATTGAGTATGGCACTCCCTTGTGGTGCATATGGTAGTTCTCTGCTAGATTAAGAAAGGTTAAAAACATAGTTATTCATCCTCATAAATTGAATTTTATTGATTTATATTCTGATAATTCTATTTGGCATTCCTTTAAGATGCATTGGGCCAAATAATATGAAATTAAGTTTTTATATGCCTGCCAAGAGAATGGTTAGGGATGGCGGTAGGGGAATATTGGGGATATCTAGGGATATTAGTGAAGGGAAGGAGACATTGGTGATGAGATTGGTACTGGAATGTTGTATGCCTAAAACAACTCTACTATGAACAACTCTGTAAATCATGGTGCCTCAATAAACATTCTTGAAAAATACATAAAAAATAAAATAAAATGTAATATTTTATAAGGGCAAAATAGGTAAATTTCTTAAATGTATATTTTTACTTCATCAAGGAATAACATAAAAACATATATGCAATAAATTCACTGAAAAACATATAATTCTGACATTTCTATCAGTTGCAGGAACTAAAAAAAATCCATGCAGTTATTACACATATTTTAACTGACTTATGAATAATATATATATACTTAATTTTATAAAATTATATATAGCACTCTAAATAGAAATTAAATTATCCATACCAAATTATCTAAATAGAAATTAAATTATCCATACCAGTGCAACACCTCCTCCATATTGTCCATCACATATCTTTCCTTCAAAGGTTGCACCAATATAATCTGGCTTTTCTCTGTAACTTAAGTTTAAAAATAAACAATAGAATGATGAATTTAATAAAAAAAATAATAAAATTAAGGGGCTATAGAGATAGTATAGGGAGTAGGGCATTAGTCTTGCATGCAGCAAATTTGAGTTCCATTCCCAGAATCCCAAATAGCCCCTAAGCATCAACAGAACTACTAATATTTTTTCAAAAGCAAGGAGTAAGCCCTGAGAAGTACAGAGTTTGAGCAAAACTGAAAAATATATATATACACACACATACATATATACATACATATGTACAATAAAATTTAAAATATTTACACATAACCAGTATTTTCCTGAGAAAAGTTTTGTTTTGCAATATTACACTCCGAAGTCAACGTCATAAATTCTTTAATCTAATTGATGTAACAAAGTAAAGTTCTTAAACATGATTTCTTGGAAAAGGGTCACATCCAGCTGCTCAGAGGGTACTCCTGGCTCTGCACTCAAGGATCATGACTGTAGGTTCTTGGATGGCCATATGGTTCCAAGGGTCAAACTAGTGTTGGTTGCACTTTACTATTTTCCCTAATCTGTTGGCCTAAATAAATCTGGCTACTTTTAAAAATATTGAAATAAATCTATAAAACAATGTGAAGTATATTCTCAATAAAATTCACATAAAAGAGCATACAGAATATTATGTAGTTTTTTTAATTAAAAACATTTAAAACATGAGGACAATGTAAGCAAATGCAATTTTTTTATAAGCAGAAAATTAAGGAAAAGCAATTGATGAATGGGAAAACTCATCATGTGGACTGACATGTCTTTAATCATGCATAATGAAGCTATCAGAGTCATATAATTGTATGACTATTTGTAGGACTAATGACTAAAAGCATTAAAATTAAATTTTAATTCTATATAATAAATTATATGTTAGCATAAGTAATCAGCTGCAGATGTGTATGCTGGATTGCAAGACTGAATTTCAAGTCTGGGCAAGGGAAGCCTCTTGTAACACTCACTGCTTGATAATGGTTTGGATTTTGGTTAAATTTTCTGAAAACAAGCAAAAGTTCTAAAAAAAAAAGCCCAGCCCATTAAACAGATACACACACACATGCACACACATATGTATATTTGATAAACCAGGGATGCAGCTCAGAAATTAATTGTTCACTTTGCATGTGTCAGATGTGTCAATTTCTTGGGTTCAATTTCTTGTGCAACAAAGAAGCAATGAAATAACAATAAACTAAACCAAACCAAATCAAACAACCAAAAAAATCCCATATTATAATAATAAAAGAATATACAGTGACATAATACAATATAATAATATAGCTAGGGAAACTTTGTAATCTAAGATATGAATGCATATGATAAAAAAGATTAATGAAGTAGATATTTAATGAAAACACAATGTGTGATTGACCACAAAATCTCTAGTATGAAATAATATTTGCATAATGTCATATGAGTGCTGAAAGTATGTAAAGGAACATATATGATAACATTTCAGTAATTGTATTGAAATCTATAATGCCCAGAAAGTGTTGGGAGAGAGAAGAGAGAGAGAGAGAGAGAGAGAGAGAGAGAGAGAGAGAGAGAGAGAGAGAGAGAGAGAGACGCGGAGGTGGAGGGTGGTAGAAGGAAACTGGGGACATTGGTAATAGGAAATGTATATATATGTATATATATGCATATATATAGTATATATATCACTGTATCACTGTCATCCCATTGCTCATTGATTTGTTTGAGCAGGCACCAGTAACGTCTCTCGATTGTGAGACTTATTTGTTACTGTTTTTGGCACATCCAATACACCACGGGTAGCTTGCCAGGCTCTGCCGTGCGGGCTCGATACTCTCAGTAGCTTGCTGGGCTCTCTGAGAGGGGTGGAGGAATCAAACACGGGTCGTCCGCGTGAAAGGCAAACTCCTACCGCTGTGCTATCACTCCAGCCCATTATATATATATGTATATATATATACATATATATGCATTCTTTAATTGATGTAACAAAGTAAAGTTCTTAAACATGATTTCTTGGAAAAGGGTCATATATATACATGTATATTTAATATACATGTATATATAAAAATAATATACATATATTTATATGTATAAAATATACATATAAATAAAATAACATACATATTAATAAGATATACATATATACATGTATATTTAAATAGATAAACCAGGGATGCAGCTCACATATATATATGACCCTTTTCCAAGAAATCTATATATACGACCCTTTTATATATATATATGACCCTTTTCCAAGAAATACACACACACACACACACACACACACATATATATATATATATATATATATAAATACACACACACAAGGCTGGAGCGGGTAGGGTGTTTGCCTTGCACGCAGCCAACCCGGGTTCGATTCTCCATCCCTCTTGGAGAGCCTGGCAAGCTACTGAGAGTAATCCACCCGCTCGGCAGAGCCTGGCAAGCTACCCATGGTATATTCAATATGCCAAAAACAGTAACAACAAATCTCACAATGGAGACGTTACTGGTGCCCACTCGAGCAAATCAATGAACAATGGGACGACAGTGCTAAGTATATATACATACATACGATGTTCCAACACCCATCCCTTCACCAGTATGCTATTTTTCACTAGAAACATTGTATGACTCAAACTCAATCATGAATATTTGTAATTTGTAATTGCGTATCTCAGAGTGATTCAATAAAAAAAGAATATGAAAAAAGTGATTGACTACAAAACCTGTACTATGAAATAATATTTGCATTAATGTCATATATACAAAAGTTTACTAGATCATTTTTCTAATGTTTTAAAACTATCTAAAATTCAGTTACAGTAATAGCTTAGGAAGTAAGTTTTAATAACGGCAAGGTATGCTTACACAAGTAAAAAGGCCACATCATGTGGACGCAAAACAAGGTAAGATTTTTTCCATTTTAAAAATCTGTGCATTAACTCATTAGCATCTCCACCTACTGGAATTTTATTTTCATCTATCCAAAGCTCCACTGAAGATAGCATTATTGTGAGATTAAATGAAGTAAATATCTAAAATAGAATAGATACAAAAAATATATCAAATATCAGGTTTAGATATGGTTAGAAATTTATCAATTAATGCAAAAGCATACTGTATATAAAATTAAACATCTGAAGGTAAGTTTGGACTGAATCTCATAAAACAAGTTAGTAATTTAAAAACATTACATATAAAACAGTTAATAATATTTTGAAAATCTTGCAGTTAATCAGTCTTATGTCAACTGCTTTAATTCATTCCAACAATTAAACTAAGATATAAAAATTATCAAGAGATATAACTGATGCAATTATTTCCTTATAGTTCATTTCTTCATGACCTAAAAAGGCATATTCAGAGGTTCAGGACACTGAGAGTTCCATAGCTCTTATGTGAGATGAAGCAAATGATTGTACATCAAAAACCAACACAAACTGCAGTGTAGGGCCCACTTGAGGTGATTCCTGACTTACTGAGCACATTAAACAGAAAGTGAGAGGAGATAGGTGCCTGAGAGCTTCACCTAAGCTGGGAATGACAGGTGAAAGTCAGTATTGGGACTGAATGTTGGGAAAGAAGTGTGAATTCTAAAATATTTTCTGTTTTTCTTCTTGCTAGGGCTCCAGTCAATGTGGAACATACCAATAACTTTATGGATACACTGGCATTGAAGTAATGTTCTTCCAAATAATTTCCGTTCAGGGCCTATGCTTGGGTCAACAGACCTTTCATTTGTTGCTTCAACAAATGGTACCAGAAAATGTATAGACTTCCACATGCAAAGTATCAAGACTAGACCACTCTCAAAAATTTCAACAATTTCAACACCAAAAATTGTTAAGACAACGTTGAAAGAAATCAAGACAAAAAAGGGGAAGTTATCCCATGCTGTATGAATTAGAAAATTAATTTTGCTAAAATGTATATATTGTCTTAAGTAAATAGACATTTGATATCTTTGCTGTTAAAAATCTCAATATTTTTCATAGAAATAGACTGATATTAGAAAGCCTATTTTAAACTATAAATGAGCTCAAAAAGCAAAAGTAAAAATATAATAAATAAAGAAGCTATTCTATCCAACTTCACACTTTCCTATAAAGAATTAGTAATTAAATAATCATGAAATTTTAAAAAGACACAAAACTTAATTTAAAGTTTTTTATAATACAGAAATATAACAAGTGATTCAAGTAATTATTATCCATAATGACTATACAAAAAGTAAGCCAGAAACATAAAACATAGCAAGAAGCATCTCTTTTAGTAGCATCAGAAAAAAATTGTACATACAAATGTAAAGGAATACTAAACTATTATCTAACACCATATGAAAATGAATTGAAAATATGTAATAAATTAATTTCAAAACTAAAATTATAGGCACATATTTTTTTGACATTAACCATGGAAATATGCAATAGGACCTGATTCCAGTGCCTAGGTATTTAAAATAAAAAAATATTTTGACTACACCAAAAAAAGGTTTCTGTATATTTATATAAACTACTACATGAAAAGGTATTTGACTAAATAGTAGAATATATCTGTACATCAAATATATCACAGGGGATTGACATACAAAATGTACCACGAACTAACAGCAATTGATTGAAAAGCTGGAAGGATAATCACTGTCATCCCATTGCTCATCGATTTGTTCAAGTGGGCACCAGTAACGTCTCTCATTGAGAGACTTATTGTTACTGTTTTGGCATATCTGATACGCACGGGTAGCTTGCCAGGCTCTGTCGTGCAGACTCGAAACTCTCGGTAGCTTTCCAGGCTATCTGTGAGGGGCGGAGGAATAGAACACGGGTCGGCTGCGTGAAAGGCGAATGCCCAACTGCTGTGCTATCGCTCCAGCCCATGGAAGGATAATGTGAACAGTTTTTCAAATGAGAACTAGGAATGGCAAAAAGTTTTGTCTTTTTTTTCTTTTTGTCATTAGGGAAATACAAATCGAAACAAAAATAAATTATCATGTCACATACAAGAATGATTATCATCCAAAATACAAGAAATACTGCTGAGTAGGAGCTGAAGAGAAAGAAAAATTTAATCACTACTGGTTGACAAGCAGATTTGTGCATATACTGTAGAATATAGTATATAAAATTATCAAAAAATCACTGTATCACTGTCACTGTCATTCTATTCATGGATTTGCTCGAGCGGGAACCAGTAATGTCTCCATTCGTCCCTGTCGCATGCTAGTGTAGCACGATGGCATATTGGGGGCTCTTTCAGGATCAGGGGGATGAGGACCATCGTTGTTACTGTTTTTAACATATCGAGTACGCCACAGGTAGCTTGCCAGGCTCTGCCATGCAGGCAGGATACTCATGGTAGCTTGCCAGTCTCTCCGAGAGGGATGGAGGTTTTGGGGGCAGCCTCTAGTCATCTTTACAGGTGTTCCAAGTCAGGAGTATATATATATATATATATATATATATATATATATATATGTATGTATATATATACATATATATATATTTCCCCCATGAAATGTGGTGTGGTAATTATGGAGAATGGGTAGGGAGTGTCTTATGATGTGTCCAGGAATATGTTCACTCATATGTGAGGCTTGGCCCGAGTGTGTGGAAAGTGGCCTGGAGGGTGGCAGCGGTTGGGTTGTGGAGGTCGGCTGCCAGGGCTGGGTCCCTTGGGGCGGGGAGGGCTCTCACCCTCCCCTCTCTGGGGTGCCTTGAATAAAAACAGCCTGGCACGGAGTCCAGTGGCATGGTTATGGGGCCTCATTTTATCTGGGAGAAATAGAAAATGCATATAATTTTGTTATCCCATTTATCTACCTGAAAAAATACAAAACTGGTATGAAAAGATATACTCATTCCCATGTTTTTGCAGCATTTGCAGTAGTCAATTACTTAAAATTACTCAAGTACACATAGAATGACAAATAGATAAAGAAAATGTTCACACACACACAAACACACATGCACTGTTCTTTGATTAAAAGCTTCTTCCATTTAAAACAACCTTGCTGACCTATAGGATATTATTCTTGAGATAGTAAGCAAAGCAGAGGGCCAAAGAGATAGGATGCTGAAGACGAAAGCCTGTGCATGCTACGGAGGTAGATTCCTGCGAAGTCCCCTGAGCAGTGCCTGGAGTTATCCTTAAGCACAGATCCCAGGAGTAAACCATGGATGTAGCCCAAAGAGTCAAGGAAAAATACTGTCAAGATAAACACTATAATGAGGCTTAATACCTTTACTGAAGATAGAGAAACAAAACAAAAACCTGAAAAACCAAAAACAAGCATCTGAAACATAATGCCAATTAGAAAGAAAGAGCAGAGGGGGTTGAGTGAAATGGAACAGAAGACAAATAATATGGCAAAGAATAGAACTGGATTTTAGTGGAGAGTTTACTGTAGTATACATACATTTCCAGGATGCTCAATTGCAAAGTTCATTCAATAAAATATTAAAAAAATAATAAATTACAAAAAATATAAAATTAGTAGATAAATGTTAAGCTTTAGAGATGTATCTTATTTGACTTTTGTAAAGTTACTATTTGCAAGTTTGAAACTGTTATAACAATGTTATTCAATTATATCTTTTGAAAAGTATTGAAGAAAATAAAATTAAATGCTTTCTAAAACTAAAATTATCATTTTGATTTTATAAAATTGAAAAGGGACACAAAATATGTCTGGTTAAACATAACATATTCATCCACATAGTGTTGTAAGAAAATATAAAAGTAAATGCAAACTTACTTTAAAAAAAAAGAACACTTACAGCATTCATTATTCCAACAAGCTGGAAAATTTTTTCAGTGACAACAGCAACATCAGAACCCATATGACTATACTGAAAAACAAATTATCTGTTACATATAAATGAACAGTACTTAGAAACTGTTTAAACATTTTGAACACTATTAATTATAACAGTAATACCTCGACATATTCATATAAAATTTAAAACTATAAGGTTTTAACTAAAAGATACGAAGAGTCTCAAAACCTGAAAGAACAGAGACCACTATCAAATTAATTTTACTATGCCAACATTCACCTGATATCAAAACCAAGACAAGAGGGACTGGAGAGATAGCACAGTGGGTAGCGTGCTTGTCTTGCACTCAGCTGACCTGAGTTTGATTCTAGTCAGATGGTCCCCCCAAACATTGCCAGGGGTAATTCCTGAATGCAGAGCCAGGAGTAACTACTTAGCATCATCAGGTATGGCCCAAAATTGAACCAAAACAAAGAACAAACAGACAAACAAAATTAGATACAAAAAAAAGAAATTACAGTTTAACATTTCTGATATATACAAATTCAAACACGGACTGGAGCGATATCACAGCGGGTAGGGCATTTGCCTTGCGCTCGGCCAATCCGGGTTTGATTCCTTCGCCCCTCTCGGAGAGCCCACCAAGCCACTGAGAGTATCCTGCCCACATGGCAGAGCCTGGCAAGCTCCCCGTGGCATATTCGATATGCCAAAAACAGTAAAAAGTCTCACAATGGAGACGTTAATGGTGTGTGCTCAAGCAAATTGATGAACAAGGGGATGACAGTGCTACAGTGCTACAAATTCAAACATCCTAAAACCATATTAACAAACTGAATCCAAAATTACTATTATGTACCATAATCAACTAGGACTTATACAATCAAGTGAGAATGGTTTTATATGCAAAAATGATCAAATATGATACACTATAAATCAATAAATGAAGGACACAAGACACAATTTCTAAAAGCAACTTGGTATCGAAAATTCATTTCATGACTTAAAAACACCTGCAACTATATGGGTATAGAAAAAGCATAGTTTAATGTAGTAAAGGAAATGTGTGACACATCTATAGACAACTTCATATTCAGTGGTGGAAAACTAAACATTCTCTGCTCTAAAAATTTTACTTGCAGTACTCATTATTTAAAATAGTCTGTAATTTCTTACCATACTTACCAAATTCCTTATTAAGTTATTTGATAGTATAATAAGGGATGGGAAAAAAGATCACTATTTTTAGTACCATCTTAATGCATAGAAAATCTTAAAGATACAAAAAACTTAAAAATATTTAAAATAGCAAATTCATATTGTTATGAGATACAATACAACTTTGAATACAAAATATTTATTTAGAAATACAAAAAGCAAAAAAATAGAGATATCAAGGGAAGTACAATTAAAGCCACATCAAAGAGAATGAAAAAAAATTTATTCAAACACAGCAATGCTCAGGGTGTACTTTTGGCTGCGTGCTCCTAGATCACTCCTGACAGACCTGGGGCACCATATGTGGTGCCAGGATCAAACCCAGGCTGTGTGCATGTACTCCCAACTTACTTATTATTGCTTCAGCCTTTTGTCTTTTTTTATACTAGGAATGAATTTGACCAAACAAAGTTAAAAGATTTTTGTATTATAAACCATAATACATGACTGGCAAATTAAACAATGACATACTACTTCAAACTGAAAATCCTAAATCAAAAAGTTCTATAATAAATGAATGTTGGCAGGATGCAAAGTAAAGAAAACCTTTTACACCATTGACAGGAGGGAGTGATTTAACCTCTGTGGAAAATTGTCTAGATATTACTCAATTCAATTTTTATCAGAATGTAACTTTTATATGATCCAGCAATTTTATACTATCAGTATCTATCCAGAGGACTTGAAAACACGATTTGCAAAAGCTATATGCATTCTGTTTATTGTGCACAGTTTGTAATAGCAAATATATGTAAATCAAATCAAATATAAGATGACACATAAAGAAGATATAATAGAAACATAGAAACAATAGAATATGACTAAACAATCAGAAGATAAAATCTCAACTTTTGCTACAACATGGGTGGAAGTTGAGGAGAAATTCTAAACAAAATAAATCAGAAGGAAATACAAATACTAGATAATGTATCACATATATGTAAATATAGAAAAGCAGAACAAGAGAACACATAAAATCAAATAAGAATCAAATATGGAAAAAGTGATCTCAGAAAATGTTGAAGTAGAGAACATTGGAGTAGAAAAAAATGGATTGAGAGAACTTCCCACCATCAAACCTTGCCAGAGGGAAAAATTAAGGAAAAGTATAAGTAGACACAGTATCTAGAGAAGGCCCTACTGAGAGGAAAATACTAAGAATCCACTGATCTTCTCTAACCACTTGACCTTAACCAAAGGCCATGGTGTATATGTATTCCCAGGGGAAGAGAGAAGGAGCATCAGATATTTTTCCAGCACTTCATCTTTGCACAAGACAAGTCATAAAGCTGACTAGAGAACAACTGAAATGAGCACAGGACCAATTACAGCATTTTCACACTTGGGCACTGCTAGTAAGCAGTGAGCCTAAAAGCAGAATCCTCAACTGTGGATGAAGTAGCTGTAGGCAGATCCTAGCAGTGCTCACCAAGTGGTGCTCAGGGCTTAGTCCTGGCTCTGCTCATGGATCATGCCTAGAAGGAACCAGGGAACAATATGTGGTACTGGGGACTGAACCTGTGTTGACTTCATAGAGGGCAAATGCCCTACCCACTGTACTATTGTTCTGGCCCCCTCTTCTATTTTTAGATTAATAATGATTTCTACTTTTGATGTGGGCTGGAGTGATAGCACAGCAGGTAAGGAGTTTGCCTTGCATGCCAACGACTCGGGTTCAATATCTCCGCCCCCCTTGGAGAGCCTGGCAAGTTACCAAGAGTATCTTGCCTGCATGGCAGAGCCTGGCAAGCTATCCATGGCGTATTCAATATGCCAAAAACAATAAAAACAAGTCTCACAATGGAGATGTTACTGGTGCCTGCTCGAGCAAATCTATGAGCAACGGGATGACAGTGATACAGTGACAGTGATACATTTGATATAAAAGTCCTGCCCATTTTCCTCAAATAACCACCATCACTTGTATCACTTGTAGTCCCGTTGATCTTCGAGTTACTCGAGCAGGCACCAGTAATGTCTCCATTCATCCCTGTCACGTGCTAGTGCAGCCCAATGATATCTGCTTGCTCCAGAAACAGAAAGAGCCTCAAATCGTTCATTCAGGGATTTGATGAAGAAATCTGACCATCTAGTTGGTGGGCGGCCACGAGGTCTTGTGACATCCCATGGAATCCAGTCGGTAATAGCTCTAGTCCAGCGGTCGTCTCTGAATCACATTACATGACCGACCCATCTGATTTTTGATGACTTGGCAAACGAGACAGCATCCCTGATTTTTGACCGTCGACAGAGGTCAGAACTCCAGATTCCTTCTCTCACTTGAGTGAGACATGATATTCCCAGCATAGCTCTTTTGATTCTTCTTTGGGATACACTAATAACATTCTCATCCTGTTGGCGTAGGGCCCAGGTCTCTGAGGCATATGTTAGTGCAGGAAGAACGGTGGAATAAAAAAGATGTGCATGGAGTCGAAGGTTCTTCGTTATCTTAACCACCTCTTCGACAGTCTTGAATGCATTCCACGCTGCTCTCTTCCTCCTGCGCAGCTCTGGCACCAAGTTGTTCCTCATATTGATTTCTCAACCCAGGTACACATAGCTGCTGCATTCAGAGATGTTCATTCCATTGAGAGCAAATGGAGCTTCAGGGATCAGTTCGTTTTTCATGAACATCGTCTTGTTGAGATTCAGCTGGAATCCGACCTTTCCACACTCGTGGTTGAAGTTGACCAGCATTTGTGCCACTTGGCTAATGTTTGGTGTTATGAGAACGATGTCATCAGCGAAGCGGAGGTGGTGTAATTGCCAACCATCTATCTTCACTCCCATTCCTTCCCATTCCAGTCATTGCATGATGTTCTCAAGGGCAGCACTGAAGAGTTTCGGTGAGATGGTATCACCCTGCCGCACCCCTCTCCTTACATCAATGATCACTTCCTTGTAGAATGGTGAGATCCTGGTGGTGAATCCACAATACAGCTCTCGGAGGACTTTGATATACTGAGTTTGAACGCGCTGTTTGGCCAGGGCTTCGATGACTGCCTCAGTCTCAACAGAATCGAAGGCCTTCTTTAAGTCGATGAATGTTAGACAGAGCGGCATCTTGAACTCCCTCGAAGCTTCAATGAGTTTGGTCACTGTGTGGATATGGTCTATCATGCTGGTAGTGTGTGAAGAGTCGGGCCAGTGTATTGATGAGTACTGGCGGCATATTCTTCAGGTGTTTGGGTCTGACCTTGTCCAGACCAGGTGCTATATGCATCTTTACCAGCAAAATGGCATGTCGGATTTCAGAAAGGAGAACGTTGGGAACAACATATCCATCCTGCGGAATTTGGTATGTGGGCAGGTGGACATGGCTGTCAAAGAGATTTGAGTAGAAGTCATGAATAATCCTTTCATTGCCTTTCTGGAGGATGTGATAGATCCATCGGGACGTCGGAGGGCAGTCATCTTGGTCTTGTAGTTGGCGAAGGACAGGCAAGCATTGTGAATACTTTTCCCGGCTTCTGCTGCACTGGCCAACACTGCTGCTCTTCTCTCTTTGAGGTCTTCCTTTATCGCATCTCTGCACAGCTTTGTGAGTTCGAATGTTAGCTTGTGGTTGCCTGAGGCTCGCGCCAAACCACATTGGCGAATGAGCTCGAGAGTTTCCGAAGACAGGCGACTGTTTGTGGCTTTCTCACTTGGCATTCTTCGCACAGACATGGAGGTGCTGAACCAGTCGATCGTATTCCTCGTTGATGTTGTCAAGGATGGCATCTTTCCACATTGCTGCATTAGTGCCTAAGAGCTCCCAGTTGGTGGTCATTCTGGAAGTTGCCTTCTTAGACTTAAATTTTGCAGACTTTTCTCCCCGCTCTGTGAGTAGAATTTCACACAAAGGTGTCGGTGGTCTGATCCCGTATGGAATTTTGGGACAACAGAGACATTGGTCAGGCAAAACCTTCGATTGAATATGATGTGGTCAGTTTCATTGTGGAACTGTCCACCGGAAGGCTCCCATGTCCAGTGTTTGGATTCAGCCTTCTGAAACTGTGAGTTACCATGGATGGTCTTGGTCAACATGATCAGACAGTCTCTCACCCTGATCGTTCCATTTTAGGCCAGGTGTCCCAATGTACAGTTCTTTGGGCGACCTTCTCGGACCTATCTTGGCATTAAAATCACCAACAATGATCTTGTAGAAGGTGTGGTCTTCTTTATAGAGCTTCTCCAGTTCCATGCAGCAACTCTTAATTTCTTCTTCATCGTAGTTGGAAGTTGGTGCGTAGATGATGAAGATAGAAACTGCAGGCAGTGAGCCACATCTATTCAAGAAACCACCATGGTTTCTTTATTTTTTCCTTTTAGTTTTCTTTTAGTCATTTAGTTTGCTTTTGGTTGTTTATGAGTTAATCATCCAGTACGTATCTATTCCACTTACCATAATCATCTCAAGTTGCATCAGTGTTTGTCTCAAAATGCATGATATTTTTAAGCTACTGAATCCATTAAGCATAGGTTATACACATTCTTAACCTGTCATTTGTTGAGGAACATGTAGATTGATTCTGCATTTTGACTACTGTGAATATTTCCCCCCTGCTTTAAATATAGGGGGGAAATTCTTTTAATGTTTTCTTTCTTATCCTTCATATAAATATCCAGCTGTAGTATTGTTGAAAAATATTGTATTCAAAACATTTCTTTAAAGTAGCTCCACATTGGTTTGTAAAGCTACTGTACATAATTTGCACTCACATCCATGGTGTACCATGGATTTTCTTCAATTCCTCATCAATAGTTGCTTCCTGTATTTTTTTCTTAAAAAAACATGATTTTATTTACTAGTTTATTTTAAAATTCACGATCATGATAATAGTTTAGGTAACTGTTAATAAACCAGTGTTACCGTTTGTAATTTTCATCTGCAATGACCTCACCTTCACCACAACCAAATGCCCCAGATCCTCTTGGCATTGTCCCTATGTCACCTCTAATTCAACTTCTCATTCCCCCAGACTATCCAACAAAACATTTTTATTGTAGTGATTTTTGATGTTGGATTTATGATGTACTTTTCTGTTAACATTTTATAATTTTTTAGCTTTTTTCTAAACATTGGGATCTAAACACAAGCACCACACTGGTATTAAATTTCTTTGATTTATTATCATTTTTCCTAATTATGATACTATTTTCTTTCACGCATCCATCATTTCCTTCGTACTGCCCATATAACTAAAGAGGCATGAACCACATGTCAATCTCTGGGAAAGCATCTGATTGTCACCAAGGTAATAACAAATCTGCCACAGTGATTGAATCAGGAAGCAGAGGTATGTGTCAGTCAACACACGACATAAGGATTAGTTCAGGGGTGGACATGTAATCTAATTTTAATTAAAATAAATGAAATGTAAAGAAAGATTTCAATAGAACTCCCTAAGCGGATAGGGCATTCGCCTTGCACGTGGCCGACCCAGGTTTTATTCCTCCACCCCTCTCACAGGGCCAGGTAAGCTACCGAGAGTATTCCGACCGCATGGCAGAGCCTGCTACCCGTGGCGCATTTGATATGCCAAAAACAGTAACAAGTCTCACAATGGAGACTTTACTGGTGCCTGTTCGAGCAAATCGATGAGCAATGGGATGACAGTGATACAGTGAATTAAAAAATACCAAAACATTTTAAAACTTCAACTATAAGTTATGAAATGGAACTGTGGTTTGGTCTTTATGAAGTAGCCAGCCTGAAAATAGTGACACAAAAAAGATGGTGCACATGAGCAAACTTTACTGAAGCAGTCAATGCCACAAATTCAACCAGTGGAGGCTTGCCTCTGAATTTTTCTAGTATGGAGCTAATCATACATATTTGCTTACTTTCTTAAGTGAGTTTAATTTTTTTATGCTACTTTCAATTCTAGTTGAAACATACAAAAAACACACTCTTTCCACTGATTTTTTTTTACCACTTTAGCAACAAACATCTATATAAAACATTCACCCCTATTAGGATACAAATATAACAGTTTTTGCTTAGTTCAACTAGACTGTCAATAAACTTTCATTTGAATTTGGATGACAGTTTGTGGTGTCATTTCCCCAAATGCCCTTAACATTTTCTCTGCACTACCACTCATCCTAGTGCATTCCAGACCTCACAGTTTGATCCTAGGTGGTACTATATCATGGCAGAGGAACGAACTGTAGAAGAATGTAGTTTATTACCTTTAGTGCTTCAGTTCTTGGTTTCTGTGATTCACCCTTCCCCCGCACACACAGAACTCTCTAATGCAAGGACTAAGAAGGTCAGAGGGAAATCACTGAAGAATAAAATACAGGTATTCAAATTGCACACCTGAGCATGGTTAAGACTCATCCATGACAAAGTTGGGAATAGCCAACAACTGGCAACTGGGTTAACCAACTATCCAATAGGCGTGCCAATAAATTGTATGCAAAGGTGCCATAAAAAACAAACTATGATTGACAGTCCATAATAAAACTGCAAGGGAAAACAACTATTATATTCACTGTATCACTGTCATCCCGTTGCTCATCAATTTGCTCAAGTGGGCACCAGTAATATCTCCATTGTGAGACTTGTTGTTACTGTTTTTGGCATATTTTATATGGGTAGCTTGGCAGGCTCTGCCATGCGGGCCAGATACTCTCCATAGTTTTCCGGGATCTCTCAGAGGGGCAGAAGAATTGAACCCAGGTGAGTTGCGTGCAAGGCAAACGCCCTCCCCACTGTGCTACCGCTCCAGCCCAACTATTATATTGAGAAAAATTTTTAAAAATCATATGAACAATATTAATTATGTTATAGTTACATATCATGCCTCCCACAAAATAAAAAAGACAGCACTTTAAGAAGTCTTAAATGTGTCAGATGTATGTGTCAGAAAATAGGACAGCCAGTAGGGCTCTTGCCTTGCATGCAGTTGACCTGAGCTGGATCCCCAGCTTCCCATATGGTCACCTGAGCCTGCCAGGAGTGATTCCTGAGTGCAGAGCAAGGAATGACCTCTGAGCACCACTCGCTGTGACCCCAAACAAACAAAAAACAATAAAAATTAAGACCTTGCTGCACTGAAGAAATACAACATCAAGATTTATGTTAATGCTAGTGAATACTTGGAAATATAATTTTTTCACTTTTTTTTGTTTTGGGGGGGTCACACCGGTGATGTTCAGGTGTTACTCCTGGCTCTGCACTCAGAATCACTCCTGGAGGTGCTCTGGGGAGCAACATGCTGGGGATGGAATCTAAGTCGGCTGCGTGAACGGCAAACACCCTCTTCACTGTACTATCTCTCCTGATCTCTTTTAGTATTTTTAATAAGTAGATTTTAATGTTATTTTAGGTACTTTTTCCTTGATTTTCAATATTGTTAATGGTAGGCTGTCATGAATTTAAATTTAAATTCCAGCACCACCCCCTACACCAGAGTGTCTACTTCCCTCCATTATTTTCTAGGTCTCCCTGATCCATTTCATCCTCTCCCTCAACAACTTTCTGCGGTAAACTTCCTACTGAAGACCAGTTCTGTTTCTTTGGGCATTTGTTACTCAACTACTACATTTCTTTATATACCACATACAGGAGAGATCATTCTGTGTCTGTCTCTCTAACTTCACTCTTGAACTCCTTGAACTCTCAACCTAGTAACCAATTCCACTATCTCATCTTTTTAATTTTTATAGCTGAGTACTATTCCATTGTACCACATGTTTCTTGAACACCTGCATTGTCTCCAGATTCTAGCTATTGTGAATAGTGCTGCTTTGAAGACAGGAGTAAAAATATCTCATATTTTCTGAAGAGAATTTTTGGATCCTTGGGTTAGGTGCCAAGAAGTAGATTGTTAGTTCTTATTGAAATTCAATTTCTAGGGTTTTTTAGATGTATCCGTCATGTTTTACAAATAGTCTGGATTAGTTGACATTTACAGGAAGAGTAAACAAAGGGTACCTTTTATGCACATTCACATCAAAGTTGATTGATTGCTTTTGTTCTTTGTGATGTGAGCTAGTCTCATTGATATGAAATGGTGTGTTCATTTTTGTTTTGATTTGTATTTCCCTGATGATAAATGATGAAGAGAATATTTTTATATACTTTCCAGCTACCTGTGTCTCTTCTCTGAGTAAGTTTTTACTCCTTCACCCCATTTTTTATGGGATGATTGTTTCTTTCTTACAATGTTCAACCAGGATTTTATGTATCTTGAATATTAACCTTTTAACAGATGAGTGATGGTCAAATAATTTCTCTCAGTATGCATTATTATGATAGTTCCATTTGCAGTGCAGAAGCTTCTGGTTTGATGTAGTCTCAATTGTTTATCTATGCTTCCATTTGCTTGCTCAATGGAATCGGATGAAAAGATTATCATTGTCAACATGTCAATTTTGTTTAAAGCATCATGCAGATTTAGTAAAGTCCCTCTAAAATATCTATGACTTTTTTAAAAACATAGACTAAATGTTATTAAAATTTGTATAGAGCAATAAAGCCCCTTGAATAAACAAAGCAGTTCTAGTACTTTTTTTTTAAAGCAAAAAAAAAGATGCAGGGCTTCTCTTTCCTTTAAAATATATTATAAAGCTACAAACAAAACAAATAAACAGTGGACTAGAACAAGGGTAGATTCTCAAAAGAGTTAAGTATTTTTTATACATCAGTCAAATAATTGAGTTTAGGAACAAAGAAGGAAAAGAAGAATCAGAATGATATTAGTGTGTAGAAAAATATATGAGTTATCACAGTTTCAGAACATAAAAATATATACTTAAAAAAGATGAACAAAGATGTTGCAGATTTTATGAAATATGGGCCTAAAATTTATGGAAACTAAAAAATAACCATAACCAAAATAAATCCTCACCAAATATAAGCTTTGATGAAGCACGTAATAACCAAACATTCAAAGCTAATGTCAGGGAATGTTGAAAGTACTTAGAAGAAAGTTGTTAGCTATACACAATAAATGATATTAAAATTATCATCCACCTTTTCAGCAAAAACCTCAGCAACCAGAAAACAACATGGTAGTATATTAAAAGGACTAATGCAAAGTGGAAAGAAACTTTGAAAGACACTTCAGGAGCTTACAAAATTTAACATATTACCATGTGATCCATGAACTATACTCCTTTACATTATGCTTAAAGGAGTATAAATGTTTGGAAACAAAAACCTCATGCAATTATATTTATAGAAATATTTCTGTATTCATAAATATAGGAATATTTATAATGATATGCATAAAATTTATATACAACTATATAATTTTTTAAAAATTGGAAGCCAACAAGATGTCCATCATTTTTGTTAAAAAAATACAAAATAAACAGATAAAATAAATATTGAATAAAATTTTAAATGTTGAAAAGAAATAGTAAATCCAGACTCGAGAACATATCTGATGATGAAAAGACATGAGGCATTAAAAATAAATGGAGGAAAATTAATTATACTAAAAATAATACAATATGAAATCGTTATAAGCTGTATATTTCTATTATATGATATTCTGCAAGAGGCAAATATAGGGCAGCAAGAAAAAATTAATAACAACAAGCACTAGGGAAAGGAAACTAATGAATGAAAATTTAGAATTAAAGCAATTTAACTGTGAATTTTTAATTATTTAAGAGAATATTTGTAGTTTAATATATATTAAAAACGTGATTAAGTGAAAGGGCCAGACATTTAATTCAGGGGTAGAACACACACCTGACTTGTATGAGTTTGAGTGTCTATTCCTTACACCAAATTTAAATATAACAGAGACAACATGATTTTTCTACATTAAAAGTGTATTCCGACCGGCGGCCAAAGCTCACGCGGAGGCAAGTACTTTCCTCAACATCCTATCCAAGACTAACATCCTAGCTATTCGCAAGCAGTAGGACAATAAAACACAAGACTTCACATAAGAACATCTCAGTAGGAGACCAGGTTCTACAACCCGCAAGTAAAAAGCCAACCACTATTAACTGAGCCTATCCACAATCCTTTTTCGCAACAAAAGGAAACAGGGACACTCATCATCAAGGGCCCTCTTTCATATCACCACAAACAACATGAAGAAACAGCGAAAATCCCCATTGCAACCAGAGGACGATCAAAGGAGTCCGGAAACCTCAATGGGCGCTTCCTACAAACTTGACCTCTCTGAGAAAGAATTCAGACTTGAAATCCTCAACATGTTCAATCAACTCAATGCAAAGATGGACAACTTCAAGGAAGACCTGGCGGAAACAATACAACAGACAGCCGACAAAATACAGGAAGAAATGAGAGCAGAAATAAAAAACCTTCAAAAAGAAATGAAGGATTCCGTACATGAAATCAAAAACTCTCTGGCTTCCCTCAACAATAGGATGACTGCAGCCGAAGACAGAATCAGTATGCTTGAAGATGAGCTGCAAGAGGCCTACAGGCAACATCAAACCATGGCAAGAGACCTCAAAATAGCTCTAGCCAGAATCAGAGTCCTAGGGGATGAATTCAAGAGGAACAAGATTAGAATCATTGGCCTACCAGAACCACAGGGAACCAACCCCAACGAAAAAGACACAGTCAAACAAATCATTGCGGAAAACTTCCCACAGCTGGACAATGCAGGCATCCAGATTCAAGGCGCCCGAAGAGTGCCAGCTAAAAGAGATCGTAACAGAAAAACCCCAAGACATATCATAGTTACAATGATGGACATCTTCCAGAGAGACACAATACTCCAAGCAGCAAGGTCCAAGAAGGAAATCGCATACAAAGGAGCACCCCTTAGGCTCACAGCAGATCTATCAGAGGAAACCCTCCAAGCTCGAAGGCAATGGTGGGATATAGTGAAAAAACTCAATGAAATCAACGCTTCACTAAGAATACTTTATCCGGCTAAACTCTCATTCAAACTAGAAGGAATCATACACTACTTTGGGGATAAACAACAGCTCAGGAACTTCATAGACTCAAAACCAAACCTAAAAGAAGCACTAAAGGGGCTATTGTAAGACAAGAACAACCCCTACAAGCACAACAAACCCTTGCACAAAGACGGCACAAAATCCCATAACAATAATCTCCCTTAATGTCAATGGTCTGAATTCACCAATTAAGAGACACAGACTGGCAAAATGGATTCAGAGACTCAACCCAACATTCTGTTGCCTGCAAGAAACACATCTGAATAGCCAGAACAAACACAGACTCAAAGTCAAAGGATGGGAAACAATCCTGCAAGCAAACAACTCCCTCAAGAAAGCCGGGGTGGCTTTACTAGTATCGGACAACATAGACTTCAGGTTGAAAAAGATTAGAAGGGATAGTGAAGGCCACTTTTTATTAATCAAGGGATGTGTACATCACGAAGAAATCACACTCCTAAATGTCTACGCACCCAATGAGGGATCAGCTAAATACTTACAACAGCTGCTAAGAGACCTTGAGAAGGACATCTCGAGCAACACAATAGTAGTTGGAGACTTCAACACCGCACTGTCTCCTCTGGACAGATCTAGAAGATTAAAACTCACCAATGAAATACTGGCTTTGAAGGAAGAAATAGAAGAGAGAGGGCTAATAGATCTATACAGGGCTTTATATCCCCCAAAAAAGGAATACGCATTCTTTTCCAGTGCACATGGAACATTTTCCAGAATAGACCATGCGCTGGGCCACACAACATACCTCAACAGAATCAACAAGATAGACATTGTACCAGCTATCTTTTCAGACCATGATGCACTGAAGATAAAACTTAACTGTGGACAGATGCAGAAAACCAAATCAAACACCTGGAAATTAAATAGCTCGATATTGAACAATGAGTGGGTCAGGAAGGAAATCAAGGAAGAAATCAAAAGGTACCTAGAAACAAATGAGAATGAAGACATGAGCTACCAGAACCTGTGGGACGCAGCTAAAGCCGTTTTAAGGGGAAAATTTATAGCTCTGCAAGCATATCTCAGGAAGGAAGAAAGGGCCCACATAAATAACTTGACTTCACAGCTCAAGACCTTAGAAAAGGACCAACAAAAGGAGCCAAAACCAGGCAGAAGGAAAGAGATAATAAAACTTAGAGCAGAAATTAATGACATGGAAACCCAAAAGACAATCGGGAAGATCAATGAAACCAAGAGCTAGTTCTTCGAGAAAATAAACAAGATTGATAAACCACTAGCAAGACTCACAAAGAAAGAGAGAGAGAGAACTCTTATAAGCCGAATCAGAAATGAAAAGGGGGACATCACAACAGAAACCAATGAAATTCAAAAGATCATCAGAGACTACTTTGAAAATCTCTATGCCACGAAACAAGAGAATCTAGAAGAAATGGATAAATTCCTCGACTCCTATAATCTCCCAAGGCTGAACCAAGAAGACCTGGAGTACCTGAATAGTCCAATTAACATCAAGGAAATTGAAATGGTAATCAAAAGTCTTCCCAAAAACAAAAGCCCTGGTCCAGACGGATTCACTAGTGAGTTCTTCCAAACATTTAAAGAGGACCTTTTGCCAGTCCTTCTCAAGCTTTTCCAGGAAATTGAAGAAACAGAAACCCTCCCTAACAGTTTCTATGAGGCTCATATCTCCCTAATACCAAAAGCAAACAAAGACACCACAAAAAAAGAAAACTACAGGCCAATATCCCTAATGAACACAGATGCAAAAATTCTCAACAAAATATTAGCAAATAGAATTCAACAACTCATCAAAAAGATCATACACCACGACCAAGTGGGATTCATCCCGGGGATGCAAGGATGGTTTAACATCTGGAAATCAATCAACATAATCCACCATATCAACAAAAGAAAAGATAAAAATCATATAATCATATCAATAGATGCAGAGAAAGCATTTGACAAGATCCAGCATCCGTTTATGATGAAAACACTAGCCAAAATGGGTATAGAAGGGACCTTCCTCAGTATAGTCAAAGCCATTTATCACAAGCCTATGGCAAGCATTGTCCTCGATGGGGAAAAACTAAGAGCCTTCCCTCTGAGAACAGGGATGAGACAAGGATGCCCACTCTCTCCACTTCTGTTCAATATAGTACTGGAAGTACTTGCAATAGCGATTAGGCAAGAAAAAGACATTAAGGGCATTCAGGTAGGAAAGGAAGAAATCAAGCTCTCACAAAAAAAAAAAAGTGTATTCCTACTTATTTTAATAATCCCTAATTACTAATACATATTGGTATAGGCAAAATAATGAGAATATACTTACCAAATATTTTTCAACTACAATATGCATTTCTATATAATGAGATAACTGTTTCATTGCCTGAAAAATACACAAAATACATGTCAAAACTGAAAAATTATTCAAATACTTTAGTGTTTATCATTATACTGTAAACTAAATGTTGAGAAATTCTATTCCTTATTGAAGACATAATAGAAGGTAAAACTTAGTATAACAGAATCATTTTCAAATACTGACTTTCTCAAGTATTTTGCACCTAATTTGTCATGTAACAAAATAAGTGACCATGCATTCTATCATATGTTCTTATTCTCATTGTTACTGAGAAAGTAGTGTTGCTCTTTTTCCTACAGAAAATCTCCAATTAACAACCACTCCAATGAACTTTATAATACAACTATGTACTGTAATATTGTATGGTGTTATCTATAACCTGAGAAAATATGAATACCCCATCTAACAGATAGTTAGTCCTTATATAAAATCACCATTTAGGTAAAAATGGTGATTTTTACACCATTTTTACAAAGGAAATAATTTGCTTTCTTTAATTGAATCATATGTATCCTAAAATGTGAGTGTTCTGAGTATTATGCCAGCAACTTAAATTTTAATATTTAAATTAGACACAAAGCTTGACCTCATACAGTTTTAACTATAACAAATTTATAGCATTTAGATTCTGCAAAAAGTGGAACAGACAATCATTATAATAATCACTAATATAAAACAGTATCTACTTTCATCAATATTGCCATGTAACATAGTCTAGGAGGAAAACTGTACAAATAACTTGTAAGACAGGTTTCATAAGCATTTTATGGCGTACCTAGCTAAAAAGAAAATGTTACTAAAAGGTGATACTTTCCACGAGCACAGTAGAAATATCAAGAAGAACAGAAGATCAAAATTCATAGATAGAAGGTAAATATATTGTGTACATTTTAATATCTACACATTGTACACTGGTATATAATCCCTGAAAGTTCAATAAAACAACTTTCAGTTAAACTATTTTACTCAGCATAAAAAGATTAAAGAGAAAACAACAAATCTAAAATTTGAGATCAGTAAAGTGATAACTATAATCATTCAAAGGAAACAAAGTGAAACTTAATGTGAAATTCTTTTATATTATGGTTTTTTATCATTTGTATCAAAATTAAATTATACCCCTAATGTTTTAGAGTTTTACTTTTAGGATCCATTTTTTTCACTGAAAAATTAAATAAAGAGTTTACTGAAGGATAAAGAATTAAAATTTGTGTTCATTGTGAGAAAGTACATTAATAGATCTATGGAACCAAAATTATTATTTTAAGCAGCAGTGTACTAGATGACTGATGTCTTCAAATAAATTCCTCTTCATTCCCACAGCAAATCATTTTCATATTTGTACTGGATTTTATACTGGATCTGTAATGTTTTTCATTCATTTATTGAAAAATAGTACTGTCACTGTCTGTAGTATTGTTCATCGATTTGCTCGAGCGGGCACCAGAAATGTCTCCATTGTGAGACTTGTTGTTATTGTTTTTTGCATATGGAATACACCACAGGTAGCTTGCCAGGCTCTGCTGTGTGGGTGGGATACTCTTAGGAGCTTGCTGGGCTCTCTGAGAGGGGCGGAGGAATCAAACCTGGGTGGGTCGCATGCAAAACAAATGCCCTACCCGTTGTGCTATTGTTTTGCACTGAAAAAACATTAGAAAAATAATTTTATCCATTTAACTTTCTTAAAAGTTATTGTTATAATTTAGATAGCATGGCTAAATGCATAGGGGTTACTCCTGGCTCCGCACTCAGTAACTAACCCTGGTGGTGCTCAGGAGACTATATGGGATGTTGGGAATCGAACCCGAGTTGGCCACATGCAAGGCAAATGCCCTCCCCACTGTGCTATCGCTCCAGCTCCCCCGAGTATTTTTATTATAACTCGGACAGTATTGTTAATGTCTATAGTATTGAGATATAAAGTTACTTCATCTTACAACCACTACTGTTACAATACCCTTTCATTTCCTTTGTTTATTCTATTCTACCTCTTCATTCTCACAGTAAATTAACTTAAATGTACATAAAGGAATGCTAGAAATGTGTATTACTGTTAGATTTTGAAAACATGGAAAAGTTGGTCTGGAGGTTTATTACAGCAGGTAAGGCACTTGCTTGGCATGTGGCCAACCCAGATTATGTTTCTGATGTCGCATATGGTCCTCTGAGACCACTAGGAGAGATCCCTGAGCGCAGAGCTGGGAACAAGCCCTGAGCAGCACTGGATGTGGCCCCCAAACCAAAAATAAAGAAAATTTAAATGTGGAAAAGCATTTCATTTAATAAAAAAGTAGTCCCATAAGGATTAAATATGTATTATATAAATGTAATTGTAATTGCAGTTGTTTTGAGTAAAATGACAATAAGATATAGACAACAAAGTTAGATAAAACTATTGAGTGGTCTAATCACAATATTAGCAATCATATACCTTGGTAAATTTATCACCCACCTTTATAGGTTTTGTTTTGTAGGGAAATTTTGTTGATTCAATATCTTCCTCAGCATATAAAGAAAGACCGACATTCTTATGTTTGACTTGGTAAATAACATGTTCAAAACCAATAGAAGGCTCCAAGGGCTCAATTCCATAACTAACATTTTCAAACTGCAATAAGCCCCTAGGAATTAAAATCACAAGTAACTAAATAAAGTAATGCTTTTTTAAAAAGCCAGTAAAATAAGATGACACATAAGTTTTAATGGTATGCTGATTATTAAAATTGTAAATGTTGACATAGGTTAGAAATCATGGGGTAAACACTGACTTATCAAGTGGTATAAAACAATAATTTCTATTCACATAAGCAACCAAGTTTCATGTTTTGTACGTGCATCAAGGATCTTAATTAAGGAAAAATATTGCCATACTATGAACTACGTTTTTCCAAGTGTAGTTATGCACCAATATTCTCACACTATGCCTTATCTAAAAGTTTCCAACAAAAGATCTTTTATTTTAGAACTCCTGAAAATATTTAAAACTATTTCCAAAAACAAATAATTTTGTAAAAAACAATTTGTGTATAATAACCTGAGTCCAGCACATGTGCTGAAGATGACCATAGATTTTGGGTGATCTTCAATATGGCCTTGGTAGTAGCAAAAATTCTGAAAAATAGAAAATCAAACAAATTCTTATCCTCTATACTATCTTCAATATTCAAAACTATATGATTATTAATATGCATATACCAATTATTGGTGTTTTACATAATATATTTACAAGAAAGATGCTCTTAAATTATTTTGTTGTAAGCTATGAATGACACTTTGGGTCACGAGAATATATATTTTATATATTTCCTTTAATATATTTCTCTTTTAATTTACATTTTTCTCTTTATATATTTACTTTTTGCAACGTAGAAACAAAAAAAGTAACCCAATGAAAAAATTTTTTTAAAAATATGTAAATTCAATTAAAATAATTTATACTGATAATCTTATAGCTAAAAGATACAAACTTTAGAAAAGTAACTTAAACCCCTACTACAAAATAAGACATAAAGAGAAGAGAGAATGGAATAAACAATAGAAAGAAAATTTTGCTTATTGAAGTAATTGGGAAAAATTTATCCTTTCACCAGAGGTTTGCCCATAACCTGTGGGCAGGGCAAAACAGGTGATAATATTCTAATAGAAAATATAAGCCTACTGAACATAGATTCAAAATGTCTAGGAAATGAAGGAAGTATATATTGGACACTCCAAATATATGCATTTTTTAGGAATAATATTTTAGCTTACATATGAACTGAAAACAAAGAGAAAAATCTCAGTAACCAAGTATAATAGGAAGAATTGAGAAGGGGCCTTTGTCTATATCCAAACACAGGAGAGTAAAGTTAATAAAGTAGTTCCAGTCCAGTCAAATTATAAAATAAAGAATAATTTTCTTTAATAATAAGAATGACAGTTTTGGGCAGAAATGATTAATATTTTCTGCATAGTATTTTTGAAATCGTTAGTATAGATTAAAATTAGATACCAAATAAAAGGAAAATATATCTTTAGTTGAGAAAAATCATGAGAAAAAAGTGATGCTAAACTAAGTCAGGATTTTATAAAATTTTAAGCAAATCGATGAGCAACGGGATGACAGTGACAGTGACTTTTAAAACAGTAAAAATATGATTTAACATTATTAAAATATTAAATCCTAAGTGAAAACTTGCAATTACAGATGAAATTAGAAATTAGAGTAGAAAAAAATGAAGGTTCTAATAAAATATGTTAAAGCCTATAACAAAGAGACTAGATTTTATTGTACATCACTATATCACTCTCATCCCATTGCTCATCGATTTGCTTGAGCGGGCACCAGTAATGCCTCCATTGTGAGACTTGTTACTGCTTTTGCCTTATTGAATACACCACATGGAACTTGCAGGGCTCTGCTGGGCAGGTGAGATACTCTCAGTAGCTTGACGGGCTCTCTGAGAGGGGTGAAGGAATTGAACCCGGGTCTGCCGTGTTCAAGGCAAACGTCCTACCTGCTGTGCTATCACTCCAGCCCTTTATTGTACATGGATATAAAAAATGTGAAAGTCTATATTGCAATACAATTTTCATATTGATATTGCAACCTGACAATTTGTCATGTGCAGTTCTTTTGTCTGTTTGTTTCTAATAGTTCAGTGAATTCCTCAGTATTTTCTAGAGTATTATATCGAATGAGATTACATCATCTGCAAATAGTGATAGTTACATTTATAGTTATCTAAACTTAATTCCTTTTATTTCATTATCTTGCCTAATTTCTGTAGCTAAAACTTCTACTACTATATTGCATAGCAGTAGTGAGAGAGGAAATACTTGTGCCAAATACCAAAAGAATATCTTTTCTAATATGTTTTCTTTTTAGAGTATGATATTTGCTATCAGTCTGTCATACACAGCTTTTATTTTGTTAATATATGCCTATCTCATTTATTAGTTTTAAAATTTTATCTTATTTTGGTAAATTTTGATTGATATAGAACATTAATTTTGGCATCAATGATTTTGTAACTGTACATATTGCAAGATCATAACCATAAAGTGTAGTTAACATCTACCATAGTCGCTATATATAATGACCCTTTATAGTTAGAGGGCACATTTTTCTCCTTTGAAAAACTTGGAAAATGTACTCCACAACTTCCAAATACTCAATATACTATTATTAATTATAGTCATCATGCAATGCATATTTCCCAAGAAATTATTTATTTTTTGAATTATTTCTTTTTTAATTTATAACAAGCCAGAGCAACAGAATTCTGAATGTGGAGAACAGAATTAATGATCTTGAAGACAAAATACAACTCATAAAAAATAAGAAGAAAAAGACAAGAGAATATACAGAACCTAATAGTCAGCAAGAGAAATAATCTCCAAATCATAGAAAGATCGAAAGAGAAGGAAAAAAGAAGGGGAAGAACAATTTATAGAAGAGATACTCCTATATCAGAATACTCCTATTCTCTGGAGAGCATGAGATTTCTGCACAGATTCAAGAGGCCCAAAGAATACACAATAAAATATACCCCCCCAAAAAAAAAAAATTACACCCTGCCCCTGGAAGTCAAGCCCTCAACCCGCCCCCAGCACCATCTTGCTGCAGCAACCAGCGGTGAAGAATCCAGGCCGGCGGCACTGCAAGCCAGAGAATGCCCAGACCCCAGACTGGGCCAACAACACCGGGGTGCCAGATGGGGTGGCTGCACCCCGCCTTCTCCAGATGGAGTCCTGGTGACACTGAGCTTCTACTAACATGGCTCCGGTATGTGGGACTGGGATTTTTTTCTCCAAACCTTTACTGATATACAAAAAGCCGCTCAGGAACAGTTCCGCCACCCTAAGTGGCCATTATCCCAGAGGCACAGAAACCAATCTCGGAACACAGTGGCTGCTGGCAGATATACTGCTCAACTGTGAACCAAGTACAAGTCCATGCAGCCCTGGGAGGGGAAGGGTTTTGTCCCTCAGCTTTTTCCCCTTTATGACAGCATGGCGACCACCACCGTTCAGAGCCAATTCGACAGAGGTAGGAGCTTGCAGTGATGGGACGCATGGGGAATACCATAATGGGGGGGTGGGGCAGAACCGGCCCTGCTCCCCACCCAAATGAGACCCTGAGCGGCTGCTCATGAACAGCTCCTCTGCTCCTGAACAGCCATGATCCCAGAGGCACACAAACCAATCTCAGAATGCAGTGGCTACGTGCAGAAATACCTTTGGATTTAACTACTAAAATAACATGTAACATCATATGCTCTTTGTTATCAGCAATAGAAAACATATGTTCTAATGATGCCATTTCAACAGATTTCGAGAGTTGGGGGTAAAAGTCCAAATAATAGTAGTGGGTTTTCTGTCAAAAATTGAATGTAATCAAAGTAAAGAGAGAGTAAAGTGAAAATCATCTGCCACACAAGCAGTGGGGAGAGGGGGTTGGGAGGGGGGTATACTGGGGTTCTTGGTGGTGGAACATATGCACTGGTGAAGGGATGGGTGTTTGATCATTGTACAACTGAGACTTAATCCTGAAAGTCCTGTAACTGTTCTCACGGTGATTCAATAAAAAAAAATTACAAAACAACCCACATCAAGACATATTGAAATCAAAATCACAAGAACCAAAGACAGAGACATACTACCTAAAAGTGTTGAGAGAGGAAAAACTTCAAATATAAAGGAAATAACAAAAATCACAACAGATTTCCTATTTGAAACTGTGAAACCAAAAAGAATGAAATGACATATTCAAAGTACAGAATTAAAAAAAATAATTCTTTTAATCCAGAGTACACTATCTTGCAAAAATGTCATTGAGAGTTAAGACATTTGTCTTAGCTAGTGACATGTGCTTGTACATCTAAACCAAACCTGCAAAATTACTGAAAGTTAGCCTGTAAAATGCAAATGACTATCTGCAAAAACAGCTAAACCCCCACTCAGACAAATGGCAACACGACCCATTATATCAATAATTTCCGAATGTCAATGGACTAAAATCTCCATTAAAATCACAGTGACTCGGCAGATCAGGAAACAAAATATTAGAGCCCCAAATTAAGAGTTAGTGTAACTGGGACCTCCACCCTCAAAAAGCTGAATACACATTCTTCTCTTGTGCATTTAGGTCATTCTCCAGGTTAGATTACATTTGAGGGCTTAACCAAAACTGTTGCACTGTAGCACTGTTGTCCCGTTACTCATGCATTTGCTAGAGTGGGCACCAGTAATGTCTCCATTGTGAGACTTGTTGTTACTACTTTTGGCATATCAAATATGCCGCCGGTAGCTTGCCAGGCTCTTCTGTACAGGCGGGATACTCTCAGTGGCTTGCTGGGCTCTCCAAGAGGGGCAGAGGAATCAGGAATCAAACCCAGGTTGGCCGAGTGCAATGTAAACACCCTACTCGCTGTGTTATCACTCCAGTCATACATAAAATTACAAATATAAGCCGAATATTCTCTCCAATTACAATGTCATAATGACAGAAACAAACCATGAAAACAATATGAGAAAATCTCCAAGTAGAAGCTGAACTAAACACTGCTAAACAATTGGATCAAAGAGGAAATCAAGGAATAAATAAAAAGATAGCTGGAAACTAACAAGAACGGAGAAACAAGTTATAACCTGTGGGACACAGTAAAACCTATACTAAGCGGGGAATTCAGCGATACAGACCTGCCTAGGAAAGGAGAAAAAGCTCAAATCAATAAGCTAAGCACATGTCTTTATTGGAGAAAGAAAAATGAATTGTAAAAGCAGTTAACAAAAGAAAAAGAAGTAAAAATAAAGGGGAAATCAATGGTGTGGAAATAAAGAGAGAAGTACAGAGTCAGTGAAACCAGGAACTGTTTCTTAAAATAAACAAATAAACAAACCTTTACTTATACTCATGAGAAAAGAAAGAAAATACCCAAATAAATTTGATTGGAGAGCAAAGAGGAGAAATTATAACACCCTTCTAAATATTAGAGATATCATAAGAGTAACTATAGACAACTCTACTACGTTAAACTGTTGTCTCCAATTCTCTTTTTCTGTCCGTCTGTCTCTCTGTCTCTGCCTCTGTCTCTCTCACACAAACACACATATACTTATACACAGACCTACACAAATACCACATTACATATTCATATATTTATGACTTTCATAAAATTGTTTGAGAGAATGTATTAGTTATATTTTTGTACAGAGTAGTTTATAGGTGATACATATATTATTTGCCTAGTTTGTTGGGCAAAAATTAAGCAAAAGACATATGTATGATTTTCTCTATTGAAAGATTAACCTGACAAAACGTTTTAATTTCAAAGTACTGGCAGATTCACTGCATAGAACTTTAAACTTTAAACTGCAAACAAAATTTAAAAACCCAGCTGTTGGTAGGGTAAAGTAAAGCCAACAAGGAAAAGAGCATTTTAAGAATGGATAACTCTAAAATTTTATGCATGCTTCTTCATTATTTCATAAAATTATACATAATTAAATGAAACTCCAAATATTCCAAATACAACATACTTTGGAATGTGCATTAAATTCCACTGGGGCTTTTTTTCCCCTTGCAGTTGTTAATTGTGGACATGTTGCAGACAAGACTAAATTCTTCATTACCCTCATTCAAGGTAAGTATTTTTCATTTTAAGTATTTCACATTATCAACCCTATTGCCACAGATAGAAACTTACATATCCTGTATAATACATGATAATCCTATATCATGTATTATACAGCTTTAAAAGCATGGTTATTTTGATTATTTATAAGAGGAATAATTCAAGAGAAATCTTGAGTTTGGTTAATTTAAGATATATTTATATCATATATAAGTTATATATAAATATATATATATAACACAATCACGGCCACATGAGCTCTTGTGATATTCAAAATGAGCAATGGAAAATAAATTATCTAGTGTCTACCCCTGGCAGGTAGGCTTGAATGGTGGTGGGAAATTTCTAGCAAAACGTAATGCCCAAAATTAGAGAGAATATTGGGGAAATTGTCTGCTATAATGCTAAAGAGGCAGGGTGAGGACTGGGATGTGGGTGGTGGAAAATGTGCACTGGTGGAGGGATGGGTGTTCCATCATTGTATGGCTGAATCTCAAACATGAAAGCTAGGTGACTCTATCTCACAGTGATACAATAATATAAAATTTAAAAAAAGTAATGTGGAGTTCATGCCCAGTTCAGTCAGCTTAATCAATGGCTGAACAAACTGCAGTACTTCTACATTATTTTAAAACAAAACAAAAAAAAGTGGTGGCTATGTTAAAGGGTCCGAGTACATTCTTTTCATGTGGAAGCTCCAACACCCACCCTGTCTGGTACCCTTACCCAGCCAGGAGCAGTCCCCAAGCACCGTGCCACCAGGCCTGGCCCCAAATCCACCACTGAAAGCAAAAATTTCGAGACCATGTTGGCAGGAGGGAGCACCAGCTCATCAGGTGGAGAGAATGCTCCACATGCGGCCAATCTTGGCATTAAGAGCCTGGGGAAGCCCCCAGCACCTCTGGGTGTGGCCCCAAAAAATCAGAAAGAAAAAGATGTCCGTAGAAGTTTTGGGGACTCCATGATTGTGTGGGGGTTCTCACACCTAATACATAAGCAAACTAGTGGGAAACTCGAGACACTACAAACACATAGTGCCTTGTTTTGGCTTTCTCATTTATTTTCTTTTTTGAGTGGAGGGATGGCAGAACTTGGCGATGTTCAGGGGTTACTCCTGGCTCTGCACGCAGAAATTAACTCCTGGCTCAGGGGACCATATGAGGTTCTGGGGATCGAACTTGGGTCGGCAGCATGCAAGGCAAATGCCCTCCCTACTGTACTATCGCTCCAAGCCCTGCTTCTCATATTTTAAGTAGTAATTTTTTAAATGAATGCTTTACTTACCCCTCCCCCTGAAGTTGAGAGTGTGGTTTCAGATGCTGATCCTTTGGTTATACTATCTATAGATTTGATATTGAAATTTGATATTTGAAATGCCATGCATTCAGGATAAGACCTAAAGAGTATTCTGGTGGTTGTACGTAACTGAAAGCAAATTACCTGATACTTTGATGAGTAACGAAGCAAATGAAGCAAAACAAAGATACAAAAAATAAAAATAAAGAAAGCAATTAGCAGACCTTCAAAGGGCTGGACTATGGACACAGCAGAACACTTGGCTAGCCAGGATAAGTGTTTAGGTTTGATACCCAGTGTGACAAGGGGACAAAAAAATGAGGCAAATACCTTCCTGAACATGAGAGAAACTCCTCTAGCTGCCAAAGCTGTTAAAGGGTTAAATGATGCAATGCTTATAAAGTAGTGCCTTACACATGCTCAATTGCTCAAGGGGCCAGAGAGACAGTACAATGGGTAGGGCACTTGCATTGAACGCAACTGACCTGGGTGGATTCAATCTCTGGAACCCCATACTGTCCCTCCGAGCCCCACCAGGAGTATTTTTTGAGCAAAGAGTTAGAAGCCCTGGGTACCACCTGGCATGGCCCTCAAAACAAACCAAACAAAACAATTACTCAAAAACCTGATATATCTTCAACTAATGTGAATTTTTTTGCGAGCACTTGAAATAGCATTTCCTGCCCTAAACATTTTTAGTTGTCCATCATTTAAATATTTCCTTCCCTATGTCACAAAAACAAAAAAAATATTTTTTTGTTTTGTTTTGGGGTCTCGGTGGTGCCCAGGGGTTATTTATGGCTCTGCATTCAGGAATTGCTCCTGGTGGGACTCGGGGTATAGTATGGGATGCCAGGGTGCCGGGAACTGCAAGGCAAGCTGGTTACCCGAGGTACTATCTCTCCAGCCCCAAAACTTTTTTGGGTCTTTTTCTTTTAATTGGAGTTTTGGGGATGATAGGCGGCAGTGCACAGGTTGGGGGGAAGTGTTCAGCATGTTCTCAGGCAGTGCTCAGAAGCAGACCTCAGGGGACCATGAAGTAACCCTGACCAAACCCAGGAGCTCTGAGTAAAGCAGGGCAGAAGAAACCTATAAGCCACCTGCCTTGTATGTGGCCAGCCCGAGGTTCTGTAAGGCCCCGAGGCTCTGTAAGTTTTCAGGGCAGTCCCCAAGGAGACAAAAAAATAGTTACTAGTCCCCAAGGATCAAAAATAAACAGGGACTGGGTCATTAGCTAGGCTGCATAGCACTGGTCTTGCATAGCACTGGTCTTGCATCTATGGGGCCCAGGTTTGGTAGTTCTCACTCTCTCTCTCTCTCTCTCTCTCTCTCTCTCTCTCTCTCTCTCTCTCTCTCTCTCTCTTTCTCTCTCTCTCTCTCTTTGTATCCCTTTCTCTCTCTCCCCCTCTCGCCCCCTACTCCCCTCTCTTAACCTCTCTCTTCCTCTCTCCTTCCTCTCTTTCTCTCTGAATGAAGCAGTGTAAATGGTTGGGTTCCAGAGACATCTCTGGCACTAATCAATTTTGGGATTCAATTGGGAGTCTCAGGGCCAGGGCTATTGGTGTGCTAAGATGGCACCTGGAGACAAATTGTGATAGCCACTGCTTTGAACTCTTCTCTCTCGGCTTCCCCTCAAACCTTAAGTTTTTAAAATTCTGATCCAATCTAGCTGATCCAGTCTAGACCTTTTGGTTGTGTGCTTTGCCAACCCAGCAAAGTAATTCCAAGTTTTTGTCCTGACCAGTGAAAAACATACAGCATATGTAGCATATGTGTGTACAGTTTATAAACGCAGTCATTGCTTTGAAATAACGATTTCGGGGGCCTGAGAGATAGTACAATGGTTAGGGCTCTTGCCTTGCACGTGGCTGACCTGGGATCGTTCCCTGGAACCGTACTGGTCGCCCAAGCACCGCCAGGAGTGGCTCCTGAGTGCAGAGCCAGGAATAAGGTCTTGAGCAGCAGTGGGTATGGCCCCCAAACCAAAATAATAACAATATTATTTGTTATTATTAATGAAAATAATAATTTTTGTCATTAAAATATTTTGTTATTAGCAAAAATAATTTTTTAACTTTAAAAAGTTAAAGTTTTTTAAGTTTATAAGGCGTGACCTCTTATAGTCTAGTTCTCCCTTTCGGAGAACCTGGCAAGCTACTGAGAGTATCCTGCCCACATGGCAGAGTCTGGCAAGCTCCCCGTGGCACACTTGATATGCGAAAACCAGTAACAACGATGTGTCTCATTCTCCTGACCCTGAAAGAGCTTCCAATGCAGCACCGTTGGGAAAGTCGAGTAAAGATAGACTTCTAAAATCTCAGGGCTAGGATGAATGGAGACGATACTGGTGCCTGCACGAGCAAATCGATGAATAATGGGATGACAGCAACACAGTGATATATGCAACACATATATTATATTGTATTATATATTATATAATATTACTATAATCACTTGTACTCTAGCAGTATGCATATCCAAAAAGATGCTGACAGAAACTCACAAGACAAAGGTAACAGAGAAGATGAAAATCATACCTGAAAGTTTTGTTCAAGAGGCGTCATACTTTGTGTACCATTATAACTGTAAACTCTAAAATTATGAGGCAAAAATGTTCTGTAAAAATAAATTTAAAATAATTATTGACTCATTTCCAAATATGTTGAAATCTTTTAATACTGATAGATATGTAGCTAAGTAGAGATGGAATTGAAGACATGATATTATTCTAATTTGACTCAAAAACCCTAATTTTTGATATTTTTAAAAAATACTTCTAGTCCTTTAAAGTTTTTAAAACTGGGGGAGTTTATGGGCCACACTCAGAGTTCTCAAGACTTGCTTACAGTTCTGTCCCAGGTGAGGGGCTCAAGGGACCTTATGAAATTCCCTGGATCTAATACAAGTTGGTGTTGTGAAAGGCTAGCACACTACCAGCTCCACTGTGGTATCCAGTCTATCAAGGTTTTTGTTTGTTTTGTTTTGTTGCTTTTGATGACAACCAGTAGTGCTCAGGGTTTACTCCAGGCTCCACAGGTCCAGAGATTGTATGGGGTGCTGAAGATCAACTGGGGTTGGCAGCATGCAAGGCAAGCACCCTGCCCATATTTCTCTCACTCTGTCCCTCTCAATAAAATCCTAATGAATCAAATCCAGCAATATATCCTAAAGTTGAGAAGGACCATTTGATGGTATAATTATAGTTGAACTTTGGAAATGAGAAGAATATTATTATACACAGAGAAAATATTTATCTTACCCTTTGAAATTCAACAATTTTGTTATCATGAGATTCCCAAACCCATTTTGTCTGCTGCTCCATTTTTGAATTATTTTTTTCCCTCAGCAATCCACTGTAATTCTGCCTTAATTAAACAAACAGAAAGTGCCTCACAATTACACCAGAGGCTATCACAACTCTCCTAATGGACTGCTCTAGTAATCCAAAGATTGTGTCATCCATCTGAAAGGCCTTTGCAAACAAAGATAAATAATTATCATGAGCAAAAGATAGAATATATGAAATAATTTTTAGAGCCATCTTTCTTTTTGCCAACATAAAACTATTATCTCCTCCAAAAATCAATATAGGGTCAATGTAAAAAGTCTGCAAGATAATCAATAAGGAAAGGAAAGAACATATGTATATTTATATGTATACATATATATATAAATCTTATACCAGATAAAATATGTGATGTGGTTAAAAAGGATCCTTCACTGTTGATAGAACATTTCCATTCAATCTTTATGGAAAGTAGTATGGATAGTTTCTAAAAAGTTAACAATATAACATAGAACTTCAATATTACCCAGCAAGTCTACTTCTTGGAATAGAAAATGAAAACACACACACACAAAATTAAAAAGGCTGGGGACTGAGTAATAGTACAGCTAGTAGGGCACTTGTCTTGCATGTGGCCTATCTGAGTTTGGTCCCTAGCATTTCATATGTCTCCAGGAGTGATCCAAGAGCACGGACCAACAAGTTAGCCCTTAGCACAGCTGAGGGTGGCCCCCAAATAAAATAAACAAAAATACTGTTTATTAAAACTCTTAGTTCAGTCCCAAGGTATGGAAACAATCTGACTGGAAAATGACTTCTTTATTTTGGATAGAGAAGTGTGGTAGTACAGATGCACAAATAATTAGCAATTCTAAGGAAAAAAAGAAATCATGCATTTAGCTGCAGTGTTGCAACTGGCGGGTACCATACAAAGCAAAATAATTCTGGAAATTGAGTAACAGGTGATCTCTGCTCTCTGTGGAAAATATGCACAAAACAAGGAAATAGAGTCATTATGCAATGATAAATTTTTGGCCTTGGATTACACAAGCTATGGGGAGGGGTGGAGCAACAAAGTTCAGACTAGAGCTGACAGTAAGTGATAGGGCTTGGGAAGGGAAATGCCCTCACCTGGCCACTGAGCAGCTGCTGAAGATACTGAAGCTGATGGCTGCATATGCCATCACCTTTCCAGGCTTGCTTGAGCCTCAGAAAAAGTTTTCCATGGATTATAAACATTTAATTATAGGTCAAAGACACGATGGGATGTGATGGATGTTGTATAATACAGGTAAATCACAAGGGCTTTCCACCTCATGCTGACCCAGGAAGAGTCAAAACACACTGTGGCCGTGTCTACAACACCAAGGCATCAGGAATAATGTAAAAATAAAGGAACTCAGCCATTTCAACAGAGGATGACAAAAATCCGGGTGAATTTCCAACTACTTCAGACTTTTTAAATCTGCATGAGGAAGATTTTAGAACAATCCTACACTGTTCTATAAAGACATTTTAACAACAAATCAGCAAACACGAAGAAATTCTGATGGTAAACACAAGAAACGCAAAAAAGAAATAATGAAACTGAAGAAAACAATTGCAAGAATACAGAACACTTAGAAGATGATCAGGTAGGACTTAAAATTGAATCAGTGATATAATATATAGCTCAAAGATGGAATATATAGCTACTTCAATAAGGAAGAGGTAAAAGAAATGACTGAGGCAAAACACTGCAAGATATACTGTGACCATTCTAGGATGAAAAAAATCTCAAGGTAGTTAAAAAAAATACCTAAAGATAACAGGAACCTCAGAAGGAGAAGAAAGAGGGAGAGTGACTGGGAAGAATGGCTGGTTTTAGAAATTATAGCTGAATTGTGGATGTGGTGAAAAAGGAGCCGTCCCTGTTGGTGGAAATGACATCTGCTTCAACCTCTAGGAAGCAGTATGGATAGTCAAAAAAAAGTGAGACTGGACGTCCTGTATTATCCAGAAGTTTCACTTCTTGAACTCTAACACCAAAACATGAAATAAAGGAAACAGATACTACTAATCAATGAAAGAGACCCTTGGCCTTGGATCACAAAGTCTATGAAAAGGCTAAGAGGGAGGGTGGAGGATGATCAGACTGGAGCCGAGAGTCAGGGCCAGTGGTGGAGAGTCATGGGCACTTTGATAGTGGTAGGGTGCAGAAAATTTGAACATTACCATAAATTTTAACACAATTGTAACTGTTTTATTCAAACTAAAATAGAATAAACTACATTGTAAATATAATTAAGTTGAAATCTACAAAATTCTGACTTGTATGTCTAACTAGTGAATAAATGACTTTTTTTTTTTTAGCTTTTCTTGGATCACATCTGGTGATGCACAGGGGTTACTCCTGGTCTGCACTCAGGAATTACCTGGCTCTGTGCTCAGGGGACCATATGGGATGCTGGGAATCGAACCCGGGTCGGCCTCATGCAAGGCAAACGCCCTACCCACTGTGCTATTGCTCCAGCCCCAATAAATGACTTTTTTACAACATTTCAAATTTTAGAGTATACATTATTGCATTTAGTATAGAACTGTTAATAATTTTGACAAAGTATACTCTATATATTTCAAATACATATTAAGTATTCTCTCTTTATTGTATCTGTTATGCTAAAAGTTATTTAGGCTTAATCACTGGCTAACTTTTAGACCTATCACTTGGCATGTCGAAATAACTGATTCTATCTGAATATCCCTTAATTATTTATTGCAAAATTTATTTTTCTTCAGAAAGAAGAAAATTTGAATCATATTTGGATGACTTAATTTAAGCTTCAAAAACTGCCATTCATATATATAAATATACACATTATATATATACATATATATATACATATACACACACACACACATTCTGTAGCACTGTAGCACTGTCGTCCCGTTGTTCATCAATTTGCTTGAGCGGGCACCAGTAACAATGGAGATTGTGAGACTTGTTGTTACTGTTTTGGCATATCAAATACAAGCCTGGGTAGCTTGCCAGGCTCTCCGAAAGGGGCAGAGGAATCGAACTCGGGTCTGCTGAGTGAAAAGGAAACACTAGGAGGATGTCCCCTTCCTCCCTCACCACTCCATGTGCATCCCTCCCGAAGGTGTGTGCTCAGTTGAAGAGGGCAGTCTTCCCCAAATATACACATTATGTAGTTTGTATATAATGCACCATTTGCAAACAGTATTGCGACTTTGAATTCTAGAAATGATAAAAGTAATTTTGGTGATGGCAGGAAGTATCTCCAAATGGTTTACAGGAAGCCCAGAGGTTATTCCTAGCATCCTCAAGTGAAAGAGTTTAGAAGCTATGATGCTGCCTCAGTTCTGCACTGCTGGGGTCCATCAGGGTCATCTTGCCATGGTCAGGGTACTCTAGGGTTACATTCATCAGTGCATTGAGGCCAAGTTCACCAGGGGTCAAATTTGGATAATTTTAACTCCTTCCTAAATAATTAAGATATAAAATAGATGTAGTTTTACTTTGTGAATTTATTGATTTTATAGCTAACTTGTATCACTTGTCTTCCCGCTGATCTTCAATTTGCTAGAGTGGGTGCCAGTAACATCTCCATTTGTCCATGTCACGTGCTAGTGTAGCCCAATGATATCTGCTTGCTCCTGGAACAGGAAGAACTTCAAATCGTTCAGAGTTTTGACGAAGTCTGACCATCTCGTTGGTGGGCGGCCACATGGTCTTTTGACCTCCCATGGAATTCAGTTGGTAACAACTCTAGTCCAGTGGTCATCTCTAAATCGCACTACATGTACGACCCATCTGATTTTTGATGGCTTGGCAAACGAGACAGCATCCCTGATTCCTGACGACCAATGGAGGTCAGAACTCTGAATTCCTTCTCTTACTTGAGTGAGACATGATATTCCTAGCATAGCTCTTTCTATTCCTTTTTGGGATACCTGAATAGCGTTCTCATCCACTCTGAGGCGTACATTAGTGCAGGAAGAATGGTGGAATCGAAAAGATCTGCCCAGAGCCAGAGACCCTTCATCCTCTTAACCACTTCTTCGACGCTCTTGAAGCCTTTCCACACTGCTCTCTTCCTCCTTCCTCTTCTGGCACCAAGTCGTTCCTCATGTTGAGTTCTCGACCCAGGTACACATAGCTGCTGCATTCAGAGATATTTGTTCCACTGAGAGCAAATGGAGCGTCAGGGACTAGTTCGTTTTTCGTGAGCATTGTTTTGTTGAGGTTCAGCTGCAGTCCAACCTTTCCACACTCGCGTTCGAAGTCAGCCAGCATTTGTGCTACTTGGCTAATGTTTGGTGTTATGAGAACGCCAAATCATCAGTGAAAAGAAGGTGGTGTAGTTGCTGACCATCTAACTTCACTCCCATTCCTTCCCATTCCAGTCGTCGCATGAGGTTTTCAAGGGTGGCACTGAAGAGTTTCGGTGAAATGGTATCACCCTGCCAAGCCCTCTCTTTACGTCAATGATCACTTCCTTGTAGAATGGTGAGATCCTGGTGGTGAATCCACAATACAGCTTGTGGAGCATCTTGATATATGGAGTTTGAACACCCTGTTTGGCTAGGGATTCAATGACCATTTCAGTCTCAACAGAATCAAAGGCCTTCTTTAAGTCGATGAACGTTAGACAGAGCAGCATCTTGAATTCTCACAAAACTTCAATGAGTTTGGTCACTGTGTGGATATGGTCTATTGTGCTGAATCCCCTTCGGAACCCGGCTTGCTCGCACTGTTGTCCTTTGTCTAGTGTTCTACCTATTCTATTCAGGATGACATGAGTGAACAACTTGTAGATGACAGACAGCAGGCAGATTGGGCGATAGTTGCCGATGTTGTGGATGTCTCCCTTCTTGTACAACAGAAAGGTCCTGCTGGTTTTCCACTGGGATGGAACCTTGCATTCAGACAGGTAGCATGTGAAGAGCCAAGCCAGTATATTGATGAATACTGATGGCAGATTCTTCAGGTCTTTGGGTCTGACTTTGTCTGGACTGGGTGCTGTACGCGTCTTTACCAACGAAATGGCATGTTGGATTTTGGAAGGGAGGACATTGGGAATGACATATCCATCCTACAGAATTTGGTATGTGGGCAGGTGCACATGGCTGAAGAGATCCGAGTAGAAGTTGTGAATAATCCTCTCCATTGCCTTTCTGGAAGATGTGATAGATCCATCAGGACGTCGGAGGTCAGTCATCTTGGTCTTGTAGTTGGTGAAGGATAGACGAGGGTTGCAAATACTTTTCACAGCTTCTGCCACCTCAGCCAACACTGCTGCTCTTCTCTCTTTGAAGTCTTCCTTTATCACTTCTCTGCACAGCTTTGAGAGCTCGGACATTAGCTTGTGGTTGCTCGAGACTCGTGCCAAACCACGTTAACTAATGAGCTCGAGAGTTTCCAAAGACAGGTGTCTGTTTGTGGCTTTCTCACTCTTGGCATTCTTTGCACAGTCATGGAAGTGCTGAACCAGTCGATCGTATTCCTCACCGATATTATCAAGGACGGCATCTTCCCATGTTGCTAACAATAGTGCCAAAGAGCTCCCAGTTGGTGGTCATTCTGGGAGTTCCCTTCTTAAAGTTAAATTTTGCAGACCTTTCTCCCCGCTCTGTGAAGTAGAATTTTGCATGAAGGAGACAGCGTTCTGATCCCGTTTGGAATTTTGGGACAACAGCGACATCGGTCAGGCAAAACCTTCGATTGAATATGATGTGGTCAGTTTCATTGTGGAACTGTCTACTGGGAGACTCCCATGTTCAGCGTTTAGATTCGGCCTTCTGGAACTGTGAGTTACCATGGATGGTCTTGGTCGACATGATGAATTCAGACAGTCTCTCACCCTGATTGTTCCATTCTAGGCCATGGGTCCCAATGTAGCGTTCTTCGGGCAACCTTCTCGGTCCTATCTTGGCATTAAAATGACCAACAATGATCTTATAGAAGGTGTGGTCTTCTTTATAGAACCTCTCCAATTCCATGTAGAACTTCTCAATTTTTTCTTCATTGTAGTTGGATGTTGGTGTGTAGATGACGAAGATAGAAACTGCAGGCAGTGATCCACATCTATTCAAACATAATCGTCTGATTCAGGTTGTTAGGCATTCGAATTAATCAATGCTCATGGCCAAGTTCATGTTGACAAGGACACCATCGCCATCAACCGCTCTGTTGTCGCATGTTCTAAGGAACAATTTTTCTCCAGTGTCGAAGATGGCATGATGTGGTGAAGATCGATCACATTCATAGCTAAACATATTATTTTTAGAATGCTATTCTTAGCATTTAATAAAGGATAATATACACTTTAGCTTTTTCATAATCCTTAATATTATCTACTTGTTTTTTTCCAAAATCCTTCAGCTGTCAGTGACATTCAAGCAATTGCAATTACATTGTCCTTCTTACATTCTGGCATAATATATGAATCATTTAAAAATTATCAGTACTCATTCTACATAAAAATCTATGTACTTTCAGATATAATTATATATGAAGTAACTTCAAACATCATTCATATTTTATAAACATAAATTTATAATCTAAGTTCATTCTTTATAAAATCATGATTGTCAAATAGAAATCTAGTTCTAAAGGAAAAGAGGAAAATGAATTCACAGACTATGAATTCAAGCAATTCAAGTCACTTGCTTTTTAAGTAGCCAGCCCAAATTAATTCTCTGGTTGACATAAAAAGTCTTGATCACAGCTGTATATGATCCACACCGGAGCCCCAACACCCTTCACTCCCAAGAAAACAGTAAATAAGTTTAAAGTGACAATATTATAAAGTTATGACTAGAACAAAATTAATAAAACAAATTACCTACTTTTGCACTAGATGGATAGTATATTCTTTTCCATCAATTGTAATTCTGTAGGACAGCTGAAAGGACATTTAAGGACAAAATATAAGAAAAATATTATGAGACAAAAAATATTCTATCGATGGCAGCTACTTTCTAAGGAATACATGATTAAGTAATGACTTCAATATAAAATGTTGCTTTTGTATAATTACTGAGAACAGGAAGGGATATGAACAAATGAATAATTTAGTATCTATAAGTTACCAGGGCAACAGGAGTTCTTTAATTATTGGATCTTGCAATTCATGAATATGGAATACATTTGATTTATTTAGGAATTTTGTTCCGTCTTATTATCTTTCATATCTTTGTTAGATTTATATGTTTACTTAATAAATGACAAATTGTATCTTTCAAATATTTAATTTTATATTTTCAAAATCAAAATAAACCAGTTGTGTATTTTGATCTGTCTTTCAGAGAACTGACTATATTCTAGCTCTAATTTTGTATTCTGTAGTTTATTTTGAATTACATCTTTAATTCAATTGTTTCATCTACAATTATTATGCTATGCATCATAAAAATAATGTACTATGAGTTACATTATTATGATCATTCTTTATTTCTTAACAGTAATGAGTAGTATTCTTATTAAATAAAAATAATTTTAGTGGGAATTCTTCTATTTCTTGATCTTAGGAGGATTTTCAGTATTTCAACTTTATACATGATATGCTTATAAATGATGTAGACAACAACACTTGAACTTCTATAATTATCATGATAGTCTTTATGGGAGGGTGAGGAAGGCATTTGGGCCACCCCAGCAGTGTAGTTCGTTCCTGCTGTGTTCAGGGCCATGGGGCGGGGCTCCCAGGATCTTAACAAATGCAGAGATTGAACCCGGGCCACTTGCAGGGCAGCTCCTGACAAGCCAGATTTCCCTCCAGGCCTCTCATGGTAGTGTTTATTAGTGTATATTATCTATTATTAGAGATTAGGATAAATAAAAATTAAATAAAATTATATAAAATACCTCCAATGTTTATTTTGTAATGTAAAATATTGCAAGTATCTAAAAATAATTTCAAGTACTTTTAATACTGACTCAGAAAACCAATGTTGTAATCTACTCATCATTCTTACAAATACATTTATATTTGCAGTAATGTATTTCAGTATGATTTTATTTTGCAGAGATTTTAACTATATTTCTTGTTTGTTTTTGTTTTTTTGGCCGTACCCAGGATGCTCAGGGGCTCTTTGTGGCTCTGCAGTCAGCCCTGGTGGTGCTCAGGGGACCATAGGGGATGCCACCAGGCAAAGCCAGGTTGTTCCTTTCTTCCGCTCCCCCCCAACTTCATTTATCTTCTTCCCACAACTTGCAAACCTCAGTTCTATTTCCGAAACCTAAAGACTTGCCATCAGATGCTATACATTTCATATTTGTTAAATTATGCATACATATTATTTGTTGCTAACATAATTTATAGTTTCATTTTAATCACACCTGTGTAATATTTTTGATAAAACAAAAATTATCATAAATAGATTTTTTTTTTTTTTTTTTGCTTTTTGGGTCACACCCGGCAATGCACAGGGGTCATTCCTGGCTCATGCACTCAGGAATTACCCCTGGCGGTGCTCAGGGGGACCATATGGGATGCTGGGATTCGAACCCGGGTCGGCCGCGTGCAAGGCAAACGCCCTACCCGCTGTGCTATCTCTCCAGCCCCAATCATAAATAGATTTTTATCTTCTAAATAATATTTGCCATCAACATCTTTGGGGGAAAGGTACAAATATTTTTATGCCTATATTCTTTTATGTTAGTATACATATATTCATATTACCACGTATATAAACATATATATGTATGTGTATATATATAAATCAGTGTTTCTTATTTTTGTTCAATAGTCTCATTTTTTATTCTCTTCTTTTATTCTTTTCCTTTGTCTTTTTCCAAAATTATAATACCCAGTATAACACTGGATAAAACAATACCATAATAGCCATTAATCTTTCATTAGTAATATTCACAGAAATTCTTATGTATTCTATTACTTTTATTATTAGGTATGAAATGTGGCATAGACTTAAAGGTCACTTGGATTACTCTGCTTTTTAAAATATTGAACTTTGATATTGAACTTTGATATATCTAGTTCTAATGCTCTGTGTGTATTCATTTCTTCATTTAATTTCATAAAATAGCTGTCAAGCTCCCCATGGCGTATTTGATATGCCAAAAACAGTAACAACAAATCTCAAAATGGAGACATTACTGGTGCCCACTCGAGCAAACCGATGAACAATGAGATGACAGTGCTACAGTGTTATAAAATCATTAGACTATGCTTTTTAATTTTAGTTATATTTGCCCTTATTAAAGAGAGGGAAATTTTTAAGTAAAAGTTCAAATTATTTATAATATTACGCAGTTTCTTATTTCCTTGTTGTCCATGCATTTTAAAAATTACTTTTATAAAATAATTTTATTAAAGTAATAATGCATTATAACATGTTTTGGGTATACATCCTAATATACAAGACTAAATTCATAAAAAGTCCTGTCCTAATTTGACTGATAGTACATCAGGTAGGGTGCTTGCCTTGCATTCAGCAGAACTGGGTTCAGTCCTTAACACACTATATGGTCCTCCACGCTCCACTTTTGATTCCTGAGTGCAGAGCCAGGAGTAAGTCTGAGAACTGCTGAGTGTGCCCTTACCTCCCACAAAAAAAGAAAACAATGAATTTCAGGGTTTTTTATTTCTTGAAGTAATTTTATAATTACAATATTACTACTACACATTTTTTTAAAAATTGCTTATCTTCACATTTTAAAAAATTTTTGGCAGCACATTTTTTCACTGGAGTATTCATTTTATAGTTTTGTATCACTGTCCACGTTATTCAAACAATAATTTTGTTTTTACTTTTTATTGCTTTCTTAAGAACTATTTTTGCTTGACAATAATGGCTACAAAATCTAACTGCTGCTTACTTATAAGTGTTTCTTTTCCCCTTATTTTTGTGCTCACCCTTATTTTCCCTGTGATCTAGCCGTTTCTCATATAGTTTTCTTTTATTTATTTATTTTGGTTGGGGGGCCACATGCTGCTCTGCTCAGGGCTTAGTCCTGGCTCACACTCAGGGATCACTCCTGGTGGGCTCTGGGAACCCTACGGTAGATAAGGGGATCCACTGGGCTCAGCTGCATGCAAGGCAAATGACCTGCCTGCTGGATTCTCTCTCTGGCCCTCAGATAGCTATATTTGAAATCTATCTGAAATATGTGCATTACTGATAGATTGTATTAACATTTCATTGGTTGATTCTGTTTTATTTTGATTCCCTAGTGGATGCAAACTTACATCTCATTCTAATATTTTAGTAGTAATATAATTATGTTTGATTTGTGTTATGTTCACTATGTTTTTTCCAGATCCTGCTTTTGCAGAAACAATTTCTATAAAAATTAAGACAATATATTTTAGAAAACATATCTGTTATTTCAAAATAAAGTATGAGACATTATAACTTTTAAAAAAGCAACCAAAGTAACACGAACTGAAATGAAATAAGACCACAACAAAAGAACAAAATAATAAGTAAAGTATTTTCAACTGAAATGCAAAAGTTGTTCCTATAACAGCTCATAATACCATAATCATGATGTAAAAGAGGCCGTGGATTAACAGCAGCACCACCAGGCAACAGATAACCCAAAAAGTAGTTTGAGTTGTGAAAGAGAGAAATTTTTCTCTGTATATTAGGTCAATTATTTTAAACCACTCAAGAGAAAAATAGCCAGTTTACAAGATGAGATTCGAGATTTTGAAAATAAGCATCATTACACCAGAGCTCTATGAAACACTGTTCGTCTCCTTTAATCTTCAAAGGCGCTCCCACTAAAGGAACACTAGCTATAAATATCCAGCAGGCACGTTTATATAATAATGCCAGCTTATGCTTAGGGACAACACATTCACATGATTTGATTGTGACAAATGTTGGTACTTAATTACTTTTGATTGGACTCCCCCAACTATCGTGGACTGAACTCTCTTTGGTACTGTAATTTGCACACGTAGTCTTTCGGAACCTACAAGATACAAGGCATTTTTTGAGTGATCATTATTACTTCATAGCTTTCTTCATTACTTGCTCATCTAAATCCCTCCCTCCCTCACCCCTTCCCTCACCCCTTCCCACTCCCTTCTTCCCTTTTCCTTTCCTTTCCTCCCTTCCCCCCTGTCCTCCTTCCCCTCTTTTTCTTTCCCTTCCTTTCCTTCCTCCTTCCCTTCCTCTCTTCCTTCCCTTTTCTGCTCAGGGCTTACTAGGGCTCCGGCCGGACTTCCCCTGGTGGGGCTCAGGGCCCGTGGGGGCTGGGGTGGACCTGAGCTGGCCGGCCCCAGCAATCCCTGCCCACTGTGTTTTCTCTAAGCCTAAATCTTCTAGAAACAGCGGGGCGCGTCACGTGTGCGTACTGTCGCGGTCCCCGCTCTGCTGGGGACCGCTGCCCAGGGACTGCGGGGGCCCCGCGGGTGGGGGTCAGGCCGGCCCCTCCCCGCCCCCAAAGCTGCAGGACACGGGCCCCTCCCCCCCCCCCCCCCCCCCCCGCCCAAACCGAGCAAGAGACTAGAAGGTCAGAAACGCGGCGGGAGAGTAGCCGTCCTCCCGCAAACCCGAGGCCCCTTCTTCCGGGCCCAGGGGGCGCCTCTCAGGGAGATTCTGGGCCCCAGGACGGCATCTCAGAAATATTCTAGGCCCCAGGAGAATACTTCTCAGAAATAGTTTGGATCCCCCCAACCCCAGGAGGGCACCTTCTCAGGAATATTCTGCCCCCCCGCCCCCCGCCTGGGACACCTCCCAGGAATACTCTCCCTCTCCAAACAAGCTGAGAGTTGGCTTCTGGGACAGGTGAGCGCAGGATCTCCTTTACGTACTGTAGCTTGTATGGAGACAGTCGAACCCAATGAACAGAAAGAGAAAAACCAACATTGTCAGGTGGTCCTGGCTGCCCGCCGCAGTAACCGCAGTTGGCTTGGCGGGAGGGCAGTTGGAGGCGCGCGGAGACACGAGTGTGCCCAGGAACCCTCGGAGAGAGGCAACTACCAGGGCACCGGAGGGTCAAAATGCTCTGGCGCGTCCCCGCCACACGGGGTCGCGCGTGTTCTGCAGGCACCGACGCTCGGGCCGCGCTAGACCCTAATTCCGTAGAGGAGAGCTGGATTCCGCCGGATGCACGACGAACAGGTTCACGCACACTTCTTACACTTTTAATTGCATTTATACACATACAGACTTCAGATCGTGGGATCACAGGTCAACTAGTAGTCAAAGGAACAAACCAGCATAACCAGTACCAAGGTCATATCGAGAAATAAAGTGCAACAACAACATCGGAAGCTGGGGTAGAGTCAGGGAGCTAAGGAGCTGGTCTGGCGGGCCACAGCATATGGCCCCACACCACTGAGAGTCCTGAGCAGAGAGCTAGGACTAATTCCTGAGCACTGCCAGGAATGCTCTGTATATAAATAAAGTACAGAATCACTGGAGCCCACACAAAGCCTTCTGACAAACCTTTCTTCAAACTGAATGCATTAATTTTACACGTAAATTTTGGACTTTATATAAATGGAAATATACCACTAGGTGCTCTTTTTGGTTTTTTTTAAGAATTTTATTTTTTATTTTATTTTATTTTGCTTTTTGGGTCACACCCAGCAATGCTCAGGGGTTACTCCTGGCAGTGCTCAGGGGACCATATGGGATGCTGGGAATAGAACACTGGTCAGCTGTGTGCAAGGCAAACACCCTACCCACTGTGCTATCGCTCCAGCCCCATTAGGTGTTCTTTTGTAGCGGGAGTTCATTTTTGAGAGAACATTTTATTTCATTTTAGTTTTAAATATTGTCACTATGTACTCTTGATTATTTAATTATTTTACTATGATAATTACAATATACTTTCATGTCGAATAATAATAGGGTGGTATTTTCCTTTTTTATTTTAACTAATTTTAACAATATCTGCTTTTTGTCATTTGCTGTTGAGCAACATTCACTTAATTTATCCTTGCAGCTGATAAAATCACATTCAGACATTTTATTTCTTACACAGATTACTTAATGAACAGATGTAGTGATCTCTGTTTGGTATACTTCTATAATGAAGTTACGGCACTTCCAGAGTTTTCCAAGATTTGTATCCATACCAGAAAAATAAGAGATTTCTCCGTATCTATCCTTATACTTATTTTTGTTTTATTTTTATTTTCTTGGTTGATGGTCTTCCAGCAATTGTTAGGAGTCCTGGAGGGCACAAAGACAAGGTTGGGAGATGTTCTGCTCCTTTTTGCACCATGGCACTCATAGACCAAGGGCTCTCTCTGGGAATAGTAGGGCAAGCTATGCAGTGCCTGGGTTCAACTGGTTCTTACTGTATGCAAGGTAGAGCCCTTGATACTTGAGCTTGATACCTGAGCTATCTCCTCAATCTGTTGCTATTCTTGTTGCTATTATTATTTGTTGCTCACTTGGATGTTTTCAGGGCTTGCTCTTGGATTTGTGCTGAGTTATCACTCATGCTGGACCCAGGGGAACATAGTTGGTTCCAGAGATTAAACTTGAATAGGGTCTCTGTAGAAAAGCACCTTGCCCACTCTATTATCTCTCCAGACCAAATTCTGTTCCTCCTTTGAAAAATTAAAAAAAAAAATTGAATCCCTGTGAAAGTTACAAAGTTGTTGAGTTTCCGTCTTACAGTGTCTCAACACCCATCCCTTCACCAGTGTACATTTCCTGCCTCCAATACCAATGTCCAGAATGTCCCTCCCCTACTCAGCCTGTCTCTTTGGGAAACTCTCACTCTCTGTCTCTCTGTCTCTGTCTCTCTCTCATATTAGCTACTGTGGCTTGCAATACTGCTACTGAAAGGGTATCAGGCATATCACTTTACCTCATTTCAGCACTCAGTTCTTGTCCAAAGAGATCGTTTCTAATTATCATTGTCACAGTAATTCCTTCTCTGTCTTAACTGCTCCCCCGACCCCTACCGCCACACATTTAGAGAAGCTTTAAATTATGGATAAGTCTTCCTGGCCCTCTTTTAGGGAGGGTATTATTCTCATAATATATATATATATATATATATATATATATATATAACATGGGTAAAATATATATCATAAGATATTTATAAAGATATATCACTGTATCACTGTATCACTGTCATCCCATTGCTCATCGATTTTCTTGAGCAGCATCTGTAATGTCTCCATTGTGAGACTTGTTGTTACTGTTTTTGGCATATCAAATACACCATAGGCGGGATACTCTCAGAAGCTTGCCTGGCTCTCCAAGAGGAGCAGAAGAATTGAAACCAGGTCGGCCACATACAAGGCGAACAGCCTACCCGCTGTGCTATCGCTCCAGCCATAAAGATGTATAGCATAAGATATTTATCATTTGAATCACTTGTCACTTGTCATCCCATTGCTCATCAATTTGCTTGCACGTCCCTGTCGTGTGCTAGTGTAACCCAATGGCATCTGCTTGCTCCAGGAACACAAGGAGCCTCAAACTGTTCATTCAGGGTCTTGTCGAAGAAATCAGACGATCTCATAGGTGGGCAGCAAGGCATTCTTTTGGCATCCCGTGGAATCCAGTCGGTAATAGTTCTAGTTCAACAGTCATCTCCAAATCACATTACATGTACGGCCCATCTGATTTTTTATTCTTTTGGCAAACAAGACAGCATCCCTGATTCTTGATTGACAACAGAGATTGGAAGCATAAATCTTTTGATTCCTCTTTGGAAGACCCAAATAGCATTCTTATCCTGTTTTTGTAGGGCCCAGGTCTCTGAGGCATACGTTAATGCAGGAAGAACAGTAGAGTCAAAAATATGTGCCCAGAGCCAGAGGTTCTTTGTCGTCTTAACCACTTCTTCGATGCTTTTGAAGGCATTCCACGCTGCTTTCTTCCTACTGCACATCTCAGGTGCCAGCTCATTCATCATGTTGAATTCTCAACCTTCTCAACACTTGACTGCTGCATTCAGAGATGCTTGTTCCGTTGAGAGCAAATGGAACATCAGGAACTAGTTTGTTTCTCATAAACATTGTCTTCATGAGATTCAGCTGCAGTCTGACCTTTCCACACTCACGGTCGAAGTTGGCCAGCATTTGTGCCACTTGGCTAATGTTTGGTGTTATTAGAATGATGTCATCAGCGAAGTGGAGGTGGTATAGTTGCCGACTGTCTAATTTCACCCCCATTCCTTCTCATTCCAGTTGTCACATGACATTCTTGAGGGTGGCACTGAAGCATTTTGGTGAAATGATATTGCCCTGCCGAACCCCTCTCTTTACATCAATGATCACTTCCTTGTAGAATGGTGAGATCCTGGTGGTGTATCCGCAATACAGCTTGTGGAGGATTTTAATGTATTGAGTTTGAATGCCCTGATTGGCTAGGACTTCAATGACCACTTCAGTCTCAACAGAATCAAAGGTCTTCTTTAAATTGATGAACGTTACACAAAATGGTATCTTGAATTCTTGCAAAACCTCAATGAGCTTGGTCACCATGTGGATATGGTCAATTGTGCTGAATCCTTTTCAGAACCCAGCTTGCTCGTATGGTTGTCCTTGGTCTAGTGTTCTGCTTATTCTATTCAGGATGACTTGAGTGAATAACTTGTAGATGACGGACAACAGACAGATTAGGCAATAGTTGCCAATGTCGTGGATGTCTCCCTTCTTGTACAACAGAACGGTCTTGCTGGTTTTTCATTGGCATGGAACCTTGCATTCAGGCAGGTAGTGTGTGAAGAGCCAAGCCAGTGTATTGACGAGTACTGATAGCAGATTCTTCAGGTGTTTGGGTCTGACTTTGTCTTGACTGGGTGTTGTACGCTTCTTTACCAATGAAATGGCATGTTGAATATCAGAAGGGAGAACAGGGCCCTGGAAACGACATATCCATCCTGCGGAATTTGGTATGAGGGCAGGTGGACGTGGTTATTGAAGAAATCCGAGTAGAAGTCATGGATAACCTTCTCCATTGCCATTCTGGAAGATGTGATAGACGCCCATCAGGACGGTGGAGGGCAGTCATCTTGGTCTTATAGTTGGTGAAGGACAGGCAGGGGTTGCAAATACTTTTCCTGACTTCTGCCTCATCGGCCAACACTGCTGCTCTTCCATCTTTGAGGTCTTCCTTTATCACTTCTCTACACAGTTTTGTGAGCTTGGATGTTAATTTGTAATTGCCTGAGGCTCACGCCAAACCACGTTGGCAAATGAGCTCGAGAGTTTCTGAAGACAGGCATATTTTTGTGGCTTTCTCTCTGGTGTTCCTCGAACAATCATGGGTTTAGGTTTGAAAATAAAAAGAAAATGAAAGGAGTAGAAAATAAAATAAAATAAAATAAAAAGAGTAGGAAATATAAAAAGAGTAGAAAATTAAAAGAAAATAAAGAGAGTAGAAAATATCTTCTACTCTTTCCAAGTTTTTCCAAGGCGATTATTTGGATGTGTTTCTTAAAATGTTAAATTTTATCAAATTGCTTTTTTTACTCTACAAATTGAGGTTATCATATAAATTTCTCCATTTTCTATTGATGTGAATTAAAATTGCTTTTTAAATTTTTATTTTTTTTGCTATTGAGACAAATTTCCATTCCTAGAGCCTATTTTTTTTTTTACTTTATTGGCTTTGTTTTGTGGGCCACACCAGGTGGTTCTGTGAGGACTCAGACCCAGGTCTTTCTCAAATAACATTGTTATAATTGCAGAGTTCATTATGCCATACTAGGGTTACCTAATTCTCAGTGAAGCTTAAGAGGTATTGAAAATATGAGGTATAGTGTCTTTCTTTGCCTGGAGATAAAGGTAGACAAACTGGATTATAGATTATCAAATACCATGTTATTGAATATTTTATTATCTTCTTGGTCTTTTAATATTTTTCACCAAGCCTATGTATCTCTCTTTATAATGTTACTGCTTTTTGTTCTACTAATTTGGGATTATTTTATTTTGAAGAACTATTATTTTGTACATGCCTGTAAAGCCTTTTGCAACTATGTTCCTACTCTTCTTACTGCCCTCCCCTAAAATTAAAAAGGACTTTTGGTTTAGAAAAGTTAAAGCAGGAGACAGAGCTATAGATGATGGTCTTTTCCATATTCTTACCATGACCTTTGGTTCTACTTGTAATTTCTCCTTTTCTAAGGGCATCTACCCTTCCCTGAGTGGTTCCTTTATACCTTTGTACTGTTTTATGCCTGGTCACTTAGTAACTTTTTAAAATCTCATCTTGGCATTTATTACTGAAAATAAGTACTATTAGAGGCTCCTGTCTGCAATATATCCAACCTTGGGACTTCAAATATTTATGTCTTAAAGGTGTATGTGGAGTAAAGAAATGACTGTCCTTTTAGAGCAACTCCCACTGACAAAGGACAGAGACCTACATATCTAAGGGAGTAAAATCTCATTTACTGAGTATTAATGGAGCACAGACAATAGCTTATCTGGGTTGCAAAATGGTCAAATTATAAAGAATAGATTAGATAGTAGACAGAGGAATATGATTTTTAAAGCTGTTGATTAATTCTTAGTGGAAAAGAAAAGACTTCTCTGACTCAGGGAAAAGAGGAAAACAATAGCCATAGTATAAAGTTTGTTTCTTTTCCTTTGTATTTATTATTAAATAATAAATATTTAATATTTATAAATAAATACTATTATTAGAAAATATATAAATAAATAATAAATATTCCTCTTGTATTATTATTAAATAAAATGTTAGGTCTTATTTATTCTGCCATTCTGTAAAAATTGTGTTAGCTTTTAAATATTTTAAAATAAAAGAGTAACGTCTAGTTTATTTTTCTTTTTCTCTTTTTTATTGAATCACCATGAAGTATACAGTTATAAAGTTGTCCATGATCAAGTTTCAATCATATAATGGTCCAACACCCATTCTTTCAATAGTGCATAATTTTAGCCACGAAAGTCCCTGTTGCCCTCAGGCCCATCTCTCCCTGCCCTGCCCCCTGCAGCCTGCCTCTATGACAGACAATTTTCTTCTCTTTATCTCTCTTATTTTCCTTTTTGACATAGTTGTTTGCAATACTGTTACTGAAAGAAACCACGCAATTACTTTCCCTTCTTTCGGCATTCAGTTTTTGTCCAGAGCAATCCAAACATCATTGTCTTAGTGGTCATTACTCTGTCCTAACTGCCCTCTTTCTCCCGACTTGTGGAAAGTTTCTTACCATAGACCAGTTTTCCTGGTTCTTGATTTTATGTCTTTGGGTATTATTTACATATGTTGCTGGTCCGTTTTCTATGCCACAAATGAATTCAATCATTCCATGTTTGTCCTCTACCTCTGACTGATTTCACCCAGCATGATACCCTCCATATCCATCCATATATAAGCAAATTTCATGACATCATTTTTTCCTAACAGATACGTAGTGATCCATTGTGTAGATGTATCGTAACTTCTTTATCTAGTCATCTGTTCTTGGCTGGAGCAATAGCACAGTGGATAGGACATTTGCCTTGCACGTGGCCAACCCAGGTTTGATGCCTTCACCCCTCTTGGAGAGCCCAGCAAGCTACCGAGAGTATCTCGCCCCCACGGCAGAGCCTGGCAAGCTACCCGTGGCATATTCAATATGCCAAAAACAGTAACAAGTCTCATAATGGAGATGTTACTGGTGCCCACTCGAGCAAATCGATGAGCAGTGGGTTGACGGTAATACAGTGATACTTAAATAAGTATACTTCATAACTGCTAGGAAACTACAAAATTTGCTAAAATATAATTAATTTTAGCTTAATATTTTAGATTAATATAAATTAATCTTTTAGTGACTCTAAATCAAAATTATTTTCTGTTTTTGTTAATTGAGATCACTCTGATTCCACATCTGCATACAATAAGACATCAGGAGTCCTCTCCAGACTAGAGTTTAACAAAAGCAACATTGAGTGGCCATGGCATGCAGATGCTTTTGCTATCCATCAACAGTAATAATTTGCACCCAAATCCTCTCATTCAGAATATCTACCTAAATCGGGGGGAAGAAAAGGGAAGGGACCAAAGGCATTGTCTCAGAGACTGCACTGGTGGGAGAACAACTGAAACGTCACTGCAAGTTGGACACTGAGAACAGACACTTGTTGCTCACAATCTAATCCTGTATTAATAGTATTACAGTGCTAGATATATCAGAAGTTGGTAGTGGTATGTTCTATGTGCTGTTTTCCATGACTGAAGGTCATTTAGTAAAAATCACTGTATCACTGTCATCCTGTTGCTCAGTGATTTGCTCAAGAAGGCACAAGTAACGTCTCCATTGTGAGACTTGTTGTAACTGTTTTTGGCATATAGAATATTCCAAGGGTAGCATGCCAGGCTCTGCCATGTGTGCAGGATACTCTCGGTAGCTTGCCTGGCTCTCCAAGAGGGGCGGAGGAATCAAACCCGGGTCAGCTGTGTGAAAGGAAAATGCCCTACCCACTGTGCTATCGCTCCAACCCTTCAGCAAAAATACAGAATTTTTTTCTTTGTTGATTTTTAGGCTATACCTGGTAGTGCTTGGGGGTACTTTTGTCTGGGTGTTTGGATGGTCCCAGAGGTACTCAAGTAGCAAAATAGATGACTGAACATAGGTCTCCTCCATAAAAGACATGTATTCCACTCTTCGAGCTGTCTCTGCTCCTGTCCATTAGTTACAACATTTTACATTGAAAAAAGTGAAAGTTCTGCATGTATAATTTTTATATAAAATTTTACTCCATCTAATATAGAAATGCAGTATATAGTACAGAGAATATAATTGTTAACACCACCCTCAACTCCATTATATAAGAGCTAGTACAGAGACTTTTTATTGGTTAGTTATGAACCAATGGTAGAAATTTACTCATTTTCATAAAACTGTCGATGAACGTTAGACAGAGCAGCATCTAGAACTCTCACAAAACTTTAATGAGCTTGGTCACTGTATGGATATGGTCTATCATGCTGAATCACCTTCGGAACCCGGCTTGCTCGCATGATTGTCCTTTATCTAGTGTTCTGCCTATTCTATTTAGGATGACACAAGTGAACAACTTGCAGACAACAGACAGCAGGCAGATTGGGCGATAGTTGCCGATGTCGTGGATGTCTCCCTTCTTGTACAACAGAATGGTCCTACTGGTTTTCCACTGAGATGGAACCTTGCATTCAGACAGGTAGCGTGTAAAGAGCCGAGCCAGTGTATTGATGAGTACTGATGGCAGATTCTTCAGGTGTTTGGGTCTGACTTTGTCTGGACTGGGTGCTGTATGCGTCTTTACCAATTTACAAAATGGCACGTTGGATTTTGGAAGGGAGGACATTGGGAACGACATATCCATCCTGCGGAATTTGGTATATGGGCAGGTGGACATGGCTGTCAAAGAGATCCGAGTAGAAGTCGTGAATAATCCTCTCCATTGCCTTTCTGGAAGATGTGATAGATCCATCAGACGGTGGAGGGCAGTCATCTTGGTCTTGTAGTTGGTGAAGGATAGACGAGGCTTGCAAATACTTTTCTCAGCTTTGGCCAACACTGCTGATCTTCTCTCTTTGAGGTCTTCCTTTATCACTTCTCTGCACAGCTTTGAGAGCTCGGACATTAGCTTATGGTTGCCTGAGGCTTGTGCCAAACCATGTTGACGAATGAGCTCGAAAGTTTTCGAAGACAGGTGTCTGTTTGTAGCTTTCCCACTCTCGGCATTCTTTGCACAGTCATGGAGGTGCTGAACCAGTCGATCGTATTCATCATCGATGTTGTCAAGGACGGCATCTTCCCACGTTGATGCAATAGTGCCAAAGAGCTCCCAGTTGGTGGTCATTCTGGGAGTTCTCTTCTTAAAGTTAAATTTTGCAGACCTTTCTCCTGGCTTTGAGAAGTAGAATTTTGCATGAAGGAGACAGAGTTCTGATCCCGTTTGGAATTTTGGGACAACAGCAACATCGGTCAGGCCAAACCTTCAATTGAATATGATGTGATCAGTTTCATTGTGGAACTGTCCACCGGGAGACTCCCATGTCCTGCGTTTAGATTTGGCCTTCTGGAACTGTGAGTTACCATGGATGGTTTTGGTCGACATGATGAATTCAGACAGTCTCTCACCCTGATCGTTTCATTCTAGGTCATGTGTCCCAATGTGGAGTTGTTTGAGCAACCTTCTCGGTCCTATCTTGGTATTAAAATGACCAACAATGATCTTGTAGAAGGTGTGGTCTTCTTTATAGAACCTCTCCAGTTCCATGTAGAACTTCTCAATTTCTTCTTCATCGTAGTTGGATGAAGATCCTGTATTTGCCTCCTCCAATCTCCAGCACCTTAGGGAGGGGGCCAAACCCAGACGCCCCACCCTACTCAAGCCAGATAAATAACTCAGCAGCCCACTACCTTCACTACCCAGCCACTGCCATGCTCCAGGCCACTCTCCGCACACTTGGGCCGAACCACATGCATGAGTGAAGCCCCACAGAACCAGGTAAGCAGAACTTTGCGACATTGGACTCGAGACTCAATGAGACCCGGAAACAAGATCCTCTGTCTGCCTCCTCCATAAGACACTTAATACCGCACCATATTTGATGGGGTTCAAATATGGTGTGAACCATGGTAACACCTCTAAGGGCGATTGGAGGCCACCCTAAAGTCCTCCATCCCTCTCGGAGAGCCCAGCCAGCTACCGAGAGTATCCTGCCCACACAGCAGAGCCTAGCAAGCTACCCGTGGTGTATTCAATATGCCAAAACAGTAACAACAATCAGCCTCATTCACCTGACACCAAAAGAGTCCTCAATATAGCAGCGTTAAGAAAGATGAGCAAGGAGAGGCTGAAAAAATCTCAGAGACAAACTAGACTGCCAAAACGAAGAAAGACTGAAATGATTGTCTGTACTTTCAACACATGTACGCTGGTATCAGAAGCATCCATCAAGGACCTGATGGTGCAAGCGCAGAATATCAAGTATGACATCATTGGTCTGACCGAAACAAGAATTCATCAATCACATCACTCCCTTTTCCACACTGGAGAAGAATTGTTCCTCGGAACATGCAACAACAGAGGCATCGGTGGTGTTGGTGTCCTTGTCAACATGAACTTGGCCATGAGCATCGATTCATTCGAATGCCTAACAACCCGAATTGGATGATTATGCTTGAATAGATGTGGCTCACTGCCTGCAGTTTCTATCTTCATTGTCTACGCACCAACATCCAACTACAAAAGAAAGAGAGAAAGAGAGAAAGAGAAAGAAAGAAAGAAAGAAAGAAAGAAAGAAAGAAAGAAAGAAAGAAAGAAAGAAAGAAAGAAAGAAAGAAAGAAAGAAAGAAAGGAAGAAAGAAAGAAAGAAAGAATTTCATTTAGATTTTTAATTTTACAATTTGAAATTAAACCTGTTTCCAGTGTTGCTATCAATTATATATATAAGAAAAACATGTAATTAAAACATGTAACAAAAATTATATACATACAAGTTATTTGTTGCATATTTTAATAGTGTATTTTTCTTCATGAATAATAGTTGGTACATTTCCAAAATGTCTAGTGTCCTGTATAAAAGACCCATTTTGTGTGTTGATATCATTAAAGATTCATTTGAAAGCTGATCGCAGAAACCAGAATTCCAAATGTGCAAGCCAGACTATAAAAGTTCTTAGCATAATTATGTTTAATCAATTTTTTATTCAGAAGGATGTCAATTAGAGTCTCATAAAGTCTCACTGAAGTCTTTGGGGCTGAGTCTAATGTGCAAAAGAAACCACCAGAAATTTCCACCTGGCATCAAGATCTCCATTTTAATTATGCCGTGTCCCCAGTGAAACTCTGAAAGACAATTCATTTATGATCTCTCAAAGATTTATTGAGCTTCATCTAATGGAATTTTTCTGTTAAGGAAAATACAAATTTGAGCTTTGGATAAAATTCATTATGGAGTTTCTATCTAATAAAGATGAACAACAATCAATGGTAAGAGTCAAGCTAGGGAGAACTTTAGCTGTGACCTCTATATAATCTAAGGTTAGTTTCAAGCTTCACAATTAAAATGATGCTTATGGACCTGATTTTTGACTATTAGGCCATGCAATTTAATCTTTATTTAATTTACATTCAGGAGCTCTTCAAAGGTATTGCTTTCAGACTTAAGATGTTCAGTAACCTCCAGGGAATAAGAACCTTGATGTTGAGAACAAGAAAACTTCAGGCTGAATATACATACTTAGAAACAAGTAATAGAATGACAAGTAACGTCAGATGGAAACACATGTAACAATGAGGCAGAGAAAATGGCTATAAAAAATTTCCCCTCTGAGGTGATTTTTTTTGTATATTTGCTTTGATCAGCAGCTTGTAAATGGCTTACTGAGCTTGTGTCATAAAGTCTGTAACAGTTTGGAATTCAACCTCAGATCAAGGTTCTCTACTGTGACTGCGACTGAATAACGAACTAAACAAAAGAGATATTATATGAAGTTCTTAGAGTATTTTTTAAATATAATTGTTACAGTTGTTTCTTCAGCATCAGCTTCAGTGTAGGTATTATAAACAAAATTATGGAATCTCAAAACCAACATGTGAAGACAACACTGTCACTGTCTTTAGGAAGATTTCACATTTCTGAAGAGTATGGATTTCTCCTTCCAAATCCTCTGGTAAGAATCCATCCTTGGACTTGATCAGGATAGGTTCTTAATAAACTGATTTGTTTCTTGCTTTATCTAATCTTTAAAATAAATGGATTATAAATGCCAAGCAATTTACCTGGTAAATTTCTGTTGAATCTGTGAACTATATTTTCTTTATGTAAGAATAACGCTTTATGGATATGCTCTGAGGAACAAAGTAAAAATTAGTAAAGATCACACATTCTGACATTCTTTGCTTTGACTCTAGAAGAGGCCAGCCTTAATTCTGAGATTAGAACTAAATAAACTAAAGTTTCCTGGTCTGATTCTTATTTACCAAAAGATAATTTAACACAATCCACCTATATTTCTAAATTATGACCAATTTGAAATAGAGTATTTTATCAAATTTCATGGCATAGTTTTCGTCAATATGTTTCAAACTCTGTGTCTTGGGATTAGTGAGATAATATGGCAGGTGAAGTGCTTGCCTTGCATGCAGCTGATCCAGATTTCATCTGTGGCATCACATATGTCCCCCCATCAAGCACCACCAGGAAAGATACCTGAGGAGGGACAGAAGTGAGCCCCGAGAACTGTCAGGCATGGCCCAAGAACCAAAACAAAACAAAAATTTAAACTATGTGTCTTAGTTTGATTTGGAAATATTTGATCATCACAAAACATCAATTTCTTCAGTTTTGATAATTTATTATGATGTAGTACTTGATAAAAATATTAAATTGTATATTACATCAGGTAAATGAGTCTTATAAGCTTATTTAAAATTTTATTTTCATTTAGTTATGCATAGTATTTTATTTTATTAAGTTTCCTAACTCTGGAGGCTACTAAAGAAGTGTAGTTTTATCACTACCCACAAACCAAAATTTATTATTTTCATTAAAATGAGGATACTAAGCAATTAAATAAAGATTAGGGGAAAAGTAAAAATGTTAAACACTATTCATATTCCCACCAGAAAACAAATTGCCTTTGGCGTTTGAAAATCATTCCTGTAAAATTATGAGTATGACTAAAGACATAATTGTGTAAAGTTGTGAAGATATAATTTCAGTGTCTCAATGCATACCCAATCCTATTCTTCATTTCAATATTGTAAAATAAATTTGTTTTCAATTGATAATTCCTATTTAATAATATTTAACACAGATATGCAGACATTAAAATTTTATATCAATTTTAATTTACCATTGCCATATACAAAACATTTATTTAAAAATTGTGTCCATTCTACCTTTGGTGTTTTAATTATAACAAAAACATTTACAAAATGGAGAACTTTATATTACAAAATGGACTTGAGCGATAACATAGCAGGTAGGGCATTTGCCTTGCACATGGCCAACCTGGGTTCGATTCCTCTGTCCCTCTCAGAGAGCCCAGCAACCTACCGAGAGTATCCCGCCGCATGGCAGAGTCTGGCAAGCTACCTGTGGCATATTCTATATGCCAAAAACAGTAACAACAAGTCTCACAGTGGAGATGCTACTGGTGCCCACTCGAGCAAATCGATGAACAACAGAAAACAGTGCCACAATGCAATGCTACAAAAAAATCATTATTATGTATTTTTTTTGGTTTTGATTCTGGCTTTCTTCTTTTTAATTGAATCAACATCAGGTACACTTACAAAGCTTTCATATTTGAGTTTCAGTCATATAATGATAGAACACCCATCCCTTCACCAGTGCACATTTTCTACCACCAGTGTCACCAGTATCCCTCTCACTCCTCACCCTGCCTCTGTGACAGACAATTTCCCCCATACTCACTCTCTACTTTTGGGCATTATGGTTTGCAATACACTATGATGTTTTAAGTAGTGACTTGTAATACTAGTAACTAAATTTGAGGTTATTAAAACTCCTTTTACAACCTTTGTTCCAATCTTTTTTTGTTCTGTGTCTCTAGGATCAAATTAATGTCCCTCTCAATGGACTCAAAAGGTTTTCAATTTCTCTAACTGGACTCTATATATTATTTCAATTTATTGAATTTTTTTAAATTGTGTTTTTTGGGGGGCTGGAGCAATAGCACAGTGGGTAGGGCATTTGCCTTGCACGCGGCTGACCTGGGTTCAACCCAGCATCCCATATGGTCCCCTGAGCACCACGAGGAGTAATTCCTGATTGTATGAGCCAGGAGTAATCCCTGTGCATCGCTGGGTGTGACAAAAAATTGTTTTAAAAATATTACTGACTTTAATTTTTATTAGTCACCAAGGATTACAAAGTTATACATGATTGACTTTCAGTCATACAATATTTCAACTTGGATCTGTTCAGAAGTGTCCAGTTGGTTCCACCATGGCCCCTTTTCCCTCCAATTCACCTCTATTTTAAACTGTTTTTTATGTGTTTGAGTGAGCTTAGGTAGATGCTTTAGTAGAACTTTGAATAAGATCAATGTGAACATTGTACTCCCACACTCCTGGCTCAGTACTCAGAATTACTCCTGACGGTGTTTGGGAAACCATCAGGGGTGCCGGGATCAAATCCCAGTTGGCCATGTACAAGGCAAATACCCTCCGCCCCTGGTCTATCATTCAGGCCCTGCCCCCCGCCCGTTTTTTAAAAAAAATTACATTCATCTGTGCTCTGTAGCCTGAGTTAATCCCAGTGGTTATCGGCCAGAAAGTGAACTTAAGTATTTGGTGCTCAAGTACAACTAGGTCTCCATCTAGCCGATGTGGTGGTATTGGGCTCCAACTTTTGTTCTTGTAAACGGTAAGAGTGTGCTCTACCCCTGGACTTATCTCACCCATCCATTCCTATTCTATTTTTGTCCAAACTTTTAAGTTCAATCTTTTTGTTTAGTTTGATCTTTAATGTTACTAGGGGTGAGACAGAAGAAGAAACGAAGGTGATTTCTGGCTGCTTGTTTGTTTCTGTGGTGCTAGAGATAGAATCCAAAACCCCATGAACTGGAATTATTTGACCACTGAACTACAATCCCGACCTATTCTGTGCTATTTTCTTAGCCAGGGTTTCAGTTGGTCGAATTTATTTTATTGAATCTGTGATTTACTATACTGTTTATGATCATTTCTCATGCACATAATTTCAACAACACATCACATTACTACTTCTAGAAACACTTTTTAATTAATTTTTTTTGCTTTGCGGGCAAAAGACAAGTGTGCACAGGGCTTTCTTCTGGCTCTGTGTTCAGGGATCACTCCTAGTAGAGCTCACGGAACCAGATGTGATGCCAAGTATTGACCTGGAGCAAGTAATGGACCCTGTCTGCTGTACTATCTCTTCAGAGCCTGAAACACTTGATTTTAAAATGTCTATTCTTTTAGATTTTTAGACATATTGAAAAAATATATTAAAGGGAAGTAGATTTATTCAGTACTCTCCTGAACATACTTTGGACAACACCATTTATTGTAAGACTAGCTATTTAAGGGATGGCCTTTGGTACATGCAACTATTGATTAGGCCTAATCTCTCAAATTATTTATTAACTTGTAGATGTTTTTTCTAGAAAATAGCTTCAAATTATTCCTGCCAAATATAAACCTAAAGTTTAAGTTGTACTTCCTCAAGGGATATTAACCTATTTCAACATTATTTTAAATATGTATTTATTTAAGTTTATCAAGTGTTACTATACTGATGATTAATTAGTGGATTAAACTTATTAACTATATCATTATACTTAAATATGTCATTTTTAATTTTTTGGAAAATTTTAATTTGACAAGTATAGTTAAAAAAAGAATTAAAACATAGGATGGTATTCTTTAAAAAATTATTTGAAGCACTATGATTTATAATATTGTCAGCGATAGTTTTATGTATGCCTCATCTCAACACTAACCCTCCATCAGAGTGTCCGCTTCCCTCCACCATTATTTCAGAGTCATATTTTAATAAATAAGAATATGTAATTCTTTTTTTAACCCATGCTAATTTGTTTCAAATTATCAGAATTAAGATATTAAAAAATTTAAAAATTTTTGTCTAATTATTTTTCCCATGTAACAAATTTTCATACCAGGCCCCCCAACAACTATTTTTTTAGTCTCTGTTCTGAGGAGGTATTGTACAAACATTGAAATTTGAGTTGAGAGGTTTGATTTGGCAAGTAATCATGTATGTAATATTAGGAAAGTCACCTGACTACTCTGGGATTTTTCTTTATTGCAAAATCAAAACATGAGATAAGATGTTCTGCTTAAAATATCTATAAGAGAAACATATTAAAGATGATAAACACACTAAAAACACTCTCAAACCTTATTAGTATGACTTAAGTGGAATATTGATTCCTTCAGCCAGCTTGTTCTAGATAAATATTTCACATACGCATGCAAATACACAAATGCGCTTGCATGTACTTGCAGTAATCAAAGCATAAGAAAATATTTTCAAGATCATTAATGACCATCAAATATAAATACAAGTAATGCCCTCATGAAATTATAAATTTTAAAAATGAAAATATATTGTTCAATAGTGGAAAGATAGCTAGCACATTTTTTTCTTTCTGCTACATTTTGCAGAAATTTCTTATACATTTCTATCATCTTGTCATAGACATTAAATATTTTATTTCATCTATTTTTAACTTTTATTGGAGAAGTTAGGGCACACCCAGCAATGCTCAGGGCATGTAGAACCAGCACCTCTGGCTCTGTGTTCAGGGATAACTCCTGGCCAGCTAGGGGAACCATATGGAGTGCCAAGGGTCAAATCTGGGTTAACTGCATACAAAGCAAATGCCTACCTGTTGTACTATTGTTCTTTCCCAAATATACAGAATCTTTAATATAGCAGTTAAAATTCTTAGTTTGTTTTAAGGAAATATACAGAACATACTTAAAAGTGCATGTATAAGTATCACGATCACGATCACAAAATCCCGTTAATCATCGATCTCTCAAGCAGGCTCAGTAACCTCTCCATTTATCCTTTCCCTGAGATCTTAGAAGTCTTTCTCGACTCAGCCCTCCCAATGATGTCGCACTGGAGGCTCTTTCAGGGTCAGGGGAATGGGATCTAGCTTGTTACTGGATTTAGAGTATGAATACACCATGGGAAGCTTGCAAGGCTGTTCCATGTGGGCAGGAAACTCTCAGAAGCTTGCCAGTTTCTCCCAGAGGGAGAAGCAGGCTAGAATATATCTTCTGGGAGATCGCTTTTAAGTCTCTGGATGTTGGTCATTGATGGGATTACACACACCTGGGTTCCTCTGCCAGTACCTTCATGCATGAGGCCCATCTGAAAGTGTGGAGAGGGGCCTCGAGCATGGCTGTAGCTAGGTTCCAGTGGTTTTTGGCCGCTGGGAGCTCTGCTCGGGTGGGGAGGGAAGCTGGAGCCCACCCCCTCCGAGGGGCTCTGGGGAAGATAGCCAGGCATGCGGGCAAGAGACTCTCTGTATAAGTATATCTGCTTAGATTCATTAATAGCAGTGCAAAATGATAAAGCAATTAGTTATATCCATAACAGACTATTAAAATACCTTCAAAGGTTAGGCAGGTAAAATAGATGAACTGACAATGAAACTCTGACAATGAAAAAAAAAACATTGTTTCATGAAAAGTTCTCAGGTGGTCCTGTCTTAGACACTTTAAAAATAAGAGTCTAACAATTAAAACGCATTGATATAATTCATTACATTCTTCAACTCTGGAGAAAGCCTAAAACAGACAGTGAATTTTTTTAAGTTTATGAGCTTCAACTGCAGGACTTGCTGGAGCACATGCCCTGAGTTCCACCAAGGGTTGTGATTTTGTAGATCTGGAGTGGTCTGAGAATTTGCATTTAGTAAATACCTAGGTGATCCCCATATTGCCAGTTACAGAGCCACACTTTGAAAACTATAGGTTCAGAAAGCTCAAAATTTTCTGGTACTGGTACTGTGGCAGAAAAGTCAAAGCATTTGGGCCAGAGGGATAATGCAGCCAGTAGGGCATTTGCCTTGCTTTAGGCCACTGTCTGTAGCACTGTAATCCTACAGTTGTTCATCAATTTGTTCCAGCAGGCACCAGTAATGTCTTCATTGTGAGACTTGTTGCTACTGTTTTTGGCGTATTGAATACACCAGTGGTAGCTTGCCAGGCTCTGCCGTGCAAGTGGGATACTCTCAGTAGCTTGCCAGGCTCTCCGAGAGGGACAGAGGAATCGAATCTGGGTCAGATGCTTGCAAGGCAAACACCCTACCCGCTGTGCTATTGAGGCGAACCCACACTCAATCCTCCGCATCCCAAATGGTCTTCAGAGTCTCCCAGGAGTGATCACTTGGGGTAGAACCAGGAGTAAACCCTGAACATTGCCAGCTGTGGCCTGAAAATAGAACAAAACAAAACATCTTAAGCAATATTTTGAGTAATGAAATAGATAAGAAATATATGATGCTTAATTGTTATATTATTTTGTTGCTATGATTCTGTTTTTTATTTTTATAACAGCCTTAAGGGGATATAATTTGTATATAATAAAATCAATACAATTTAAGTGCTCAATTAAATAAGCTTTGATATCTCATCTAGTGCAGCTAAGTAGAGACAATCTCTAATAAATATAGAAACATTTTCTTACCATGACTTTTTCACCTACTTTTATATTCTAAAAAGACAACCATCAGTCAGCTCTCTGTGAATATAGATAAATGTTGTCTTTTCTAGAATTTTCTGTAAAGGAATTGTATACTCTCTGTTGGATTTCCCTGCTAAAGTTCATTTATTGCCCGAGTAGCTTGGTCTCTTATATTACTCAGTAGTGTTACAATGTATGAATGTACCAGTGTGTTCATTCTTTCATCTGATGAGGGCTATTTCTGTTGTGGGTAATGAGGCTGTTGTAAAGGTTCCTGGGTGCATCTTGTCACATGCTTTCATCTATCTGGGTTAATTAACGTAGATGTGAGAATGTGGGATTGAATGATTACCAGGGGTTTCCTTTTGGAGGAGGTTGCTCCACTGTTTTCCCAGGGGACATCCATATTACCTTCAGTGATGTAGAGGGGCTCCTGAGCCCCATCTTCTGACCCCAACATCTGGCATCAATGACCCACTATTTTAGCCATTTCCATAGGTTTTTAGTGCTGCCTCTCTATGGTTTAAATTTGTATTTCTGAGATGACACCTGTATTAAACATTTTGTTGAAGATACAATTTTTTATTGAAGTACAAAGAAAAGAGACTAAGTATTTAGTATTAAGTATTTTAAAATAATTACTTTTAAAATCCATGTAGAAAGGATTATGCATACGATTATCCATTCTTTATTTTAGTTTTTTTATTTTAATTTTTAAAGTTTGTTTCATTTTATCTAAAATTGCATTATATCTTCTTAAATATATGCCCCTGATGCAGAATGTTTGTATTTAGCCATTGGTGTATCTCTGTTGCTTTGTCAGAGTCCAGTACATAATGAATTCTCGATATTCATTGTACTAAATTGATCTAAATTCTGCTTTTAGGCTTGAAATTAAAAGTGGCTATTGTCTAAAGCTATTTCTTAGATAGATCTAAAATCCTGAGATATTTCTACTTTGCAGAAAACACTTCCAGATTATTATGGGCCTTGGATGGAAATTGTCAGTAAACTTCCTCACTTGATTGAGAGTCACCAACTTCAAGCTCACGTGAACAAGGTACACCACTTTTATTCTTCTTCTCCTAAATCCCTTCTCACCATCCTACTTTCATTTCATGACACATTATTCCCCCCGCCTTTGGAGCATATCTGGACACAAATCATTGTCATTGACTTAGCGAAAGCTATGTTGTTTTTCCCCGAAGAGCATAATGTCTTGTACATGACAGAAGACATGTCTTGTTAAAATGTCCAGAACTTTCACAAAACTTCACAAAACTTTCATGGAACATTAATAACTCAAGTATCTGTTTCAGAGAGGCTGAAAATCAGAATTATAGGCTAGCTTCTGGATAAGCTCTATCTGGGAAAAATAGTGAAAATTCTCAGGGCTGTCACTTTTTGTCACATGCTTAGTTTTCTATAACCAATGATCTTAATATGATATACCAGGGAGTTCACACTCTATTGTAGAATAAAAGGAATTTATGAGATATAATGTTAGAATTGACCACAGGCTTGATAATAAAATAAACAAAACAGACAAGTCTGTAAGTACCGCACAAGGGATAAGATGAGCAAAATTTTCCAAAAGTATGTAAGGAATAGTGACATTTCTTGGATCTAGGAGGAAACATCTGAAAGTGTAAAAAGAAAAAAAATAGATGATTATTTTCAAAGACTTGAATTTGAATATTGCTTTTATCACTCACCATCCTTACAAGTCACTCAATCCTTATAACTGCCTCATAATTTATAAAATAGAAGACATTATGATCTCATAGAATGGCAAAGAGGGATAGATGACATTTGAAATAGCTCTTTTAAAAGCAAAATTTTGTTGTTACTTTGTTTCTTTTTTCTGTTTTGGTCACATCCAGCAATGCTCAGGAACTACTCCTGGCTCTACACTCTGAGTGGTGCTGGGGTGACCATATGGGATGCTGGTGAATGAAGCCTGGTTGGCTTTGAGCAAGGCAAATGCCCTGCCCACTGAACTACCGCTTCTGCTCCTGAAATAGCTTTTTAAAAAATTTCCTGCTGCACAAAAATATTCAGTGTATATTTACATTTTTGTAGTCTTCTCCACCAATCTTCATCTCAACAGTTGCATATTTCAGTGTTGCAACTATTATTTTGTTCTTCCAGACTTCTTAACTAACCTACACATATTTAGTTTTCATAATTACAGATTGATTTTTACAATGTTTTAATGCCTTCTAAGTAATGAGCATAAAATATGAATACTGTTTCTGAAATTGGCAAACTGAACAACAGAATTACTTTTCCTGCTGCATAAAATTACTCATTAAAGACTATAGAAATATTAAAAGTAAATTTTAAAATATATGTAAAGGCAGGATACAAAAAGTGCAATGATATAGTAGAAGATTTAATGGCATTTTGCCATGTTAAATTATATTAGACCCACAAATGAGAATCTCTAGCCTTCATATGAAACTTCAAAGAAAAACAGAAAAGAGTTTCAATCTCTCATTTTAAAGAAGAAGGGGATTTCTGGGACAGTATTCCAGAAAGGAAAATCAAATTTCAATTTGTGAACACAGAGAACTGTAATTTCCTCACTTTGGACTGTGTCGAAATTTTCCTCAGGCTTTATTTGACCACTAAATTATAAGTGGTGTCAGCAACTTGTTGAATAATTTGTTGAATTGGTGTTTCTCATAGTTTAAATGCTACTGAGAAATATCTGTCATAGAAAGGGATGTTAAGCTGTTTCTGTAAGTTCTCTCAATGGTCAAAGTGATGTTTCAGTCAAGAGAACTATTGAAACTGCACATCAATGAAATTAACCCCTTGACACTTCTCTTGAATAGTGTATCCGCAGGAATCACACCTAGTTAGAATGGGTAAAATAATTTGGAAATGGATGTATTTAGAATCAAGTTAAAGGAGTTCTCACTCTATTACAGTGAACTCTGAATCAGATAAAACTATAAAATTATAAGGAGGGTAATTTTTTTTTATTTATTTATTTTTAATTAGAGAATCACCGTGAGGGTACAGTTACAGATTTATACACTTTTGTGCTTATACTTCCCTCATACAAAGTTTGGAACCCATCCCTTCACCAGTGCCCATTCTCCACCACCCGTAAACCCAGTGTCCCTCCCACCCTCCCCAATCCCATCTCCCCCCCACCCCACCCTGCCACTGTGGCAAGGCATTCCCTTCTGTTTTCTCTCTCTAATTAGCTGTTGTGGTTTGCAATAAAGGTGTTGAGTGGCCGCTGTGCTCAGTCTCTAGCCCTCATTCAGCCCGCAACTCCCTTCCCCCACATGGCCTTCGACTACAATGTAGTTGGTGATCGCTTCTCTGAGTTGACCTTTCCCCGGAACGTGAGGCCAGCCTCGAAGCCATGGAGTCAACCTCCTGGTACTTATTTCTACAGTTCTTGGGTGTTAGTCTCCCACTCTGTTATTCTATATACCATAGATGAGTGCAATCTTTCTATGTCTGTCTCTCTCTTTCTGACTCATTTCACTCAGCATGAAACTTTTCATGCCCATTAAGGAGGGTAATTTTAACACAAAGACATTAATACCCACAAAAGCATTATGTCAGAAGCTAGAGTGAGACATATACAAGCAATTTCTCTACAATCTGATGATTTGAAAACTTCTAAGCAATTCATTCTTTGTGATATACAATACTAAGAGGTTTGCAGATGCAGAGAATCACACATTAGGATCACACATAGAATCACACTGCAATTTTAATACTGTTATGTTGCTAGGTTAACTCATTATTCACATGTGCACCTTGCATTTAGAAATAATTCACTGCAGTCTTTCCTTTACCATAAACAAAATTAAATTCTTTCAGGCTATAATTTAAATATACAAAATAATATATCAAATGTCATAGTAAAAAATTCATGATATTATGTAGATAAAGGAATGTTTCATAAGAGTGGGATATTTTGAGGTAAATTTAATGAATAGAAATTTTATCCATGAAAATATGCAATAAGGAAAGTAAAAAGTCAAGTCCCAAGCTGATAGGATATAGTGTCATACCAATAACTGGGAAGAGTACTTGCATCACAAATATATAAGATACTGGAAATCAACAAAGAAAACAACCAAGTAAAAAAGTATATAATAGATATTAGTAAATATTTTGAAAAAACTGGCAGGAACCCAGATATGCAGGACCCAGGGCTGAGATCTCTAAGCTTGCTCGGACTGGAACTGGGCCTCCTCCACCCAGATCCCCCATTTTCCGGTAGCTTCACAGTCATACCCACAAACTGAAAAAAAAAAAATTGAAACCAAATCCTGTGTCTGAAATCTCTGTCTCCAGGACGTAGGTATTCTTAGGCGATTCATGAGAAAGCAGAGTAGCTTAGAACATATTGTTCAATTTTACTGCTGTAAATGAGTTTGAATGCTAAACAAAGGAAGATATGCTAATTATACTAGAGGTAGAAGGGCATTTTCTTAGGAAAATACTGATTATGTCCAAGGCAAGCAAAAATAATGTATTTATTTAAAGAAAAGCTGGATGGTAGATCAATGGCATCGCTTCGTATGATAGAAGAGGAGTAGTGTTCTCCCAAAAAGAGAGTAGAATACTGGTAATGTATTTTATATCATAGCAGTAATATCCAGTAAAATCACGTCTAACAGGATGTGAAGCTACCAGGTCTCTAAATAAGTCAGAATAAGTCATCTACATGAAGCCAGGATTCAAATACTGATCTCTTTGTTGTGTAGTAAGGTTATTTTGAAGCACCATAGGTGGCACTGTCATTCAACTTGGAAAGATTTTGAGGGGACAACCAGAAATATTGGTATAAAATACTCAGATAATTTCTGAATAAGTTATTAAATTTAATAATAATAATTTCACAGCATAATCTTATGAACAGGCCACCAGGGTCATCCTTAATGGTGCTCAGGGGCCTCCAGGGCTACGACTAGCAATGACCAGGGACCAAGTGGCACTGGGAGTCACACTCAGGGGTTAGGCATGCATGTGCTCTAGCCTTTTGAACTAGCTTCCTAGCCCAAGAGTTACTAGATAAGATTTACACAGTTATTATGCCTCTACCCTGAGTAAATAGTCTTCTAATGTTTCATAAGCACTAGCTACTGATCTGTGGTCTACAGAGAAGTATTTTGTATGGTATGACTCTATCATGATTGGAATTATTTACTATATGTAATTTACAATTGTAGCCATCTTTTTCAAACCATGAGTAAGTCTTAAGCACCGCTGGCTGTGACCTAAAACCAGAACAAACAAAACTGTTTTATTCTTCCTGCAGTTTCCCTATTTTATATGGTTTTACAATAAAATTTGCATCTGTGAAAATCACCTATTTTATATGGTTTTAGAATAAAATTTGCATCTGTCAAAATCATCCAAAAATGGATGTTTTCAATTGCCGTGGTTCTGCTTGGGGCCGGGAGGAAAACTCAACCCGCCCCCTTCCAAGGGGCCCCGGTGAGGCCAGTCTGTGGGATATCCGGTGCAAATATCCCACTGATGTACCTAAAGCAGCACACACGTGTTTGGTTATAACATACTTGCTTGTATTCTCATATACATTTTTCATCCCTCTCGGAGAGCCCTGCAAGCTACCAAAAGTATCCCGCTTGCACAGCAGAGCCTGGCAAGCTCCCCATGGTGCATTTGATATGCCAAATACAGTAACAATAATGGGTCTTATTCCCTGAAAGGGCCTCCAATACTGCACCATTTGGAAGAATGAGTAAGGAGAGGCTGCTAAAATCTCAGGGCTGGGACGAATGGAGACATTACTGGCGCCCGCTCAAGCAAATTGATGAACAATGGGATCACAGTGATAATGATAATAAATATTTTATGAGATAGGAGATCAAAATAACTAGTTGCCATATAAAATTCTGGTATTTACAGCTTATCGGACAAATTGATTTAAAATTATAAGAGCATTTTTCATAAGAAACCTGCAAAAAATGATTGCAATTATGATGTTTCATAATTTCCTTAGTATAGTGGTTAGCACATTCACTTCATAAGCTTGACATTTCTGAGTACCAGTAAAGTTAAACTTTAAGGTTTTTTATGCATTATAGATGACAAATTTCTTTGACAATTTGTTAATGTTTGTTAACTTTGAAAATATTCTTCTAATTTAAGTATTTTATTCTTGTGTAATAATGTCGTAGAGCTACATGAAAAGGTCTGTTTTTTAACAACTTCTCCTCAATTTCATATTAACAAAAATATAAGAAATCAAGCTCCATGAATAGTCTGAGAATCTAACTAAGCATCTTGAGTCTCACTGATGTACTGATTCCACAGATATCCTCGAAGGTTGGTTTTTCCTGGCTTTCCTCTACTCAATATGGGCACGTCTCTTCTGGCAGACTCTGACTCCTAAAATAATGCCTTTACTTACTGCCTAGGTACTACAATTTCAATTGCCACACTGTATCACTGTAAAAAATAAACCTATTTATAGGAGAAAAATATATATTTTGTATCAAAACAAAAAATATAACTATAGAAACAATGGACTGGGGCTGGTGTGATAGCACAGCAGGTAGGGCGTTTGCCTTGCACTCGGCTGGCCGACCTAGGTTCGATTCCCAGCATCCCATATGGTCCCCTGAGCACCACCAGTGCAGAGCCAGGAGTGACCCGTGAGCATCGCTGGGTGTGACCCAAAAAGCAAAAAAAAAAAAAGAAAAAGAAAAAGAAACAGTGGACTTTAGTAACATGCAGATAATTTCAAAGTTATTCAAATTATATTAAACATGATTTAGTTAACACAAATATTTGACTTTTGAATAGTATAACATAGCATATTAATAGCAAATACAAGTTTCAAAGTGGGCACTTTTGAGAAGCACACAGAGAAGGTTTTGGTGATCTACTTCTTTTGTTCTCCTTTTACTTTTTTTTTTTTTGAGCCAGGGATTACTCCTCGCTCTGAACTCAGGAATTACTATGTAGATGTACAGGGAGCATGTGGGGATAGAACCTGGGTAGGCCACACGCAAGACAAGAGCCTTACCTGCTATAGTATTGCTCTAGCCCCAATGATCTATTGTTTAAGAAGGGTGATGGATAATAAAATATTGATTTACATATATTCTTTAAGATAATTGTGCATACACATAGCTATTTCATGTGATCATGGATTTAAATTGTGTTTAATATAATTACTAACTTGAAAATTATTAAGCTTACTTAAACATTTTCAGTTGAAATCATGGAAAGTGGAGGTTTTGCCCTGTCTTATTTGTAGATCTCATAAAATGTTCATTCTGTTTGCCAATTATTTAAAGACTTATTACTGATAGTCCTCAAGATTTTCCAGAATATTGAAGAAATGGAAATTCTTCCTAACAGCACCTAATGTTGGATTCAGACCCAACATTACCTAAATAACAAAAGTAGACAGAGATATTACTAAAAATAAAATTGCAGGCTGGTATCCCTTCAACAAAATCGAATGAACAGAATCCAACAATAGATCAAAATGATCATATACTATGATCAGGATTTATTTCAGGAATGCAAGTATGGTTCAACATATGAATATCAATTAATACAATATACCATGTTAACAACATTAAGATCAAATTATATAATAATATCAATAGAGATCAGTAAGGCTTTTGGCGAGATTCAGCATCTAGTTATCATCATCATCATCATCATCATCATCATCATCATCATCAACATAAATCTCTGGGTCAGAGAGATAGGAAAGGGCTACATATGGTCAACTGAGCACTTTTCAGAGTGACTCCTGAACACAAGTCTAGGAGAAATCCAGGAGTGCTACCAGATGCATAGCCCCATTTCCCCAAGAAAAGCCCTGAACCTTAAAGGGAACTTATATTATACCTCAATATGAACCTAAAGCTAACAATAACCCATGCAACAAATGTGCAACTAATATCATATACTCAGTGAAAAATGAAAACTTTTCTTCTGAGATCAGACAAAAGTCAAGGATATACATTTTCTTCACTATTGAGTATAGTTTAGAAAATCCAGCAATTAAGCTGTAATAATAAGTCAAAAACATAAAAATTGAAAAAGATGTTCAGCTCATTATTTTCAGATGACATAATATACATAAAAGATCCTCCAAATATGCACCAGATATTAGAGATTAGATTAGGTCTCATAAAAAACATTGAGGAAAACAAAAGCAGTACTCTCAAAGTGTTTTTAATAACCCAATTCCATTTGACAAAAGCAACAAAACAAAAAATAAACATGGCATTACAAGAAATTAGAAACCTTTTGAGGCAAATGAGACCTCCTATCTAATGAGAGAAAAATATTTAGCAACATATACCTGACAAAAGACTAATATTTGAGACACATGAAGTACTGAGGAAGCTCAATAATAATAACAACAACCAAATAAAAATTTTGGAAGAGAAGATAAGCAGAAACTTCATCAAAGAATATATAAATATTGTCACTAAATACTTGTTCATTATCCTCAATTCTCTATGATTTCCATTGATTATCTTGTGGTTATACATCCATTCTTTTTGAGAGGTGTCCATAAAATCCCCCTTCTCTTTCTGCTGTCAGCAGTTGTTCATGGGTGTCTGTGAAAACTTTCCCTTCTTTTTTCCTGTTGACTCCTACTTCTGGTACTAATAAACTCTCTATTTCTCTGCCTTTCTGGTTAGCCCCTACTAATATCTAAACTGCTTATTAATGTGAAGAAGGAAGCAATTGGCCAACTTGTTTAATCAGATTCTTAACTCTGCTGAGCCTGGAGCAATGAGTAAAACCAAGAAAATAGCTTCCACGAAGCAAGATTGTTATTAGGATAAGCTGGGTCAGAAATATCAAGTAAACAAAGGTGTTCTCATATCACAAGACTACAAAGTTGCTGTGAGAGGCTCCCATGAAATACATGATCTATCTTGTATGTTAATTTTGTTGAATACTAACCAAACTATCACTTCAGTGATGAGGACTACAAGGATGATATTGGGAGGCACTGGTGGAAAGATGAGGTACTTCTCAGAAAGATATTGTTGAGTATCACCAATACTGCTGTGTTCTAGGATCTGTAGAGATGTGATTGTGCATGATGTTCTAAACTCCTAGACCCATTCCCACCCTTCAACTGATAATACTGAGAATTGCTTGTACAGATGCCCGTCCTGGATTGCCAGTTCCTCACGGGTCACCGGGAACACCGCCTTGCTCATCTGGTCCTCAGCCTTATTACCATGGGGTATGTCTGGCAGGAAGGAGAGACACAGCCCCAAACGGTAAGGGTCAAACTAGTAAGACTGCTTTATCTGTTTGACACTATCCTGTTTACTGGAAAATAGGTCATTTCTTGTTCTTTCTTTGGGTATTAGTTGAAAAAGGACAAAGACTTCACTTAAATAATGCACTTTATTTTTCCATGGTGTAGAAAATTTTCTTTTAGTCTTCTCTCTTTAATTAATTATTTTTCTGAACCTTCTTATAACTGTATTTGAAATGTTTCATTTAAAGTTTTGATTTTAAAAGATTAGAAATTGCTTATGTTTTATATCTGTAATAATCTTTGATTAATAGTCATCTGTGCTACATAATTTTTTCTAGTTCCATTCAATAATATTTTCTCATTTCCCATGATCATATTTTATTTGGTTCAGACATGATTTATAGTTTTTACAGAGAGTTTTTTTTCTACTTCTTTTAAATTCAGGCCCTAATTCATGTGCAAACACTTGATGCTTTTCTAAACATAGTAATTAGGGAAATTATTTATACTTTATGTGTAGGTGTAATTTCTACTTTTATATTTTTATGGATATTTGAGACTGTACTTAAAAGCTTTCTATTCAATTGGTTGTTAATAAAAACATTTGAGTGAATCATATCTATACATATCTCAGGGAATGGCAGTTTTCTCCCCAGCTTGTTTCTCAAGCACAGAATTGTGGATGAAAAGATAATCATAATTGCTTCCTTTGCTACACTCTTCCCACAATATGTTCATTGCTTGCATTTATATCTGAAAGGTTCTGCCACAGAATCTTGCTCTTCCGTTTGTTGAAGTTTCCAGGATCTTGGGCCTCCCTCCTATCCTGGTCCACTCTGACTTGGTGCTGGCAAACTGGACTATGAGGAACTCTAAAGGGTAAGAGTGAGAAAGATTGCCTCGGAGTCTAACTCATGGAGATTCAATAAAGAGTAGTTGTGTAACTTAGTCTGTTCAAACAAGAAAGTCCCACACTGGTCTTATTTTTATATATTTTTATCAGAGATGTTCACACTTAGTGTTTGCTTCATGAGTCCAAAATTAGGGTAAACCTTAATATATATTTGTAATTCAGTTTCTAGAAGTTTCTTCTCAAACTATCTGAACACTTGGATGTGTAGGCCACATTTTCTGGTTTGAATCAGATCCAACTACTTACAATCTGAAGTGTGTGTGTGTGTGTGTGTGTGTGTGTGTGTGTATGTGTGTGTGTGTGTGTGTGTGTGTGTGTGTGTGTTTGAATGAATGTTTTCCTGTTCTGAGGCTAGATACTCAAAAGTGGAATTGCTGGATTTTAGACAGCTCAACCCAGGTTTATGTTTTTCCATAGGACTTGAACCACACAACATTCCCACCAGCAGTGATTGAGAGTTCCTTTGCCACCACATCCCCAGCAACACAGATGCTTCCCAATATTTTTGATATGTGCCATTCTCATTGGTGTGATATATCATTGACATCTTAATTTGGATTTCCCTAATAATTAATGATGGGGAGCATTTTTTTAATGTGCCTTTTGGTCATTTGTTGGTCTTCCTCAGAGAAGACTCTGTTCATTTCTTTACCCATTTTTCATGGGGTGTTTGGATTTTTTTTTTGTTGCTGACTTTTGTGAGTATTTTGTATATCCTAGATATCAACACTTTATCTGATGAAAAAAATTTCCCAGTTATCTTATTTTTACCCCATCTTTCTTTTGTCATTCAGAGATTCTTTACTTTGATGTAGTGCCTTTTGTTTATTTTTATTTTGTTGCCTTTGTCTGAGGCATTTTATCATTGAGGACACCTTTGAGGTCTAGATCTTGGGATGTTCTACCTATATTTTCCTTAATGTACTTTATAGATTCTGGTCTGATCCATTTTGAATGGACTTTTGTGTAAGGTGTGAGCCATGGATCCAGTTTTAATTCTTTGTATGTGTTTATTCAGTTTTGCCAGTACCAGGAAGTTTCATTTATGGCATTATAGCATAGTCTGGTAACACAATGCCTTCCATCTTCTTTTTTTTTAATTTTTTTTCTTTTTGGGTCACACCCAGCTATACATAGGGATCACTCCTGGTTCTGCACTCAGGAATTACCCCTGGCAGTGCTCAGGAGACCATATGGGGTGCTAGGAATCGAACCCGGGTCGGCCACATGCAAGGCAAATGCCCTACCCGCTGTACTATCGCTCCAGCCCCCCTTCCATCTTCTTTATTTCTCAAATTTACTTTGGTTATTCTTTTTTTAAAAAAAAATTCCCAACATCTATCCCTTCACAGTGTATGTTTCCCACCACCAATGTCCCTAGTTTCTCTCCTGCCCCCACCCCTACCTATATCTGTGGCAAGTACTTTTCTTCTCTCTCTCTCTGTCTCTCTCTCTTACTTTCTCTCTCTTTCCTTCTGTTAAGGTTAAGCCTTAGGAGGTTATAAGAATCTAAGAATTTATCTATTTCTTTGAACTTCTCTTGTTTCGTGGTATAAAGACTCTCAAAGTAATCTCAAATGATCCTTTGACTTTCCGCTGTTTCTGTTGTGATGTGTCCGCTTTCATTTCTGACTCAGTTTATTTGGGTTCTCTCTCTTTCTCTCTCTCTCTCTCAAATCTTGCTAGTGGTTTATAGATCTTATTTGTTTTTTTCAGAGAAATAGCTCTTGGTTTCTTTGATCATCTGGATTGTTTTTTGGATTCCAGCTCATTAATTTCTGCTCTAAGTTTTATTATTTCCTTCCTCCTACCTGGTTTGGGCTCCTTTTGTTGGTTATTTTCTAAGATTTATGCTGTGAAGTCAAATTATTTATGTGGGTCCTTTCTTCCTTCCTTTTTTTTCTTTTTTTTTTTTTTTTTTTTTTTTTTTGGTTTTTGGGTCACACCTGGCAATGCACAGGGGTTACTCCTGGCTCTGCACTCAGGAATCACCCCTGGCGGTGCTCAGGGGACCATATGGGATGCTGGGAATCGAACCCAGGTCAGCCGTGTGCAAGGCAAATGCCCTACCCGCTGTGCTATTGCTCCAGCTCCAAACTCACTATTATTGTTTGGAGTTCCCCCCCACACCCCCCCCAAGAGTCAGACCTGCTGGAAAGGAAGCATTTGATAATTTGTTTTCCATTGCTGAGAATGAATGAAGAGACATGAGGTCATGTGGCCACAGTATCAGCCTTGAGGTTCGAGATTTCTGTATTTTAGTATTTTAGTGACTAAGTCCAGAGGGCTTTCTGCCAGAGGTTGCATCATTGCTAGCTCGTACCTCTCTGCTACTTTATATTCCACATATGGGAGCAATCTTTCTGTGTCTGTCTCTTTCTTTCTGACTCATTTCACTCAACATGATACTTTCCATGTTGATCCATTTATATGCAAATTTCATGACTTCATGCTTTCTAACAGCTGCATAGTATTCCATTGTGTATTGAAGCCAAAGGTATCTTCAAAGATGACACGGACCTGAGCAATCAAGTAGAAACAGAAATAAACAAATGGGACTAATTAAAATAAGAAGCTTCTGCAGCACAAAAGACTGACCCGAATACAAAGGCAATCTACAAAATGGGAAAGGATATTCACCCAATACCCATCTGATAAGGGGTTGATATCAAGGGTATACAAGGCACTGGTTGACCTCTACAAAAAGAAAACATCCAACCCCATCAAAAAATGGGGAGAAGAAATGAACAGAAACTTTCTCAACGAGGAAATATTAATGGCTAAAAGGCACATGAAAAAATGCTCTTCATCACTAATCATCAGGGAGATGCAGATCAAAACAACTATGAGATACCACCTCACACCACAGAGAATCGCTCATATCCAAAAGAACAAAAACAACCGCTGTTGGCGTGGTTGTGGGGAGAAAGGAACCCTCCTATACTGCTGGTGGGAATGCCGACTGGTTCAGCCCTTTTGGAAAACAATATGGTCGCTTCTCAAAAATTTAGAAATCTAGCTCCCATTTGACCCAGCAGTACCACTCCTGGGAATATACCAGAGGGAAGCAAAAAAGTATAGTCAAAATGACATCTGCACCTGTATGTTCATCACAGCACAGTTTACAATAGCCAGAATCTGGAAAAAAAACGAATGCCCGAGAACAGATGACTGGCTAAAAAAAATTAGGTTCAATTTTTTTTGAATGTTGCTACATGGCGCTAATGTCTGGTTACTCCCATGGATGGGTGTGGTTTTTCAGAGTAAGTGGCCACAATTTCCCCCACAATATCTTATTTGGGGAAAGAAGAGACCACTGCCCATCAAGAATCTCCAGATCCCTCCCGGCAGGGAGAGGGGAAGTAATAGTGTATTAGAAAGAACTGCCTCAGCACATGAAAAAGTGCTCTGCATCACTAATCATCAGAGAGATGCAGATCAAAACAACTTTGAGATACCACCTCACACCACAGAGACTTTCACACATCCAAAAGAACAAAAGCAACCGCTGTTGGAGAGGATGTGGGGAGAAAGGGACCCTTCTTCACTGCTGGTGGGAATGCCGACTGGTTCAGCCCTTCTGGAAAACAATATGGACGACTCTCAAAAAATTAGATATTGAATTCCCATTTGACCCAGCAATACCACTGCTGGGAATATATCCCAGAGAGGCAAAAAAGTACAATCGAAACAACATCTGCACATGTATGTTCATCGCAGCACTGTTTACAATAGCCAGAATCTGGAAAAAACCCGAATGCCCCAGAACGGATGACTGGTTGAGGAAACTTTGGTACATCTATACAATGGAATACTATGCAGCTGTTAGAAAAAAGGAGGTCAAGAATTTTGTAGTCAAGTGGATGGGCATGAAAAGTTTCATGCTGAGTGAAATGAGTCAGAAAGAGAGAGACAGACATAGAAAGATTGCACTCATCTATGGTATATAGAATAACAGAGTGGGAGACTAACACCCAAGAACTGTAGAAATAAGTACCAGGAGGTTGACTCCATGGCTTCGAGGCTGGCCTCACGTTCCGGGGAAAGGTCAACTCAGAGAAGCGATCACCAACTACATTGTAGTCGAAGGCCATGTGGGGGAAGGGAGTTGCGGGCTGAATGAGGGCTAGAGACTGAGCACAGCGGCCACTCAACACCTTTATTGCAAACCACAACAGCTAATTAGAGAGAGAAAACAGAAGGGAATGCCTTGCCACAGTGGCAGGGTGGGGTGGGGGGGAGATGGGATTGGGGAGGGTGGGAGGGACACTGGGTTTACGGGTGGTGGAGAATGGGCACTGGTGAAGGGATGGGTTCCAAACTTTGTATGAGGGAAGTATAAGCACAAAAGTGTATAAATCTGTAACTGTACCCTCACGGTGATTCTCTAATTAAAAATAAATAAATTTAAAAAAAAAATAAAATAAATTCCCTTGGCAGAAAAAAAAAAAAAGATAAAGTCAATGTTCATACCAACAAACTATTGACCAAAACAGTAGGAAAAAAATGTTTCCTTGTATTCTTATTTTTATATTGAAAAAAAAAAAAAAAAAAAAGAAAGAACTGCCTCAGGAGTACCAGAAACACCATGGGCAAACAGTGCAGAAAATCACCACGAGGAATGAATGAAGGTAGGAGTCATGAAGCCTTAACAAGGAATGCCCACATACATATTCTCTCTGATAAATAATTCGGAGACAATATATGACAATGTTTAATGAACTCAAAGAAAGTCAAAAGAACATCCAATAAAATACAGAAGGATGTGAAAGAAACAGTGGAATGAACAGTTAGTAAAAGTTAGGAAGTTAGGAATGAACAGTTAGTAAACAGTTAGGAAGAAAAAAGTCAATAATAAGGTTTGGTAAAGGATTAGAAATTGGTAATATCGGTGCTAAAAACTGAATAAATGTAGAATAGCTCTAACAAAAATTTGTTTTTGTTATAACGGTGTAGACATTAAGAGCATAAGATAATTTATCATGGTGATTACAGATTATGTGTTTGGGTCACTTTCCAATAGTGGTCCATTGTCTATTCACATCTGTGACATGTAAATCACATAAATCTGTGAGTTTTTGTGTGTGCAAATGTATTTACACACATTTTGTGTATTTGTAACCCTTAGAGCCATATCTGGTTTACAGTTTGATTTATTCTTTTCTTTTTTTTTTCCTTCGATGGCTATCAATAAATGATACTTGACTAGACCTATGGAAATCAGGTATGTTCTCAGAATTTCTTCAATAATTTAGAATTGATGTTGACTTTAAATCTTATAAAGAAGCAAAATATACATATCTGACTTTATACATAGAATGCAAACTATGTAAAAATTCTTGAAAAATTAACAGTCCAGTGCTTGATATAAAACTCAGTAGTAAATTCCAGAATGGTACTGACCTTGCAAGTATAGTACCTGGGGATGGATCATTGGCCCTAAAATAAATAGCACAAATAAATAAATAAGAAAGTAAAGCAGTCTAAAAGTTAACAGTGGTTTTCTCTGTAGGGAATAGATTTCCTTTATTATAATTTCAAATAAGTGTATAATAACAATACAAGTGTAAGGTAAGAAAATTTTAAGCACACATTTAAAATTCTGTTATCTTTAATTCTTTTAAATTTAATGGTCAGAGAGACTGTTAAATTTCTGGTCTTACCAAAACTTATATGCAATCTTAAGTTGAAGACTATAGATGTTGCAGTGATAGGAGAATCCCTTTGAAGTAACATGCTATTGCATTGGTCCCAGAAACAGTAGGCTAACTCCAGCCTAGACACCTTTGGGTTCCTCTTCCTTTTAGAAGTAAATTAAGCCTCTATATGATGCTGCTATTTCCAATATCAAGCCCTGTTTCAATAAAGGGATTTATTTGAAAACTGAAGTTCAGAAAGTGAATGATGGAAGTGTAGAGACACTATTCCATGCACTTATCTAACTTCGCTTCAGTTTGAACACATTTTCTCTTGTGTTTGTTTTTTCTCATGTTTAGTATTTTAGTGGCAGGAATAACTATGGAATCAAGATCTTAGGTTTTGAAGATTAGATGTACATCTAGAATATTTTAATCCATATCATACAACTTTCTAGAATGATTAAAAGTTTAGAAGATAAATCTTCTGGTTCCCACTCTGTTCTACAATATTTAGTACACACATAAAAAATAACAGAATTGAATAATGATCAATCTCATCCTAATCGTGTCTTTCACTGTGTGACCTTGGATAAATTATTTTGTTTCATTGGGTTAGTCTTATATCTATAAAAAAGAATGGGAAAATGGAATTTCCTATTGCTCATGGTTGTCAGCTCTAAAACAGAAATATCTTGAATATCCATGATGGGTGTGTAGAAAAATCAAGAGTGCCTACTCTGTCATGCTTCAGCTTTTCCATGGGAAAACTGGTAGGGTGGCAGTCTGTCTTCATACTTTTCTAACTATATGGTCCTCTCCATCTCAAGGAACTTGGATACCATTTTTTTATTTCCTGGGGGTGAAAGCCTTCATGGTTTTATACTGGTGACTGTGCTGGTGGAGAAAGCAGCAGTACCTGGGATCAAGGTATCATTTTACTCATTGTAGTTCATTTTTTCAAAATGACAAATAAAATGAGCTTAGTTACCACATAGGTTGCTTTCCTGCAGTGAATTAATCTACATAGATAAAAACTAGGGCTGGAGTGATAGCACAGCAGGTAGGGCATTTGCTTTGCAAGCAGATGACCGGGGGTTCAATTCCTCCGCCCCTCTCGGAGAGCCCGGCAAGCTACCAAGAGTATCCCGCCCACACAGCAGAGCCTGGCAAGCTACCCGTGGCATATGCAATATGCCAAAAACAGTGACAATAAGTCTCGCAATGGAGGCGTTACTGGTGCCTGCTCTAGCAAATCAATTAGCAATGGGATGGCAGTGATACAGTGACAAGTGACAATAAAAACCGTACATGTATTCCTCAGTTTATAACTAAGAAATGAGATCTGAGTTTTTTCCCACAGAGATATCTCCCTTTCTTCAACTACTTGTAAACATGAAATTGGTTCTTTGTCCATTCAACAAGAAACCATAGTTTTCGGCATTGAGGTAAAAACAGGACATTGCCCTGTTCCTTCATGAACTCATGATCAATGAAGAAAGACTATAATTAGTCGATCTAGAAGCAAGAAAATAAGTCGACATTTCATAAAATTGTGTCTAAAAATCTAATTCAGAAGTAATAATTTAGGCAAAGTTCCTTGGAGAACATGCAGCTGAAGATGCAACCTGACTTCTGTATCTGAATTTGGCAGGCAGAAAGACATGCAGATACAACCCTAGATTAAAAACACTGTTAACCAAAGACTCAGGGGGAAATTACTGATAAGAGAATGTTGAGGGCTATATTTAAGAGAAATTGCTGGAGATTCTGACTCTTAGGTAGATCTCACAGAAAATCTAATTCATGAATGCTCTCTCTTGAATCTTGCCAAACAGTTCCAAAGAGAGTGACCTTTCCCTGAATACCCAGAATTCTGTGCTTTACTCCATACTTGAACTTCAAATGAATACTTATTAAACCAGTAAATTTCTTTCTCAGGCACTTGTTCAGGCAGTGAATTCTGTGTTACAACTGAACCAGGACTCCTTGCTTCAAGCCCTTCAGCAACTCAGACTCTCCATTCAGGACATGACCAGAGCTTTAGGACAAATGCACGGTATGAGAATTCTGAAAGTCTGAAAGTCGAGGGGTTCACTTGGAGAAGTGGACATACTGGTTGGGCAACTTCTGCAAGATGAGGTTACTGATATGCTAATTTCCTTTTAAGACAAATGTACTGTTCTTCACAGTGGAAGATGATTTCTCAATTTGCAGGGATATTCTGATGTCTTTGTCCATTATTTTGCTTTTTGGGCCACACCTGGCAATGCACAGGAGTTACTCCTGGCTTTGCACTCAGGAATTATTCCTAGCAGTGCTCAGGGGACCATATGGAATGCTGGTTTCAAACCCGAGTTGGCTGCGTGCAAGGCAAATGCCCTACCCTCTGTGCTATTGTTCCAGCCCCCTGCCTTTGTTCTTTATGTTATTTTTGTGATTAGGATACTTTTTTCTCAATGGTGACTGCATATTTATTTTAATGTTGAGGTAAATGCATGAAGCTTGGGAGGTGAAGATGGGGACACAGGATATTATTTGCACTTGCTCCATCCGGAAGTTAGGCTACAGCAGAATAGAATTATGATAAAATTTGCCTTTAAATTCTGTGATACCTTTCATTCTGAAATAACTAACCTGGTCTTTATACCTAAAAGAATTTTTTCTCATTGTCTAGTTCAGAATAAATTATACTGGATGTGACCAGTTATTAATTACATTCAATTTTGGTGATTACTTTCCAACTCCAATATCGGGTAAGCTCTTCAATCCCTTCCAATAGTATATAAACATGTATGCAGTGTGTTATTAAAAAAAGAGTGGGAGAAAGGTGTAACATTTGAAACAAGTATATACATGTATCAATTTGAATAGTACTTTTCTGAAGGAAAGAGGGATTCCTGGGGAAAACTGTTTAGAGGCTCAAGATAGGAGAGATGGTGAATGTAACAGGTGGTGCCCAGCTGTGTTGTATTTTATGAAAAAAAAAATTTAGGGTGATAGTACAGAGAGTGAGACACTTGCATATGGTCCCCCAAACACTGCCAGGATTGACCCATGAGCACAGGGTAAGCCCTAAGTACTGCTGTCATTGTCAAGCACATTAACCCACATATAAAACTGAAAATAAAAGAGTAAATTTCTTAGTCAACCCAGATTCTGCATCAGTACATCTCATGTCACATGGTCACATGGTAGGTATTTATTTTTTAATTTTTTACTTCTTTATTTTTGATTTATGTTTTCACTTTTTACATTTCCCCTGCTTTTTAAAAAAATATTTGCCGAACAAGTGAGATGGTATTAATGGTATTAAATTTAGCTTATATAAAACATTGTGGTTTTATTATTCATGGCATTAATTTCATTAAAGATGCATTTGCCAGTGTCTTTGAAGCATTGAAATAAGCACAGGAGTGTAGTTTGAATGGTTACCTTCTCTCTGTTCATGTAACAATAAGATGACACAAGTCCCCAGCCATTCTTAAGTTTTCCTAGGCTCACTAATCTACCTTCAGTTTAAAATATTGTGAAAATTTAGAGGCGTAGTTTAAACCTGTGCATGTGTGCAGGATTTATCACACCTGTGGCCAAATGCCACTGCTGTCCAGCCACCAGTACTCCACTGGCAACCTCCATTGTTTTCTCAAAGAGCAATTATTTTCCTCTTTTGGCAGTTTGGTTTCTTTATTCATATTCTGCGTATTAAATTGCCCACAGTTTTCTTTCATTTCTTCTTTACTTTGGCAAAAACACAAATTATATTCATTTTGTTTTAAAAACCTCACCTACTCTGTGACCATGTGACTTGAGACTTACTGGTGAAGAATCTGGGTTGACTGAGAAATTTACACTTTTTTTCTCCATTTCTATATGTGGGTTAATGTGTTTGACAATACCAGCAGTAGTTAGAACTTACTCTGTGCTCATGGGACAGTCCTGGCAGTGTTTGGGGGACCATATGCAAGGCACTTCATGTTGGTTTTGCTTCTAACAACGTAGTATTCCAGTAAGTGTATAAATTACAACTGCTTTAACAAGTCAGTTAGTTATGGGATTTGTGGTTGGTTCCATGTTTGGCTCTTATGAATATACTGTATGGGTGCAATTATCTTTCAGAATTAATGGTTTTATATCCATTAAAAATAACTGGAGTGAAATTGATTGATAATATGTCATTTCCTTTTTAATTTTTAAACTCTCTCTACACCATTTTCCATGGATACTGAATTAATTTTCATCTTCAAAAACAGTACAATATCAATATCTGCATGAACATTTCAATATCTGCATGAACATTTATTGCATCCAAAATTTTAGATATTATTCCCACAGGTGTGATATTTTATTATTATATTAATGGTCAGTCTTTATAATAATAAATCAAAGTCAACATATTTGTCATGTATCTGTGAGAAATTTATATGTTCGATTTCACAGCTAGTTAAAAATTTATGGCAACTATGGAAAATATTCATTACTTGGAAGATTTCATAAAGGTGTGCTTTAAGTTTTTAATGTGAATAGGGAATATAAAGATGGTTGATCAACTAGATCAACTAGCTTTAAGACAAGTCATATTTAAGGTTACACTGGAACCTCTGTTGTAAATGATTTTGAAAAGGGTGATAACATGCAGAAGTACAGTTTGGTGGCCATTCAACACGATCTTGATCTGGGGGATGATATTAATTATTTGCAAAGAAAGTAGAGAAAGATGGAGGAAAATTAACTAGATATGTTTATATACTGAAAATATACAGAAATAATATAGATATGCCATTATTTTTGTCTTGTAAAAAATATTTGTTTCCTCCCAGAAATAATAAAACACATACACGCAAGAAACAATAAGACAAAGAAAGTAATCTGGATAAGAAAATACTCATAAAATCATCATAAAATTCACAGGGGGTCATTATGTGAAGAAGAGAAAATCCCACCCAAAATTTTATGAAAATAAATGTGTTCAAATGTGAGGGAAATCGTTCTTATATATAAGTTAATAAACTAGTAGAATCAATTATCCAAAAGAATTGATTTAGAAGCAAAAAATATAGCCAAAATATTTATTAGTGAATACAGTTAAACAGGGGGTGGGGTGGGTGGGTGGTGTTTGCCTTGCACGTGGTCAACATGGGTTCGATTCCTCTGCCCCTCTTGGAGAGCCCAGCAAGCTACCAAGAGTATCCCACCCATACTGCAGAACCTGGCAAGCTATCTGTGGCATATTTGATATGCCAAAAATAGTAACTACAAGTCTTACGTTACTGCTCGAGCAAATTGATGAGCATTGGGATGACCGTGATACAGTAATACAGTGATACAGCTAAACATTTTTTAGCTAAAATAAGTTTATTTAGGAAATAAAAGGGGGAGAGGGCAACACTTCAGAGAGAATGTGAGAGCACCTCCTGCTTTTTAAAACTTGGATTAATATGATTTTCATCAAACTGCCAGGATTTGGGGCTCTCTGTGCTTAAGGGTGTTTCTCAGCTGTTTTGAAGGGGGAGCTCATTAAAGGTGTGCTAATCTGAAGAAGGTGCTGAGGCTCTGTGACCGCTTCCAAGAGTGGTGACGCAATCCCTGCCTGTGGGGAAGGTAATAGTACCCTTCAGTGCAGTTAGAAGTCATTTTGTTTGTTCACTTAAAGTGACTTTATTTTTCTTTGATATTTATTCAGTTACAGTCTAGCCCACTGATGTGCCTAAAGCAGCACACATGTGTTCAGTTTTAACATACTTGCTTATATTCTCTGATTTACATTCTCCGTCCCTCTCGGAGAGCCCGGCAAGCTACCAAGAGTATCCCTCCCACACGGAAGAGCCTGGCAAGCTCCCCATGGTGTATTCGATATGCCAAAAACAATAACAATAACAGGACTCATTCCCCAGACCCTAAAAGAGCCTCCAATCGTTGGGAAAGATGAGCAAGGAGAGGCTGCTAAAATCTCAGGGCTGGGACGAATGGAGACGTTACTGGTGCCCGCTCGAACAAATCAATGAACAACGGTATGACAGTGATACAGTGATACAGCTAAACCTGGAGCTAAATGAATCTTTATTTGACCTGTGGTGGCAATTCCTAGGCAAGAGAAAATTGAAAATTAATGACATGAATTTTCCTCACTCATGAAAACTCTGAGAGAAGTGATTCTCTGCTTTTCTGCTTTCCACATCAGACGTTCTCTAGAACATAATGCATGGTTAAAACAGTAACTTTTACAAGATATCTTTGATATATATTCTTCTTGTTTTTATTTAATATATGAAGGCAGAGTACCTTAAACATAAAAGGAAAATACTTGGAGCTTTAAAATGTACTATAATTCTCATTGCGGGAGACTACAGAGGAAAAGCATGCAGCAGTATTCCTGCAATCCGGGTGTGGAGGTCAGATAGAAGGGAAGGGCCTAGAGAGCAACAGAACCCATTCATATGGAAACTATTCTGTTTTGCGTATAGTAAAGTTCACATTTCTATTTCCTCTAGATTATGTAGATTCAGACATCTTTTATGCAGTCATTCGGATCTTTCTCACTGGGTAAGTATAATTAAACCACTTACCTGCATAAGGCCACTTATATTTTCCAAATGTGTGCATGTATGACGCTAAGAACAGAAGGAAGATTCTTACAGCAATATATGTATATATACTTCTATAAGAACATGTATATGTATTATATATACATACTTCCTAGAGTAGGATTATTATAAACATATGTTTACACACATATTAGCTTCTAGCAAAGTAATTACCAAGGTCTAGTCTTAAATGAAGAGGGATACCATATTCATAATAAATTACATTTAATGTTTAATATTTATACTTAGAAAATTTATTTCTACAGTATAATTAAGTCAACCTGTGGTCACCTGCCTTATAGTTTTACCTTGATAACAAGGAAAAACATTTCTCTCTGCGTAAGTATAATTCAACCACCTTCCTGCATACGGGCACTTATATTTTCCAAATATGTGCATGTATGAGGCTAAGAACAGAGGGAAGATACATAAAAGTAACTCATGTATAATTCACAAACTTCAAAAAATAGGTTGGGGTTAAATGACTTTATTCTAATGTGCAAATAATTCCTGAGTACTTGTTTTTCATATGATCCTTAGTTTTTTCAGATAGAAATATAATCAGATTTTAGGTCATTTCCTCTCACTTCTTTTAAATACACTAGCTATAACTTGACATGTTTTAATCATGTTGGTCTTATATTTATACAATATAAATTGTTTGATGAAAAGGGAAAGGAGACAAGAGCCTAGCAAGCTACCCGTGGTGTATTCGATATGCCAAAAACAGTAACAGTAATGGGCCTCATTCCCCTGACCCTGAACGAAACAGGGATGAATGGAGACATTACTGAAATCTGTTCGAGCAAATCGATGAGCAACAGGACAACAGTGATACAGTGATATATATCTCACAAATGAGCGCAATCATTCCGTCTGTCCCTCTTCCTCTGACTGATTTTATTCCACCTGTTGTTTTGAGACCACACTTGGTCATCCTCAGCTGTTACCCCTGGCTGTGCACTCAGAGATCAGTCCTTGCAGGCTCAAGGAATCATATGGGCTACCTGGGATAGAACCCAGGTTGGCCATATGCAAGGCAAGATCCCCAACTGCTATACTATTGCCCCAGACCCTCCTAGTGATCTTATACACATTTGCAAAGTCTTTCTGCCTTGCCTTAGATCCATATTGGTAGATGTGAAATCTCCTATTACTAATAGTGCTAGGAAAGACAATGTGAATTCTGAGCCATTTTTAGAATTCTACCTACTACAGAATTCTCAAAAGGGAATAAATAATCTTTTTTCTTACTATAATGGTCACTGCAGAGCCTGGCAAGCTCCCTGTGGTGTATTTGATATGCCAAAAACAGTAACAATAACAGGTCTCATTGCCCTGACCCTGAAAGAGCCTCCAATTATTGGGAAAGACTAGTAAGGAGAGGCTGCTAAAATCTCAGTTGTGGGATGAATGGAGATATTACTGGCATCCACTCAAGTAAATCAGTGAACAATGGGATGACAGTAATACAGTGATACTATAATGGTTATATGACAAGATTAGACTACATACTTAAAATCCTTATTAAGTGGAAGTAACTTGCCATCATTATATTAAGTTCTCAATTAGTGACTCATTTTAATTGTGGTCTATATAAATGTCTCCATCTGCTTTTGTCCTCAAGAAATACACAAACTTGTAAAGTTTTGAGCAAAATGACAGAATTAACTTAAACTTCAAGTTCTTGCTATCTCCTAAGTGAAAAATACATAATTAAGAACATAAATGGGGAGGAGAAGTCACTTTTATTAAGCTATTAGTATAATTCTAAGTGGTGGCTTGAAATAGTATGATATCAGTAGCAATGTGAGGCTGAGATACTAGTTCTGTGCAGAGATAATGAGAGCAGGTTCTCTTACTGAATTAAATTTACAATCGAAGTAATAATATCAATGAAATAAGAATCTCAAGTATGAAGCTCAGTCTACTGAAAAAGGTAAAGTTGTCATTTTCTGTAGTGGAAAGGCATTTTCTGTGATGACAAAAGAGGAAAAAAATCAGGAAGTCTGGTTGGTATATATGCAATTGTGGAAATAGCCAGGAGGAAACTAATACAGAAGCCTAGAACGTAATGGAGTGATATTAGATTGTTACTTTATGAATATTTGTTTTTGTTTCTTCAGTTTGGGGGCCACAGCCAGTGGTATTTAGGGCTTACTCTTGGCTGTCCATTGTGGGATCACTCCTGGAATGTTTGGGAGACCATATGTGGTGCCAGGACTCTAGCCTTGATTGGCCTGATGTAAGACAAGACCCCAGTCTGTTTTAATATAGTCAGTTTTAAGATCGATTATATTTAGATAAGTTGATTTGAGAATGAGAATAGACATCACAATGAAAAGGAATTACTGGAGGAAACTTAAATATATAAGATTATCCACTGGATTACCAAAAGTAAATCTGAAGAATTGTATTCAGTCCATTTACCACCCAGTAATCATATTTTCAATATTCCCCCTCTGCCATAAAATCTTGTTTAGAGATATTATTAAGCCAATATCCTAAGTGTTCATATAGTGAGAAGCCATGAATCCTCTATGGAGTATAATTCTTTCAGTATTTTTAGAAATTTTAATTGAATATGGGGATAATTAAGACTCTAAGGGATATGTAAAAGGTACAGAAAAGTGATTGAGTGCCATATGGTTTCCTACTCACTCTAAATATTATTTAAAAATACCGAACAATTATTGGAATCATAATATGTTCGTTACCAAGGAAATTATTTTAATTAGTTCTAATAGCATCCTATAAGCTACACTCTAATATTTCTCAGATAAGGAAACTAAAACTCAGATAATTTATTTGACACAGTACTTAGTGTTAACAAGTATAAAAAACAAGATTAAATTCCTTATCTGTGTAATTTACAAACCCTCTTCTAACAGCTACAGAACACTAAATCCTTATAGTCGGAGTTCTTCCTTTATGCTCCACTTATCCTCCTGTCTTCTTTCTTGTGTTTTATCTTTCTGTAGAATGATGTAACTACAATTGTAATGGCCACTCTGCTACTTATTCAGGGAAAACTGCAGAGTAGTCAATACAAGCGGCTTCTTTGAAACCAACCCAGTTCCTTACAGCGTTTCTTAACTGTGGGAAGTATTTGAAAAGGTCACGAACAGAAAAAAAGTGTAATCTGTCTATACTTTTTATATATAGAGAGTATGTATATTTCACTTCTCTGGTGTAAAATCATTCTTAAATTTTTTTTTTTTTGCTTTTTTGGGTCACACCCAGCGATGCACAGGGGTCACTCCTGGCTCATGCACTCAGGAATTACTCCTGGCGGTGCTTGGGGGACCATATGGGATGCTGGGACTCGAACCCGGGTCGGCCGCGTGCAAGGCAAACGCCCTACCCGCTGTGCTATCACTCCAGCCCCTCATTCTTAAATTTTAGGGAGAAGGTTAAACATTGAAATATTTGTAAACAGCTAAAAATAGGGAAGACACTTTGTTCTTGGCAATCAAGAAAAGTATTCTATTTCTTTTTTTTCTTTTTTCTTATTTTTGCTTTTTTGGATCACCTGGCAATGCTCAGGGGTTACTCCTGGCTCTGCATTCAGGAATTACTCCTGGCGATACTCAAGAAACCATATGGGATGCTGGGAATCGAACCCAGGTCGGCTGTGTGCAAGGCAAACGCTCCAACCCCTGAAAAGTATTCTATTTCTTAGTGAGAAGTCCACATGCCGTTGGGGACACCATCTAAAAAATAAGTTAGGAATTTATTATGCCATACACATTTTCAACCACATTTCCTTGGTAACTAGGCTCTGCTGTGCAAGTGGAATACTCTCGGTAGCTTTCTGGGCTCTCTGAGAGAGATGGAGGCTTTTAGGGCGGCCTTCAATTGCCCTTAAAGGTGTTACCATGGTTCACACCATATTTGAACCCCATCAAATATGGTGTGGGAATAATGGGTATTAAGTGTCTTATGGAGAGTGGCATGGAGCATGGCGGTGGCTGGGCAGTGGATGTAGTGGGGGTCGACCAGTGAGGTATTTATCTGGCTTGGATAGGGTGGGGCATCTCTCCCTCAGATGCCGGAGATTGGAGGAGGCAGACAGAGGATGTTGTTTCCGGATCTCCTTGAACCTAGAGTTCAAGGTCGCAAAGTTCTGCTTACCTGGTTTTGTGGGGCTCCACTCATGTGTGAGGTGTGGCCATGTGTCCGGAGAGCGGCCTGGAGCATGGCAGTGGCTGGGTAGCTAGCTACCCATGGCGTATTCGATATGTCAACAACAGTATGGTGACGTTACTGGTGCCTGCTCAAGCAAATCGAAGATCAACGAGACGACAAGTAAAGAGAAGTGATTCCTTGGTAACATAACTCCTTTAAATTTATAATTCATTATTAGTTAAATATTTGCTACGATCTACTCAAAATAGGTCAAATGCAACAATAAAGGTAAAAGCTCTTTCTATACTGCAAAACATTTCATGTACAAATATGATATTCTAGGCTCTATTGTTTATATCTTATGAACTCATGTCAGATTTTTCAAGAATCTATAGAAATCTAAGAGAAATTATAGGGCAGATATGAGAAGGCAAGATGAATGGGATTCAGAGATAAAATAATGAATTTAATCAAAGGATAGGCAGAGAGAAAGAAAGAGGATAGTTTAGAGAAGAGGAAAACCAACATAATCTGTTTCTCTCACTTCATTACTGGGAATCCAATCTAGAAACTCCTACAACTAGTATTGCAAGAAAAATGCTTTTCCCCTGAGCAACATCCTCAACCTAACCCACTTATTCAGAATATAATTAAGAACATAACTCAATTCCCATCATTCCAACATGATCTGATTGTAGTTTCTCGTTATCTATAGGATTGTATTTCATTCTTTTTGTTGTCCCCTATTATTAATACTATCAACACATTTTAAGTGATTTTTTTATTTAAAAACTATGATTTATTTATAAAGTTACCGATAGTTGCATGTTAGCATATATTTCAACACCAATCCTACCACCGGTGTCAAATTCCACCAGTTTTTCCATATTCCTGACAGGTGCATTACAAAGTTGCAGAGATTGCACTTCAATTTCATCTTTTCAGTTTCTTGAATTTTCAATCTCTTGTTTTGAATATGTCTGTAACACTCACCCATAACCCCCCTTTGTAACTAAAATTCTGATGCACCCATTACTTCCTGTACTCTTCTTCCCTGTTTGATTTCTTTCCTTCTCTTTCTCGTCTCTAAGCACTGTGGTCAAAGTGATCTAGACATCCCCCTTTAACTGATATATATTTCCTCATCCACTAGTCTATATGCCATAGAAAAGTGACATTAACCTGTGTTTGTCTTTCTTATTCTGGCTTAATTCACCCAACATGATGTCTTTTACTTCTAACCATGTTGCAGCAACACAATATTTTGAAAGGTATTCTGGTGGTTTTCAGAATAGCAATGGAATAAAATACAAAATTTAAAAAGAAAAAGAAAACAATAATAATATGGGAAAAATAAAGATAAATAAAATTTTAAAAAGAATAGCTATGTGTGTGGGCACTATCTCCATGCAAATGACCCTGAGTGAAAAACATTCCTAGTGCGGGTGCCAAGTACAAGATCTTCCCTTCTAAGTGCTCTGTGAAAGAGAAGTTTCCTGCTAGCAAGCAAACAAGCAGGATTCAAACACACTTTCTGTGACTGACCCTGAATAATGGCTAATGCTTGGCTCTTCCCACAGGTTAGACTGGCACTGGGTGTGGTTGTTCGGAGCAGGCAGCCCACAGTTAATCTCCAGCTCAGTATCCTATAAAATTTAAACTTGAATTTTCACCAGCAGTCTAGCTACCCCAACCATGTTAGGCCAGTAGTCCATTAGCCCGTACTCCAAACAAAAATCCCTCCCCCCAAAAAAAACCCACAAAAGTAACAGTGGACTCAAGGAAGAATGAAATCCTAATCGAAAAGTATCAGTAAGTTCAGAACAAACAGTGCTTTCCCTAAATCAGTACAAAGGCTCAACATAAGTACAAAGGAACACCAAGTTGGAAGGGAATAACTTTGATGGGGAAAGAAGAGACCAACACCCACTTAGTTCCCCTAGACTCCTCCCTGGCAGTGAGGGGAGAATGATGATAGTGTATTGGAAAGAAACACCTCCAGACTACTACAGACACCACTGGGAACAGAGCAGATCTCCATCACAATAAGTGGTCGAAGATAGAACTCCTGAAACCTCAACATTAATATCTACCAAAATAAACTCTGATAAAGAATGAGAGAAATTGCAAGGATATTTAATGAGCTCAAGAAACAGTAAAAGGTATACCAAATAAAGCAGAGGAGGATGTAAGAGCAGAAATAAGAAATAAAAAAACATTATAAAAATAAATTGGCAAGTGAAAAATGACAGGTTGGCAGAGTGGAGTGGAAGAGATGGGGAGGAAAAAAGCTGAGGACATTGGTGGCAGGAAATGTGCACCACTGAAGGAATGAATATTGGAACATTATGCCTGAAACTCAAACATGAACAACTTTGTAACTGCATATCTCATGGTGACTCAATTTTTTAAAAAAGTATAAAATATTTGGTAGGTAAAATAAAAAACGCAATGGATGCCCTAACCAGTAGGTTCATAGGAGCTGAGGACAAAAATCAGTGAGCTTATGAGATGTAGAAAATCTCCAAGCAATGGCAGAAGATGGAAAAAGACTTCAAAATAAATCAGTGGCAGACAAGAGAGCTATGGGATGGATTCAAGAGGAGCTATATAAGAATCATCTGAGTCCCAGATGGACAGGACAGGATGACAACTCCAATGAGGAAGTAACAGTCAAAAACATCATTGCTATGGGGGGGGGGGGGTGGAGTGATAGCACAGTGGGTAGGGCATTTGTCTTACACACAGCAGACCCAGGTTTGATTCCCAGCATCCCATATGGTCCCCTGAGCACCGCCAGGGGTAATTCCTGAGTGCAGAGCCAGGAGTGACCCCTATCCATCGCCGGGTGTGACCCAAAAAGAAAAAAAAAAAAGATCATTGCAAAAAGTTTCCAGAGCTGGAGAAGGCAGGCATTTACATTCAGCTAAAAGAGACCCTAACTCCAAGATACATCCTAATCAGAATATCGAAAAGCATAGATAGTGATAGAACATGAAAGCAGCAAGAACAGTGAAGGAATTTACATACAAAGGAATATTCCTTAGATTTATAGCAGGCCTATAGAATGAGACTGTTTGGGTCTAATATCAGTGGTGGTAGGAAGGGAAAAAATTTATAAAATGAAAACCTCACTAAGAATAATTTACCCAGCCAGGATCTCATTGAGATTTGGAAGAATGATAGGAAACTTTATAAATAAAAAGAGCTCCAGAACTTCATAGACCCAAAATCAATTTTGAAAGAAGTACTAAAGGGGTATTTTAGTCAAGAAAATTTCCACAAACACAACAAACTTCTACAGAAATATGGCACAACCCCATGACAATATATCTCTCAATGCCAATCGATTAAACACCTATTAAGAGACACAGAGTGACTAAATAGATTAAAAATTAAATCCAGTCCGCTGCTTACAAGAAATACATTTGAATAGTCAGAGAAAACACAGACTCATAGGTCAAAGGCTACAAATCAATTCCTTTAGCAAACAACTGCTTCTGAAAGTCCAGAATGGCTGCAGTAGTATCTGATGACATAGATTTCAGGCTGAAAAAGGTTAGAAGAGACAGAAAAAGTAACTTCCTAATAATCAAGGGATATGTAAATCAGGAAGAAAAAGTTACACTCCTAAACATACATTCACCTAATGAGGGAACAGTCAAAGCTATTAGACTTTAAGGAGGACATTGATAGCCACATAATAGTAGTTGGAGACTTTACTACTTTGTCACCTCTAGATAGGTCAATGAGACTAAAATTCAGCAAGGAAACTCTGGCTTTAAAGGAAGAAATGGAAGAGAGTGAGCTAGAAAATATATACAGGATTTTTCATTCCCAAAAAAGTCAAATACAAATTCTTCTCCAATGCACTTGGGATATTCTCTAAGATCACATGCTAGGTCACAAAACATACCTCCACAAAATTAAGAGCATAGAAATTGTATCAACTATCTATTCAAACCATGGAGCACTGAAAATAGAAGATAATCACACAAAGAAACAACAACAAAAAATTCAAATCAAACACCGGGAAATTAAACACTAAACACTAAAGGAAATCAAAGTAGAAATCAAAGAATTTCTAGAAACAAATGAAAATGAGGACATGAGTTATCAGAACTTGTGGGACATAGAATAAACAACGTCAAGAGAAAAATTTATAGCTTTCCTGCAAGTATTCATCAAGAAGGAAGAAAGGCTCCACATAAATTATTTGATTTCACAGTTTAAGATGTTAGAAAATGACCAACAAAAGGAGACCAAACCAGGCGGGAGTAAGGAAATAATAAAAATTTGTAGAAATTAATAGCTGGAGTAAAAAAGAAATCCAAGTGTCAACAAAACTAAGAGCTGGACTTTTGAGAAAATTAATAAGACCAATACACCACTAGCAGAATTCACAAAGAAAGAGAGAGAATCCTAATAAACTGAATCAGAAATGGAAGGGGGAGGGGGAACATCACAACAAAAACTACGGAAATTCAAAGGACCATTAGATTACTTTGAGACTCTTCATGACATAAAACAAGAGAAACTAGAAGAAACAAGAAATTTTCTACATTCCTATAACTTCCCATGGCTGAACCAACAAAATTTTGAATATCTGAGCAGACTCATCACTATCAAGGAAATTGAAATGGTAATCAAAAATCTTCCCCCAAACAAAAACCCAGACTAGTGGATTCACTAGTTAGTTCTCTAAAACCTTTCAAGAGGCACTAATGCCAATCTTTTTCAAGCTTTCCCAGGATATTGAAAAAAGAAAAACAATCCCAAACATATTACTTAGAAGCAATATCACCCTGATATCAAAATCAGAGATGAGAGAGAGAGACAAAGAGAAAGAGAAAGACAGAGAGGAAAAGATAGAATTGCAGGTCAATATCCCTGATTAACTGAACATAGATGCAAAGAAGTTCAACAGAATACTAGCAAATAGAACCCAATCTTCATCAAAAAGATCATACACTATGACCAAATATGATTCATCCCAGAGATGCAAGGAGGGTTTAACACTTTTACAACCAATCAACAATATGCCATATAAATAAAAGCAAAGATAAAAAAACATATGATCATATTAGTCGATGCAGAGAAAGCATTTGATAAGATCTGGCACCTCAACAAAATGGAAATTGAAGGAATTTTTCTCAATATAGTCAAAACCATTGACCCCAAGCCCATAGCAAGCACTATTCTCAATGGTGAAATACTAAGTCTTTCCTCTAAGATCAGGCACAAGACAAGGTTTCCCACTCTCATCACTCCTATTCAATACAGTACTGGAGTACTTGCCATAGCAATTAGGTAAGAAAAAGATATTTAGGGCATCCATAGGAAAAGAAGAAGTTAAGATTTTCCTATTGCAGATGAAGTAATACTGTAGAAATTCTTTAGAAAATCCTAAAGACTCTACAAAAAAAGATCCTAGAAACATAGATTTGTATTTTAAAGTGGCAGGTTACAAAATAAATATGCAAAAATCCATGGCTTTTCTATATACAAATAATGAAAGAGAAATTAAAAAGATAATTTCTTTCACAATTCTACATCAAAAAACCAAGAACTTTGGAATAAGCTTAACTTAAGAAATGAAGGACCCACACAAAGAAAAGTAAAAAATGCTACTTCAAGAAATAAAAGAAGACACAAGGAAATGGAGACACATCCCCTGCTCATGGATTAGGAGGATTAACATCACCAAAAAGATAATACTCCTCAAAGCATAATATATATTCAAAGTGGTCCCTGTAAGTATATCCAGGACATTTTTCAAAGAAAAAGATAAAATACTTCAGAAACCCATATGGAACAATAAACCCCCACAAATAGGTAAAGCAATTCTTGGGAAGAAGATCACCTTCCTCAACTTCAAACAGTACTACAAAGCAGTAGTAATTAAAAAGGCATGGCATTGAAATAAAGACATACCCTCAGATTAGTGTAACAGTGAAATATCCTGACACAGACTGTCATATATATATATATATATGTATATATATATATATATATATGATCATTCATCATAGAAAAGAAGGAAAAAATAGGAAGTAGAGAAAATTAACCTTTCCAACAAGTTGTGCTGAGAAAACTAGGCTGCCACATATTAAAAAAAAATAAACCCAGACCTCTTCCTAATGCATGCATAAATTCCAGATGAAAAAAGATTAAAGACTTCAATATAAGACATGAGATCCATGGAGGAAAACGTAGGCAGAACTCTCCATGACATTGAAGCTAAAGGCATCTTCAAGATGGAACTTCACTGACCACACAAATGGAAGCAAAGATAAATAAATGGTACTACGTTAAACTAGGAAGCTTCTGCACCTCAAAGGAAATGATATCAAAGATATAAAGATAGTGCACAGAGTGGGAAAAATTATTTACACAAAACCTATCTGAAAAAGACAATATCAAAGATACATAGGTGCTGTTAGAACTTTACAAGAAAAATAAATATTCAACCCCATCAAAATATGGGAAGAAGAAACAAACAAAACTTCCTCAAAGAAGAAATACAAACGGCCAAAAGACGTGAAAAAATGCTCTGCCTCACTAATCATTAGGCAGATGCAAATCAAAACAACAGTGAGATATCATCTCACCCCAGAGACTGGCACATATCAAAAAGAACAAAAATAATCAGTGCTGGCATTGATTCAGGGAGAAAGGGACTCTCATTTATTGGTGGTGGAAATGCTGACTTGCCCAACTCTATTTTGAAAACAATATAAGCATTCCTCAAAAACCTAGAAATTATTTTCCATAGGACCCAGCAGAACTGGAACGATAGCACAGTGGGTAGGGTGTTTGCCTTGCATGTGGCCGACCTGGGTTCGATTCCTCTGACCTTCTCAGAGAGCCTGGCAAGCTACCAAGAGTATCCCGCCCACATGGCAGAGCCTGGAAAGCTACCTGTGGCATATTCAATATGCCAAAAATAGTAACAACAAGCCTCACAATGGCGACATTACTGATGCTCGCTTGAGCAAATTGATGAACAATGGGATGACAGTGCGACAGTGCTACTAGGACTCAACAATAACACCATGGAAATATATTTCAGGCGCCCAAAAACACAATGTTGAAAAACCGTCTGCACTGCTATGTTAATTGCAGCACTATTCACAATAGCCAGAAATTGGAAACAACCTGGGTGTCTGATAACAGATTATGAAAAAATAAAGTATGGTATATCTATACAATGCAAAACAAAGCAACTGCCAGGAAAAATGAAGCCATGAAATTTACTTATAAGTGACTGGGTATGGAGAGTATCATGCTGAGTGAAATAAGTCAGGTGGAGAGGAACAGACATAGACTCATTTGCAGGGATCTATCTATCTATCTATCTATCTATCTATCTATCTATCTATCTATCTATCTATCTATCATCTATCTATCTATCTATCACTCTAATACTCATATGTGTAATCACAAAATAAATAAGTAAGCAGTGTGGCAGTGGTGATCTCTCTCACCCTCCATGTACATTTGGTGGCCATGTACTGTTTCACCACTCTGGTCTACAGCCGCCATCAACAGACGTATGAGGAGGAACAGGGCCACCAAGCTGGTTGATAATCAGTTTCTGTTTATTCCATTCTCCCCATGTGCCTGTTCTAGTCTCACTAAGTCCCCCATTCCAGTCTCACACTACCCTCATTGCCGTCTCCTCTGTCCCCCCATGCTAGTCTCTCCACACTCCGTCCTGCAGCCTTGGTCTAGCCCCCAATCTCCAAGTCTTGGGAGTAGCCACTACACCCAGTTGAGGGAGCAGAATCAACACATGAAAGCCCTTCCTTCTGAGGGAGATCTGCTCAAGGTGAAATGCCATCTAGCGGTGATTCTCCTTTCCTTAGTCCAATAACCATTTAAATATTCATCTTAATTTTCTTTTTACTATTAGTCATTTTGTATTGACACAGTAAGAGATACATTAAGCTTGTAGGGTGGCTCTCCTGGGGATATCTCGCTATAGACTGCTATAGAGACTACAGTACTCAGGCCAGATTAGTCTTTCCTAACCCTAGCAGAGTCCTAATCCAGCTGTTACTCTTTAGCTCTTGACAGAATTTGTCCATGACCATGCTCTAAACTTATAGTTAAGTATTATGGCTCTTGATCTGACCCATTTCAATACCAGAGTAGCTCACCGTTTGCCCTGTCCTCGTCGGGACCCTGCTTTTGGGGTGCTAGGAATTAAAGGCAACTGAGGCTTAAATCAAGAAAACAGATGCCTGGGAGTGAATATTATTCTGAGTCAATTGACTCCCAAGTTACAAAAGCATAGCACGACCTGACATGTCTCCCTATGTCTATACAAAAAGGACATTGCTCGGAAGTAAACTATGCAGAAGGACATAAGGGAAAAAGAAAAGCAGTATTTCACTTACAAATACAAATCAACAGAGTCTGATTTGGGGATGAAGGTGATTGACCAGTTGGGGAAGCAGAACACAGAGAAGAGGTTAAAGATAAATACTGAGGAAATGGGAGTGCTTCGGGAGCATTGTGGTGGATATTACTCAGTAAATCTCAGCTCCCTATTGCCAGGGAGAAAGGACAAACCAATGTTATCCTACATCTATGGACAGTAGAAATGAGGGCCAGGATTACTGCTCCATGTTGGAAGCTTGCCAGAAGTGGGGGTTGGGGTGTTAGAAAAGAAAAGGGACAACTATAAGAATGATTATTGGAAATGATCACTCTGGACAAGAACTGATTGCAGAAAGAACGTAAAGTGATATACATGATAACCTTTCAGTGTCTGTACTGTGAACCATAATGCCTAAAAGGAAAGACAGAGAGCCAGCAAGAGAGAGACAGAGAGAGAGAGGCAGAGAGAGAGAGAGAGAGAGAAAGAGTGTCTGGCATAGAGGCAGGCTGGGAATGTGGGAATGGAGGGAGAGAAAATGGGATCATTGGTGGTGGAAAATGTACACTGGCAAAGGAAAGAATGTTGGAACACTGTATGCCTGAAACCCATGAGCAATTTAGTAACTGTGTATCTGACACTGATTCTTTAAGTAAAATAACTTTAAAAAAAAGGTCAGACCGAAGGCAAGCATATTACCTCCTATACTATCTTTCCTGCCCCTCCAACATTGTTTTGACAATTCTGGGTCTAAATTCCAACAAATTTTAGATTTAATTTTTCATTAAATACATCATCATTAAATTTCCATATGAATTTTAGAAATCTTGGCATGGCCTTTCCTGTAAAAAGGACAATTAGAATTTTATTTTATTTTATTTATTTATGTGTTGGAGGGGGGAGTTGGTCCACACTCAGCTGTGCTGAGGATGTAGTCCTGGCTCTGTGCTTGGGGATCACTCCTGCAGGTACTCTGAGGACTGTGATAGATACCAGGATTTGAACTCAGGTGAGGCCCCCTGCGTCCCGTGCCCGCCCGCGGCAGCGGGACAGCTCGGAGCACCCCCTCCCCGCCGGGCAGGTCCCAGTCATTCGCCCACCGCGCCTGATCCCGCCCTCCCGTGTCCGACAGGTATATTGGCTCTTCCCCTTGGAGACCCTGTGCCACCTGGAAAAGCGCCCCCTGCGTCCCGTGCCCGCCCGCGGCAGCGGGACAGCTCGGAGCACCCCCTCCCCGCCGGGCAGGTCCCAGTCATTCGCCCACCGCGCCTGATCCCGCCCTCCCGTGTCCGACAGGTATATTGGCTCTTCCCCTTGGAGACCCTGTGCCACCTGGAAAAGCGCCCCCCGCGTCCCGTGCCCGCCCGCGGCAGCGGGACAGTTCGGAGCACCCCCTCCCCGCCGGGCAGGTCCCAGTCATTCGCCCACCGCGCCTGATCCCGCCCTCCCGTGTCCGACAGGTATATTGGCTCTTCCCCTTGGAGACCCTGTGCCACCTGGAAAAGCGCCCCCCGCGTCCCGTGCCCGCCCGCGGCAGCGGGACAGTTCGGAGCACCCCCTCCCCGCCGGGCAGGTCCCAGTCATTCGCCCACCGCGCCTGATCCCGCCCTCCCGTGTCCGACAGGTATATTGGCTCTTCCCCTTGGAGACCCTGTGCCACCTGGAAAAGCGCCCCCCGAGTCCCGTGCCCGCCCGCGGCAGCGGGACAGTTCGGAGCACCCCCTCCCCGCCGGGCAGGTCCCAGTCATTCGCCCACCGCGCCTGATCCCGCCCTCCCGTGTCCGAACAGGTTAGGGGCGTGTCCTGTCATTTGGGGGCGTGGCCTTAAAAGTGGGCGTGGCCTGTTTCCAGAGCGGCGGCCGCTGACGCGGCCGCAGATATTTTTCTTACCATTCCACGCATTGTCCTTTGGCTACAATTGATTTCTCCGAAGAACTCCCTCATCATCTTAGTTACTATATATTGATACTCAACTAACCTAGCCTATCCTAACTTCACAAAAACTGTCAATGAACACATCAACTTGCACACAAAAGTCCTCTGTCAAAGGAGCATAGCCCAAAATCTTTAGTCGAGGTTCTTCCCAAGTTAACGAGAGCTCCAGATAATAAAGCCCATAACAACATGAAGAAACTGAGAAAATCCCCACCACTAGGAGAGAGCCAAGAAAATATCTCACTAACCTCAGCAGCGACCTCCCAGAAATACACCCTCCTCTCAGATAGAGAATTCAGAGAGGAAATTGTCAGGATGATTCATGAACTCAACACAACTATGGAACGAACATCCAATAAATTAAGGGAGGATATGGATGCCGCGTTGGAACGCTCCACCAAGATAATCCAGGAAGAAATGAGAGCAGAAATTTCAAAGCTACGAACAGAAGTCACACAACTAAAAGAATCAGTAGATGAAATGAAAAACTCCGTAGGAGCCCTCAATAGTAGAATGACTACAGCCGAAGACAGAATCAGTGAACTTGAAGATGAGCTGCACAAAGCATATAGACAACAGCAAATAATGGCAAAAGACCTCAAAATGGCTCTAGAGCGAGTTAGAGTCCTAGGGGATGACCTCAGGAGAAACAACATAAGAATCATGGGAGTGCCGGAACCACACGGAACCAATCCCAATGAAAAAAACACCATTAAAGACATCATTGCTAAAAAATTCCCAGAGCTAGAGAATGTGGACATCCAGATACAAGGAGTCCGAAGGGTGCCAGCTAAAAGGGACCCAAATTGAACTCAGGTGAGCCGCATGCAAGGCAAGTGTTCTTTTTGCTATACTTTTGCTCCAGTCCTAGATTGTTGGAATTTTAATATAGATTTCATCATATTTGTAGACGAGTTTGGGGATTTTTGCCATCTCAACAATGATAAATTATTTCAACTATCTTTTTCATACATTTACATCTTTTAAAATTTCCTTCAGGGATGGTTTTTAGCTTTCAGTATACAAATATTGTAATTCATCAATTTATTTTAGGCTATTTTAAATGGAATTTTCTACTATTTCATACTGTTTTAAATGGAATTTTCTTAAGTTTACTTTCATATTGTTTGTTACGAATGTATAGAAACACAACTGATTTTTGCATTAATTTTTGCTGAATTTATTACCTAAATAGATTCTTTGCCAATTCCTCAAAAATAAATAAATAAATAAATAAATAAATAAATAAATAAATAAAGGTATTCCTATTAAGTCAGTAGTATCTAGAACTGACAGTTTAATGTGACAATTTTTCAAATTGCATGTTTTGTCATGTCTGATCCTCAGGCACACCGACTAAAATATCTATGCCCTTGTCCTATAGGTTACCATGAAAATGTTTGCTTTCTTGAATGAGGTCATGACGTTTGCATATAAGTGGATCAGCATGGAAAGTATTATGCTAAGTGAAATGAGTCAGAAAGAGAGAGACAGACATAGAAAGATTGCACTCATCTGTGGACTATAGAATAATAGACTATAAGACTAACACCCAAGAATAGTAGAAATAAGTACCAGGAGGTTGTCTCCATGGCTTGGAGGCTGGTCTCTCATTCTGGGCAACTCAGAGAAGGGAACACCAAGTAATATGTGATTGGAGGTCATGTGGGGGAAAGATGATGCGGGCCCAATATAGACTACAGACTGAACACAATGGCCACTCAACACCTTTATTGCAAACCATAACACCTAATCAGAAAGAGAGAACAAAAGGGAATACCCTGCCATAGTGGCAGTGTGGGGTGGGGGGAGATGGGACTGGGGAGGGGGGGGAGGGATGTTGGGTTTACTGGTGGTGGAGAATGGGCACTGGTGAAGGGATGGGTTATCAAACTTTGTAAGGGAGAAACATGAGTACAAAAATGTATAAATCTGTAACTGTACCCTCACGTTGACTCACTAATTAAAAATAAACTATTAAATTAAAAAAAATAAAATAAAAAAAAAAAAAAAAGAAAATGTTTGCTTTCTTGTTTAGACTCTATTTTTCTATGAGAAGACATACTCAACTTCTGACACTCCCGTCTTCTTTCTGTCTTTTGCTTAGATGGAAAGACAACCCCGCCCTGCCTGCAGGGCTGGTGTATGAGGGGGTTTCTGAAGAGCCTCTGGCGTTCTCTGGAGGCAGTGCCGCGCAGAGCACAGTGCTGCACGCGTTTGATGAACTCCTCGGCGTTCATCACAGCGAAGAAAGTGGTAAGTCAACCATTTAAACGTTTTCCTTTTTTTTCCCCTTGGCATTGTTAAAAAACAAAGGTACATTTTAGCAACATTAAGGAAGTGTAAATGAAAATGTGTCGAGGTTTTTACTTCTTTGGATAGAAATCAGACTATGGGAGCTCCATATGTTGTTGCACCCAGTACGGCAATATAAGATCTCAGCAGGACACTGAGCTTCATTTCTCAATCGTAAAACACTGCTGTACTTCCAGCTGTTTTTTATAATTTGGTTTAAGTTGTTAGGCAGTGTGACATTTCACTTTCAGTGAAACAAGGGAAATAGGCCCTTCAGAGTCCATTGTATTATGTCAGTAAGTCTGCATATGACCATTCATAGATCTGAGCACTTCCACTAGTGCTCTTCTCCTTTAAGAAGTCTGCTACCACTGAAACTTTGTATTGTGTCTGTCAGGTTGACATGCAGAGGTTGGTCAGGGAGAAGTTGATGTTGGTGGTGGAATTGCTGTTGAAATATGATATGCCCCAAACTCAACTGTCAATAACTGCACATCAATTTTTTAATTAAAAATATATGTAATGTAGTCAGGTCTATTTAAGTTGAGTTTGTAATTTTTAAATATATGATTTTAAAGGTTTAAATTCCTCATTTTCTTGCCTATGAATACGGTATAGCCTATTTGGAGTTGGGTAGTTGGCTCAGCAGGCTGGAGTGTGAGCTTGGTATGCTGAGGCCCCACATCTACCCTCGCACCACCAGGGTTATGCTGTAGCCTCAGAACCACTGTGCCTGAGAAGCAGTGGGCCAAGTAACTCTGGGGTTGACTCTAGAGTCCTCCGTGAATCACTTGAGAGCACACCCGACCCCCAACAAAGAAAACCTCTTTGGAGTTTAGTTGAATTGTTTGATGAGGAAAAAACTGATGAGCTTGGAGTCATGGGTTCAATTCTTATCAACAAATGTTAGTTCCCTAAAACTAGGATAATTTTTAATAGATTTTTTTTTATTTTCTGATGTTAGTAGTTGACTTATCTGTATGAGATTAGACAGGTGGATTTCTATAAATTATTTACTTCCTATACATATCTACCAATTTGATTTTACAGACAATTTCCCTTCAGGGGACTATTACTAAAAATACTCTATCATGTTCTATCTTTTTTTTATAATATTTACAATTTTTTCCTTAATGCTCTGTTATACACATTAGGTTTTAGAAGACATAATTTGTGAGCTACTACATAGTACAGGGGTGAGGGTGCATGCTTTGAGTGCATTTAACCCTGTTCTATAACCCACACCACATAGATTCCTGGGCATGGCCAAGTGTAGCTCTGGAAATTCAGCATCACCAGGTGTGTCCCTAGTGATTTGAGGCACCAAAGGATCCAAGCAGCAAAATGTCCTTAGGCCATAGAACCACTAACCTAGGTGAATGAGTGCCACTAAGAATGATTCCATTGATCCCATGTACCAGATGGGAGCAATCCCTCCCCATCTCCACAAAAACAAAATAACACAATTCATCACTGTTAATCAGTTTCTGTGTTAATGGAAAAATTTGTGGATATATCTTAGAGTGGATAGAAAGATGCTTTGCCATATTTGTGTGTGCTATTTATACATATACTAGTTTTATATGAATTATTTAAGATGTGCTTGATTATTTTCCCTTCTTCATCTATCAGCCAACAGAATATGTACTTGAACATTTGACATTTATAATAAAAAAAAACCCAGAGAGTAGATTATAAAATTTAGGATGAAAAATATTGGGGGGACATTGATGTAAGGGGAAAAAAAGGCACCTTACCTTATATTTCCATGTACAGCTATGATATTGCTCTGAATTTTTTTTTCCCAGCGGAGTTTCTCCACAGAATGAGGAACTACATGCCTCCTTCTCATAGGGCCTTCATAGAAGAAATCAAATTGGCTCCATCACTAAGGGACCATATCCTGTTCTCTGGAAATTATGAACTTCTGATAGCCTACAACAATTGTGTGGAAGCCCTGGCAGAGCTGCGTAGTTATCACATCACCGTGGTATCCAAATACATCATCACAGCTTCAGCCAGAGCAAAAAGCAGAAAATCAAGTCATTCCCCAGGGTCTCAGGCCGTAGAAGAAGAAAGGGGCACTGGTGGGACTGCAGTTCTGAGTTTCCTGAAGAGTGTCAGGGATAAGACCTTAGAGGCAACCCTCCACCGAAGTGGTTAAGAAAACACTGTCTCCCATGCTGAGAAAATCCCACAAATACAGTTTTCTCTCTTCTGTCTGGAATAATGCAAAAAGAATCTTTCTATCCCATCCAACACCATCTTCTACTTTCTTCGAAGCTATTAGTCTCAACAGAGAATAGAAAGATTCATGATGAGGAAATTTCCTTGGCTTACCCAATTTGTTAGTAGAAATTTGCGAAGCAATAGAAAAAAAAATCATCTAATTGTTTTAAATGAACTATTTATTGTTGTATAGATTACCTCGTTGATATCTTAAAAATAAATATATCTACACTTTATTCATTCACTTAACAGTTTATTAAATTCCCACTGAGAATTAGCATACAGGTTAACAGAGATTTATGAGGAACCAGACCAGCCACCTTCCCCAAGTATGTGTTACATTGTTGGCAGGAGGTTGAAATATTCAACAGAGATGGAAAAGAAAGATGAGGCTGACAATATGGTACTTTCACAGTATGAAAAGAGTTAATGTATAGTTAATGTGTTGGGAATATAGTGAATTTTTCCACGGAATTGATAGATTTTAAAATTCTATTCTAGTTTATTTTTAGAAAAATAATTCTTTCTCCTTGTACTATTATCAAAATGCTAAATCATATGTTCAATGGTCAAATAAATGTTACCTTTTATGGAACTAGTTCCCATCTCAATGTCTTATCCTGATAAATAGCATATAAATAATAAAAATATATATGTATGTAGTACATATGTTTATTCCTGTGTCAACCTAAAAGGGAATAATTGGTAATTGAAGTCTAATTTATGACCAATTAAGAATGTTCCATACCTATTCATAATAAAAATATATATGTATGCAATACATATATTTATTCCTGTGTCAACCTAAAGGGGAATATCTGGTAATTGAAGTCTAAGTTATGACCAATTAAGAATGTTCCATCCCTATTCATAATATCCCATCTGCTCTAAAAGGTTTTTCAAACTGCTCTCAAGATTATATTGTGTCACCTTAAAAACATGACTCTTCCTCCATCAGCACCGACCCTGCTCCCTCCATCAGGTGTGTGGACTGCTATTCTAGCCCCCCACCATCTACCCATCTGGCATACCTCTTAAACCCCTAACCACAAAACCACGCAGACACACTAGCATCCGCATTAAGAACTTATTTTCTCTGCACCCCACATTTGAGGTACTAGTTAACCCAGGGCTCACACATACTTATCTATAAGCCATGGCAATGCACAAAGATAGCCCAATTGCAGGGACCAAAGCATGCAACAACAGGAGAAAAAACTTCAAGACACGAAAGTCACTATGGTAAAACAACACAGAAACTCACCAAGGTTAATGATTGAAGTTGCTAGCCCAGATGAATCAAACATGAATCAATAAACTCTATAACCTCTCAGATAAGGAATTTAAAATGGAACTTTTAAGGATGTATAAGAAGTAATGGAATGCACTGTTGATAAAAATACAAGAGGATATGAAAGTGGAGGTGAGGAAAATGCAAACAAAGCAGTCCCTATAAAGATACCAATGACATTTTTCAAAGAAATAGACAAAACACTCCTGAGATTCATATGGAGTTGTAAACCCCCACGAATAATCAAGCAAATCTTGGGAAAAAGAAGATAGGACCTGTAAAAAATCTCCCAGCCCAGCGGCTCTCCCCATTGGTGCCTGGGTTCGGGGGGCCGCTCACCCAGCCAGGACGGCCCAGGCCATGGGACAGACAGAAAAGAAAACAAGGGCCAAGCCAGTTGATTGATCAATTGTCGTTTAGTCCATTCTTTCTGTGCGCCTGTTCCAGTCTCTCTGAGCCCCCCAATCTAGTCTCACACTGCTCCTCATTCTCGTCTCGTCCTATCTCTACCACTCATCTTTCCACGCTCCATCTCACACCTGGGCTCTCTCTTTCCTCTCTGGATTTGGACTCCAACTCTGACCTCTGGATTCTGACTCTGACAGCTTCTCTCTCTCTCTCCCCCAGCACTCTTCCTTCCTAGCTCCTCATTCCTCCATCCCAGCTCTCTGGATTTTCCTTCTCCCTCCTAGTCTCTCCACCTCTACTTGTCTCTCCACCTTGCCTTCTGGGCCCATGCTGGTAGCAAAATTAACATAAGAAAGCTCTTACTGACTGCCCATCAGGCTCAAGGGCGTAAACACCACCTGTGGGTATTTCTCTCCTTCTAGCATTTTAATAGTTATTTATGTATGGACACAGTAAGAGATACATTGAGGATTATAGGTCAGCTCTCCTGGGAACATCTTGCCACAGACTCAGACTACAGAGCTCAGGCCAGATTAATCATTCCTAATCCTAGCAGGGTCAGAATCTAGTTATTACTTTTTGCATCATGACAGCATTTGTCCATGACCAAGCTCTTAACTTATACTTAAGCATTAAGCACTTTGGCCAGGCCCATCTCAGTGCCAGGGTAGCACATAGCTCACTGCTTCCCCTTGAATCCATTCAGTCCCTTTATCAGGATCCTGCCTTTGGGGATGCTAGGAAGTAAGGGCAGCTGAGGCTTAGGTTGAGAGAACGGATGCCCAGGAGGAAAATATCATGTAGAGTCGAATGACTCCCAGGTTGCAAAAGCATAGCATTTACTACTGTCTTCTTGTGTTCATACAAAAGGACATGGCTCTGAATAAACTATGCAAAGGACTCAAGGACAAGAGAAAAACAATATTTACAAGTCAACAGAGCACAGAGAAAGAAGTTACAAATAAACACAGAGGAAAGGAAGCACTGTGATGGGAACAACCCAATAAACCTAAGCTACCATGGCAATGTTATCCTACAGGGTGGTATCACCTTCCCCAATCTTAAACTGTACTACAAAGAAGTAGTAATTAAAACAGCATGGTATTAGAATAGAAAGAGTGGCAGACCAATGGAAAAGAGTTGAATATTCTGACATGGCCTCCCAAGTATATGATCACTTGATCTTTGATAAAGGAGCAAGAAATGTGAAGTGGAGCAAAGAAAGCCTCTTTAACAAGTGGTGCTGAGAAAATTGGACAGCTATATGCAAAAGAATGAGCTAAAGGCATCTTGAAGGGTGAAACACCACTGACCAAACAAGTGGAAACAAATATAAACAAATGAGACTACATTAAACTAAGAAGTTTCTGTAACTCAAAAGAGATAGTGACTAAAATACAGAAAGAGCCCACAGAATGGGGAAAAATTATTTACCCAATATTCATCAGATAGGAGCTTAATATTCAGGATATGCAAGACACTGGTAGAACATTACAAGAAAATAATCTCTAACCCCATCAAAAAAATGGTCAGAAGAAATGAACAGAAACTTCCTCAAAAAAAGAAATTCAAATGGCCAAAAAGCACATGAAAAAATTCTTTACCTTGCTAATCATCAGGGAAATTTAAATCAAAACAACAATGAGGTATCATCTTACACTACAGACACTGGCACACATCAATAAGAATAAGAATAACCAGTGCTGGTGTGGATATGTGGAGAAAAGGGACTCTCATTCATTGATAGTGGGAATGCCGACTGGTACAGCCTTTTTGGAAAACAATATGGGTATTTTCTCCAAAAACTAGAATTTGAGTTTCCATATGACTCAGCAATACCACTCCTGGGAATATATCCCGGAGATGCAAAAAAACTCAGTAGAAATGATATCATCTCTTGTATGTTTATTGCAGCACTGTTTACAGTAGCCAGAATCTGGAAAAAAACTCTAGTACCCTGTTGTGTGAAGTGATATCAGTTGGTTGGAGGCACAGAGACTAGACACGCCAGAGGAATGTAGAGAGCTCGGAGAGCCAAGGCATCAATCTGACTTGAGGCCAAGAGCAACGGCCAGTGGACTCCTTTATTTTTTTTTTTAATTTATTCTTTTATTGAATCACCATGTGGAAAGTTACAAAGCTTTCAGGTTTAAGTCTCAGTTATACAATGCTCGAACACCCATCCCTTCACCAGTGCACATATTCTACCACCAAGAATCACAGTATACCTCCCCCTCCCCCCCCCCACCTCCGCAGGCCCCCACCCCGCATGTGTAACTGGTAAATTTCACTTTACTTTCACTTTACTTTGATTACATTCAATATTTCAACAAAAAACTCACTATTATTGATTTGGAATTTCTCCCCCCTAAAGTCAACCTGCTGAAAAGAAAGCATTTGATAATTTGTTTTCCGTTGCTGAGAATGAAGAGATATGAGGTTGAGAGGAGTGGCCTCCTTTTATTCTATTTTTTATCAGTTTCATCCTAATGACTCCATCAGAGAAAGAATCACTAACTAGAGTACAGTTATGGGATGAGCATTCATCAAAAGAACATTAGGGTATACATTGTCTTGTCAAAGCTATGTTGTCATGATTAAAACATCAGAGGAAGATAGGAAGCTGGACACATAGGCTCTACAGATCACATCCTCCATATTCTTGTGGTCAGTTACACATAGGGAAGGGGTAGTATGCAGTGCTAGAAACTGAACTTGGGGTTTTCCATGCACTCTACCCTTTTTTGGGTTGGGGATCACACCCGGCAATGCACAGGGGCTACTCCTGGCTTTGAACTCAGGAATTACCACTGGTGGTGCTCAGGGGACCATATGGGATGCTGGGAATCAAACCCATGTTGGCCGCATGCAAGGCAAACGCCCTACCGGCTGTGCTATTACTCAAGCCCCCAGCACTCTACCCCTTTCAGGAATCTCACTAGCTCAATTTTCTTTTCTACCTTGGGATCAATAAACAGACATTACCTTAACTAGATGTATATCACTGTCCAAGAGAGTGGATTAGGTGAGGGAACAGAATAGAAATGCACTGGATAATGATTCAAAACTTTGTTCCTTCTTAATATTAATCTCAGATAAAATGAAAGTAACTGGAAATAAGGCTTTGTTTCAAGTTTGACTGCATTTTTTTGCAGAGAAAATAATTTTTATTGAAATAAGTTTAGGGATTTAAGGGGAAATACAAAGAAAGATATAAATGTTGGAGAACCCAGAAAGCCTGACTCCTCCGTTTCTTTTTTTTAAACAATGTCACCTTAGACAAATTTCAGAAAATCACTCATCTTTTCTTATTGCACATAAAAATCAAAACAATTATATTAGCCTCAGGGCAGATATAAATAATATAGCAAATAGTGCTTTACATGATACAATGAATAAAATCATAAGACTTAATTGGTTGTGATGTGGGACTCATAGCATGGAATAGATAGCTCAAGAGAAAACACTGCATCTAAGCTTATTGGATTTATAGTATGAATTGCAATAAAATAACAATTTATTATTTTTCACTTGGGAATTCTATAAAGTAGAAAGTGACAAAACTGGGTTTAAAGAAGAAAAATAATCATTGGATTTATATACTAACTTAGACAAATTTATGGTGACAAATTATTTAATCATTCAGAATGCAGTTTACTTATAACAGAAGGAAATTTGCAGTTATTGTATTAAGTTAATATATGGGCCTGTGCAACTAAATGGTAATCACTCTTATTCTTATGATTATGGCTTTGAAGTTGAGGAGGCAATATCTGGGATTTCCAAAGGAAACTGACTACTTGTAATATGTATCTGATAAGAAAAGAGATACCATGACTTCAGAACAAAAAACAATGTGAGAAAGAACCTGAAATTTTCTTGAAATACTGTAGCAACGTGTGAGGAGTAAGAACAAGCATCATTGGAAACTAAAGAAGGATCATTAGTCATGAGACTGTTCACTAGCAAAAAGTATTTTCATCAGAAGCCTGAAATTGCAGAGGTCACTGAGGCCCTGAGTTTAATCCCTGGCAGTGCCCTACATACTCAAGTGGGGTCATGGGGGTGTACACAATTTAACTAGGATTATTATTATTTGTACACAAAATAACTAGGATTATTTCTAGTGCTCTGGCATGTTAGAATCAAGTGTGAAAGCACTAACCAGTCAATACAATAACAGGATGGAAGAGGAATGAAAAAAAGAAAAGAAAAGAATGATACTAGGCACTAGGTTTACAATCTAAATCTGTGCCATAGCAAGTAGTGGATAGAAAAAAGCCAACCTAAAGGAGAATACAGATAACATATAAAGGATCAGTTTCATGCCAGCACTCACGAAGTCAAAAACAGAGTGCCATCTGAACAGAGGGATGAACAGTGGGCTGCCACACTGACGTGAGCAGGAAGCAGGCACTCTGGTATTGAGCCACCACAATAGAACTGCAGATTTGGATGCAAAGCAGTAAGCTTCACTCCGCGCTGATGCAGCCTCTACACACACAAACACCAGCTAGAGCGGTGCTGAGCAATTAGGCTTTACACAGAATTAATTTTTGTATTGAACCAAAGGAATCGTAGAGATTTCAGGACTTCTTAAACCTAACAAAGGTTGGTGCAGTCACAGTGGACTCCTGCTGGGAGATGCCATTTCATAAATGACCACCACCCAGCAAGGTCCCACTCTCAACACCACACAGCAGAAGATATCACAGTCAGAATGTTAGTGTGTTGGTATGCCAGGCTAAGACAAAGGAAGCCTAGAAGAGATGATTCAAAATGATCAAAGGGGATGAATAAAGGGGCAGCAAAGTTTATAAAGCAGGTGCTATCAAAGCTAGGATGAAATGTTGATGGAAAACTAAAGTAGCGAGAGACCTTTAACACCCTATTATGATCTTTGAACAGATCAACACATTAATAAATGGGAAAAAAGACCTCTTAAAGAGGAACTTAGGGGTGGCTGCACATGTGTGCGGCGGCTGCTCCGCTGCTGATCGACCATGATCCGGAGGCCAGCTAGACCACTTTTGGTACCAGCAGCTTCTTGCAGAAATATCTCTAGATTGTGAACTAAGCCATAGCCCCATGCTGCCCCAGAAAGGGAAATGATACAATTTCTAACATAAATTTCCCTGGACTTAGTTACTAAAATACTAAAATACAGAAATCCCAAACCATGTGGCCACAATAGTGGCCACGCGACTTCATATCTCTTCATTCTCAGCAATGAAAAACTAATTATCAAATGCTCCCTTGTCAGCAGGGCTGTTTTTTGGGGGTGAAACTCCAAAAATAGTGAGTTTTGTGTTGAAATATGGAATGTAATCAAGGTAAAGAGAAAGTGAAATGAAATTTATCAGCTACACAGGAGGGGGTTGGGAGGGTGGGGAGATGAGGGGGTGAAAGGTATACTGGGGTTTTTGGTGGTGGAATATGTGCACTGGTGAAGGGATGGGTGTTATAGCATTGTGTAACTGAGACATAAGCCTGAAATTTTTGTAACTTTCCACATGGTGATTCAATAAAAAAAATTTAAAAAAAGAGGAACTTATATAATTCGAACAATAGACAGGCACAGGACTTCCTACCTCAGGGAACTGAATACATGTTCTTTGGTGCATGTGGACCATTCTCCTGGATAGTCCACATACTGCAGCCCAATATTTAGCATCCATAAAGACACAAAACTAGAAATAACTTCAAGTATCTTCTCAGGACACAATTCCTTGAAAGTAGAAATGAACAATTAAAAGAAAATGAAAAGTGTGAGAATCTTCACTATTTGAAAATTGAGCAACATGCTATTCATTAATAATTGGACAAAACAACAAAAACAAAACATTTTGTCACTAATCAAGAGAATCTAGAAGAAATTGATGCATCATTTTAAAGATCATAAAATCTTCCAAGATAGGGTCAAGAAGGAGTACAAAACAAAACAGACCAAACTCATGTAAACTGAAACATTCAAACCCTCTCATACAAAAACCCAGGTCTAGCTGAATTCACTAGCAAGTCCTATCAAATTTTCAAAGAAGACTCAATAAATTCAAGCTTCCCCAAAATATCAAAGAAAGCAGAATCCTTCCAAACAGCTTCTGGGGGCTGGAGTAATTCCTGAGTGCAGAGCCAGGAATAACCCCTGTGCATCGCTGAGTGTGACCCAAAAAGCACAAAAAATAAAAATAAAAAGGCTCTACCCAAACAGCTTCTATCAGTCCAACATTACCATAACAATGGAATACCATAAGCCTGAGAAAAAAATGAAGCCACACTTTTCTGCAAACTGGATGGCACTGGAGCATATCATGTTCTGCTAAGTCAGAGGAATAAGGACCAATGTCTAATTATTTAGTTCATTTACAGTATATATGTATAGAAAACAAAAAAATATATTTTATTTAATGAGGCAATCCCTCGGTTTTGGACTACAAAACTTAGATTGATACGTCTGGGAGGGCAGACTTTTTGTGGAAGGCAAAGAAGGGACCAGCTAGGTGTTATAGTGGCAGAGGTGGTGGGTTTGGAGCACTTTGGTGATAGTAAGGTGCAGAAACTCTATACATCAAATTGAAACATTTTTTCCTAAATTATAATTTAAGAAAGAAAATGAATTAAATTTGAGGGCCTAGATAGATAGTTCCCAAAGACTGGTGGCTTGCTTTGCATATGGAGGCTTTGGGTTATACTCCCTGACACTGTATTTCACAGACTAGCTCCAGAGACAACTCCTGAGCAACAAGCCAATCTGAAAGTAGCCCCAGTCAACAGGAGGTGTGGTACAAAATCCTGGAAACATGTATAAATGAGTAAGTTCATTTTATCCACAAAAAGCCTCACAAAAACATCAACACTTGATCAAACATTTTAGCACCATGATTCAGAGTGACAAAAAATTTGCCATCATAAACCTCCTCAAGAAGAACTTGGATTAGGACAATTTATGGGTTTCTGGCACAAATTATTTATGAACTCTGAAAAAAGTTATTTTTTTATAACTGCATGAAAAGAGACCAAAAATGGCACATGGGGCTAACCACAGTCAGTAGAGTAGATTTTAAAAGCACTACAGAAAACTAAAAACATTTCCTGAAAAGACTAACTTCTAGTTCACAACTGATGATTCTCTGTGCTGTCCATTCCTACATTATCTACGTTGACTATGATCAGTCATTATCTCTATTAGGATAAATAGCTCCTTTCTAGTAAACAAGGGAATATAGGACACATCTTTACTGCTGAAGAGGGAACAAGGTCTGGAAGTCCTAAATCTAATAAGGCTAATAATCTTATAATCTTATCTTATAGATAAGATTTATCTTCACCTTGGTTCCACATACTTCCCATCAGAGCTGGTGACAAGAGAGCTCTCATTATTTTTTAAATCCTGTTTCTTTTTCTTTTTCAAACTTGAGTTGATAATACTTCAGAAGACTTTGGGTGTAGTCAAATAATTTTCAAAGACAACAAGAAAATAAGAACATGCTAGTGATAGCTAACATGTACTGCTCACTTGAGTTTTTAGGCCCCGTACTATCTTGATTCCTACCAATGGGTATTATCCAGGAGCCAACCCTGACTGACTACAGAGCCAGGAGAAAGCCTTGAACACAGTTGGTGTGACCCAAAGACAAACAAAAAAGGACAATGAGGTTCATATACTGATTCCCCCTTCTCTAAGTATTGGCCTGTAATTTATTTATTTTTTATCTTTAAACCAGGAATAAAATTCAAATAAAACTAAAGAATGAGAACAAAGAAATGTTCCAAAACCGAGTTCCTCTCTAATTTATGGTTCGTGATTACTTGGCTGCATTAAAAATAACAATGAATTTCACATATAAAATTTTGTACTCTTGGCTCCTGGATAGTCGTGATCCTGGAGGCACATGAACCAATTTCCTAATGCTGAGGCTTCTTGCAGAAATGCCTCTAGACTGTGACCTAAGCTATGACTCTGTGCCACCCCGTCAGGGGAAAGATTTCTGTCCTTCGGCTTTTCCTTTTGGCAGCGGTGGCATAGCGACCGCCATCTTATAGAGCCAGTGGACAGAGGTACGAGCTTGCAGTGACGGGGCACACAGGAAATCTCTGGATGGGGGGTGGTACTGGCGTTGCTCCCCACCCAGCTGCCTCCGAGTGGCCGCTAATGAACAGCTCCTCTGCTACTGAATGGCCATGATCCCAAAGGCACACAAACCAATTTCCTAACCCAGCGGCTTCTGGCAAAAATTTCTCTTGACTTAATTACTAAACTACCAGAAATCCAAAACCACACGTCCGCAACAGTGGCCGCGTGACCTCATATGCTCTTCAATACTAGCAATAGAAAACAAATTATCAAATGATGCCTTTTCAGCATGTCTATTTGGGGAAAACTCCAAATAATGATAGTGAGTTTTCTGTTGAAACATTGAATGTAATCAAAGTAAAGTGAAAATCATCAGTCACACAGGCAGGGTGGGGGTGGGAGGGGAGATATACTGGGGTTCTTGATGGTAGAACATTGCACTGGTGAAGGGATGGTGTTTGATCATTGTATGACTGAGACTTAAACCTGAATGCTTTGTAACTATTCTCACGGTGATTCAATAATAAAAAAATAAATGTAAAGAAAAAATTGTAGTCTTTTTATGCATAGATGTTTTGTTTTTGCTAATTGTGGAAATTACTCTCTTCTGGCTCTAGTCACTTAATATTTAATAAAGAAGTTAAGGACCAGAGGTAACTTAGTAAAACATCTCTATTTATTCAGTCCTTTAAATTACTGGTATTCATTGCACTGCACGTCCTATATTTTCTTTCCACAGAAGATCCCTGAATAGAGCCCTTTGGAAGGGGCTCCACCTGTGAGTCAACTTTGATAGCCCATTGTCAGCTGCAGGAAGTCACCAGAAATTCATTACCCTGATTTCTAACAGCTTTGGAACCTCCTTTTAAGAGGGGCTGGAGATAACTAGGGAGGGAGAGGAGAAAATAGGCAGGGTAAAATTAGGAGATTCACCTGAGACTATGTCATGAGGAAAGAATGTCATGAGACTGGGTGTTGAAAAACAAACGACCAGGCCATAGCCACCTTGACATTTTCTCTGCCTCTATCTTGACATCAAGTTTAGATAGACTGAGATGGCACAAAGGACACTTTTAGGCTTATTGGATGAATTAAAAAATACTTGCTCAGTTCCATAGTTGTGTAATCTCCCAGGAGGGCAGGGAAGGCCCCGACAGCTCTCCCCTTGGCCCCCCAGGTTCCGTGGGTCTCGAGTCACTCGCCCAGCTGGGACAGTCAGTGCCATGAGGCAGACAGAGGAGCCGGTTGATTGATTAGTTGCCATTTATTCCATTCTCCCCACGGGCCTGTTCCAGTCTCTCTGAGTCCCCCATTCTAGCTTCACAGTCCCTCATTCCCGTCTCCTCCTGTCTCTCCTGCTCATCTCTCCATGCTCCATCTTGTTCCCTGCTCTCTCTCCCAACTCTTCCAACTCTCTAGTCTCTCCACGCCTCGTCTCTCTATCCTAGCACTCTGGGCCAATGCTACACCCAGTCCAGTAGCAAAATCAACATAAGAAAGCCCTTCCTGACTGCCCATCAGGCTTAAGGGTGGAAACACCACCTAAGATGTTCCTTGGTCCATAACTTAATTAACATCTTAATATTAGTTATTTTTGTATGGATGCAATAAGAGATACATTGAGGCTTATAGGGCAGCTCTCCTAGGAACATCTTCCCACAGACTCGGAATACAGTGCTCAGGCCAGATTAATCATTCCTAACCCTAGCAGAGTCCGAATCTAGTTATTATTTTTTGGATCATGACAGAATTAATCCATGACTAAGCTCTTAATTTATAGTTAAGCATTATGGCACTTTAGCCAGGCCCATTTCTGTTGGATATCAACCCTAAGTGCTTTAGGTTTTATCAGTGAATTGCCCCTTTCCTCCTCCCAGAGAAGCTTACCATGCCCTTGCTAACATCCTTAATTTAGCCAAAGTCTATCTTCAACCTCCCCTTTGTGTTGCATATTAACCCTAAGTGTTTTAGGGTTATTCAGTGAATTGTCTCCTTTCCTCCTCCTAGAGGAATTTATATTACCCTTGCTAGCATCCCTAATTTAAAGTTTATTTGTAATCTTTCCCTCGCATTGTCACAGTCCCCCATGCTAATCTCGATTGTTGTAAAACAAAACTTTCTGGTAATTCTGAACTCATATTGATACTGTTTTGTATTTGAAGTGCTGTATATTTGTACTTGCTTTTCTCTTTCCCCTATAGCCTTTTTATACGTTACCATAGAGCAATGTTCTTTGATTAAACACAGAAAGACCATTACTGCTGTGCTCCTAATATTTGGGAGTTGATTGACTCTGAAATATATCTGCTCCTGGGCATAATTACTTGATCATAACTTCTTGACTCAGGCTTCAGTTTCTGTAGTTCCTGACACCCCAAAAGGGGATGTCCCACCATGGGACTGGGATGGACCCGGGGTGAGTGGCAAAACTACCCAGCAGCTAAACTACCCAGGGACATTCTAGAAAGCATAAATGCATAGTTTTCATGCTCTACTGTTGTAACTTTAGAGACAGGACCCCCCTGGGGAAGGACTAGCTGAACTGGCCTGAGGACTTAGTCTGGGATTTACGGTAAAAGCCCTGCTTGCACTCAGAGCTCAGACAACCAAGTGTTTAAAGCCTTGTTTGCTCTCAGCCCAGAGAACTAAGTGTTGGAATCTTTGTCTCTTGCTGTGTTTATCCAAACAACTGCTAATATCGATAACAATACAATTAGAAGGAAACATAAAAGCAATGCAGTTGTCCCTAAGAGACAGAGTGTCTCCTTGAGTTGATCTCCCTAAAAGAATTTCCTCTGCCAAAAGTTTATCTATGTAAATGACTATCATACCTGTGCTTACCTCAACCCCCCTTTAGATGTTCTATAAGTATGCTAGCAACTTGGCATTAAACGGCCCATTTTCACCATCAGACTGTGGTCTTGGCTCTTTGCTGGGGAAGATTGCAGATAGCTCTCACTGAACTCAGGCGTCCTTGCATCTTGTGACACCGGTTTCTTTTTTGTTTAAACACATTTCAGTGCCAGGGTAGCATATAGCTCACCGCTTGCCCTGGATCCATCCAGTCCCTCATTGGGACCCTGCTTCTGGTGTGCTAGGAAGTAGGGCAACTGAAGCTTAAGTCGAGAGAACAGATGCCCAGAAGGTAAATATCATTGGGAGTCAAATTAACTCCCACATTACAAAAGTATAGCATTTACTGTCTTCTTGTGTCCATACAAAGAGGACATTGCTCTGAATTAACTATGCAAAGGACTTAAGGAGAAGAGGAAAACAATATTTACGAGTCAACAGAGCACAAATAAAGAAGTTAGAAATAAACACAGAGGAGTGGGAATATTATGATGGGAGCAACCCAATAAACCTAAGCTCCTTGCAGCAAGGCAGAAAGGACAAACCAATGTTATCCTACACATAGTTAGAAAAAAAAATATATATATATATATATAAGAATGCCCCTCCTCACAGAATTTTTCACTCTTACAAACCTGCCTTGCTTGCCTTCCTTCCTGTTGGATAACATTGGGTTGTCCTTGCTCTTCTCACAGGCAGCTTAGGTTTATTGAGTTACTCCCACAATAGTGCCCTGAGACATACCGGATTCCATCAGGCACTAATAATCCTATATTGATTTTCTATTTCCTTTATGTCATTTGCATGGGTTATTTAGCAATGTCATTTTTGTACAGACACAGGAAGACAGTTCAAGCTATGCTTTTGTAACATGGGAGTTAATTGACTCTAAATAATATTTACTCCTGGGCACTCATCATATTTACCTGACTTATGCCTCAGTTGCCCTTATTTCCTAACACCTCCAAAAGGAGGGTCCCGATGAAGGGACTGGATGAACCCAGGGCAAGCTGTAAACTACCCTGGCATCAATAAGCTAAGCACCATAAGTATAATAAGTTAAGAGCATGGTCATGGAACAAACTCTGTCATGACCCAAAAAGAAGCAACTGAATGAGGACCCTGCTGGGGTTAGGAAAGAGTAACTTGGCCTGAGAACTGTAGTCTGGGATATATAGTGAGATGTACCCAGGAAGATCCAAACTTTAAGCTTAATATATCTCTTACTGTGTTCATAAAAAATGACCAGAAATATTATAAGTAAATTCACTGTGATTGTTTAAATGAATTACTAGCTGAGGAAAGGAGAAAGCAATCCACCCTGGATGGAATCCCGCCCTTGAGCTAATATCCTAGTAATCTGGAGTGCTGAACCCTTGGATGAGATTTTGTCCTTGAGTTAATCTCCTAGAACTCCCCCTGAAGGAATGGCTTTCCCTCTGTTTGTTGTTATGACAATGTTCAGTCCCACCTATGTGTACCCACACCCTTCACGATTTCTATAAAACTATGCATAGGGGAAAGGAGGAACTAGAGGTGGAGGGGGACTAGCACTACAATAAAGACTGGAAAGACGACTAGACGAGGACTAGAAAGAGAAGGACTAGAGGAGAACTAAGAGGGCTAGGACAAGGATTATGAGGACAGGATGAGGGAACTGTGATGACTGGGACTATGACCAAAACTATGACTATGACTGTGCTGTAAGGGAGAGATTGAACGACGCTGAGGAGAAGAGAGAAATAAACTCACTACTGATAAAGCTCTAAACTCATTTCTCTATTCCCATGTCCTTCGTCCTTCCATCACCATGGGCTGGCCAGGGAAATGGTTCTCAGCCACTGAACGCTTGAATCCCTCGAGTCCATGTTTTTTCTTGGAAATTCTTCCTTCCTCCCTTCCTTCCTCCCTCCCTCCCTCCCTCTCTTCCTTCCTTCCTTCCTTCCTTCCTTCCTTCCTTCCTTCCTTCCTTCCTTCCTTCCTTCCTTCCTTCCTTCCTTCCTTCCTTCCTTCCTTCCTTCCTTCCTTCCTCCCTCCCTTACTTACCTCTCTAAAAAACTCTGAGTGTGTTTGACCATTTCCATTTCATATTTTGTTTCCTGTCTTCAGTTGCTCTGTAATAACACTAAATTCAAGGCATACATAAGGAAGTAAGGCTAAAGTAATTGATGAAGCACCACAATGGAAAATTCCTCCATAAGATTTTCATCACTAATAAATTATTGGTAGCAAGATAGGATATCTGCCATTATTAAAATGTCTTAATAGCATTATTCTTTTATATTTTCTAAAACTAGTAGCACTGTAGAATTGTAATCCTGTTGTTCATCAATTTGCTCAAGCAGGCACCAGTAACATCTCCATTGTGAGACTTGTTGTTACTGTTTTTGGCATATTGAGTATGCCACAGGTAGCTTGCTAGGCTATTCCATGTGGGCGAGATACTCTCAGTAGTTTGCCGGGCTGTCTACGAGGGACAGAGGAATGGAACCTGGGCCAGCCATGTGCAAGGCAAATACCCTACCCATTGTGCTATCGATTCAGCCCTAAAACTAGTGACAGGTTAAAAAAAAAACAAAAAAACACTGCAAATGAAGACCTGATAAAATTACTCTTTTTTATTTTGAAAAATTTGAGAAAACTTCAAACTTTATTCAGGTTTGGTTTCTAGTTTCTTTTAAGAATACTTCATTGATCCTATGTTAAATTCATGGCGCTAAAGCAATGGAACAGTAGGTAGGGTATGTTCCTGGCATGCAGGAGACCTGGGTTCAATCTCTAGCAGTCCATCTGGTTCCCCCAAGCATTTCTAGGAGTAATTCCTGAGTGCAGATCCAGGAGTAATTCCTGAGCATTGCCAGGTATGCCCTCCATACCCCACAAAGAAAAAAAGAAAAAAAATTCACACTTTAAGAAGGACTGAGGAGATTAAAGAACTACTTGTTTTAATTAAAAGACATGATTTGAACTTGTCAGCACTTTGTACTGATTTCATCTCATTATTTAACCCATAATCTCAGACCATTTGAACAACAGAAAAGAGGATAAAGTCACTTTTAATTTATACCAAATTATGAGTTTTGCTAAATCATGAAGCATTACTAAATTTGAATTCATTATCAAATCATGAATTTATTACTAAATTGTGAATCTATTGCTAAATTAAGATTTATTAATAAATTTGAACTTATTACCAAATTAGAATTTATTACTAAATTATGAATTAATTACTAAAAATTTTGAATTATTACTAAATTTGACTTTATTACTAAATTATGAATTTATTGCTAAATTTGACTTTATAACTAAATTATGAATATTTTACCTCATTACCAACTTATTAATTTATTACTGAATTTGAATTTATTACTAAATCATGAGTTTATTAATAAATTATAAATTTATTACCAAATTTGAATTTATTGCTAAGTTTAACTCTATTACTAAATTATGGATTTATTACTGAATTTGAATTTATTACTAAATTATGAATTTATTGCTAAATTTGACTTTATTACTAAATTATGAGTTTATTACTGAATTGGAGGTTATTACTAAAACTGAGCCAGAAAGCAGTGCTAGAGGAGAACTTTCCTTGACACAAAGCATAAATATCAGAACAGTTTGCCCTTATTTTACATTTTTCCTCAAAGCCTAAACTTTTACTTTATTTTGATGGAATTTTCTCAGGGAATTTTAATTGTTCAAAGTGTATTTTATTGTACATCCTAGCACTTGAATAAAACTCTTCATTTCACATCAACGCTTTTTTATCTCTTAATTTGTGATCACCTGAACTTTGGTTTGTTAGCACAAAATTGCATTTTCTTGTGCTGGTTTGTTTTTGTTCTTAAGGATTGTGTGAAAGATTGTCATTCAAAAGTAGGCTTCTTTTTGCACCCATGTATTACATCATTCATTCTGCTCCATGATGCCCTGTCCTGTGGATGACTTCATAAGTCCTATCCATTTACTCACTTCCAGTGTGTGATGGTCGTCTCCCAGAATTAGAGGCACAGAAAAGTGACAGACACTGAGAGAGTTAAATATGAGACAGATTTATTCTCACTCACAAGAGGCACAGCACTGTGGGTTCACAAGTCCAAGATACCTGGAGCCTCAAACATTTGCTAGGCGGTCAATTTATACATTAAACCCCATTTCACACCAGATACACCTCATCCCTTCCCAGAATCTAGGCATTTAGCATGTGTACATAAGCAAATCAAGCCGAGAGTCCTTCCTGTGACTTCTTGTTCTCAAAAATTATAGCTGGCAGCAGTTAGTTCACATCCTGTACGGCAACTCCAGGGCCAGTCTGTGCTGACCAGGAAGTGGGCAGGGAGTGGAGTCTAGGCAGCTGGGTCCTCAGCTTCCCTGTGGTTAGAACAGCCCTCGGTGCTCACAGTCTGTCCCCTGTTCTCTATCCCGTGCACACTGTCCTAGTCTGAAATCTTGTTGCTGGGCCTCTCGTGCACAGTGCTGCAGTGGTTCTCTGGTGTCTCATCTTTCCCCGTGCTCTGTATCTATCCGTGGGTCTTTTTTACCTCTACCTCAGCAGTTCCTGTCTTCCTGGCTTTGCTACTCTCTGAAGATTGGATTGGACCAAATGGCGAATGGAGTATGGTGAATGGTGACTGGCAGAAGAAATAGTGACATTCCCAGAATCAAAGGTCACCCTACCCCCAGAGCAGAAGAGAGGACTTTAGGAGAGAAAACTACCAGGCCACATTCCAGGCTTCCTTACATCCATCCCCTGCAGATAACAAGCCAGATGGAGCACACAGGTCCCACTGGTCTTTGTTCCCTTCTCTCCTTCCCCCAACAACTCCAACCCCAGACAACTTCCCCAAGCCTCAGGGCGTGGCTCTATCCCAGCCCCTTCAGAGGTTTGTAGAGTTCCTTCCACAGTGCATAAACTCCTATTCCCTTCACTTTATTGTCTCTTTCCCTCTGTCTGCTCCAGAGGGCAAATCCATGAGTCTCTAGTGATGGCCTAGTACTCAGCACCTTGTAATCTTCTGTCATTCAAGCCCTGCCTGCGTCTGCTGTCTGTCCAGGCCCGTGGGATCTCCCTGTGTTCAGCCATCTCCCTCTCTATTTTGATCGGATACTTTTTCCAGTGACTTAAACCGGCCCACTGAATTCAGCTGGGGCTCCACTCCCACTATATCACACTTAGGCCCTGAAAGAGGAAGCCTCAGTTTTTCTTTGCCAACTGCTGTAGGCAGCTTCATTTTAGCTGTCTGCATCCTACATTTTAAATATTTCTGCAAATTCCTGACTTCTTTCTGAGACGTGAGAAGTTTATAATTTCTCAGGACCATAAATTCTTCCCCAGACCTTAGGTCTATTAAAATCTTTGCAGTTTTTATATGTTTATTATTTAATAATTTAGTGGCTACCAAAGCAACTTAAATATCAGATTTTTGTAAGCAGATAAATAGAGAAGCCCTGATAATGCGCTTTTGTGAACTAAACCTTAGGAGGGAACTGCCCAGCCCTGACTTAGCCCAAAGGCATAAAGAGCACATCACTTTGAGATGCAAATCCTGAACTTCCCCAAGGGGCTCAGAAACCAAGGCCCCTTGGGGAGAAGGATGAACCTTTAGAAAAGGAGAAGCTACAGGAGGCTGTAAAGTCTTTTGCAAATAAAAAGATGTCACCAGGGCAAGGCCTTTCCTTTGACAGAGATCAGAGTGACTTTCATAAAACAGATTTTACTCGGAGGTTTTTGAAGGTGAGGAGGGAAGGAAATCAAGCAAGAGAGAGAGTAACGCTCTCAAGAGAGAATGAGGGCTTCCCCACGGGCAGAGAGAGCCCCTACAAACACCCCAGCATTAGATATGGAAGCATGAAAGTACACATCTCAAGAGGGGACATGTGGGCAACTTATGTGCTTGGCCACATGGGCACAAACAGCACATAGGCTGGGGCAGTGTATGTCCGTCCTTCTTTTGTTCAAGGTGGCTTTTATAGGGTTTTTACAACCTGTCCTTATGGGGAGCTTCTACCTAGGTAAAATTCATTGCTAGGGAGGTTGCCAAGGTGAGTATGGTTGGGAGTGATGCTGGTCTTTCTTGGCCTTTTGTTTCTACAGGAGCTTCTCTCAGAGAGCTGACCAGCCTTCTTGGGTCTATTGCTGACCAATTGAAATTCTTATCAGGCTTTAGTTCTTGTTTTCTGCAAACTTGACTTTCTGCAACTTCAGAGCTACTGATATCATTATTTCCCAGGAAATTCATTGCCAATGCCTTGAGGGAGGGGGCCTTCCTTATCTGCCTGCCTGCCTACATCATATCCACCTCTGCCACCCAGCGAATGGCTGGGGGAATATAGGACCATGATTCTTGCTTCTAGCAGGAAAAGAAACTCTTTTTAAAAAAATTATTTTATTGAATCCCTGTGAGACAGACCCTTACAAAGCTGTTCATGATTAGTTTTCAGTCATACACTGTTCCAAGATCCATCTCTTCACCGGTGTACTTTTCCCAGTGAAGTAGGTGGGGCCCCACAGATGGCTTATGTGACTCGGAAGGAGAGAGACCGTCACTTTCTCTTGATCCTTCTCTGCCAATCCGAGACCCACCTGGGAGGACTAGGACTGACATAGTCTGTGATGAGCCCAGTTTGGCATGGGCCAGAGCCCCGCCAGCCCCACAAGGTGGCCATCAAACCACACCTGATGTCCACTTGGACTTCTCACCATGGGAGTTGATCCCTGCAGCCTGATTTCTAGGAGAGTCACAGACTCAGATTGGGAACCAGGAACTGCTCTTTGCAGGAAAGGAAAGTCAGTCTAGTGATGTAGGCAGGCAGATAGGGAAAAACCCCTGCCAAGGCAATGGCAGTAAAACTCCTGGGAATTAATAATATATTATAACTCTGAAGTTGCAGAAGCTAAGTGAGGCTTCACCTGGCTCACCTGGCCCAGTAACAGTCCCAGAGAAGACTGGACCCTTACAGAGGTAACAGATTTTAGCTGAGATAAGAACTGCAGTCAAAGACTAGAAGGAGACTCAGCAGAAACTTCAAAGCTTTGATTTTGTGATGATATCTAACCAAACCCCCACCTCCAGCAGAAAACTCCAGACCAAGTCAACCCCAAGAATATGCATATATAAAAATCGGCCTTCAAGTCCATTCAAGGCACTCCATCTTTGGGGAAGTCTGAACTCTCCCTTCATTGCATCTCTCTCTCTCTCTCTCTCTCTCTCTCTCTCTCTCTCTCTCTCTCTCTCTCTCTGTGTCTGTCTCTCCCCTCTCTCTCCCTCTCTCCTCTCTCTCTTTCTCTGTCTCTCTGTCTCTCTCTCTGTCTCTCTCTCTGTCTCTCTCTCTCTCTCTCTCTCTCTCTCTGTGTCTGTCTCTCCCCTCTCTCTCCCTCTCTCCTCTCTCTCTTTCTCTGTCTCTCTGTCTCTCTCTCTGTCTCTCTCTCTCTCTCTCTCTCTCTCTCTCTCTCCCTCTCCCTCCCTCTTTCTTCCTCCCTCTTTTCTTCCTTCCCTCCCTCTCTCTCTCTTCTTTTAGACATTGTGGTTTGGGATACAGATACTGAAAGGTTGACATGTATATCACTTTATATAGTTTTAACACTCAATTCTGGTCCAGGATGATTGTTCGTAGGATAACTTTGGTTTGTCCTTTCTCCCTGGCCTCAGGGAGCTTGGGTTTGTTGGATTGCACCCATTCACAATGCTCCCAAGGACTTCCATTCTTCTGTGTTTGTCATTAACCTCTTGTTGGAGCTCTCTTCCCCAACCAGTTAATCACCATTTTCCCCTGAGCAGTACCTGTGACTTGTAAAGTCAAATTCCTCAGAAGTCTCTGGATTTGTATTTATAAATGAAATATTGCTTTCTTCTTTCCCTTATGTCCTTTTGCATAGTTTAGAGCAATGTCCTTTTTGTATAGACACAGGAAGACAGTTCATGCTATACTTTTGTAACTTGGGAGTTAATTGACTCCAAATAATATTCACTCCTGGGCATTTGTTTCTCGACTTAGGCCTCAGTTGTCCTTAGTTCCTAGCACCCCAAAAGCAGGGTGCTTATGAGTGACTCGATGGGCTCAGGGCAAGCTGTGAGCCACCCTAGCATCGAAATGGGTCAGGCTATAATACTTAACATAAGTTAAGAGCACAGTCATGGACAAATTCTGTCATGATCCAAAGAGTAACAACTGTATTAGGACCCTGCTAGGGTTAGGAAAGATTAATCTGGCATGAGCACAGATTACAGTCTGAGATCTGTAGAAAAATGTCCCCAGAAGAGCCAACTACAAGCTTTCTTACTGTGTCCATACAAATTACTAATATTAAGAAGTAGAATTAAGATGAATGTTTAAATGTTTATTGACTAAGGAAAGGAGAGTTGTATTTGGCCCTTGGGCAGATTTCTTGGCTGCAGGAGACCTTTGTCTTATCTTAGAAGAGCCTCCCTAAGGGCTGGAGTGATAGCACAGCGGGTAGTGTTTGCCTTGCACGAGGCTGACCTGGGTTGATTCCCAGCATCCCATATGGTCCCCTGAGCACCACCAGGGGTAATTCCTGAGTGCAGAGCCAGGAGTGACCCTTGTGCATCTCTGGGTGTGACCCAAAAAGAAAAAAAAAAAGAGCCTCCCTGGGAAGGATGGGATTTCATATGTTGATTATGCTACTGGACCTGGGTGTAGCTGCTACCCCAAATGCTTGGAGGTTGGCGCAAGACCAAGGCAGCGAGTCGGAGCATGGGGGACAGGAGGAGATGTGAATGAGGGGCAGTGTGAGTATGGAATGGGAGCAAAGTGAGACTGGAGCAAGCTCCCGGGGAGAATGGAATAAACGGCAAATGATCACCAACCAGCCTAATGGCCCTGTTCCCTCCTTCATTGGCGGTGGCTGTAGGCCAGGGCGGGGAAGCACCACATGGCAGGCAAAAAAGACCATGCCACCACTGCCATTGCTCACTCATTCATTTTGTGATTACACAATCGTTTCCAACTATTATTGTCCCTTCTCTATCTTAGTTACCCTCCACCCCATACACACTTGTGGTAGATTCCAACCATTGACCAGTCCTCCTAGTCCTTGTTTTCCCCAGTCTTGGATATTAGTCTTCTACTATCTGTCGCTGTCACTGTCATCCCATTGCTCATCGATTTATTTGACAGGCACCAGTAACGTCTCTCATTGAGAGACTTATTGTTACAGTTTTTGGCATATCCAATATGTATGGGTAGCTTGCCAGGCTCTGATGTGCGGGCTCTATATTCTCGGTAGCTTGCCGGGCTCTCCGAGAGGGGTGGAGGAATCGAACTCGGGTTGGCGGCATGAAAGGCAAACGCCCAACCACTATGCTATCGCTCCAGCCCTAGTCTTCTACTATATATTTTTTATATACCACAAATAAATGCAATCATTCTATATGTGTACCTCTCCCTCTGACTCATTTCACTCAGCATGATACTCTCTATGTCCATCCATTTATGAGCAAATTTCATGATTTCATTTTTTCCTAACCGCTGTGTAGTATTCCATAATTTCTTTTTTCAGTAGTCTGTGCTTGGGCACTCAGGTTGCTTCCCAATTCTGGCTATGGTAAATAGTGCTGCAATGAACATAGAACTGCAGATGGTGTTTCTGCCGTGTTTTGGGAACCCCAGGGTATGTTCCCAGAAATGGTATCACTGGGTCAATGGGAGCTCAATTTCTAGTTTTTTGAAGAATGCCCATAACGTTTTCCAAAAAGCCTGGACTGTGGAGGCTCTCTGGACCAGTTGTTATTCCCACCAACAGTGAAGGAGAGTCCCCTTCTCCCCACATCCATGACAGAAATAGTTGCTCTTGTTCATTTCTATGTGTGCCAGTCTCTGTGGCATGAAATGATATCTCATTGCTGTTTTGACTTGCGTATTCTTAAAGATAAGTGATAAAGAGCATTTTTTTCATGTGTCATTTGGCCATTTGAATTTCTCCTTTGAGGAAGTTTCTGTTCAGTTTTTGACCCATTTTTTGAGGGGTTAGATTTTTTTTCCTTGTAAAGTTCTACCAGTTCCTTGTGTATCTTTGATATTAACCTCTTATCAGAAGGGTATTGGATAAATAACCTTTCCCGTTCCATTGGCTATCTTGGTCACTGTTTCTTTAATGATGTAGAAGCTTCTTAGCTTAGTATAGCCCCCTTTGTTTATCTTTGCTTTCATTTGCTTAATCAGTGGTGTTTCATTTTTGAAAATAACTTGAGCTTCAATATCATGGAGGGTTTTGCCTACATTTTCTTTCACGTACTTTATGGACTTGGGTCTGATACTGAGGTCTTTAATCTATTTTGATCTGACTTTTTTTGCTTGGCATTAGATAGAGGTCAGAGTTTAATATTCGTTTTTTTTTTCTTTTTTTTTTTTCCGCATGCAGCTGTCCATGTTTGATTCTTTCATCCCTTTTTGGGAAGCCCAGCAAGCTACCAAGAGTATCCCATCCACATGACAGAGCCTGGCAAGCTACCTGTGACGTACTCAATATGCCAAAAACAGTAACAACCAGTCTCACAATGGAGACATTACTGGTGCCTGCTCGAGCAAATCAATGAACAACGGGGTAACAATGCTACAGTGCTATATGATTAATTATAATTCATTAGATGATTTAATTACAAATGTTAAATCACCCTTGCATCCCCAGGATGAATCCCACTTGGTCATGGTATATGATCTTTTTGATGAGTCATTGGATTGTATTTGCTAATATTTTGTTAGCATCTGTGTTAGGATTTTTGCATCTGTGTTCATCAGGTATATCAGCCTGTAATTTTCTTGTACCTCCGTTTAGTGGGATCCATAAGATGGTGGTCACCACGCCATCACGAAAGGAAAGGCCGAGAGAGAAAAACCTTTCCCCTCCCGGGACTGCATGGGGCCATAGCTTAGTTCACAGTCTAGAGGCATTTCTGCAAGAAGCCGCTGGGTGCCGAAAGTTGTTAGTGGGCCTCCGGAATCATGGTCTTTTAGGAGCGGAGGACCCATTCATGTGCGGCTGCTTGGGGTCTAGTCTCAGCTTAATGGTCCCAACTATATCATTCTTTCTTTTTAAAATTTTATTTTTTTATTGAATCACCATGTGGAAAGTTACAAAGTTCTCAGGCTTATGTCTCAGTTATGCAATATTCAAACACCCATCCCTTCATCAGTGCCCACGTTCCACCACCAAAAACCCCAGTATACCTTCCGCCCCCATCCCCGCCCCCACTCCCCCACCCCAACTGCATAACTGATGAATTTCACTTCATTTTCTCTTTACCTTGATTACATTCCATATTTCAACACAAAACTCACTATTGTTGTTGGAGTTTCCCTCCAAGAAAGACAGCCCTACTACCAAGGAAGCATTTGGTAATTAGTTTTCCATTGCTGTGAATGAAGAGATGTGTAGCCCCACTGCTCCAAGTACATAACTCTTTTTTTTTTCTTTTTCTTTTTCCTTTTTTTTCTCTCACCCCCTTCCTGCGCCTCATAGTATGGTGGAGACCACGCCACGTTTCTCCCCAAAAATGGGAAACAACCGGGAAAGAGAGATATTTCCTCTTCTTGGCTGGCGTGGGACTGTTGCTTAGTTTACAGTCTAGAGAATTGGCTGCTACTTTGATTACCTTCAATATTTCAACAAAAAACTCACTCTTATATTTGGAGTTTCCCCCCAAAGTCAGACCTGCTAAAAAAGGAACCGTTTCACATTGCTGACAAATAAACGAAGTTAAGTCACGTGGCTTTGGATTTCTGTATAAAGTCCAGGGAAAATTCTCCCAGAAATTTCATAGCTCATCTCGCAGTCCCAGTGCATTGCTGTAAGAAGCTGTGCTGGATGGCAAAATGTGTTAGAAGGTCTCTGGAATCAAAGTCTTTAGTCAAAGAGGGTCTGTTTCGCTTTCAGCAGCTCCGGATTTATCTGAGTCCTGGGCGTGCCGGTTACACCCCCATCCCATGATTCCTAGGAGCCCCAAAGTGTAAAAACCGTATACCTCTGGGTTAGGAGTCTTAGAATATGGCTCCCATCACGTGGACGTTGCTGCCACCACCATTTTCCATGCAGAAAGACAGGGTGGAGAGGAAAGATCCATCCCCAGACAGCGCGGAGTTGTAGCCCAGCTCACAGTCCCAGTGCATTGCTGTAAGAAGCTGCACTGGATGGCAAAATGTGTTAGAAGGTCTCTGGAATCAAAGTCTTTAGTCGCAGAGGGTCCCCCAACTATATCATTCTTATACAAAGGTATATTATTTGTTTCTCCTTAAAATTATTGGGTGATTTTATTTACTTTTAGAATAGAGCTCTAATATGCTAACATCCATGTATGTTAATAAGGCTATTCACTCCTGGTACTTCTAGTTTTAATTTGCTTGATATTTGTAGAGAAACAGTACATAGTTATGGATATTCATCTAACAAAAACTTTTTTCATCTCTCTCGGCACTAAATCTACTTGTATAAATTTATGCTAGTTTATGTATACTTGGAAATATGGCAAATATATTTTAACATTTGCCTAGTGTCATTCTTGTAGCAAACATGTAAAATTATGAAAATTAAATACAAATTATTTCATGTCATATCCATATTCATTAGAAATTAGATGTCAATACCAGCCACACAAATAGTTGTTTTAAAAACATATTTTTTCTTTTTTATAAATAAATAACAAAGATTTTTAATATAATGCTGAGTGGTCCAATACTTCTTATACAACTCGTGACATATTAATTATGACATAATTTTTAATGAAACTATAATAATTAAGAAGATATTTTAATGAAAGAGAATTTCATCCTAATATATTAAATTCTTACAATTTACATCACTGTCACTATCACTGTCATCCCATTGCTCATCGATTTGCTCTAGTGGCCACCAGTAATGTCTCCATTGTCAGACTTGTTGTTACTGTTTTAGGCATATCGAATACGCCACACATAGTTTGCCAGACTCTGCCCTGTGGGCAGGATACTCTCGGTAGCTTGCTGGGCTCTCTGAGAGTGGCGGAGGAATCAAACCAGGGTAGGCCGCATGCAAGGTGAACGCCCTACCTGCTGTGCTAGGGAATAAAGCTAAAAATGCTAATTTTCAAGTATGTAAAATATTTAAAATATACTAAATAAAAATGGTATACAACATACATAAAAATACCTAAATGATTTAGCTATACATTAAAAATATTCAGAATCATCTACATTGAGATTAAATTTTCTTCTGGCAATCATTTATTACTTTAGAACTATTTTCTTGACAGGCACTTAAACTAAATTTAAAAATCATGAAAAAACATATCTTTGGGTCTGAAGCAATAGTACCGATAGTTGGGTGCTTGCCTTGCATATGGTAGACCTGGTTTTGATTCCAGGTGTCTCATATGGTCTCCTGAGACTTGCCTGGAGCAATTCCTGGATATAGAGCCAGAACAGCACTGGAGGTGGCCTCAAAACAAAAAGAAAGAAAGAAAGAAAGAAAGAAAGAAAGAAAGAAAGAAAGAAAGAAGGAAGGAAGGAAGGAAGGAAGGAAGGAAGGAAGGAAGGAAGGAAGGAAGGAAGGAAGGAAGGAAGGAAGGAAGAAAGGAAGGAAGAAAGAAAGAAAAGAAGGAAGGAAGGAAGGAAGGAAGGAAGGAAGGAAGGAAGGAAGGAAGGAAGGAAGGAAGGAAGGAAAAAAGAGAGAAAGAAAGGAAGGAAGGAAGGAAGGAAGGAAGGAAGGAAGAAGAAAGAAAGAAAAGAAAGAAAGAAAGAAAGAAAGAAAGAAAGAAAGAAAGAAAGAAAGAAAGAAAGAAAGAAAGAAAGAAAGAAAGAAAGAAAGAAAGAAAGAAAAAGAAAGAAGATAAAATTATGTTCTTTTTTTTTTTCTTTTTGGGTCACATTTTTGCACAGGGGTTACTCCTGGCAGTGCTTGGGGAACCATATAGGATGCTGGGAATAGAATTCGGGTTGGCTGCCTGCAAGGCAAACACCCTACCCGCTGTGCTATTGCTCCAGCCCCAGAAAAATATATTCTTATTTTGATTTTGATTCTTGTTTTTGATATGAAACACTCATTATTTTGTCTGAGTATTATATATAAAGCATATAATAATTTCTATTATTTGGATATAAAAAAAAGAATTACCTGGTAATAAAGTTCCTACAAAGTTGAAAATATCCTTGTCAAAAACTTCATATTAAGTCTTAAAGTATAAACTCTTTTCAAGTAAATTGCTTTGCCTCACCACATGAACTCTAGGTTTAAGGAAAAGCTCATTTAAAATCTTTGTTTAATCAAATAAGGACAAATACTGTATGATCTCACTCATGTGATATATAATGTAGAGAAACAGAACTTTGGTCAGGGACAACAAATAACTGAGCAAGGGGCAAGAAAAGAGATGGTCTAGGACATGATGACATTGGTGGAGTGTATTGAGCACTTTCGTGGTGGTAAGGTGCCAAAATATTGCATCAAGAGCATAAAATGGTAACATTATGAAACTACCAAATATATATAGAAAATATTTAGTCTTAGTCACACATCTTAAGAAAGTAAATTAAACTAAAAGCATTACTGAATGTGAAAACAAATTTCTAAGAATTGTTTATGAATTTTTGCCTGGTATAAAAATTCATCATTGGAATTAAAATGTATATCTTTTTATTTTTTACTTTAACAAATAAACGCTGTTAAGAGCTGGAGCTAGATGCAGTTAAAACAAAGTAGACTGCAACTATATTTACTTTGAATTCAAATTTTGTTTTAGTCTTCCCTACATTAATTCAACCATTATAACAGAAATCTATGGCTTAAATTCTTAATATTGAATTCTTTTTTTTTTCCTTTTTGGATCACACCTGAGGATGCACAGGGGTTACTCCTGGCTCTACACTCAGGAATTATCCCTGGCGGTGCTCAGGGGACCATGTGGGATGGTGGGAATCGAACCCGGGTCGGCCTCGTGCAAGGCAAATGCCCTACCCATTGTGCTATTGCTCCAGCCCCAATTTGAATTATTAATACTGAAAAGAACTTTAGTAAATAAGTGACCTATTTCCAGAGGAGAAAATCAGCTTTATAACCACTTTGATAACCGTTATGAATAAAATTTAAATGCTCAATTTGAGAAACTCAAGTCCATTTGCTCCAGCTTCTGTGTATTTCCTTGGGCTGCAATCCGGCCTCCCTGATACTGCAAATTCTGGCACGTTGGACTGCAGCGATGGGGAGAACTACGATGGTAGCGAAGACTCCCCCAAATCCTGCTCGCCCCTGCCCCCTTCCTTCATCAACCCCACACAATGGACCAGGAGCCCACGAGCTGAGCCGTGGCCGTTAAGCAGTTCTAACAGACATCACCTTGCTGCAGCCCACGAAATGCTGTCTCTCTTGCTGATCATCTCAAGCCTGGGCTGGCTGGTCTCTGGGGACCAGAGTAAGCGAAGGACCCTGCACTAGAGAAGGATAGGAGCCCCATTGCCCCTTAGAGTAACCGCTTTCTCGGCTTGACACCAGAAACCCAGGCAGCAGCCACCCACGCACGAGTGTCAGGTCCCGCCAACCGCCAAGCATCCTGTTGAGGCGTGGTGGGTGGAGAGCCGGATCCAGCCTGGGATAAGCAGCCCCCCACCTGCCCCTGCAATGACTGGAGATAAGTCCCGTGTTTGCAGGGAGAGGCACCGATGGGTTCCAGAGACCTGCTACCTTTTTTCCAATTCAGGGCTGAGGCCGGAAAGTGTTTCTGGGCTGCATCAGGGCGAAGTTCCCTGTGCTGGAGAAACACATTCTGTACTCTCGTAATCTGGCTAAGTATGATTTTGTCACCATCGTCTCCCCTTCTCCCTCTCCGTGTGTGTGTGTGTGTGTGTGTTCAGAGTGATATGTGATATGACATATGGTATGATATGTGATAGATGCTCTTATGTACTAGGAAATGCTCACTCACATTTCGCTCACTGCAGATTCTGAAACATCATTTCTACAAATTATAGTACCGAAGAAGATTGGAACAGATACCCGTAACCACAATATATCAGAAACTCAAGTAATTAAGAAATCAGTTAAAAATATTGTATTTCTAATAAGAATAATCTTAGAATACTCAGATTATATGGTCTGAAATAAGTCATGCATATTCTTTTGCTACATTTGTGTTGTGTTCTGGTTTACTGTTAGTTTTGTTTGAAGGAAAGCACTGAATTTTTTTCTCTAGTAAACATCAAATTTATATTAAAACAAAAATTTAAAAGAAAATCCTGTTTCCCTCACAAAAGATGATAGTCTCCAGAATTTTTATAAAAAGTGTGTATATTTAAATGCATCATATAAATACCACTGTGTTAATATTTACTTTCTACATATAAAATGGCAATATACAAAAATTTTGTCTTTTTTTCATACATGTATATACTAAACTACAAAAATTAATGCTATTTTAAGTTGCCATGTATCTGTACTATTCATGTTGTTACTTTATTTCTATGATTACTGTTAACAATAGTTAACCATGCTTCAAAATATTAGTTGTTTTAGAGAGCATAAGAGTGTCCATTTACATAACTTTTGTCATACATATTACCACTGTTCTATTTTATCACTATCCTATCAATATTTTGTGCCAAATTTACAATTAAGCCATCATATGTAGTAATATAGAACAGAATATTATATATGTATACTATCTGCAAGTACATTTATCTTTTGGAGGTCCTGGGATGTATCTTTTATAAATAAAGGGCCTACTTAATTTTGTACAACTAATTTGCAAAACTAATTCTAAATAATAGCACAAAGTTGTTTTACCACCTTAGTTTCAATGTAGTTTATTTCTATTTGAAATAAATGGATTTTTAGAGACCTATATATTTTAATGAGCTTGCATAAATGCACTTTGCTTTCATTTATAAAGCTATAATTTACTCTAATAAAGTATCTTATTCTTCATAGTTGCATATCTTATATTACTCTAATATCAAAGTTTATTAAATTTTAGACTTGTTGATTTACAATGCAACTTGGGTGCTCATCTCAATAGTTTTGTTAATCTGACAACATAAAAGACTATTGATAAGGTAAAGAATTTTATTTAGGATTACAGAAGTGCAATTTTGGATCCCAGTTTTTTATAGGAACCCAACTAAGTGTACCCAAAGAATGACAAGTTCAGTTTTATTTTATTTATATACAGAAGGAGAAGGATGAAATAATGGTCAGATGAAAATAACATGTTGAGGTAGAGGAATCAATGTGATTAAATAGAAATTTACTTATCATTGCTTCCTCCAAGCAGAATATTTTCATTTCTCTGGGTTCTTGGAATGTTGGAAGTCAGCTCTCTTCTTTGTAAGCAATTCTGATAAGGCCTGCTGGTTTCTATTTTAAAATTTCACTATTTTTTTTTTACTTCCTAAACCCATTTTTTCAAAGTAATTTTCAAAGAAATACTGATTATCCAAGGAAAAGTATTTTTCAGTGATTGACCTTCCTTACATGTTTAGTTTCTCAGGATGAAGTATTGCATTGTGCAAGATTAATGAAACCCGAGAGGGTCAGATTAAGCAAAGTAATTTGAAGGAGAAAACTTATGAATGGTATCACTTGTATGGGGATATAGACAAGAAAAGCAAGGGCATAAATAAATCCAAGTGAAAACTAACCACTAGTCTCTGAAGAACTGAAGTTACCAAAGTTACCGAAGAAGGGATCTGAACAGGAAATAAGTTCAGTGAACTGTGAGAGATGTATAGTTGCTTTGTTGGTAGCTGTAGTGTGATAACATATTTCAAAGAGGTATGAAAGTACTCCTAAAATATATGCCGTCTTACAACTATTATCTCAATATAAAAGTTAATAAGATATGGTCATACTTTTTAACTTGAGAATATGTTAATAGAGTGGACACACTTAAATATAAAACTTTAAAATTATCCTAAAAATGTTTAGATTTTATTTAACTACACATCAAAAATAATTGGAATACAAGTATCATTATTTAAATTTTATTTTATTTTATTTTATTTTTTTTTGCTTTTTGGGTCACACCTGGCGATGCACAGGGGTTACTCCTGGCTCTGCACTCAGGAATTTCCCCTGGCCTTTGCTCAGGGGACCATATGGGATGCTGGGATTCGAACCCGGGTCGGCCGCGTGCAAGGCAAATGCCCTACCCACTGTGCTATCGCTCCAGCCCCTATTTAAATTTTAAAGTAATAAAATTATTATATACTTTCCACTTATTTAGGTTTCTCTTTTGCTGTTTTGTAGTTGACATAGAGATGTCCTATAGAACATATTATGCTTTTTCATTTTATGATAAAATATTTTTAAAGTTTTTTATTAAGTTGCTTAACTCATTTTATGAAAAATTTGCTTTTATATATCAACTATTATAAATATATGTATACATATTTAGCATGTAATTTGATTATATAAAAAATTCAATACAAATGATAATTCACAATGATAATTGGATATCGAACTATATAATCCCTGCTTTATTTTAAGAAATTTTGTATTACTTAAGAAAATCAAATACAGAATTAAAAGTTATAAAGTATCATCAGTCCTCATTGCTTTATCATGTGTAGAACACAGGAAGACAGTAGTTAAGTTTAATTACATGTTTACTGTGTGTTTGACATATGTTGAAAAATATTGATAGTGTCAACGTTACTGGTGCCTGCTCAAGCAAATCGATGAGCAATGGGATGACAGTGATAGAGGGTGTTAATTTTTTTCAATGAGAATTTGACTCAGAAAGAATCACAATATCTGAAAATAGACTACAATTTAAAATTATGAAAATGTGTGAATTTGTAATATAAATTGCCGTAAATTTAATTAAGTCTAGAGATATTTCTGCCAGAAATCGCAAGCTTGTACCTTGTTTAGTGGACCTTATAAGATGGCGGTCACCATGCCGCTGCCAGGGAAAGCAAAGGCCGAGAGAGGAAAACCTTTCCCCTCCCGGGGTGGCATGGGGCCATAGCTTACTTCACAGTCTAGAGGCATTTCTGCAAGAAGATGTTGGGTGCCGAAAGTAGTTAGTTGGCCTCCGGAATCATAGGCATTCAGGAACAGAGGGGCTGCTCATGTGTGGCCGCTCGGGATCACATCTGGGCGGAGAGCAGCAGTCCTTCTTTTAAGTTTGGTTTTAAGTCTATGATGATCCTGAGCTGTTGTTTAACCATAAAATAGTGTATTGTTCTATCAAGTTTGAGTGAACATTGGGCCGGATAAACTATTCTTGGTGAAGCATTTATTCCACTGAGTTTTTCCACTATATCCCACCATTGCTTGGAAGGTTTTCTCTGATAGGTCTGCTATAAATCTAAGAGGTGCTCCTTTGTATGTGATTTCCTTCTTTGACCTTGCTTCTTGCAGTATTGTGTCCTTATCTGTGGCATCCATCATTCTGACTATGATATGTCTTGGAGTCTTTTTATCAGGGTCTCTATTAGCTGGCACCCTTCGGGCTCCTTGGATTTGGATGCCTGCATTCTCCAGCTCTTCGAACTTTTCAGCAATGATTTCTTTAATTGTGGCTTTTTCAAAGGGGTTGCCTTCCTGCCTTTCTGGTTTTCTGATGATTCTAAATGTTGTTCCTCTTGGAATCATCTCCTAGGTCTTTGAATCACCCTAGAGCTATTTTGAGGACTTTACCAATTGTTTGTTGCTTCCTGCAGCTCATCTTCAAGCTCACTGATTCTGTCTTTGGCTGTAGACATTCTATTGTTGAGGGCTCCCACTGAGTTTTTTATTTCATATACTGAATCCTTTATTCATGTGTGACACTTCTGTTTGTAGCTTTGTTATTTTTGCTCTCATTTCTTCCTGTGTTTTCTTGGCTATCCGTTCCACTGTTTCTCTCATGTTCTCCTTTAATTTACTGGATGTCCGTTCCACTGTCTCTTTGAGTTCATTGAATGTCCTCAACATTTCATCTCTGAATTCTTTGTCTGAGAGACTATATTTGTGGGAATTTCCTGATGAGGCTCTTTTCTTCATCCACTCCTCATGGGGTGGATCTGCACTGTTTCTTCATATTGCTGTGGTAGTGTGGAGGTGTGTCCCTTCTGTTCACTATCAGTGACCAACTCTCACTGCAGGGGAGGATTCTAGATGGGCTCGGTTGATGGTGGTCTCTTCTTTCCCCTTTAAGAATACTACCTCTTCAGTGCTCCTCTGTGCCTCATGTGGGGTCTTTAGTGTAGCTTCAGGAGATGTGATCTTTTTCATTGGGATTGTTCAATTCTTTATGTTGACTGTTATTTTGGTGGTTAAGGGGAGTATTTTGGCTGGAATAGGCTAGTGAACTATTGGCCTAATGTGATTGGGATAGCCAGGATGTCCTCTTCAGAATTAGATAATGGATGCTGAGCTGTGAGTCCAAAATGCTGGGAGAGGAAAAAATAACTCAGCCGCTGATGCAGAGGCCACGCCCACTAGCCTCCTCACCTGTACAGGGAGCAGCAGGACCCTTCAGTGCCTGGAAGGGATGTGGCACTGACTTCTGGAACTCCTGGGGCTCATAGGATTTCCACTGGCCAGGCGCTCCTCAAGCAGCCTTGGCCGGGAAAGGGACTTTCAGGGGTCTCAATGCATATTTAGTGTTAAAAATTTCATTGTATCACTGTCATCCCATTGCTCATTAATTTGCTCGAGCGGGTACCAGTAACATTTCCATTGTGAGACTTGTTACTGTTTTTGGCATATTGAATATGCCATGGGTAGCTTGCCAGGCTCTGCCGTGCAGGCAAGATTCTCTTGGTAGCTTGCCGGGATCTCCAAGAGGAAAAATTTTATATCACATATTACATTACAGTCCTTTTACTTAACAAATTATTTTAAAAGAAAAAATATCAAATAATTATGAACCATATAACCAAGTTGGTTTTCTTTCCATAGAATTGTTTTAATATTAGAAAAACATTAAATTAGCTAACCAAAAATATTTAAAATATCAATCAAATCATTCAGAAAATCACTGTAGCACTGTCGTCTCGTTGCTCATTGATTTGCTCAAGCGGGTACCAGTAATGTCTCCATTGTGAAACTTGTTGATAACTGTTTTTTTGGCATATCGAATATGCCATGGGTAGCTTGCCAGGCTCTCTGAGAGGGATGGAGGAATCAAACCCTGGTCGACTGCATGCAAGGCAAATGCCTACCTGCTGTGCTATCACTCCAGTCCCAGAAAAACAGATTTGAAATAATTTCATATTGTTACACATAGTACCTTATGATAAAATAGAACATCCTTAATACGGTTTAAAAATGACCCAAACAACAATGCCAACATCAATGACAGCAAATGTCAATCATAAAACATTTCACATATTTTAGCATTCTGTTTTAAGAGCAGAAAAAGATAGGATGTCTATTTAAACTTTGATTTAAAAATTTTAGTACATGAAAGTTTAAGAAAAAGAAGCAGAAGATTTAAAAGAAAAGTCTTAGCTATGATAAAGATCAGAATTTTGTTTTTAGCATCTGACTATCTGATGATGGCACATCTGATAAAAGGTGAATTGTCAACTTATTCTCAAACAATGTAATAAAGGGAGTGGTACTGAATGCTGTACATAAATCAACATTACATATAATTTGTATATACTTACATACCAAAATACATGATGAAACAAAAAATTTGGGGGATCTAAAGTGAGTCACTGGGAACCTTGGGGAAGGGAGATGGATACAATGGTGATGGGTGAGGTGTTAGAATTATGTACATGGGATTATGTCCAATCCTATTGGAATTATGTACAATTTTCTATAATTAACAATATTGCAAAAATAGTAGCTCAATCAATAGCATATTCACAATAAAATCACATTAAAAAAGGAATGTGAAGATGAAGACACCCAACTGAGTTTGAACAAAGTGTGAAGCCAGAATTGGGGAAGGCTTCTCATTTAATGTGCACTGAACCCCCAAATTGACCGTGTGGTAACTATCCTAATCTGAGGCACTAATAAAGTGGACAAGGAGATGAAGACTTTTGTAGTTAGCATTTTTGTCAGTCATGAATATTTTATACTAAAAGAGGACCTGTGTTGGGCTGGAGCGATAGCACAGTGGGTGGGGGCGTTTGCCTTGCCTGTGGCCAACCTGGGTTCGATTCCCAGCATCCCATATGGTCCCCTGAGCACCGCCAGGGAGTAATTCCTGTGCATTGCTGGGTGTTACCCTAAAAGAAAAAAAATTAAAAGAGGACCTGTGTTGTATTTTTAATAAAATCTAATATCATTACTTTATATAAATGTATAACCATTTTGAAATAAAATTTCACTGTTATTTAGCAAATGTTGATGACTAATGTCTTTACTTTAAATTAACTTTAACACCTTGATTGAATATAAATTTAATAATTATTAGTTCAGTCATCTATTCAAAGACTAAAGGTAGCAGTATGTTTTTATATATATGTATATATTTATTTATTTAACACTAAGACTTATTTCCATGTCACATCCTATGTTTAAACAAAAGTAAACCAATTTAATGGAGATTTGACTCTTAAAAAATTTGAAATTGCTAATAACTATTTTCCCTTTGAATACGTTGTTGTAGGTTACTTATGTCATAAAAATTGCAAAGAACACCTACACTTTTCATCTCAAGAAGCAGTAAGTGGTCATTCTTTTTAGTTTCTAATTTTTTACAATCACTGACATAAATTGAGCTGAAACAAGAGCATAAATGGCATATTATGCATTATTACCTATGTTAAACTCACTTTCAAAGTTTGCCTTTAGATTTGACACCTAATATTAAATATTTAACCTAGTATTAAATAGCAGTATATCAAATAAAAACAAAATACTATTCTGATAATGCAAATATTTATATGTGATAAATGAATGTATACATGCTACTTCTTGAAATTATAACCATAATAGCAACAATTAAGGAAAGAATAATATTTGTGTATGCTCTTGTTCAGTTTCACATCTTTTTTATCTATTTATTTGAAATTCATTTTGCTTGTTTTACATCATGTTTTTTCTCATTTTGTCATAGTATACATATTTTCCTCTCTTAAATATTCTGTTAACTCTATGGAGAAACAATTATTAATAACAAGTGAGCATTCGCAATTTTTTGTTTTAAATATTTATTCTTTAAATGAAACACAGAAATCTATCCTCAATTTCTGCATTTAGAAAAATGGAAAATCATGTTCTGCAGGTATCAGGATTTGTTGAATAATAGTGTCTACTGTCTTGATCTGTGTGTAAGTTTTTGTTTGGGGGTCTCATCAGAAATGTTCAGGGACTACTCCTGGCTTATTCCAGGAAGAGCAATTGGTGGTATTTGAGAAACTATGCAGAGCCTGGGATTGAACACAGACCCCCAACATGCAAACAATTTACTTCAGATCTTTGAATTATCTCCCCAACTATCTCTGTATATCCGATTCATTTATTAATAAACAAGGTTTAATGACATGCAATATTGATAACTTTTTAATTATTTTCAGGGATCCCCACTATAGTGCTCTTCAATACGCAACATTATATATATTTTTACATAATGGATTTTGTTGAAACTGAGCTTGGAGTTATATATGCATGTATAACTGAGTTAATTTTCACAGGAACTTAAGGCAGGCAGTGGTTAATACTTGGATTTTACAGTATATTATGGCCTTTGAAAGGATGTATAATTATATTCTAAAAAGATGGGCCTGGAAATAGTACATTTAGATTCAATCCTCCACACCACATGGCCTAATCAGCACCTTCATGTGTGTCCCTGACAGTTTTCAACTACCATGGTTGACTCTGCTGTCCCTGTCACTGCAGAATCCAAGCAGCACTGTATTTCTGGCTATAAGTATTGAACTGGTAGCACAACTAGCCAAGTTTCACCAGGACTAGCCGCTAGGCACCTTCAGTACCATTCAGAAGCTCTCATCAAAACACAGAAAGAAAAAGCAATAAAGTTCTAAAAGAACATTGGCAGTTTCAAAAAGCAATCACTGTCACACTGTCATCCCGTTGCTCATCGATTTGCTTGAGCAGGCACCAGTAACATCTCCATCATAAGACTTGTTGTTACTGTTTGGCATATAGAATATGCCACAGGTAGCTTGCCAGGCTCTGCCATATGGGAGAGATACTCTTGGTAGCTTGCTGGGCTCTCTGAGAGGGGTGGAGGAATCGAACCCAGGTCGGCTGCGTGCGAGGCAAATACCCTACTCACTGTGCTACCGCTCCAGCCCGAAAACAATACAAAGCTTAAATTTCATTTCTAATTTTAGCACCATTTTACTTGACTAATTTGTCTAAATAGTGGCTTATTTCCTGTATGAATATTCCTGTTTATATGGTTTTCCAGTTACTATTTATCATTAATGCTCTTATTTTAATATGTCTTATGTTTAAGTTCACAGGAAAATTAGTTCTTAGTGATTAGTGTTCACATACACCCCTTGTTATCATGCATTATGAGTCTCTTTGTTATCAATAACCTCCATCAAAATGATTATTTTTTAAAATTTATTTTTTTAACTTAAAAAATTTTTTATTGAATCACCATGAGATTTAAAGCATTACAAAATTGTTCATAATTGCATTTCAGTCATACAATGTTCCAACGCCCATCCTTCCACCATTGTCATTTCTGAGCACCAGTGTCCCCAATTTCCCTGCCTCCCCTTCAAGCCACCCCCCAACTGCCTGCCTCTATGGCAGGCACCTCTTTCCTCTCTCTCTCTTTTTTTTTCTCTCTCTCATTTTAGGCATTATGATTTGTGACACAGATGCTGGAAGGTTACTGATAACCTTTTCCTGCTTTTAACATCCTGCTTTTAACACTTCATTCTTGTCCAGAGTGATTATTTCCAACTAGTATTGCCATAATGAATCCTCCTCTATCTTAACTACCAGCCATCTCCCACAACCATTGACTAGTACTCCTGGTCTGTTTTCCCTGGCATTGCATATAAATGTTATACTGTTTTCTTTTTTGTATTCCACAAATAAGTATGGTCACTCTATGTCTGTCCCTCTCTCTGGATGTTGGCCATTGATAGGATTACACACACCTGGGTTCCTCTGCCAGTACCTTCATGCATGAGGCCTGTTTGAATGTGTATATATATATTTTAAATATATAAATGGAATAATGCCAACTTTTCTGTGGTTTGATTCGAATTGAAGAAAAGGGAAGGTTGCCCCGAATGAGAGAAAATAAAGCATGGATATAGGCTCAGGGAAAGGCCCGTAAAGTGGTGCAACATGTGCCCTGCATTCACAAGACCAGAGTTTCGGCTCCAGCACCATGTGATTTCTAGAACAAAAGCACCCATAGCCTGGGCATTCCCAGAAGTATAATGCCTCTAGGTTCAACACTAAGCCCTTATTTTCAGGGAGTGGTCTGTGTGCTCTGACCAGTTTGGAAAGGTCCGTGGGGTGGGGGGGTGGGAGGGGAGGAGAAAGGGCAAAAGAATAGAAAACTAAGAAGATAGGTAAAGATATTACTTGTGAAAGAAAGTACTTTGAGAAAGGCCTTAACCTACTTTGATTCTAATCTTTAAATGAGTCAGAAGTCCATGAACACCCCTAGTTCTTCAACAATGAATTCTGGTCTTACAATATTTTCTAATAGCTCTGTAAATGCTGAGTGGTGGCCGTGGAGTCTCTGTTGGTTCAGGGTTTCTGAGCTCTTCAGTAGTTCACTGCTGGAAAATAAAATAAATATATTGAATAATAAAGATGCTTAGTTTCAGAATTCGAAAGATGGGCAATTTTATTGAAAAGTGTAAGAGGGGCTGGAGTGATAGCACAGCGGGTAGGGAATTTGCCTTGCACGCGGTCGACTCGGATTCGATTCTCAGCATCCCATATGGTCCCCTGAGCACCGCCAGGTGTAATTCCTGAGTGCAGAGCCGGGAGTAACCCCTGTGCATCGCTGGGTGTGAGCCAAAAAGCAAAAAAAAAAAAAAAAGAAAGAAAGAAAGAAAAGTGTAAGAGAATCTCTCCAGCCGGGAGGAATTTAGTAGAGGACTAAGTATGGTTCAGATGGTCGGGTTTTTATAGAAAAACCAAGTCTTTGTAAATCTTATCAAATAAAGTATCAGAGGGATCCCACTTATTTCTCAGAAATATCTTTTAATTTAGAGCTAAATTGTGTTCGTAAAGTAGGATTATCATCTTTCATTCACAATTAGTCCAGTGGGAACTGTCTGTTCTTTTAAGGCTTTATAGGTTATATAGTTCAACATATGCCCAAGATTTGCCCCAATATTTTTTATTCGCCTGTGAGGCCTGTGTCTGTGGCAGAATTTATGGACTTGAGGAAATGGTAAACTTTCCAGTCTCAGAAAGAGTTCAGGAATTTAAAGGGAAGTTTAAAAAGTGGAATGGAGACATCTAAAATGGAACTAACTTGCTCACACAGAACTGCAGCTGGCAATGGGAAGCTGAGGATTCTTCCAGTAGTTATATAGTTCTGTACCATTTTTATTCTAGGCATGTATGTACATAAATGACTCATGAAATTTGAGCAAAACAGTAGTATCTTGCTTTAAGAAAGACTTAAGAAAGCTTTTACTGAGTGGGTGCTCTGATTTTTCCTGCCTCTCTGATACAGAAAGGCATGTCCTTGTGAGGAGCCATGTCTTTTTCTCCGGTGCAGAATGAAGTCAAGTGGAATCAAAATAACTCACATTATTTTTTAATAAAACTGAAGGTTAACATAAATACTAAAACTAAAGCAACATTTTAACTGTTTTTAATCTTCAAATATTTTAACATTTATCCTAAAATGTTTTTTATTTTATTTTAAAAAATAAATTTTATTTAATTTTTAAAAAATAAAGTTTTTGATTTGGAAACTTTTTCCCTCTTACCCATGTTTGTGGACTGGAGCGATAGCACAGCGGTAGGGCGTTTGCCTTTCATGTGGCTGACCCGTGTTCGATTCCTCCATCCCTTTCGGAGAGCCCAGCAAGCTACCAAGAGTATCGCGCCGTCACGGCAGAGCCTGGCAAGCTACCCATGGTGTATTGGATATGCCAAAAACAGTAACAATAAGTCTCACAGTGAGAGATGTTACTGATCTTTTCAAATCATTGAAAAGATTGAGAGATTTGTTCGGTGCCGGCTCGAACAAATCAATGAGCAATGGGATGACAGTGACAGTGACAGTGACCCATATTTGTGTGTGGCATTATTATACTCATACTGGTGTTTAGTTATTTTATTATTTCCATACATATCTGGTCAAAACACAGGTCTGTAATGAATCTATAAGCTTATTAATATGTCTGAACACATAAAACCATATTAAATTTTATTTAATTTTACCTTTGTAGAAATTGTTATATTAATTATACTATTACAATGAACTGTCATGTTTTTGGTTGAATTAGATCATTTTTAGACCCTCATTTCCATGTGTACATAAGCAACAGCTCAGGAATATTTTCTCCAGATTCTTCATTTATAAAAGTAAGTCTTATTTTATGATAGACTATTAATATTTTATTGTGATTAAAGCAAGTATGTTCTAAAAGAAAAAGAATATTTTAATCCCAGTAGAACCATTGATCAAACATAAATTCAAATACATGCAGTAATTTCTATGAAAGCATATTGAATTGAATAATTCAATAATTACCTGTATCTACATTACAAAAATCATATATTTGGAAAGTCTTTGGAATTAATAGTAGGAGTATTAGATAAAAGACAAAAAATATATAGGTAAAGGAAGTAAAAAGCTTTTAAACTCAATGAGAAAATTTAAATGAGATTATGGGACATGAATCTTGGGGAAAATGGTGGAAATGACCTTCTAGAGAGACCTCATGGAGAGTAAGAATGCAGAACATCATTGATACAGATCAGTGTACTTCCCTGTAAAGCACACACACTTGCATTGTAGCCCCAAATGCAAAAGGGCATGAGGAAAAAAATTAAACGATATGAGAAACTTAACTTCAGTCTATAAGACACAATTTTTTGCCATACATGAATATTTCTAAAAAGCAGATGTGATTGATTGCTCAGATTTAACTGCTATGTTTCATTGAGATAGTGGAATTAAAATATGGTAGTTGCTAAATATTTCTCTACACTTACAAGTTATAAACATAAAAAATACACATGAGATCTGTTTTCAGACATTTGCCAATTTGAAATTTTCTCTCAGAAGGGATAAAAAGCAAAGAAATGTTATCACATTCAACTTGGTTGAATGAAATTCAGTAATCATAGAAGGGAGATTAAACAAAACAACACTCCAGTTATTTGGACTTTAGGACTACTCAAACAGCTGCAATTTGCACAACATATAAGCAAATATAAAGATGGTTTATGAGATGTATTTTAGGAGGGAAATGGGAGAGATTATTTTATGTATGTCTTTAATGAAAGATTTGATCGCACATTTTCTAGATAATAAAATGTATAATAGTGTATGTATTATATTATATTGGAAATTATAGGATTTTTCAGTGCAAGCAGAGTAGAAATCTTCAAACTCCAGGTATTCAGCTTAGACAAGATAAACTAATACTTAGGAGAATCAGTCCTTGAAATGAGATAGTAACTATACAATTCTCCCAACCAAAAGCTTAAAATCTAGCAACGATTAGATTGGCCAATGAGACTTGGTGAACAACTGGAATATTTAGTCTTAAATATCTGGCACTAGATACAACACACATCAGGTCTATAAATTACTTCTAAAACAAATAAGACAGAAGGAAATAGAAGCACAACCGCTATTAATGATTTGAAAAGATCAACATTGCTAAAATGACAGTACTACCCTTAGCACTATACAATTTTTTTCAGTCTTTATAAAAATACCCACGACATTTATTTAGAGACATAGACAAATTTCTATTGAAGTGCATATGGAGTAATAAGATTGCTTAAACGGCCAAAGAAATCCTAGGAAAAAGAATACAGGACACTTCTCTTTCCCCAACTTTATAATATATAGCCATAGTAATCAAGATAATGTGATACTGGAATAAAGACAGATTTATTGACTAATAAAATAGAATTGATATCCAAGAGACAGATCATGAATAATAATAATAACAACAACAACAACAACAATAATAATAGACAAAGAAGCATTAAGCTTGTACTGGAGCAATGGAAGCCTCTTCAAATGTCGTTAGGTGAACTGGTCAGTTATATGTCCAAAAATGAACTCATGAACTCAGACTTTTATGTCATACCACACATATAAGTGAAATCAAAGTAGATTAAAGGTCTTATTAAAAACCTGAATCCAAAAATTATTCAGAAGAAAGCATTGTTATAATCCTCATGAGGACACAAAGCCATTGACCATGCAAAGAAAAGCAAAAATTTAAAAAAGAAGGATTATATCAAATTAAGAAGCTTCTGCCTACACTGCAAAAGAAGTAAAAATGAAAATGAATATGCAAATACACCCCACAGACTGGGAGATAATATTTCCCTATCACCAATCTGACATAGTTAATACCTAAGTTATCTAAATCACTTGTAATGCATAACAATAAATTTTAAAATGTGGAAGAGACATTCCACAATCTCCTTAAAGATAGGTATATGGAAAAAATGCTCTCTATCATTTATTTAATGGTTAAATGCAAATCAATAAACAGTGGGATATCAACTCATTCCATTGAGATTGGAATTCATAATAAAAAGGAACAAAAATGACTAGTGCTGGTGTAGATATAGCTTTACAAAGAACTATCAATCACTGCTGGTTCATGTCATTTGAAAACAATGTGGACCCTTCTCAAAAACTAATCATTGAGCTTCCATACAACCCAGCAATTCCATTTATTGGTGTTATTTATTACCTTAAGCACCAAAAAGCATTATTTTGAAAAGGCACTTGAAAAGACATTTGTTCATTGCAGCGCTAGTCACAGGAGCCAGATTTTGGAAACAAATTTGAGTGTTCAAGAACAGATGACTAGATAAAGAATCGATGGTACATATATGCATTATTGAATTACTGCTCTGATATAAATTAACATGAACTCTTCCTTTTCCACTATATGGGTGGGACTAGGGGATATCATGTTGAGTGAGGTAAATGACCTCTCTCATGTAGGGAATATAAAGAGTCGTAGTAAGGGGAAAACATATGAATAAAGACAACAGTATCTGAGAACTGGTTTAGAGAACTGAGCTTTCCTGGTGAGGGAGGGAGGAGTTGGGAGGGGGTTTTGGAACACTGGTGAAGGAGAGAAGTTACTCTTATGGAGTACGTTGTTTATAACCATATTAAACTATCATGAACAATATTGTAAATAACACCAATTAAAATTGGGCACAAGGTTGAGAAAAGAAAGAAGAAAATAAAACTCAAAATTTGAAAATACACGATTATATTTTTTGGAGAATAGGAATTATGATTATTCATATGATGTAAGAGGAAGAGCAATAAGACAAATAGGAAATAGAATATTCAATGAGTAATAATATGGTAATTGCTGTCTTAATTTGGATAATCTAAATTGATAATGTGTAATACCAAAAACAAATTAATTTAGGAATACATCTTCATGCACTCTTGTTTAGGGTCATTGCTTTTATCAAGGATATGCTGAAGAGATTCCTGAATCAGTTGTGACACTGAGCACTTGTTCAGGACTCAGGTAATTGCGCATTCCAGAGATGTAGATGATTGAATATCTAGCATGTCCTTCTCAGAACCTTTTCCTAACTTTGGGCTTCTTTCAACTGACCTTCTTTGCTATGAATCCTGTCTCCCACCAGATGGTGCCCTGGTCTTGTGCAGTGGTCCCCATTTATGCAATTGTCATTTGTGTCTCCTATGGAATATTCTGGTGGGTGTGTATGAGTGCCATATGGTTGGTCATGTCACTCCAGTTGAGAAATGTTGATCTAGTGTTTCATTAAAATTAAGAAGCCTCTTCAAGGGTATGATGATGACAACAATATGACTTTGATTATGTTTCTTTCTAGATATATTTTATATCCTCTAGTTACTGTATATTTTTGTTTTGTTTCTCTTCCAGATATAATTACAATCACAAAATGTGTGCAGGAAAAGCTTAATAAGTATGCATTTATTAATCACAATAAAAGCACAAAAACTTCTAAACATTTTTATTTGTTATTGATCTATATTTTATTTGTTTGTGGTTGCAGGGGGATACACCTTGTAGTGCTCAGGGTTTACTCCTGGTTCTGTGTTCAGGGATCACTCCTAGTATGGTGGGATGCCAAGCATTGAAAGCCACATTCGAAACATGTGCACCTACCTACTGAACTATCTCTTGGACTCCCTTATTTATATTTAAAATTAGAATATATATTAATTAGTTTTGACTTTTCTCTTTCAGGGGATTATTGCAGCTGGAGAATGTCACTTACGGAATTGAACCATTGGAAACTGCAACTACATATGAACATATACTTTATCAAATACATGGCAATAAAATTGAGTCCCCCCTTTTAAAAGAAAATGGTCAGAACAACCCATTGGTAGATCCATTCTACAAGATTCTTGTGAAGTCAGAGGTAAGTAATACTGTTTATGAAACCTTTGTTCTAATTTTATATTTATTCACATTGAAATTTTTTATATTTAAAAAGTACATTTAAACTATGATTTAAATTTATTTTGTAAGACTTTTAAACATATTTACATGCAATTATACAATGGCTATGCCAAAGTAATAGATACACACTTGACTAGCTAAAAACAAAAAAAAATACAACTCTAAGGGCTGAATATGTGCTTCAGGTGGTAGAGCATATATATGTCTTGCATATGTGAGAGCCTGAATTTGATACTCAGCTTACATAGTTTCTGGAGCACTGTGGGTTTGGAGCACAATAGTTAAATAAAAGACTTTTATCTTAATTGCAATTTTACAAATTTACACATAATAATTAGTAAATTTTCATGATGATTATTTTTCTGTTAGTTTTTTTCCCCCTCTAGTTCATTTGCAAACTATCATTTTGATATAAAATTTAAAAGACAAAATAAGGCAAGAATTTAAGTCAAATTTTCCGAACTAGAGATAGTGTTCTTAAAAATCTTAGAACGCATGCTTCAGTTATTTTAACATATCTGGTAAAATGTAAATTTACCAAAGTGTAATTTTTAATAAAATGATATAATAATTATTCTCATTTGAAATCATTTTCTCTATAATAAATGATGTGATCTTTTTATTAACATGCTATATTTATTCTTTTAAATTCAATATTCTTCATTAATATCTATTAATGTCTTTACTGTTTTATGTATGTCTGGAAAATAAGAATGGGTCTTAATTTCTTTTTTCTAATATAAATAGTTTTGTGGAAACTATTGACCTCATTTTGGTGGATTTCAAATGCTTTTTACATACATGCTTTTTATGTACAAAATAGTAAATGTCACTGTCACTATCATCCCATTGCTCATCAGTTTGCTTGAGCGGGTACCAGTAACGTCTCCCTTGTGAGACTTGTTACTATTTTTGGCATAGCAAATAGGCCACAGGTAGCTTGCCAGGCTCTGCTGTGGGGGTGAGATACTCTCAGTAACTTGCCGGGCTCTCCGAGAGGGGAGGGAGAATCAAACCTGGGACAAAATAGTAATATGAATTAAATTTATAGAGTTATAAATTTTCATTGCATTTTAGTCAAATATTTAATTAAATGGAGGTGACACATTTTTTAATAGTTGCAGCTTATTATAGTCATATCTTAAGGTGTGTATTTGTTATTACTTCCTCATTAGGATTGTTTCTAAAAGTTGAGTTTTATCATTACTGCTAAAAATGAGTTTTATTCCACTTAATTTGAAGAAAATTTAATATTGTGCTAAAGAGAAACAAATAGTAATTGATTAAATGGATTTAGTTTATGACAAACTCCATATGTCTGGCTTTATTTTCATTTGTTTTGGAAAGAATATTGAAAATAGTAAAGGTCATAAAGCAGTTCTTCAAGGATATCACAAAATACATAAATATCAAAAGTATATAGAGGGTAAAACATTTATAATTAAACTGAAACATAAAGTTTATGCCAGTCTGAAGACAACTGCAATAGAATATTGAATATTATGAAACACAACTTTTGCTATTGAAATGCAGTACTACCACAAAAAATAAAGCAAATGTGTCACAGGATTCTACATCCATTGAATGAATCTGCACTAAGTGATGAGTTAGAAGAAAGGGCTCAGCTTTGAACAGACTCTATTTAAATTTCTAGGCTGTCAACAAGGACATTAATGTGGGAAATTAACATAACCATTCCGTGCATAATTTATTTAATCTCTAAAAAAGAATGTTGAAAATATTAAGATGTAACTATGTCAAATGTTAAATAACTTCCTGTGGGTTGAGAGAAAATACAATGAATAAGGCTCTTGATTTGCAAGCAACCAACCTGGTTTAATCCCCAGCCCCTTAGATAGTGCAACTCCAGAAATGATCCCTGAGTTCAGGGTGAAGAGTAAGTACTGAGCAGAGCCAAATATCTCTTCCTGCCTCCCCCCCCAACGACAACAACAACAAAACTTAATAGCAATTACTTGGCATCATATGCAAAGCACCACAAACAATAAATATATGTTAGAACAATACTTAGAAGTAATTATAGAAAATGACCACTCCAAACAATTTGGAAAGGTATAATAAAAGTCAAGAACTTCAGAACCTAAGAAGCACGGGATTTTAATAGAATAGTAGGTGCCTGTGATTTTAGGTTTTAGAGCAGTGGGTAGGGCTTTCACCTTGCACACGGCCGACAGGGGTTTGATTCCTCCGCCCCTCTCAGAGAGCCCGCAAACTACCAAGAGTATCTCTTCCACATGGCAGAGCCTGGCAAGCTACCCGTGGCATATTTGATATGCCAAAAACAGTAACAACAAGTCTCACGATGGAGACATTACTGGTGCCCACTCAAGCAAAACGATGAACACCGGGATGACAGTGACAGTGATTGTGAAAGACACTGATATCCTTTTATTCTGAATTTGATAGCTTTAATTTATAGTTAAGAATCTGAGGGACTGGAGAGACAGTACAGTAGGTAAGGTGCTTGCTTTGAACATGGCCAAGGTGGGTTTGATGTGTATCCTGTATGGTACCCCATTACCAGCCAGAAGTGATCTCTGAGCTCAGAACCAAGAGTAAGCCCTGAGAACCAACTGATGTGGCTCCCCAAACAAAAAAACAAAAAATGTAAATAATCTTCATTATAGCTATATATATTTTTGGGGGGTCACAGAACCAGGAGTAACAGGGGTTACTCCTGGCTCTGTACTCAGGAATTACCCCTGGTGGTGCGCAGGGGACCATATGGGATTCTGGGAATCAAGCCTGTTTGGCCGCGTGCAAGGCAAACGCCCTACCCGCTGTGCTATTGCTCCAGCCCCCATTATAGCTAATTTTTAAAAATTAAAATAATGTCAAAGTTGATACTTTAAACATTTTGACATTTATAATAAGCACAAACTTTGTTTTGTTCTGGTTTGGGCCATACGAGGCAGTGCTTAGGGTTTACTCCTGGCTCTGTGCTCAGGGATCCGTCCTGGTGAGGCTCAGGGCACCGTATAGGATGCCATGGACCAAACCGTGCCCACCATGTGCAAGGCAAGCACTCTGCCTGCTGTTCTATCACTCCATACCTTAAGCAAACTTATTATAAGCAAGGCAAATGCCTTATTGTGAGATGAAAATTAAGCAGAAATCTAGCAAAATACAATAAATTTCTTAGCTGTAAAATTACATGGACACAAGCACTTACATTCTTACCCTCTTAAGTCATGTTGTATTATATAACACGGAGATTATATTCTTCAAGGATTCTGAGACTATATTATTTATGGCATTTCAAAGTGAAATTTGTAAGTAGAGCTAAGTTATATAAAAACCATAGGCTAACATTATTAGTTTCAGAAATCCTTTTGAAATTTTAACACTGATGTTGATAAAACTAGTAACAATAATTTTTCTTAATGTAAAGATAACATGTATTAGCATCTACAGTTAGCATGTAAATCAACATTTTAGCTGTGTATGCTTGTGTTCATATATTGAAATGCTTCCTCCACCCACAAATGGTCTAGGTAAAAATCTTCTCATCTCCTTTCCTCTCTTATACTCTCCAATCATCTTTCCCTTCCATTTCCTTATTTCATCTCCTCTTTCCTCCTCTTCCTTCCCTCTTTGTCGTATTAAAATGCAGAGATGTCATTGGCAGAGTAAGAATGCTCTGAGCACTCCATATATGATTATACCTTAATCTTAAGCTTCCCAAATGTTCAGACCTGTGTGAAAATTAATGCTGCTGCACACTAATATATATATATATATATATAATGATATTAGGAAATATACTGGGTTATCAGCCCACATTATTTGTAGTCACCATTTTCCTAATGTTTCTATTTAGCACTTCAGTTGAAAAAGAATAAATATAGCACAGTGGGTAGGGCGTTTACCTTGCACGAGGCCGACCCAGGTTCAATTCCTCCACCACTCTTGAAAAGTCTGGCAAGCTACTGAGAGTATCTTGCCCGCATGGCAGAGCCTGGAAAGCTACCTGTGGCGTATTCGATATGCCAAAAACAGTAAGAAGTCTCACAATGGAGACGTTGCTGGTGCTCACTCAAGCAAATTGATGAGCAAAGAGATGACAGTAATACAGTGATGCTGTGATAATTTTCAAAGGGAAAAAAGAAGCCTTATTTTATTGGCCTAATAAGTCTGTACATAAGAAATATTAAAGAAAATTAACCAAAGTTCTGACTTAACTATAACTCACAGAAAACAAATTGACATTGTTAATAAGATCTATACAAATCCACAGGAATGGATGCAATACAAATAAATCCTACTAATTAATACATACTGTTTTGGCATATCCAATATGCTATGGGTAGCTTGCCTGGCTCTGTTTGTGCAGGCAGGATACTCTCGGTAGCTTGCGGGGCTCTCCGAGAGGAACCCAGATAATGTGGAACTTTGTGACCTTGGACTCTGAACTCAGTGGGACTTGGAAGCAGAGATTCTCTGCCTGTTATTCTTCCTGCTTTTAACCATAATAAGGCAATTTCAAAACCCAAACTTTGTTGTTTGAAATCACTTCTTAGGCATGTGTCATCTGGCATGGTACAAGATTGTCCTTCACTTCAGTGCCATGAGAAAGTACTTCCTGGGTCAGCCTGAGCTAGTAATTCAGCTATGCCACTTGTTGTTTGACTTCTGAAAGTCCTTTCATCTTGTTAGGAATCAAAAGTTAATAATACACGTGGTGATAACCAAGAATACTTCAATATTGTAATGCATACAAAATCGTCCATGAGCACACTATAAGAATTAAGAAGAACATGGGGCTGGAGCAATAGCACAGTAGATAGGGAGTTTGCCTTGCACGTGGCCAACCCGGGTTCGAATCCCAGCATCCCATATGGTCCCCCGAGCACCGCTAGGAGTAATTCCTGAGTGCATGAGCCAGGAGTAACCCCTGTGCATCTCCGGGTGTGACCCAAAAGGCAAAAAAAAAAAAGAATTAAAAAGAACAATTTTTAAAATATCTGACAACAATATAGGGAAAAGAACTCAATGGTTTCCAGACCTGAAGCACAACTGCCCTTCTTCTCTATCACAATCAATCTATTGTTCTAGTTCCACCTTAAATACCATTTCCTCTGAGAAATGGTCACTGATTTCCCCAAATTAGATTTGGTCCTTCCTCTATAATCTCACAGAATTCTGACATAATTCTGTAGAACATATTTAATTCTTCACGGTATAGTATTAGGCATTTGAATATTTGTCCTCCAAAAGCCGACATAGAACAAAGTGATAGGTATAGCAGGCAATGGTTGGATTTTGAAGGTAGATTCCGCGTATTCAATATGCCCAAAACAGCAACGATAGGTCTCATTCCCCTGACCCTGAAAGAGCCTCCAATCATTGGGAAAGATGAATAAGGAGTGGCTGCTAAAATCTCAGGGCTGGGAGGAATAGAGACATTACTGGTGCTCACTCGAGTAAATCAACGAACAAGGGTATGACAGTGATATAGTGATTTAATACAAACAAGATTATCAGAAAATCAGAATTTACATAACTAACCACAATTATCAAATGAAGATAAATAAAAAATAAAACCCTTAAAAGGTCAGAACATAGGGGCTGGAGCAATAGCAAGCAGGTAGGGCGTTTGCCTTGCACGCGGCTGACCCGGGTTTGATTCCTAGCATCCCATATGGTCCCCTGAGCACCACCATGAATAACTTCTGAGTGCAAACCAGGAGGAAACCCCTGTGCATGCATTGCCGGGTGTACCCAAAAAGCAAAAAAAAAAAAAAAAAAAAAGTCAGAACATAAATATTATTTGGAATATTTATGGGAAAATGTCTAATTAACCTTATTTATCATCAAAAAGTAAATGTTGAATAATCTAATGCATTTCTTAAATGGTGTGAGGAACTGGAGCCCCAGGTCCAGTTCCCATCACTGTATGGCGCCCTCTTCACTGCCACTCCTGTCTGGAAATAACCTTGGTACCACCCTAAAAAAAAGTCACCTAATGACACACTCAATAGCAATAAATTTAACGAATTACTAATAATCACATAGGCATAGATGAGTATGGACTAAAAGTACTAAAGTGACTGATTAATCCATTTAGTAATGTTTATATGAAATCTTAGACTGATTATTATAAATGATAGTGACAGAAAAGCAAATATGTTGTGTTTAGTCACAGTTACTATGCAAAAATTTTTATGAAATATTTAGTTATAGAACTGTATGTATATATTAGTATTAATCTATAACAATTCCTTAATAGTTTGTTCGAGAGGGTGTAGGGAGCCATTTTACCTTACTGATCTTATCCTGTCACTATTTGTTTAATCACTAGCTAACCCCATGCCACACCTAGCAAAGGTTGCCACTCCTAATCTTACTGATCTTATCCTATCAGCATTTGTTTATTACTAGCTAAATCCCGTGCCACACCCTGCATTTCTGTTGGGGGTCCTGGCACCATCTCCTCCCAACAGGGAGGTATAAATACTGTAACTGCCATAGAATAAATGCCTTTTCTCCCTCCTCCGGGCTCTGCGTCTGTTCTTTCGGCTGCGCCCTACGAAGGGTTCTCCCTGCTGAACAGAACGAGACCTCCACATCGACTTCCACAAGAGGGCACCAGTAACGTTTTTCATTGAGAGACTTATTGTTATTGTTTTTGGCATATCCAATATGCACGGGTAGCTTGCCAGGTTCTGCCTCGAGGGCTCGATACTCCAGTAGCTTGCCAGGCTCTCCGAGAGGGGTGGAGGAATCGAACTCGGGTCAGCTGCATGAAAGGCGAACACCCAACTGCTGTGCTATGGCTCCAGCCCTTAAATAGTTAAAGAATTAAAAAAATCAATTGAATATTTTTCAAACAATTCACTTTGTTGAATATAAGCCAAAACATGAATATCAATTATTAAAAGTATAAAATTAGTGAAAATATCACTGTCACTGTCATTCAATAGCTCATCGATTTGCTCGAGTGGGCACCAGTAACGTCTCCATTGTGAGACTTGTTGTTACTGTTTTTGGCATATCGAATATGCCACAGGTAGCTTGCCAGGTCTGCCATGCAGGCGGGATACTCTTGGTAGCTTGCGGGCTCTCTGAGAGGGGTGGAGGAATCAAACCCAGGTGGGCCTTGTGCCAGGCAAAAGCCCTTCCGGCTGTGCTATCACTCCAGCTCAGTGGAAATATAGAAGCAACTTTATAGAAGCAGCTTTTGGGAGAAGTTAATGGAAGTTGTTAGCTAACAGGCATATGAAGTCCCTGTACAAATGTTGTGCATCAAAGTGAACACTGATTCATATAAGTAATTTATTTTGTGGGTGCCAATAATAACAGAACATTAAATTTTCTGATGTGCTTATAAATTTCTCAATTGGAATTTCACTCATATATGCAGTGACCATTTATCCTCTTATTTTCCTATAATTTGTACATATACAGTTTAATAATATGTATATCTTTATATGTTTAGCATCTACTTAAGTGAAATACATTTTATATGCATATATAATGTAAGTAATCATTCCAAACAACTATAAATTTTAAAAGATTTATTTTATTTATATCACTTTCACAGAAAAATGCAGAAACTATCCAAATTAAAAGATTTGTGAAAATAAGGATTCTTATGGATAAATTCTTGGTATGTATTACTGACATATTTCTTTTTTTTTTGTTTTATGTTCTGAAATGAAATACGGAAAAAACTTAACATTACTTACAATAACTTTTTTTCTCTATTCAAAAATCATTGTTGAATAAAATAGGGATAGAATCAAGAATGCTTCATCTAACTAAGTTATCATTCAAGTTTGATGGTGTAATACAAAACTTCACAGACAAAAACAGCTAAAGAAATTCTTGCTCATTACCAGTCACTACAAGATGTATGAAATGGTCTCTCTATGAAGCTCAGGAAGCAAAACTTAACCTGAAGAAACATCCAAAGCCCATACAAAATGTTGACATTGTATATCTTTATTTCAATATTTTAAAAAATATCAATGGACTGAATTTTCCAATTCTGTGCCAAAATGACAAGACAGATGAGAAAACTGAGTAACACTACTTTTAAAATACACTTTTAAAATATGATAAAGGGATTAAAAGTAAGAGACCTGAAAACAATAATAAGAACAAATGGAAGCCAAACAAAGCAAGAGGTGACTGTAATTATATGAGATCAATTAGTTTAGTATAAGAAGATGTAAAAAGGCATTGACACTGAATAATCCTTGGTAACACTGCCTGGGGCTGAGATTTCTGGAGACCTCTGGGTGGTGATTCGCCAAGCTTAAAGAAACTTTTATTCAAATCTGTTGCTTTATTTTTTCATCAAACTGTTTATTGTTCTGCTGTATAAGCACTTTCTGTATTTTGGATATTGAGCACTTGTCATATAGACTAGGGCTTCTGAAACTCTTCCACTAGGACTTCTTTTCACTTAATACATCTTTATATAACACTTATTTCAAGAAAAATTTTCTTTCTTCTTTGACTTCTTTGCCCAGCATTAATTTATTGTTTCTTTCCATAATTAAAAAAATTAAATGACAGTGAAATACACTTTCCATAATTAAAAAAATTAAATCACAGTGAAATACAGTCATAAAGCTGTTCATGATTGGATTTTAGTCATATAATGTTCCAACACCTGTCTCTTAACCAGTGTACATTTCCCACCACCAGTGTCCCCAGTTTTCTCCCATTCTCTCTCTCTCTCTCTGCCAACTTTCCACCTTTTTCTATAGCTCACTTATAACTTCATGGTATTGTGCTCTGAGAATATCCTTAATATGATTTCTACTTTTCTGATTTTACCGATAGTTGAATAATGCTTCAGCACGATGTCTGCCCTGTGCTCTAGAAAACACTGTTAAATCTTAGAGGGTTCGAAGATTCTATTAACTAAGATTCCAGTTCTTCTAGTTCTTCATTTAGGTCCCTTATTTTCTGATTTTTCTTATGTTTCTGATGTTCTTGCACTGATATTCTATCTAGTTCTGTCCAATGCCAAAGTGGGTGTAAAGTCTCCTACTGATATTTTACCAACATCAGTGTATCTGTTCAGGTTTGTTAATAGTTATTCTAAAAAATTTCTGCCCCTTTATTCATGCAAATATTTTGATAATAATTATTCCGCATTTATTTATTGAGCTTTCAGTACCATGAAATGCCCATCTTTACATCTTACTATTTTATCTAACTTGAATGCTATGTATGACTTTGAGAGCAAGTATAACTTTCTGTACATTTATAAATGTAAAATTAACCTGCATACTCTTTTTTTCATCATTTAGTTCAAACTCTGAGCTTATCATAAGGATTAAGATGTAAGCAGCATTTTTTACCTATTTTTTGAACCATAACACCCAAAGGACAGAGAAAGTAGGAGGGATTGTACCTGCCACAGAGGCGGGAGGTGGGAAGGGATGGGGGTGAGGGGAAGGATACTGGGAACATTGGGCGTGGGGAATGGGCACTGGTGGAGGGGTGGGTACTTGAACTTTGTTTGACTGGAATGCAATCATGAAAATCTGTAAGTCTGTAAATGTATCTTACGATGATTCATTAAAATAAAAAAATTGTAAAAAGATGTAAGCAGCAGAATGTGAATTTTGTTTCATGATATATCCATCCTTTCGACAGAGAAATTTTTTATAATTATTTATAAATTGTATGATTATTAATAAATTATATCACTGTCATTGTCACCCCATTGTTTATTGATTTACTCTAGTGGGCACCAGTAACGTCTCCATCTTGTGACTTGTTGTTACTATTTTTGGCATATTGAATACGCCACAGGTAGCTTGCCAGGCTCTGTCTGCTGTGCAGGCAAGATACTCTCGGTAGCTTGCCGGGCTCTCCGAGAGAGGCGGAGGAATTGAACCTGGGTCAGCCACGTGCAAGACAAACGCCCTAAGGCTGTGCTATCGATCTAGCCCAATAAATTATATAAATTTATGAAATATTTATGAATGGTGGTTGTTGCCATTTTTCTATTAGAATTTTGGTTGATTTTTCCATTAAATTTTTTGCTGTTGTTGCTTCCATTAAATATTTTTGTTGTTTTTTGTTGTTTCCATTATTTATTTTTTGCTTCTTACTGCAGGTCAATCAGTATTACTTGTAGATCTCATTTTGATATAACATTTTTTTCTGTTATATATTGTCTAGAAATATTTTATTATTCTGTCAAATTTGAATAATATACTTAGAGTTGAAAATTTGTTGTCAAAGAATTTTCCTATTTATTTTTAATATGTTATTCTTGCTTCTTGCCATTGTCTTCTTGCTTCTTGAGTTTCACTGGGAAACCAGATGTGAAACTTATATTCTTTCCCTAATATGTGTAGTTTTGCATCTCTTGGCACATTATTATTATTATTAGTCTTTTTGCTTTATGATGTGCACTGGTATTATTTTGTTTGAGATTATTTCATTTGTTTACTTTTTGGGCTTCCTGGATCAGTACATAAGTCTTCTTCTTTGGATGGAAATTTACCTGATATTATCTCTTCTATTAATTATTTGTTCCCTTTTTTTCTCCTCCTTCGGGAATTCCTAAAATGTATAAGGTGTCCTTCTAACTATTATCTATCTGAAATATTCTTCAATAAACTTTCTTCAGTAAAAATTTCTTTCCTATTCCCACCTCTTTAATGGTGCTGTGTGCATCATATGAAGTCACTGATGCAAATTTTAGCTTTCCCAATTTTTCTGCTGAGTTCTGCTAATATATTGTTTAGCTCCATATTTTCTGTTGAATTAATTCTATCTTTTTCACCATCCGGTTTCATTTAAGTTTAAGTATCTCCCAATGATTTTCTTAGTTTGGTAAATACAGAGAATTATTGTTTTAAAATCATCCTCAGGCATTGTTAAACATTATGAAGTACTCAAGGACTTTTGTCTGAATCCATGAGATCAGCTTAATTCTTTCATTTCTTTTCATTATTACTGTGGCTCTATTGATACTAACGGTGGAGCACCAAATACTGGGTTGCCTGAGAAGTGATTCAGTGATCCCATTCACATCATCAGTCTAATACTTAAGGCTATTAAATTCTGGCATCCATAGCTACTGTGTGATTATCAGTTAGACCAGCATGGTGGAACTGGTGAGATCAGGGCTTGTCTTTAAGATTCTTGATTATATCAGTTAAACTACGGAAGATGACAGGGGTAAAGTAGGATATAGGATTACAGCGTGTCAAATAGCTAATATTATGGGGTCAAAGTGTGTGGTGACTGGGTATTTATTTAGGCTTCAGGTTGGGGAAAGAGAAATGTCATGGGTGGGTCTAAGGAGAGAATTGAGGTTTACTTTTCAGGGCAAAGGTAGGGGACACTGAAGTGCCTGGGAACAGAGACAAAGCTTGGACACTTGTTACTCACCTGCTAAGAAAAGAAAATGAAAGGTGTATGCTGAGGCTCATGGTATGCGGGAGACTAAAGTCCTGGGAAATATCTCAGGGAGAAGCAGTTTGTGTAACTCACCTACCTAGTCCAATGGGATTCTGACAACAATTTAGACTTTCACATCTGTACTGTATGTTCCCTGTCACTGTCACTGTCATCCCGTTGCTCATCAATTTGCTCGAGTGGCACCAGTAACGTCTCCATTGTGAGACTTGTTACTGTTTTTGGCATATCGAATACACCATGGATAGCTTGTCAGGCTCTGCCGTGTGGGAGGGATAGCTTGCCAGGCTCTCTGAGAAGGGCGAAGGAATTGAACCCGGGTTGTCAAGGCAAACTGTGCTATCGCTCCTACAATAATGTTAAATTTTGTTTTATATACTTGGCTACTATGCTATAATATGAAAATTTATAATGCATCATTTATGATGACTATTTTATAAATATTTGAAAATATATTTATTTTTGCCTTCTAGTTTTTATATTAATACAACCATATATGGTTTTTATATGTAATATTTTTTAATATTATTTTGATCTATTTTTCTTCCAGTTGATGTGGGTATGCTTTCTTTTCACTCAGAAATTTTCTGTGTTTTTGATGCTTTTACTCTTGGTATGTTTTGTGTTCTTTTATTTTAATGTCTTCATATGTCATCAGTAACTCAAAATTGAGTGTGACTTAACACAAATTGAAGCATCAGTTTGTAATTGTGTAATTGTAGTGTAATTATCAATATGTTAGCACTGTCTGTAGCACTGTAGCACTGTTGTCTCATTGTTCATCGATATGCTCAAAAGGGCACCAGTAATGTCGCCATTGTGAGACTTGTTACTGTTTTTGGCATATCAAATATGCCACAGGTAGCTTGCCAGGCTCTGTCGTGCAGGCAGGATACTCTCGGTAGCTCGCCAGGCTCTCTGAGACAGATGGAGGATTCGAACCCAGGTCGGCCTCATGCAAGGCAAATGCCCTACCTGCTGTGCTATTGCTCCAGTCCCATCAATATGTTAGTTACACTAATTTTTTTGTTATCTTTATTTGCCAATATAAATATATGTGCACTTATTTCTAATATTTTTTTGTTATCTCATATTTGCTATTGTAAATATCTGTGCACTTATTTCCACTAAATTTTTCCTACTATATGCTATACTTGACTTTCAAAGAATCACCTTTCTTGGTTCATTTTCTAAACTGAGTACATCTAATAAAAACCTATATCACTTGATAAAATGAATGAAATATATGCTTCATTTTCTAAAATATGTTTTTTAAGTGGAAAGTTTACATAAGATAGAAAAAAGGTGAGCAGTTAATAAAGAGCTAAGGAAATAACATTGCTATTGTCTTTACCAGAGAACTCTTATATATTGTATTTTCTTTCATACCAGGAGCTTGCTGAAAAGTTGATGGAAATTTTTGAAGACTTAAGCTTCAATGTTGTATTTGGATTATGTCATTTACCCAAAATACATAGTTATGTAATTTGGGGGGGATGTGGAGAAAGCATACTTGATTAATGTGTATAGCTGAAAGTTTAAGTAATGGTGATAATGTATACTAGTTTTTAAGAACTGGGATCTTAAGTTTTCCCATAATTTCTTTTTCCTTTCTTTAACCTTTTTATGAATCACTGTCAGATAGACCCTTACAAAGCTATTCATGATGAAATTTCAGTCATACAATATTCCAACACTCATCCTTCCGCCAGTGTTCCCATTAATTCCTGTATCTAGTAATAGAAAGATAATTTACAACTATCTTTTAAAAATATTTAGTGTACCTGAAACTGACTGGTAATTCAAAATTGTATTTTTGACCTTTCACTTTAAAACAATTTCATGATTTTGACATGATACTATATACTTATGTAATGTATGATCATTCTAGTGATTAAGAAAAATATTGTCTTTCAGTTTGACTATATGGGCTCTAACGTGGCCATCGCAACTGAGAAAGTTTTCAGTGTTTTTGGTCTTATCAACAGTGTGAGTATTATTACTTATTTAAATTTTTTTCTATCAGAAATATAAATTGCACATGCTTTTTCATAAAAGGCAGAATGCTCTCGATTGTTTTAACCACCAATAAATTTCAACTCTAAAATATTAATGTTCACTAAATATTAACATTGATAAAGTTGCAATACTGTACTTATTTCTGTATATATATCCTTTATTTTCTGTTTCCAGATGTTTTCACAGCTAAAAGTGACTGTTTACCTGTCTTCTTTGGAAATCTGGTCTGATAAAAATAAGATTCAAACTGATGGGGATGTTGGTGCAGTACTACAAAGATTTGTGTCCTGGAAAGAGAATTTTTTGCCTCAGAGACCCCATGAAATGGCATACTTATTAATGTATGGCTTTATTTGCATTAATATATGACTTATTAATTTCTTTGAGAGTACACATCAATATATCACAAAATGTATATTTACAATAAAATATAAAATATTGTGTGAATACTACATTTCCCAAGAGCAAAAAAAAAAGTGAGAATCATGTAAGACACTAATTTATAATAGGCAGGGCAGTTATTCTCAGAGTAAACTGTTTACATTTAGAAAAGTAACATGGAAAATTTGAAAAGTCTTACATTAGACATGAGAGCTATAGTTTCAAAGATTTTTTTGTAAATGATTGGAACTGCCTTCCTAGCCTTAAATAAAATGTAAAATACCTAACATGCTTCAACAGTTTTATAATAAACCTAATTATGATGGGAGAAACACAAACTGAAATATGATTGTTATGATATTTTGTACTGTATATCTACAAATTTAGAATGTAGTCAATGAGTTATACAGATTTTTGTTTTAATATTTTCATTATTTTGTTTGGGATAAAAATGCAATCATAAAAATCTTGAAAATATGGAATATATTTATAAACTCATTGGTGTCTCCTGTGCAACCTAAGGTCAGATTTTGGGATTCATGAGTAAGTATTTGTTTTTACAATGTAGGAGTACTGCTATTTATTCAGCCACTGATTAAGCTGATTAAATTGGGCATAAACTCCACATTACTTTTTTTATTCACTGTATCACTGTCATCCCGTTGCTCATCGATTTGTTCAAGTGGGCACTGGTAACATCTCCATTGAGAGACTTGTTGTTACTGCTTTTGGCATATCGAATACAACACGGGTAGCTTGCCAGGCTCTGCTCTGAGGGCGAGATACTCTCGGTAGCTTGCTGGGCTCTCCGAGAGGGACGGAGGAATCAAACCCAGGTGGGCCACGTGAAAGGCAAACGCCTTACCCGCTGTGCTATAGCTCCAGCCCACTTTTTTATTAACTTTTTAAAATTGGATATCCTTGAGAGACCATTACAAAGCTGTTCATAATTGGGTTTCAGTCATAAAATGGTCCAGAACCCATCCCTCCATCACTGTACATTTCCCAGCTCCAATGTTCCACGTTTTACCACCATCACCCCAAGCCCCCACCCCCCACCCCAGGCTCCCTCTATGGGAAGCACTTTCCTTCTTGCTCTCATGAGTAACTTTTTCAGTAAATCAGGACATTAGGACACTTTATATGCATATATGAATTTTTCACACATGGCTGCATAATTTTGACTTTCCACTCATACCTTCTGATCTAACACTTTTCACACATCTTAAGAAATCACTTATGTGCAAATAGTAGGGGGTAGAAATATGCTGGCTTTTACATTTTAGAATTATATCCATACATTGGTAACAAAAGCTGAGTGTGTTTTGGAGGTAATGCAGCATTACTAGATATTTTTTGCTGTATATAATTGTAATGTTCAAGTAGTTGTTAGTACTTTGTAAGAACTATGAATGATTACTCACCTTAAAATTATTAAAAATATTAAAACAATAGGCAAATATGTATGTACTTTTCTTATTTTAAAGCAACATTTTTATTGAGTTCAGTTTTATAAAACCATTCAGTAGTTATTTATTTAATGCAAATTTATTCATGAAAAATGTATTATTTAGTTATAGAGAACACCCTAATAATGTTGGAGCATCATTTCATGGAAAGGCATGTGATCCAAAATTTTCTTCCGGGGTTGCCGTGGTATGCATTCTATTCACATTTCTTTATTATTTAGAGCAAAGTTTTAAACTTTTTGTCCTATTATCCTGAATGTTTTTGAACAGTATTTTTTAATAATTGGAATATATTTACATTGTGTAAAGCAGCCATAACCCAGTTTTGGAGGAATGTGTGACATTGAGCATTACAGCTAAGCAAGCACCTTAACTTCTGTACTAAAGCTATCACCCTGAAATTCACATATATTTTAAGATTTTTACGTGAATTCATTTAGACATAGACAGAAGTTGGTTTGCTGTACTGCATGTCATATTTTTCTGTTTAATACTTGAGCAATTATCATTGATTTTCAAAGTTACTTCATTGTTTCATTATCAACCAAGAGTTCATATTAGATAAACTGCATTCTCATTAGCATATTATTTTCTATTACTATGCTATTGTATCTGCTTTAATTGATATAAAATGATATATTATGATTTTTATTTATACCTACAAATATTAGTGAACCTTTAAAAATTCTTATAACCTTTGTATACAATCTTTGGAGGAATATTATTCAACTCATAAGTCAATTTTAAAAGTAGATTACTTAGCTTTTGTTCTTTGATTGTAGGATATTTTTAAGTTTTTTTATGAACCTTCTATTAAATACATTATAGAAAATATTATTTTCATTCTTCAAAATATTTGTGAACTTTGCTGGCTATGTCCTTTGAACCACAAAAATTAAATATCCAGGGCTGGAGCAATAGTATAGTGGGTGGGGCATTTGCCTTGCACATGGCTGACCTGGGTTTGATTCCCAGCATCCCATATGGTCCCCTGAGCACCGCCAGGAGTAATTCCTGATTGCAAAGCCAGGATTAATAGCTGTGAAACACCGGGTGTGACCCAAACCCCCCCCAAAATAAATAAAATATTCTTATAGTCATATTTATTTGATTTTGTGTTTTTATATAAGTTTAAGTATACACCCATGTTATATAAGTATACACCCATGTCTGCTGTAGCGTATGTCTTAACCACTGTACTATCTTCTGTCCAAGTATATGTTGTTGGACTGGAGAGATAGCACAGTGGGTAGGGCGTTTGCTTTTTATTCTCTTTATTCTTTTTTTTGTTTTTTTGGGTTACACCCGGTGATACACAGGGGTTACTCCTGGTGGTGCTCAGGGGACCATATGGGATGCTGGGAATCAAACCTGGGTCGGCTACCTGCAAGGCAAACGCCCTACCTGCTGTGTTATTGCTCCAGCCCCCACTACCAGTAATTTTTGAGTGCAGAGCCAGGAGTAACCCCTGTGCATCACTGGTTGTGACCCAAAAGGCAAAAAGAAAATTGCATTGTGAAATATTGCTAAATTTATTTATATATTCTATCAGCCCCATTTATCAAATTGTTTGGGATTTCTAGGGGTAGTATCTTTTCAGTCTATAAACAAAGTTGATTTTGCCTCTTTTGTCCAAGATGTGTAACATGTTTATTTATTATTTATTCATTTAATTCATGATGGCTATCATTAGGTCTTTCAATGCCATGCTAAATAAAAGTTTAAATAGAAATTTCCTATCTTGTCATTTCCCCTAGAAAGAAAGAACTGAGGATTTTATCTGAAATTGTATTTATAGTTTGTTGACATTTACAATTATAAAAAGATCTTGTCTGTTGTAGAATGTTTTTCTGCATTTATTTAAAACGTTTTTTGGTCCTTCCTTCATTTTGTAAAAACATACTGAATTGATAGGTGTCCACATATTTCAGTCTTTTATGCAATAATGTCATGATCACAATGTACGTATCTTCTAATCTAATCTAGCATTAAATTTGAATATTCTTGTATCAACATTCTTTTTGTACATTGTCAATTTTCTTTTCCTATTCAATGTCTGTATTTGATACCAGGGCCATGTAGGCCTTACGGAATGAGTTTGGTAATTTTATTCCCATATAATTATTGTTTTATAAGAGATGTGCTGTTGATTTAAGACATTCACTTTTTTTTCTCCTAATGCATATATTGCATATAAAACCTTCACTCTCCTAGGAAATCTTTAGCTGTCCACAAAGTTGAATATGTTATCTTTGTTTTCATGTATCTCACAGTGCTTTCCAACGTTTCATACAACTTTTTTTGAGTAGTGTGCAAAAATTGCTTATTAAAATCCTACTTTTTAATGTATTTTTAAATTATTAATTTTGTTTTTATTTAATTAAAGTCAGAAAAAAAATTAAAGGGTATTTTTTTTATTAAACCAATGAGAAATATGACATTTCTTGGAGAAAACTCTAAATATACTTAGAAAATTGTGTTCTGGGCAGAGAGTTAGCTCTGTACATTGAAGTGTTGGCTTGGCATGCAGAAAGGCCAGCATCACCCATTGGCATCACCTGGTTCTCGAAGCACCACTGGAAGAAACTTTCAAGCATGAATAACCTCCAACCTCCGAATACTCTGGGGGCTGATTAGATAGATCAGTATTCGAAAGCTTGCCTTGCTCCAAATTGAATCCTGCACTACAAGACACCACCCATCCCTGTAGCACTACTCGGTTTGTCCCTGCTCACCACTGAGCTCTCTTGACTCAAGCAACACCACATGTCCAGACCCAGCAACAAACCGTTAGTCATACATGCACTTGAATTTACCTGGAGGGGCACTGTTGGGATATTCTAAAAAAAATGTGTAGTCAGCTAGCAGATAAAAGGTTTAAAGCCATCTGGCTGGGTAAATATCAAAGAGAATTTGTTTAAACCTATATTTTCACAAAGGGGTTCTTATTAATCTTAATAGTAATTAATAATAATCAAAATTGAAAACAACATATCCTGCAATTATCAATTTTCAAGTTGGTAATTTCATGAAAAGAATTTAGATCAAATAACTCCTAAAACTATTTCTGAAATTATCATTAATTATCAGCTAAACCCTTATTAATATATTTTCCATGTGTTGACTTGAAAATTGATATAGTTAATGAACCAGTGTTATTTTTAGATCTTAAGTGAGGACATAAAATATGCAACAGCACTATCTGTTATGTCAAAATATCTAAAATAAATAACAAATATAACTATTTTTCCATATTTACATGAAAATAATAAAATTTATTATGCAATTACATATGATTTTAAAGTTATATAATATTAACATAAATATCTGAAAATATTGAAGAGTTGAACAAATAATAAGCAACATTCATTTGCTTTTTTTTTAAATTTAGTTTCCAAAGACGATAACTTTAGAGTCATTTTCAGTTGTAATGACACAGTTGATTGGAGTCAGTTTTGGTTTAAGTTATGAAGAGGTCAACAATTGTCATTGTTCAAGAACTGCATGCATAATGAATCCTGAGGCTATGTAAGGTGTTGTTTTTATCACATTTTTTCTTGAGAAATATTTTATTATTCTTTGTATACAATTTCTTACAATATAATTTGAGAAAAATATTGTTATTTAGTACTATGTGATAATTTACATCGTGTTGAATCTCAAGAATTTCATATTGGCAAAAATGACTTAGTAATCCTAATTTTCAACGTTATAGCCAGAAAGTGAATGTTGATGACTTTGAGTTTTAGTAGAATTTGAGTAAAATCTAATTTCATCTTTTGTACTCTAAATATTTGCAATAATTATCTACAATGTCCAGCTATTTTTTGACTATCTGGAAAAGGTCATATCACAGTTACTCAGGGCTTACTGCCAACTTAGTGCTCAGGAGTGCTTCCAGCAGTGCTGAGTGGCTGTGAAGTGCTTGGTATCTATCCTGGGCCTCCTGCTGGCAGAGAAGGAACTGAACCCTTTCTGAGCTCTCTCTTATGCCCTCTTTTCATATCTTGCACACAAGTTAACAAGACACATACAAACAAAATATCCTGCCCCCCAAATATACATATATACATGTGTGTATGTATGTAACATACATATGTATATTATGTGTACATATATATGTTTATTTTGTGTGGGGGCCAGGATATTTTGTTTGTATGTGTCTGTTAACTTGTATGTTTATGTAGAACATATACATAGAACATATATATGTGTATATATATCTGGAACATATATATATATGTGTGTGCATGTGTGTGTGTGTTGGTGTAGAATAGAGTAAAATGAAGGGAGAAAAATGACAGTTATGTAATAAGTTACTGCATGTAAAATTGGAAATATAGGTGCTGGAGCGATAGTACAGCAGGTAGGGCTTTTGCCTTGTACGCGGCCGACCTGAGTTCAATCCCCGACATATGGGAATATGGTGCCCAAGCACCACCAGGAATAATTTCTGAGTTCAGAGCCAGGAGTAACCCCTGATTATTGCTGGGTGTGACCCAAAAAACAAAAAAAAATTGGAATTATAAGAATGAACTTGAAGCTTATTATGCAATAGTGAAGTAGACATTGCCCTTTTGTAAAAATATATTACATTTTAAACCGATTTGATTTATATAGTACAGATTATTGGCCACCAGACTTCGTGCCAGGCTGTTTTCACTCGGGGCACCCCAGAGGGGATAAGGTGAGAGCCCTCCCTGCCCCAAGGGACCCAACCCTGGCAGCCGACCTTCACTACCCAACCGCTACCACGCTCCAGGTCACTTTCTGGACCACTCAGCCTCTTTGCAGTCGTGTGACACATTATAAGACGTTTCCTATCCATTTTCCATAATTAATACACCATATTTGATGGAGTTCAGACAGTAGGCAACTAATCACAGAGAGTAATATATCACTTGTATCACTTGTAGTCCTGTTGATCTTTGATTTGCTCGAGCGGGCACCAGTAGCGTCTCCATTTGTCCCTGTTGCGTGCTAGTGCAGCCCAATGATATCTGCTTGCTCCAGGAACAGGAAGAGCCTCAAATCGTTCATTCAGGGATTTGCTGAAGAAATCTGACCATCTAGTTGGTGGGAGGCCATGCGGTCTTCTGACATCCTATGGAATCCAGTCGGTAATAGCTCTAGTCCAGCTGTCATCTCTGAATCGAATTACAAGACTGGCTCACCTGATTTTTGATGCCTTGGCAAACGAGACAGCATCCTTGATTTTTGGCCGTTGATGGAGGTCAGAACTTTGGATTCCTTCTCTCACTTGAGTGAGACATGATATTCCCAGCATAGCTCTTTCAATTTCTCTTTGGGATAGCCTAATAGCATTCTCATCCTATTTGTGTAGGGCCCAGGTCTCTGAGGCATATGTTAGTGCAGGAAGAATGGTGGAATCGAAAAGATGTGCCCGGAGTCGGAGGTTCTTCGTTCTCTTACCAACTCTTCGACGCTCTTGAATGCATTCCATGCTGCTCTCTTCCTCCTGCGCATTTCCGGCACCAAGTTGTTCCTCATGTTGATTTCTCGACCCAGGTACACATAGCTGCTGCATTCAGAGATGTACGTTTCATTGAGAGCAAATGGAGCTTCAGGGACCAGTTTGTTTTTCATGAACATCGTCGTGTTGAGATTCAGCTGCAATCTGACCTTTCCACAGATTGCAAATGCTGGTCGAAGTCGGCCAGCATTTGTGCCACTTGGCTAATGTTTGGCCTTATGAGAATGATGTCATCAGCGAAGCGGAGGTGGTGTAAATGCCGACTATCTTCACTCCCATTCCTTCCCATTCCAGTCGTCGCATGATGTTCTCATGAGACTGAAGAGTTTCGGTGAAATGGTATCACCTTGCCGTACCCCTCTCTTTACATCAATGATCACTTCCTTGTAGAATGGTGAGATCCTGCTGGTGAATCCACAATACAGCTCGAGGAGGATTTTGATATACCCAAAACGCTCCACCCTACCCAAGATAAATACCTCATTGGCTGACCCCCACTACATCCACTACCCAGCCACAGCCATGCTACAAGTCATTCTCCGGACACTTGGGTCGAACCTCACCATAAAACACTTTTTTAATACCTATTTGATAGGTATTAAATACCTATCAATATTTGATAGGTATTTAATACCATATTTGATAGGGTATTATATTATATAATATATTATATTGTATTATATATAATATTATAATATATATTATATTATATAATATAAAATTGCACCATATTTGATAGGGTTCAAATTTGGTGTGAACCATGGTAACACCTCTAAGGGCGATTGGAGGCCAACTTAAAAGCCTCTGTCCCTCTTGGAGAGCCCAGCAAGCTACCAAGAGTATCTTGCCTGCACGGCAGAGCCTAGCAAGCTACCCGTTGAGTATTCGATATGCCAACAACAGTAACAACAATTGGCCTCATTCACCTGTCACTGAAAGAGCCCCCAATAAGGCAGTGTTAAGAAAGATGAGCAAAGAGAGGCTGAAAAAATCTCGGGGACTAACTAGACTGCCAAAATGAAGAAAAACTAAAATGACTGTCTGTACTTTCAACACACGGACACTGGCATCAGAAGCATCCGTCAAGGACCTGATGGTGCAAGCACAGAAGATCAAGTACGACATCATTGGTCTGACCAAAACGAGGAGACATCAATGTAATCATGCCATTTTCAACACTGGAGGAGAATTGTTCCTCGGAACATGTGACAACAGAGGCGTTGGTGGCATTGGTGTCCTTGTCAACACGAACTTGGCCCATGAGCATCAATTCATTCGAATGCCTCACAACCCGAATTGGATGATTATGCTTGAATAGATGTGGCTCACTGCCAGCAGTTTATATCTTCATCATTTACACACCAACTACCAACTACAATGAAGAAGAAATTGAGAGGTTTTACATGGAACTGGAGAAGCTCTATATAGAAGACCACACCTTCTACAAGATCATTATTGGTGATTTTAATGCCAAGATAGGTCCGAGAAGGTCGCCTGAAGAACTGTACATTGGGACACATGGCCTAAAATGGAACGATCAGGGTGAGAGACTGTCTGAATTCATCATGTCCACCAAGACCGTCCATGGTAACTCACAGTTCCAGAAGGCCAAATCTAAACGCTGGACATGGGAGTCTCCCGGTGGACAGTTACAATGAAATTGACCACATCATATTCAATTGAAGGTTTTGCCTGACCGATGTCGCTGTTGTCCCAAAACCCCAAACGGGATCAGACCACCATCTCCTTCGTGCAAAATTCTACTTCACAGAGCGGGGGGAAAAGTCTGCAAAATTTAAGTCTAAGAAGGCAACTCCCAGAATGGCCACCAACTGGGAGCTCTTTGGCACTATTGCAGCAACGTGGGAAGATGCCATCCTTGACAACATCGACAAGGAATATGATTGACTGGTTCAGCACCTCCATGACTGTGTGAAGAATGCCAAGAGTGAGAAAGCCACAAACAGACGCCTTTCTTCGGAAACTCTCAAGCTCAATCGTCAACGTGGTTTGGCGAGAGCCTCAGGCAACCACAAGCTAATGTCCGAGCTCCCAAAGCTGTGCAGAGATGCGATAAAGGAAGACCTCAAAGAGAGGAGAGCAGCAGTGTTGGCCAGTGCGGCAGAAGCTGAGAAAAGTATTTGCAACGCCAGCCTGTCCTTCTCCAACGACAAGACCAATATGACTGCCCTCCTATGTCCCAATGGATCTATCACATCCTCTAGAAAGGCAATGGAGAAAATTATTCATGACTTCTACTCAAATCTCTTTGACAGCCATGTCCACCTGCCCACATACCAAATTCCGCAGGATGGATATGTCGTTCCCAATATTCTCCCTTCTGAAATCCGACACGCCATTTCGCTGGTAAAGACGCAAACAGCACCTGGTCCAGACAAGGTCAGACCCGAACACCTGAAGAATCTGCTGTCAGTACTCAATACACTGGCCGACTCTTCACACGCTATCTGTCTGAATGCAAGGTTCCGTCTCAGTGGAAAATCAGTAGGACCGTTCTGTTGTACAGGAAGGGAGACATCCACGATATCAGCAACTGTCGCCCAATCTGCCTGCTGTCTGTCGTCTACAAGTTGCTCACTCGTGTCATCCTGAATAGAATAGGCAGAACACTAGACGAAGAACAACCATGTGAGCAAGCCAGGTTCTGAAGGGGATTCAGCATAATAGACCATATCCACACAGTGACCAAACTCATTGAAGTTTCGTGAGAGTTCAAGATGCTGCTCTGTCTAACATTCATCACCTTAAAGATGGCCTTCTATTCTGTTGAGACTGACGCGGTCATCAAAGTCCCGGCCAAACAGGACATTCAAACTCAGTATATCAAAATCCTCCGCGAGCTGTATTGTGGATTCACCACCAGGATCTCACCATTCTACAAGGAAGTGATCATTGATGTAAAGAGAGGGGTGAGGCAGAGTAATATATATATAATTATATATATTTCATATATATGTATATATGTATATATACATGTCTATATATGTATACATATAGATATGTGTGTGTATATATATATATATATATATATACACACATACTTCTCGGAGATCCCAGGAAGCTACCGAGAGTATCCCACCCTCACGGGCAGAGCCTGGCAAGCTACTCGTGGCACATTCAATATGCCAAAAACTGTAACGATAGATCTCATTCCCCTGACCCTAAAAGAGCCTCCAGTCATTGGGAAAGGCGAATAAGGAGAGGTGGCTAAAATCTCAGGGCTGAGAGGAATAGAGACGTTACTGGTACCTGCTCGAGTAAATTGATGAACTACAGGATGACAGTGATACAGATATTCAAATGTAATCTTGGATCCAAAGAAAAATGAACAGTAGGTGAAGTACTTGTCCTGAAAATGTCAGTGGCAGCCAAGACCCTGGTTTGAATCTCCAGCACAACATATGGTCCCTGAACACCATCAGGGGTCACTTCTGAGAAGAGAACCAGGAAGAGACCCTGAGCTCTTCAATAATGGCCCAGCCATGACCCCACCTCCATCTTTGAAAAATAATAAAACTGATATTAGAAATAATAATATAGCAAATCAGAAAGCCAGTGCATCTCATCAATATGGTATAATATTCCAGTGAGTGAAAAGGCAATAAGAATTATGCATAGGTTTGATATCACACTTAATAAACAGAGAATAAAAAGACATTGCTTGAGGAAAGAAAATATGAATAATGGAATCATTAGGGAAGTTTTGATATGACTATAGGGGTGTGAATTCTAAGTGCACAAACCAGATCTTGAGGAACAGGGATCTAAAATGGGTTCACCATCATCATACTAAGTTGTTTTTAGAAATTGGGGGCTATATAGCACAGCAGGTAGGGCGTTTGCTTTGCACGCGGCCGACCTGGTTTCAATTCCCAGCATCCCTTATGGTCCCCTGAGCACTGCCAGAAGTAATTCTTGAGTGCAGAGCCTGGAGTAACCCCTGTGCATTCCAGGTGTGAGCCCCCCCCCAAAAAAAAAGCAAAAAAAAAAAGAAATTAACTAAGGGAGATTAAGTCTATTGTAATAGCTGCCCAAACCACAAAGGCTGGGAGAGACAGCTTTTGAATACCACCAAAGCTTTGAAATTAAAATTGTGTGACATTTGTTAAAATGCAATAAAATGAGCTCAACAAAATACTTTTGTAATAGATAGATAACATTACACAATCTAAATCTAAATTTAAATAATTTGCCAAACAATTAGTTGGAAGCCATAAAGCTTGACCCAGAGAGATAGGACAGTGGGTCAGGTACTTTCCTTGCATGAAGCTAACCTGCGTTTGATCCCCAACATTCCATATGATCCCCTGAAGGCATCAAGAGTGAGCCCTGAGTATAGAGCCCTGAGCATAACTGGATATGACTCAAAACCCCTCCCCTAATGGAGAAAGAATATTACTTCTGAGATTGAAGGCCCTGTCTAGGATCATTCATTTATATTCAAAATTACATATAAAAATATTTAAATTTGCCAGAAAATCTTGTTGATAAATTAATATTTTTGTTTTAGGATACAAAAGTTATTATTTATACTATATTTGCATAATTATAATAACCTTGAGATTATTACAAAATAAAAACTCACTACACAGTACACAGAAGTGTAGAAAGACAAAAAATTAGGCAAAACAGTAAGGGCTGAGATTTGTAACTTTAATTTTGTCACAAAAATACTGGTTTTTGCATTAATACCATAGTCTTTTACTCCTTAAATTTTCAACATTTTCAACAAAAGTGACTAATTTTTTTGTACTGCTTTGTTTAATAGTCATAATAGTTATAAATGATATGAGAAATAAATGTATTATTCCCATAATCAGTAGCACTGTAGCACTGTCATACTGTTGTTCATCAATTTGCTCAAGCGGGCACCAGTAACGTCTCCATTGTGAGACTTGTTACTGTTTTTGGCATATTGAATACGCCACGGGGAGCTTGCCAGGCTCTGCCATGCAGGCAGAATGCTCTCGGTAGCTTGCCAGGCTCTCCAAAACGGACTGAGGAATCGAACCCAGGTCAGCCGCATGCAAAGCAAATGCCCTACCCACTGTGCAATCACTCCAGTCCCCCATAGTCAGTATCACTGTCACTGTCATCCCATTGCTCATTGATTTGCTTGAGCAGGCACCTGTAACGTCTCCATTATGAGACTTGTTGTTACTAATTTTGGCATATCAAATACACCACGGATAGCATGCCAGGCTCTGCTGTGCAGGCAAGATACTCTCAGTAGCTTGTGGGGCTCTCTGAGAGGGGCGGAGGAATTGAACCTGGGTCAGCCATGTGCAAGGTGAATGCCCAATCTGCTACGTTATCACTCCAGCCACATAGTCAGTAATATGACTAATATATAAAACAAATACTTAAACAGAGCCTCATCTATTGAAAAACAAAGTTACTCTTCTTTCTTGTCTAAAGTGAGGTTATGAAAAATTTGTAACTTCTTTTAGATGATTATTTAGATAATGAGTTTGTTTCATTTAGTTTGGTATAATTTCCTTTTAGTCATTCCCGTGGTGTAAAGCTTTTTAGCAGCTGCAGCAGAGATGAATTTATACGTGTAGTTTCCAATCCTGAATTTGAATGTCTTCAGAAGAAAGTAGTTTATAAAGTGAATAACCCAAAGACAAGACCAGAAGTAATCTGTGGAAATGGGATTAAGGAATCTTCAGAACACTGTGACTGTGGTCTACCAAAGGTTAGTTTCAAGTAGTAATGTATTGTCTAAATCTTGGATTTGTCTTGATTTAGTCATGCAAGTACGATATAAAAAAGAGTTCTTTCCAAAATATAACAATGTTTTTTTATCATAAAACATATACTTCAATTACGTAACTATTAAAGTTAAACTATGGCTTAAATATAACATGAATTACGAAATAATTTTTTACATTGTGTGATGACTAGATCAAAGTCCACTTTTCTATATCATAAATGTCAGAATAAATCAGTAAACATCTTTTCCTATTAATAATAATAATAATGGCTTAAGTGGCTATCTTTCTGGAGGGAGTAGAACTGAATATGCTAGATTAAATAATAAGTATGCATCACAGATTTTAAATAATTCTTCAATAAGAAGTGGATGTATAAAATTGTATAGTATAAGTACATGAGTTTAAGATTTTATCTCTTTGGTACTCATTAGGTACTATAAAATTGTGTATTTTAAGAGAAAACAAAAGTCAAAAGAAGTTATAATTTTATTGTAAATCTCAATGCATATCAATACACAACATACTACAGAATATATGCTATAGTATATCAATATACCACTGGATATATACTATCATAACTTAATAATCACCTGAAGCATTTCTTAATGATTCAGTATGGCTGCTTCTTTATTAAATTTCTTATTATTTCCTCTATTAATGTGAGTTTATTTCTTGGGGTACAACACCAGGCTCTGCTCAGGTCTTACTCCTGACTCTGCATTCAGGGATCTTTCCTGGCTGTACTCAGAGGCTATATAGAGTGTCATAGATAGAACCTCATACAGGGTCGAGTGAGGCAAGTACCATACCCACTCTATTACTACTGCAGTACCAATTTCAGTCTCTGCTCGGAAAATTCACAAACAGATTGAAATTGCTCACAATCTTTTGTTGTGTTTTGTTTTTGCAAAAAGCATCACCTCAAGGTGGTGCTTGAGGCTACTCTGAGCTTGATGCTTGAGAGTGTCTCTTGCAGACCATATGGTGCCAGATATAAAAACTGAATGTCCTGCACACAACGGGTTCTTTGAAGGTTCTTGTCATAAGGTTTTTGTTTCTGGTAATTTGGTTTTTTGCTTTTTCATTTGTTTTATTTGGAAAGAGAACCAATTTTTGGATTTACTTGTGCTATATAAGATTTTCTTCATGGTGATATCTTTTGAAGGTTTTGTATTTTCTTGAAAAGATGTCATTTCTATTTAAGGAAGAAAATTCTTTTTAATTTGAATCACTATTTTTTCAATGAGTATCTTAAATCTTTTACATTTTTACTAATATTGATTACCTAAACTCTTGGTAGTATAAAAATATTGATATATTCAACTATATAGTTTGTTTAATTTTTACAATAATATATTTAATTAATGTTATGTAGACTTAAAGTTATTTTTAGAATTTACAATTACTGTATCTTCCTAGAAGCTAACTTTTTGGTTTCAAATACAGACGATATGGAGTTTTTTCTAATGCTGCTATGTTTTAAAGTCTTTTTGGTGTCCTGTGTTTACATAATCTGTATAATTTGGGTTTTGAGGAGAAGTGTGTTCTTCTCCTCAAAGAACAGGAGTGCGCTTACTCTCCTGGGTAAGGAGAATCACTCCTGGCAAACTCGAGGGACCATATAGGGTAGCAGGCCCCAAACTCCGCTGGGTTCTGTGTAAGATGAGTGTTCCACAAGTTTTATTATCACTCTGGCCTTTTGTTGTAGTTTTTATTTGAAATGCACCCAGCTGTGCTCAGGACTTAGATATGGATCAATGTTCAGATGTTGCTCCTGGCAGTACTTGGACGGATCCTATGTGCTATCTCAGTAAGAATCCAACGCAGCTGTGTGCAAGGCAAACAGTCTGCCCACAGCACTAACGTTAACAGTATTGTAAATCACTGTGCTTCCACCAAAATTACCTGTGAAAATTTTATAAACTAATACAGGTGAGTTTCTGAGTTGAATTTATAGTGCAAATTTCCATTATTCATTTAATGTTGATGAATCATGTTTTTCATATATGTTTTCTCTTTGAGCCTTGGTTTAGAGTTTTATCTTTATTGCTATATAGTCATACTTCTCCCCCAGTATCAAATACTTATTTTATGTTCAATGTCTATCTTCACATAGTAGATTTGATATTTTTATTAACATATGTATAATGAAAAGCATAATATACATCTTATTTTAACATTATCATAAAAATAAATATTAAATTTCTGTAAATTTTAAAACATGTTACAAAGGGTTGGACCTTATGCTTTTCTTAAGGAACCTCCGATTTTACTTCCTGCATCACGTGGTCCTAGAGCTCCTCTGGAGTTAGCTTTGAGCACTGTCATCTGTGCTCCTCTGCCCCCAGAATAGACAGCAAGAACAAAGTAAATATGGGTCAGAGAGCTAGAACAGGGGTCAGGTGCATAGGCTTTGCTTTTTCTGGACTTGGGTTCAGTTCCCAGTTTCCCAGTACCTTTGTTTCTCTTGGTGCCACTGAACACAACTCTGGAAGTCTCCTAACAGCCATTGATATGGTCCTGGAACTTCTGTCACTCTTGGCATCCTCCTACCTTATCATTGAACCTTCTAACCTAGCTGATTTAGTAATACTGGGAGTGGCAAGCAAACAAAAATGGTAAAATTATAACATTTTCTATATGCCTTAGTAATTTGCAATTAGTATAAGTATGAATACTATATCTAAGTTTGTACTGGATAAAATATAATCCAGTTTATCTTCTGATCAATTATTTGACAATCCAGTTCATGAAAAAGTCAGGAATAAATTATAATTTTATGAACAAAAACAGATGAGTTATTCTGGTAAGAATATCCAACATTAAAACTTCTTCCACAATATATTACTAAACACCTTCACACAGTGTCTTAGTATTTATAAGCAAGAAAATAAATAGACTATCCTAACAGAAATATGGGAATGAATTATAAAACTGTTACAATAATAATAAAAAACAAAGTGAATATAATGAACTTTTATCACATTAACAATAGAAATAACATTGAAACAAATATAGCAGTTAAATTAGTTTTGACTCCATTTAACTAATTTTTAAAGGATATATATGATGCACCAGTTTAACATAGAATAAATAATAATAAAGAAAAAACAATGATTTCTTAATATTTATGTAATCTAAACGTGATAATTTCTGTAATTGATCTTTATTGTATAATCCTGCACCTAAAAATAATGACATATTTCTGCTATTTAACTTATATATTTGTTTGTAGCTATGTACTCATCCAAAATGTTGTAACCCTAAAACCTGCGAATTACGTGGGAATTCAAAGTGTGGCAGTGGACCTTGTTGTGATAAAAACACTTGTCAGGTAATATTCCTATTATTTTATGTCATGATTTGGGCTTAATCATAATTTTTCATTATTTTATCAACAATAAAGATGCATCATACATTAATACTGATGTTCTAGGTTTAAAATGTTATTGCAATCCACACCATTCTTAGCAACCTCCTTTATCAATACTGTCCTATTAATCAGTTGATAGCTTTTATTCTTTTGACAGTATCTTATTGTTTGCTTTATTGAGCATTGCATATTTTTATGTCACTGTCACTTGTCACTCCATTGCTCATCGATTTGTTCGAGCGGGCACCAGTAACGTCTCTCATTGTGAGACTTATAGTTACTGTTTTTTGCGTATCCAATACGCTATGGGTAGCTTTCCAGGCTCTGCCATGCGGATGAGATACTCTTGGTAGCTTGCCGTGCTTTCCGAGAGGGGCAGAGGAATTGAACACAGGTAGGCCAAGGGTATCTTATAAAGCAAGTTCTTGCTTTATTTTTTTTTTTTTTTAAGGAAATATTTTATTGAACCACCGTGAAAACAAAAAAAATACAAAGCTTTCAGGTTTAAGTCACAGTCAAATACTGATTAAACCACCATCCCTTCACCAGTGCACCCGTTCCACCACCAAGAACCCCAATACACCCCCCTCCCACCCCACCCCCATCTAAGTAGTGATGATATTCCCATTATTCTCTCTATATATTGAGTACATTTCATATTTCCATACAGAACTCACTATTGTTGATTGGAAATTTTCCCCAACAATCAGGCCTGCTGAATAAGCAACATCTAATAATTTCCCTTCCTTGGTAAAAGTGAAGACTTTGAGTCCGCGCGGCCGCGATAGCGGCCGCGCGGTTTTGGGTTTCTAATGCTGCAGCTCAGTTCGCAGTCAAAATGGATGGCTGCAAGAATCCGCTCTGGTGCCAAAATGGGTTAGGAGACCTCAGGATCACAGTCAGTAGGCGGGAGGCTCTGCTTCTCGTGCCGCGGCTCTTGGTTCATCTCTGGGCGGAAGGCGCGCCGGGAACACCTCCCCTCCCAGGATCACCCACAGGCTACGTCACTAAAGAAAGTCCTACCTCCTGGTGTAGGGGTCTTAGAGGGTGGCTCTCACCGCGTGGCTGCTGCCGCTGCCGCCATTTTCGCTCAGAAAAATGGGGTGGAGAGGGAAAAAAATCCCTCCCCGGGCTGCACGAGGTTGTAGTTCAGTTCGCAGTCAAAATGCATGGCTGCAAGAATCCGCTCTGGTGCCAAAATGGGTTAGGAGACCTCAGGATCACAGTCAGTAGGCGGGAGGCTCTGCTTCTCGTGCCGCGGCTCTTGGTTCATCTCTGGGCGGAAGGCGCGCCGGGAACACCTCCCCTCCCAGGATCACCCACAGGCTACGTCACTAAAGAAAGTCCTACCTCCTGGTGTAGGGGTCTTAGAGGGTGGCTCTCACCGCGTGGCTGCTGCCGCTGCCGCCATTTTCGCTCAGAAAAATGGGGTGGAGAGGGAAAAAAATCCCTCCCCGGGCTGCACGAGGTTGTAGTTCAGTTCGCAGTCAAAATGCATGGCTGCAAGAATCCGCTCTGGTGCCAAAATGGGTTAGGAGACCTCAGGATCACAGTCAGTAGGCGGGAGGCTCTGCTTCTCGTGCCGCGGCTCTTGGTTCATCTCTGGGCGGAAGGCGCGCCGGGAACACCTCCCCTCCCAGGATCACCCACAGGCTACGTCACTAAAGAAAGTCCTACCTCCTGGTGTAGGGGTCTTAGAGGGTGGCTCTCACCGCGTGGCTGCTGCCGCTGCCGCCATTTTCGCTCAGAAAAATGGGGTGGAGAGGGAAAAAAATCCCTCCCCGGGCTGCACGAGGTTGTAGTTCAGTTCGCAGTCAAAATGCATGGCTGCAAGAATCCGCTCTGGTGCCAAAATGGGTTAGGAGACCTCAGGATCACAGTCAGTAGGCGGGAGGCTCTGCTTCTCGTGCCGCGGCTCTTGGTTCATCTCTGGGCGGAAGGCGCGCCGGGAACACCTCCCCTCCCAGGATCACCCACAGGCTACGTCACTAAAGAAAGTCCTACCTCCTGGTGTAGGGGTCTTAGAGGGTGGCTCTCACCGCGTGGCTGCTGCCGCTGCCGCCATTTTCGCTCAGAAAAATGGGGTGGAGAGGGAAAAAAATCCCTCCCCGGGCTGCACGAGGTTGTAGTTCAGTTCGCAGTCAAAATGCATGGCTGCAAGAATCCGCTCTGGTGCCAAAATGGGTTAGGAGACCTCAGGATCACAGTCAGTAGGCGGGAGGCTCTGCTTCTCGTGCCGCGGCTCTTGGTTCATCTCTGGGCGGAAGGCGCGCCGGGAACACCTCCCCTCCCAGGATCACCCACAGGCTACGTCACTAAAGAAAGTCCTACCTCCTGGTGTAGGGGTCTTAGAGGGTGGCTCTCACCGCGTGGCTGCTGCCGCTGCCGCCATTTTCGCTCAGAAAAATGGGGTGGAGAGGGAAAAAAATCCCTCCCCGGGCTGCACGAGGTTGTAGTTCAGTTCGCAGTCAAAATGCATGGCTGCAAGAATCCGCTCTGGTGCCAAAATGGGTTAGGAGACCTCAGGATCACAGTCAGTAGGCGGGAGGCTCTGCTTCTCGTGCCGCGGCTCTTGGTTCATCTCTGGGCGGAAGGCGCGCCGGGAACACCTCCCCTCCCAGGATCACCCACAGGCTACGTCACTAAAGAAAGTCCTACCTCCTGGTGTAGGGGTCTTAGAGGGTGGCTCTCACCGCGTGGCTGCTGCCGCTGCCGCCATTTTCGCTCAGAAAAATGGGGTGGAGAGGGAAAAAAATCCCTCCCCGGGCTGCACGAGGTTGTAGTTCAGTTCGCAGTCAAAATGCATGGCTGCAAGAATCCGCTCTGGTGCCAAAATGGGTTAGGAGACCTCAGGATCACAGTCAGTAGGCGGGAGGCTCTGCTTCTCGTGCCGCGGCTCTTGGTTCATCTCTGGGCGGAAGGCGCGCCGGGAACACCTCCCCTCCCAGGATCACCCACAGGCTACGTCACTAAAGAAAGTCCTACCTCCTGGTGTAGGGGTCTTAGAGGGTGGCTCTCACCGCGTGGCTGCTGCCGCTGCCGCCATTTTCGCTCAGAAAAATGGGGTGGAGAGGGAAAAAAATCCCTCCCCGGGCTGCACGAGGTTGTAGTTCAGTTCGCAGTCAAAATGCATGGCTGCAAGAATCCGCTCTGGTGCCAAAATGGGTTAGGAGACCTCAGGATCACAGTCAGTAGGCGGGAGGCTCTGCTTCTCGTGCCGCGGCTCTTGGTTCATCTCTGGGCGGAAGGCGCGCCGGGAACACCTCCCCTCCCAGGATCACCCACAGGCTACGTCACTAAAGAAAGTCCTACCTCCTGGTGTAGGGGTCTTAGAGGGTGGCTCTCACCGCGTGGCTGCTGCCGCTGCCGCCATTTTCGCTCAGAAAAATGGGGTGGAGAGGGAAAAAAATCCCTCCCCGGGCTGCACGAGGTTGTAGTTCAGTTCGCAGTCAAAATGCATGGCTGCAAGAATCCGCTCTGGTGCCAAAATGGGTTAGGAGACCTCAGGATCACAGTCAGTAGGCGGGAGGCTCTGCTTCTCGTGCCGCGGCTCTTGGTTCATCTCTGGGCGGAAGGCGCGCCGGGAACACCTCCCCTCCCAGGATCACCCACAGGCTACGTCACTAAAGAAAGTCCTACCTCCTGGTGTAGGGGTCTTAGAGGGTGGCTCTCACCGCGTGGCTGCTGCCGCTGCCGCCATTTTCGCTCAGAAAAATGGGGTGGAGAGGGAAAAAAATCCCTCCCCGGGCTGCACGAGGTTGTAGTTCAGTTCGCAGTCAAAATGCATGGCTGCAAGAATCCGCTCTGGTGCCAAAATGGGTTAGGAGACCTCAGGATCACAGTCAGTAGGCGGGAGGCTCTGCTTCTCGTGCCGCGGCTCTTGGTTCATCTCTGGGCGGAAGGCGCGCCGGGAACACCTCCCCTCCCAGGATCACCCACAGGCTACGTCACTAAAGAAAGTCCTACCTCCTGGTGTAGGGGTCTTAGAGGGTGGCTCTCACCGCGTGGCTGCTGCCGCTGCCGCCATTTTCGCTCAGAAAAATGGGGTGGAGAGGGAAAAAAATCCCTCCCCGGGCTGCACGAGGTTGTAGTTCAGTTCGCAGTCAAAATGCATGGCTGCAAGAATCCGCTCTGGTGCCAAAATGGGTTAGGAGACCTCAGGATCACAGTCAGTAGGCGGGAGGCTCTGCTTCTCGTGCCGCGGCTCTTGGTTCATCCAAGTTCTTGCTTTAATATTGTTACCTTCAATATTCTTTCTATATCTTTGGATTTCACTATTTAAATTAAAATGCATTTTGTTCTTCTATTTGTGTTTACTTTGTTTTCACTCTGATTTTCTAGGATCTATAAGATATGATAGATTGGAAAAATTCTCACATAAAATTTCTTCCACTGGGGGCTGGAGCAATAGCACAGCGGGTAGAGAGTTTGCCTTGCATGCAGTTGACCCGGGTTCGATTCCCAGCATCCCATATGGTCCCCCGAGCACCTCCAGGAGTAATCCTGAGACAAGAGCCAGGAGAAACCCCTGTGCATTGCCGGGTGTGACCCAAAAAGAAAAAAAAAAGAATTCAGACAATTTCCTACCACTGCATCAATCACTGTGTTTGGATTGAAATATTCTCATGAAGAATTTAATTTGTGTATGTTTTCTGGTGAATTTTATCCCTCTTATTGTAGAGTAGGTGGAAAAGGAATGCAATCATGAGAAATATAATCACTAAGCAAAATTTTAGAAATATGGTAGCACTAACACCTAGCACCTAAGCATATTTCAGTTGTAATAATTTCCCAATAATAAAATATTCTAAAGTGACACATGTATTTTTGATATTTTCTATGCATTTATTGAAGTAAATTGATTTTATTTAAAAAAATATGAGGACAGAGAAAGATATAGGGAAAAAGTCTTGAATTTCATCTAACAAGTAAAAGCCAAGAGTACACATCTCTGTTGAGATGTGGGCAAATTTCCAAAGTGGAGTAAAATGAGCCTGTTATTAATTTTGGAGTAAATGTTAATAATAATCACAGTATTTTTACATGCAAATCTTTAATAGAACTGTCACAGTCACTGTCATCCCGTTGCTCATTGATTTGTTTAAGCACCAGTAACGTCTCCATTGTGAGACTTGTTACTGTTTTTGGCATATGGAATACGCCCCGGGTAGCTTGCCAGGCTCTGAGAGGGGCGGAGGAATTGAACCTAGGTTGGCCACCTGCAAGGCAAACGCCCTACCCACTATGCTATCGCTTCAGCCTTTAATAGAACCTATAAAATAATTTTCTATTAGGGCACTATTATTGACAAAGTTTTCATAATTGAGTTTTAGATATATGATGTTTCATCATCACTGTAAACCTCCCTTCATATAAATCTCTAGGAACCCCAGCCCCAACCTGGGATGATGACAGACACATTTTAAAGTTTGGTTGTTCTAGTTTGGATCTAAGGATCTAAGGTGTTGAGTGTTTTTCACTGTTCATTCTGTGGTTTAACTGTAGAGATACATCTGGTCCCTTCTCAGAGGATAACCCCCACCCTTCTCACTTCCCTCTGCGATATTTTTTACCATCCCTGCCCTCATTTCTATAATCTAGGTGACACCCCTTTAATACTTTGCTTTCCTCATACTGCAGTATTTGTTCTTCTGACTCACTTCACTTAACATGAGATCCTCCAGTTCCATCCAACTTGCAGCAAATTACATGATTTAATCAATCCTTGCAGCTATCTCTATAGATATCCACTCACCCAAAGATATATATATATCTACATACACATACATACATATATATATATATACACACACACACATATCACCTTCATTATCCACTTATCTATGATCAGACTTGCGGAAAACCTTATTTTATGTTGTCCAATTTATTTTTGTTCCTTTTGCCAATGGAATCATATCATTATAAGCTTGTTTAAGATTTTTTTAAAAAATTAAGTCCATAGAAGATGAAATTAACCTTCCTAAAGGCACAACTTAGTGATAACAGTGATAACATCTACATGTGTAGTACTGTGTAAGTACTACCTCCATATTGTCCCATTACATGGTCATGAGTAAGCAGGAAATCCCCCACCTACAAATCAGTTATTCTCAGTCCTTTTTATTCGCAACCTGTGCTTTCTCCCTATAGATCACATATTCTGGGGTTACTTATTCTGAATATTTGACATACATATACTATATGTGGCACACAGCTTTCTTACTTTGTATGTTTATGAAATTTATCAAACTTGTAAAATGTGTAAGTATTCATCATTTATTTACATGGTTAAAAATATTTTTGTATGTGTATACCAGAATCTTTCTACTATATATTAATTTGTGTTCTTTTCTATTTCATCAAAGCATTTAAGCAAATTTATAATATATACTTATAAAGTGCAATTGTAAAATAATTGAAATACAAATGCAATATTTCTTTTCTACATTGTTAATATATTACTTTGTTTCCCATTTTCTCATAGATAAAAGAGAGAGGATCCTTATGTAGAGAAAGCACTGATCCATGTGATTTTCCAGAGTTTTGCAGTGGAATCTCAGAGTCATGTGGTCCTAATATAAGGGCTCTTGATTTAGAGCCATGCAATAATTCCACTTCCTATTGCTATAATGGAGAATGCAAAGATCCAGATATGCAGTGCTCAAAGTTATTTGGAAAATGTAATATTTCTCTTTTTGTCTGGTATTGGCTATAAATCTATTTTATTCAAATTAGTTATTGCCTGATGGTCATAATATAAAAGTATTATTTTCCATAAACAAATTTGGAAGTCACTGTCACTGTCATCCCGTTGCTCATTGAGTTGTTCGAGTGGGCACCAGTAACGTCTCTCATTGTGAGTCTTATTTTTACTGTTTTTGGCATATTCAATACACCACAGGTAGTTTGTCAGGTTCTGCTGTGGGGGTGAAATACTCTCGGTAGCTTGCCGGGCTCTCCGAGAGAGGTGGAGGAATCAAACACTGGTCGACCACATGAAAGGCAAATGACATACTGCTGTGCTAAATTTGGAAGTGAAACTGAAAATTGTAAGAGTTAATCTGAAAAATATCAAGACATAAAATAGATATAATAACTATAGAAAAAAGCATATAATTTTTATAATCGGTGAAAACCATAAAGCTTTTGAATTATAGAATAGAACAGTAAATGATTTATTTGTTAGTTTTCTTATGGGTAAAATGCTTAATTCCTCACAATTAATGGGATATTTTAAATTTAAATTTAATTTAAAAAAGTATTCAATTAAAAATTTAATTCAGAGGTTGAAGCGATAGTACATTGGGTAGGGCATTTGCCTTGCACGTCGTCAACCCAGGTTGGAAACCGTATTACCTATGGTTCCCAGAACAAGGCCAGGAATTCCTGAGTGAAGCACCAGGAGTAATCCCTGAGCATCTCTGAAATGGCTCAAAAAAAACCCCCAAAATTAAATTTAATTTATAGATAAATTAAACATTTTAAAAATCATTTCTTAGGGCTGGAGTAATAGAACAGAGGGTAGGGCGCTTGCATTGCAAGGGACAGTATGGGTTTGATCCTTAGCATTCCGGTGAAATCACCAAGACTGATGTCTGAATACAGAGCTAGGAATAACCCCAGAGCACTGCCAGCTGTAGCCCATAAACAAAAATAAAACAAAAGGTCACTTCTTTCTGGCAAGATTCTTTCACCCTTTGTCCCGCTCATTTCGTAATGCCTTTCTTGTACTTATTGTCACCTGGTTTATTTTATTTTTGCCCATTTGTAAGTTTTATTTTCATGTGTGTGGTGTGAGATCACTCTAATGGCAGCCTCGGGGAATTAATTGGTGCACTAAAATGCGGGAATGGAACACTCAGCAGAGAATAAGGCAAGCACCCTACTACTATAGATCTGGCCCCAAACCAAGATTTTTCTATTATCTAATTTATTTGGCTTTTCGTTAATACCTTTTTTCCCAAAGGAAATTCTTATCTGTTGTAACTGTTTCTATAGCTGCTACATTTCTTCTTTGCCATTATAGAAAGTTGAGTCTTCTTTTTCTTTTTTTTAGTTCTAAAATTGAAATTGAATAACAAAGCTCCAATATTAAAATCAATAAGTATAAAAATAATTTTTATGTGAAAATTGTTATACACTTAATGGGGTTGTTAAGTCCTTGTCTAAGAATTTACTAAGTTGTTTGCTAAAAGTTGAGTACTTTGTTTTGTTCTTGTTTTTTAAGTTCCTTCTATTTTTGGTGCAATTGCAAAAAAGAAAAATATTTTTGGGATGAGAATTCCATTAGTGTTAATATATAATGTAGCATATATACACATATATTTACAATTTTCAGTGGGCACTTATTTGTTTTATTTATTGTGAATTATGCTACAAAACACTGGGGTAGATGTAACTTTTGGGGTTAACATTTTCAGAACTTTGGATAACAAAAGTGAGATTAGTGAATCAATTATATGATAATTCATTTTTATCTTCTGAAAAAGCAAGCACCACACTATTTCTTAAATAGTTGCATAGATTTCCATCTCCCTTAAAATATATAAAGGCTTCCTTTTCCCACATTATCATCTATAATTATTATCAGTTTTGATTAAGCAAATGTGAGATTACCATTTTTTGTTGTAAAATTGATTTCCTAATTATTTGATGATGTGTATATTTTCAGCTGCCTTTACTCATCTATATCTTTGCTTTGGAGAAGTAGCTATAAACACGTTTTGCCTACTTTTAAGATTGGGAGTTAATTTTTGTTTCATAAATTCATATTTAATGTGTATATGGGCTGTAGCAATAGCACAGCGGTTGGGCGTTCACCTTTCACGCAGCCGACCCATGTTCGATTCCTCTGCCCCTCTCGGAGAGCCTGGCAAGCTACCGAGAGTATTGCGCCTGTACAGCAGAGCCTGGCAAGCTACCTGTGGTGTATTAGATATGCCAAAAACTGTAACAATAAGTCTCACAATGAGAGACGTTACTGGTGCCCACTTGAATAAATCGATGAGCAATGGGATGACAGTGACAGTGACGATAATGTGTATATAAAAAATTTTCTATGCTTACTATGTGTAAATAGCTTCTCCTCAATAGGTTGTATTTTATTTAGTTATTGTTTTGTTTTACTGTTCAATGTTTTTGTTGTTGTTACTTTTTAATTTGATGTAGTCCAAACTGTTATTTTTTTACTTAATTTTCTTTTTCGTCAAGATGTAGTCCCCAAAGATATGTCTTTCTTATGCAATATTTTATATATTTTTTCTTAGTATTCTATAGTTCCATGTCTTACAGCTAGGTATTTATTCTGGATTAATTTTTGAGCAATTTGATAGACTCCAGATTTATATTTTTTGACTATTTATTTTCTTAACACCATGTATTGAAGAGCTTTTTTTTTAATTTATCGTGTGACCATAGCTTCCATTAAATATTGGTGTCTATGCAGTATTAATTCTGTGCCCCCTGTTCAATCCAATTTGTTTATCTACTTATATATCATATAAACAGCTTTAAAATGATATTACACATTATTTTGTTCCTCGGGTTTTGAGGTATTTTGGGGGAAAGAGGAATTTGGGTCTTACCTGGTTGTGCTCAGGAATTACATCTGGGGAAAGCTTGGTATAATGTGTCTGGAACCATGTGAGGAGGTATCAGGGATTAAATCAGAATCCGTCTAGTGCAAGGCAAACACCTTTCTCTCTACTATTGTTCTGACCCAGTATTTGGGGTCTTATATGTTTTCTATAAATTTCTATAAATTAATCCTTTTTGTTTTAGTAAATATTTTACTGGAATTTTGATAGGAAATTCACTAAATCTCTACATTGTTCTTAGGAAAATGCATAGCAACATTTAATAACAATGTAAAACCACAGAAGACTTGTTTCTTTGAACTCATAGATACATTTTTTATTCTTGGTGTATTTTCATTTTACACCATGTCTTATAGTATTTTTCATTGTATATATTTTTAAATTCCTTGTTAAATTTATTCCAAATTTAATGATGGATGCAAATAAAAAGATCATTTTCTTAAATTTCTTAAATTACTTCTCATGTAGGAATGCAACATATTTTCCCCCCATTTGTTTTGAACCAGAACTGCTGTGCTCAGGGCCTACTCCTGACTCTGATCTCTGGGATCAACTTCTATCTGGGATTTGGGATTATATGGAGTTCCAGGTATAGAACAGTGATCTATCACGTAAAGGGCAACCCACTCTATTATCTCTCCAGTCACTTTGTACCATTTCTAAAACCATTAATGCTAAATTAAATAGAAATGGAGAGAGTGAACAACCTACTCATGGTCCTGATTTTTATTCCTATTAGTATAAATGTATTTATATATTATAATAATATTTTTTTTGGTTTTTGGGTCACACCCGGCGATGCACAGGGGTCACTCCTGGTTCTTCACTCAGGAATCACCCCTGGCGGTGCTCAGGGGACCATATGGGATGCTGGGATTCGAACCCGGGTCGGCCGCGTGCAGGAAAACACCCTACCTCTCTGCTATCACTCCAGCCCCTATAATCATATTTTTTATGATTTTTGTTTGGGATCAAACACATTGGTCAAGGCTTACTCCTGGTTCTGTGTTCAGGGATAGCTCCTGGTGGTTCTCAGGAAACCATATGCAATGACAGAAACTCATGGTGTATAGTTGAATTAAATTTGCTACTTTTAAAATTTATTCAGCTATTGTAGTCAAGGGACTAGAGTAGTAGTACAGCAGGAAGGGCGTTTGCCTTGCACCACGGCCAACCCGGGTTCGATTCCTTCATCCCTCTCAGAGAGCCCGGAAAGCTACTGAGAGTATCCTGCCTGCACGTCAGAGCCTTGCTAGCTCCTCGTGGCGTATTCCATGTGCCAAAAACAGTAAGAACAAGTCTCACAATGGAGATGTTACTGGTGCCCACTCAAGCAAAATCGATGAACAACGAAAAGACAGTGCTTGCTTGTCCATTGTAGTAAAGGTTACATGTCTCTAATAATTAATATTTTTGTTCTTATTTTAGTCCTGAAATTTATTTTTTAATTTTTTGTTATTAGAAAACTGTGGTTTACAAAGTTATTTATTTTGTTTTTTGGGTCACACCTGGTGATGCACAGGGATTACTCCTGGCTCTGCACTCAGGAATTACTCCTGGCGGTGCTCGGGACCATATGGCATGCTGGCAATTGAACCCCAATCGACTGCGTGCAAGGCAAATGCCCTACATGCTTTGCTATTGATCCAGCCCCATACAAAGTTATTTATAGTTGAATTCTTGGCACATAATATTTCAACACCAATTCCACCACCAGTGTCAACTTCCCTCCACTAGTTTTCTCATACTCCCTCCCCACTCCAACACCTGCCCCATCCATGCCTGTCAACTTGATTGGCAGATTACAAAGATTCAGTGGTTACAGCTTAGAGCTCATGTTCTCAGTTGTATGGAGTCTGTGTTTTGGATATATGGCTATATCAACACCCTTATCACTGAAGCCCTGATGCCTGTTCACCCATTACTTTTCATTTTCTTCTACCTTCCTTGATTTCTCGTCCTTCTCTCCTCTACACACTGATGTCATGGGTGATATAGCTCATTTTTCTTTCGTCATGCAGAAGCTCTTCAATTTTATGTAGTGCCATTTGTTTATTTTTTTATCACACCTTGTGATGCTCAGGGGTTATTCCTGGCTCTCTGCTCAATGATTACTCCTGACAGTGCTCAGAGGGCAATATGGGTGCTGAGGATCAGCCAGGTGCAAGGTAAGCACGTGCTGTACTACACCTCCAGCCCCAATTTTCCTTTCCTTCTATAGTAAGATGAAAATAAAAAGTTATAGTGAGTGATATTTTTAAATTATAACATTGTTGTTTAGATGTCCTTATAATTATTTAATCACCACACTTAAAAATGTTAAAAATAATTTAAACTATTTATATTTTCAGCTGCTACGTTCTCAACATATTTATGTTCACAAGAAGTGAATTCACAAAATGATAAATTTGGAAACTGTAAGGGAGGTCCATGTGATTATGCGTGAGTACTTAGAAAATCATACATCTTATAAATGCATGTGTCCATGTACCTTCAAAGTATATATTCAAATGGGATATATAGGTGGATTTATAGATGTTATATGTAGATGTTATATATCGTAAGATTATATATATTTTGAATAGTTTGGTATTTTTAACCTGAGTGATCTTTTAAAGTTATTCTCATATATTTATCTGTTATGTCATATCTAGCATCTCTAAATGACATATGGGTACTATTTTTTGTCCTACATTGCCAGGAATATACTGTGTGGAAAGTTAGTTTGTCACTGGACAGATACACGTATAGCAGAAAATAATAAGCTTGATATTCAATATACTTTCCTGGGAGAACATGTATGTATATCCTCATCATTACGAAATAGGGCAAGTAAAGATATTACAGTTGTGGAAACTGGTACTAAGTGTGATGATGGAAAGGTAACTACATATTTTACTTGATTCTATATATGGTGTGTATGTGTGTGTGTGCGTGTGTGTGTCTGGGTGTTTATGTTTGTGCATCTGCACATGAGAAAGAAAAAGATAAATTAAAATTCTTGTATGTTAATAGTTTATAAATTTTGGTTACTACATCATAACTCAAAAGTCAGAATTTGTTCTCCAATTTCATTAAAATATAAAAATTTAAAGTACTGTTTGTGATATATTCATAGCTATAATTGCCCAGCACAACACCCACCTTTATTAATGTCTCAAAGACCCCGCTCCCATCCACTTCCCCCTAACAGGTAATTTTTAATTTTCTATAACAACTCTTCATTTCAGTTCTGATACCTGTACTATTTTTCTTTATATTTCACATATAAGAAAATTTTGACTGGGGGCTGAAGTGATAGCACAGCGGGTAGGGCATTTGCCTTGCACGTGGCTGACCCGAGTTTTATTCCCAGCATCCCATATGGTCCCCTGAGCATGGTCAGGGATAATTCCTGAGTGCAGAGCCAGGAGTGACCCCTGAGCATCGTTGGGTGTGACCCAAAAATAAAAAAAATAATTGACTATCTGTCCCTCTCCCTCTGACTTCACTCAGCGTAAAACCTTCTAGTTGCATCCATGCAGATGCAAATTGCATGATTTCATCTTTTCTTAAAATTGTATTCCATTGTGTGCATATACCACAATTTCTGTATTCAGACAATTGTTTGGGGGTACCTGAATTGTTTCTGAATCTTGACTGGTGAATAGGGTTACAACGAACACAGAGGCACACATGCCTTTTGAAGTAGAATTTTTGGTTCGTTGGAGTAAATGATAAGAAGTGAAATTTCTAGGTTGTGTGAAAGTTCAGTTCTCGGTGTTTTGACAATGTTTCTCAAAGAAGTTGAAGCAGTCTATGTTCCCTCCAAAAGTGAATGACGGCTCCTATTTCCCCACGTCCACATCAGCACTTATACATTTTGTTCTTTTGTATATATGCCAGTCTCACTTGTGAGGTGATATCACATTAATCTTGTGATTTACATTTCTCAGGTGTTAATGATAGAGAGCATTTTTTTTTCATATAACTATTGGACATCTGTGTGTCTTCCTTAAAGGACTGCCTATCTCTTCCCTCATTAATTACTGGGGTTGTTTTGTTGTTGGTGCTGTGCTGTTAACTTTTTTTTTGCAAGTTCTTTCTCTATTTGAATATAAACCTTTTGCCATATGAGTGGTAAGAAAATATTTACTCCAAGTCTGTGGGATATCTTTGTTCCAGGTAATTTTTTTTGTGATGCAGGAACTTCTTAATTTGATGTTTCCCAATTGTTTAATTTTGCTTCTGCTGTTGAAGATGCCTCCAGATTCAGTGTCATGATGGGTTCTCCCTGTTTTCCACAATATAATTTATGTGTAAGGCCTGATATTAAGGACATTAACCCATTTTGTGTTGACTTTTGGGTATTCATTAGTATATAAAGATATTATTTTATAGTCATTAGTTAAGGTTATATATTTGCTCAACTATTGTCAATTGAGAAAAGAGCCATTATTGCACACCTTTGTACATTATTTATATGATTTATTAAATTATAAGTCATAAAATCTGATGAATCTGTGAGACAGACATTAAGTTCTATAGATAAAAAGCAAACAAACAAACATAATTAACCAGGATTTATCCATTTGTTGAGAACACTTTCCTGAGTGGTTCGTCTCTGTGTCCTATTCTAATTCACTGATTTGAGAGCATGTACTAGTATCTTGGTTCCAGTGCAGCCCTTTCTAGTACAATTTAAAGCTTTTTTCCTTCACTATTCTTAGGACTGCTTTGGCAATGTAAGGAGTTTAATACTTACAGTACAGTATTTGATCTATATCTCTAAAAATGTCATAAATAATTGTTAGGATGACACTGATTGTCTATTGTGATTTGGGAAGGGTGGTAGTTTCTGCATTACTCATCCTCTTAATCTTTTAACAGAGGATGTGTTTCCATTTCTTTGTGTCTTTTGTATATTTAAAACAACACATAGTTTTGTTTGCATAACTTCTTCATCCTTTTTGTTAAGCTTTTAACAGAGGATGTGTTTCCATTTCTTTGTGTCTTTTGTATATTTAAAACAACACATAGTTTTGTTTGCATAACTTCTTCATCTCTTTTGTTAAGCATATTCCTAGGTACTCGATTTTTTGAGACACTCTTAGGAACTGAGTCTTTAAAAATTTCTTCTTCCTCTGCTTTATTGTTTTATTTGCATATAGGAATATAAAAAAAATCCCCAATAAACTAGAAGAAAGATTTTTTCTTGATTTCTTTATGTGCTCTGAGAGAATTTGTAAGTTCTAACATCTGGCCCTCATTTCCCATCACTCTATAACCAAAAGTTTCTTAGGGGCTGGAGCGACAGCACAGAGGGTAGGGCATTTGCCTTGCACGTGGCAGAACCGGGTTCGAGTCCCAGTATCCCATATAGTCCGCCGAGCACCACCAGGAGTAATTACTAAGTGCAGAGCCAGGAGTAACCCCTGAGCATTGCTGGCTGTAACTCTAAAAGCAAAAAATCAAAAAACAAAACCAAAAGATTCTTAGTCCTATGGTTACTAATTAACTTGGGTGTTCCTGCTTCTTTTTATTATAAACTTATAGAAAAAAAAACTATTTTCCTCAGTTCTGTGAAGCAATTTAACAAATTCAGTTCAGCTAATGAAACAAAGTCATTTCAAATTTCTGGGCCTTCAGTAATTTCCCAAAAATACCCTACAAAATATATGCACACCACAATAAGTATGTGTATTATAATGTATGAATTAGTAGCAATGCATATTGAAATATATAGTAATACACATTCATTTATATACATAAAACATAAAAAGCATAAAATTCAACATGTGCCAATGTTCATATAAATGGTTCTCTTATGATTGAATGAAATGCAAGTGAATGTTCAGCAATTTTTTTGACATTGACAATAGATGTATGAAAGAGAAATCATTGTTATAAAAACATTATCATATTGTTTAGAATGTATTTTATAAGTATAGTCTAAACTAACAATTCATTTCTATGTGCTGACATTAAATTAATTTTTAGATATAAATACTCATTGACATAGAGTAACTATAATGTATTATAATAAGGATAAAACATTAACTGCCAAATACAGGTCCATCATGAATTTCAGTGTATCTATATTATTCACAGGGTCTTTTTTAGAAATAAAATTTGAACATGGTTCATAACAATTTATAAATTCACCTCAGGGCAGAAATTTCAAAACAAGAATTCTTTATGGGGGCTGATGAAAGAGTGCAGTAGGTAAGTCACTAGTCTTTCACATGGCCAACCAAGGTTCAACTCCATATGTTTTCCTGACCCTGGTCAGAAATGACCAGGAAGTACAGAGCCAGGATTAAGCAATAAGCACTGCTGAGTGTGGCTCTAAAAGCAAGACAACAGAAAATTCTATTTGAATCATACATGGGAATTCTGTGGATTGGTATTTCTAATAAAACATAGATTGTATTTTTGCCTTTGTGTCTTATTGTATTATGAGAATACAATTTTCCACTAAAATGCATACAGATCTGCAATAGGTACATGAAAAAATTTTCATCATCTCCTTATAATTACTGTATTTGGGGATATGAATACGCCATGGGGAGCTTGCCAGGCTCTCTCATGCAGGCAATAGACTCTCGGGAGCTTGTCAGGTTCTCCAAGAGGGAGAACTAGACTATTAGATGTTGCGCTATTAGATGTCTTATAATTAGGTAAACTAAATTATATATCCCTTTACAACTCTGATAATATGTTATCAAAAATAATAAAAAAGTTAGAGAAAATATGAAGAAAAGGGAACATTGATACATATATTGATGAAAATGCAAATTGACACAATATGTAAAGTAGAAATAAGGAGACTGGAGAGATAGTATAGTGGGTAATGTGCTTGCCTTGCATGAGGCAGACCCTGCTTCAGTCCCTGACACTCCATATGACCCCCAAATCCACCAGGAATAAGTTTTGAACAGTGTTAAGTGGAGCCAAAATCCAAAAGTAAATAAATAAATGAATAAATTAGGTTTCTCAATTTAACAAAAATTAAAATTTCAGTGATTTAAAAAATTTTCTAAAGTATTAATTTTAAAAGGCATGGTAATATTTCCCTATTTAGTATATTATTATATATAATAGATATGTGTTTCTATTTGAAACAATCCATTGGCAGATTACTGGACAATGATAATATGATATATATGTATAATAGAATACAGTTCAGTTATTCAGGGGAAAGATGAAATATTGTTTTTATAAAAACAAGGATGGACCTAACGAGTATTCTTAGTAAAGTAAGTACAGTGGAGAAGACAAACTTTATATGATTTTACTAATATATTGTATGTAGAGGAACTAACCGAATGCCTGAATAGAACTGTTCTTTAGACCCATATTTCTCAGTGATCATATGGTCCCCTGTGATGCTGCTTGGTCATTCATGAAAATCTTGTAAATGGAGTTTCATAGCACAAGATAGGGGACTAACCAGTGGAATGAGAAGCACAGAAAAGAAACCAGGTTCGGAGAAGGATGTAGCTTGGAAAAAGCTTCATAAATTGTGATTTATATTATAAGACCAATTAGTTGGTACAAAAGGGAAAGGAAATAAAAGGCATGTAAGTAGCATAAAAGGGAGCCTATTGTATAGTGAAGGGTAAAATTAGACGTTTGTCGTGGCTTAATGCAGGTACTCTGTTCTATGGTTATAGACATCTAATTTTCGCATTGCAGCCATTGTTCAACTTGATGATCAATTCAAAATTTTTGTTGTTGTTTTAACCTTACAGTTTTGTAACAAAGAAGATTGCATTTCTGTCACAGGATACAGAAGTAGATTAAATATCTTAGAAAATTGTGTATCTAGTAAACATTGCCATGGACATGGGGTATGTAATGATGTATAACTATTGATGATGTATAATGATGTATAACTATGTAAACTATCTTTAAGTATAACTATATTAAATCATATCAGTGATATTTATTAAATTATAACATGGTTCAGAATTGTTAGATAAGAAAATCCATTTTGGAAAACTAGTTTTCAATATAAATGCCTTTATACTTATATATATCATTTTTGCACTCCATTATGTTGTCTTGGGGTTTGTAAGATACACTAAAATGTTTTTGTTAAAAATACTGCATGAAATAGTGTATTATAATGTGATTAAGATTGAAAATTTTTGAAATGGTTTTATTAAGTATTACACATGTATTAATTGTTATCAATTTCATTTTTAGTTTCAATGTTTTAAAATAATTTATCTCTTCCACACTGTATTAGAAAAGACATTATTTTATAGTCATTGGTTAAAGTTATATATTTGCTCAAATGTTGTCAATCATGAAAAGAGCCACTATTACACACCTTTGTACATTATTTATATGATTTATTAAATTCTGAGCCATAAAATCTGATGAACTGATATACACACTACTCAAATTTTCTTTTCAGACTATACTATCAGTTTTTAATCTCTAAACAATCTAACAATACTTGTGTTTGCATTTATTTAGCAATAATCCTATATTTCTTCAGTCTGTTTAAGATATTTAGCATTTGCTTTTATACTGTTCAATTGATTTGAAACTACTAAGTAGCTTATAAATTTTGTAAATTTTTAATGGTTTCAAAGAATTTGTCTACCTTTAATATTGTGGCTCATATCTCTTGATGTATTGAGACTTCATTTTTTGTTTGCAATCTAGAGAAAGTAACATCTACTTGTTTTTATTAAATTTTTCCTCCAAATTAGCTTAAATATCCCACTATTTACAATATATTTTGTTTAATTTATTAATTTTAATTTAATTTCTCAATTTAAGATTTTTCTATTTGTGGAATGAACTTTTATTTCTGGACTATTGTCAGTTTTCTCCTGTGTTAGGTTTAATTATCTGATTGTTACACAGTATTTGAGAAATCATAAAATTGCTTTGCAATTTTAGATTTTTACAAAGGCACTAAGATTTGAAAAATTGTCCCACCACCACTGTCAGTTTCCTTCCACCTTTGTCTCCAGATTCCTTATCAATTCACAGCCTACCTTTTAAGTAGACACATATTTAAGTTTGGGTGTTGTACGTTGGGTCCTATGCTTTCAATGTTGCAGATTCTATGTATATATTATATACACCAAACGTTTACACCTGAGGCCCCTTTCTCCTACCCCTCTCCCTGTTACCTCCTGTCCATGTTTTCTTATTCTTCTCCCCCAATTTCTTCTTTGCTCTTTCTCCTGTCTGTAATCTAGGATCAAGAATAATTAAAGTGTATCCCCTCTTTTATAGCTTGCATTCTCATTCTATGCATCGCAAATAAAGTGACATCATCCTATTTTTTTTCACTTACTATACTAAATACCATATCCTCCAGTTCCATCCAAGTTGCAACATATTGCATGATGAAATCATCATTCTTTGCAACAGCTTTCTATTCCATTTTATGTATATATGCATATATATATATATATATCACCTTCATTACTTCATTTGTGATTGGACCCTGTGATGATTTTGTATCCTAGCTATTGTATAAGTGCCGTAATGAATAACTTTTATAGTGTGCATATGTGTTTTTGAAGGAATGTTTTGTGTTTCTGAGGGTAGATACAAAGAAATGAAATTTTGGGTCCTAGAGAAGCTCTATTCTTAATTTTCTAAGAAATCACCATACTGTTTCCCACAGGGTTTGAGCCAGACAGCAGTGTGGTTGTTCCCACGAGTATTGAATGAGAGCTCCCTTTACAACAAATACCTGCCAACACAGATTGCTTCCAGTTTCTTTGATTTGTGCAATTCTCATTGATGTGAGATGTCTCATTGTAGTCTTTCTTGGGATTTTCTTAATAATAAGTGATGATGAGCACTTTTTTATGCATCTGTTATGTCTTCTTCAGATAATTGTCTTTGTTTCTTTTCCCCATTTTTTGATAGGGCTTTTGGTTAATCTCTTCATCGTATGTGTTGGTTTTTTACTAAGGAGTAAGCCCTGAGCACTGACGGTAGCGGCCTAAAACCAAAAATAGATTGGGGAGATAGTACCAGATCAATATACTGAGAAATGTACCGGGGCTGAGTGTGTAACTTAGTCCCTGAGAGAAGCAGCATTTCAATCCGATTTAATCAGTTTAATCTAGTATCTCCCATCTTGCTTTGTTAATAATTATAGATTTTTACTATTGAAAATGATAGTGGGTGTGAGTTTGTAATAGATGTCCATTAATTTCCTGAGGATGATGTCATTTAGTACTACCAAAAATAATTGTTTCTTTTGCCTGGCAGAAGTTCTTTAGTTCAATGCAGTTTCATTTATTTTTGTTTCAGTAGCCTTTCTTTTACAATAGAACTGTATCATTAAAAACACCTTGAAAGTACAGGTTTGTGGGCATTCTGTCTATATTGTATTATATATCTATTTTGTAGGTTCTGGTATGATACCAAAGCCTTTGGTTCACTTTGAGTTGAGTTTTCTATAAGGTATGAGATATGGAGTCAGCTTCATTTTTTTAACTTGTAGCTTTCCAGTTTCCCAAACTCCATTTGTTGAAGAGGCTATCTTTACTGCATTTCATGTTTGAAAGCTCTTTTGTTGAAAATTAGATGACTATAAATCTGGGACTTGTCTTTAGGTAACTGATTAAAAACCATTAGTCGGAGACTGTTCTTACTTCAGTACCATGCTGTTTTTATTGTAATAGCTTTATTATTTAGTTTCAAGTTAGGTAATGCCTTGATTCCCAATTTCTTATTTCTCAATATGGTTTTCGTTATTTGGGATATTCTATGGGTCTATACAAATCATAATTTTTTATTTAGGGATCACATAACCAGAGTTTAATCTTGGTTCTGTGTTCAGAGATAACTCTTAGTAGACCATATTGGGTGCAGAGGATCAAATGCAAATTGGCCATGTGTAGCAAACACTCTACCCACCGTACTATCAGTCCTGGCCCCCCACCTCATAAAAACCTTACTATTGATCATTGTTTCATGTTCCTAAAAGAGTGACATTAGAATTTGGATGGCAATTGAATTGAATTTATATCATATTTTAGATAGGAAGGTTATTTTGACAATAGAGTGTTTTCCACTTTTCTAAGGTCTTTTCCTCTCTTTCAAAAGAGACATGCTATTAGGTCCCTCTCATTGTCTATTGTGTTGGAATGTAGATACTTGATTTTTTTGATATTAAATGGAATAGGCACTCTATCTCTTTCTCTATATTTGATTATTTGTCTATGAGCATGTGACCAATTTTTTTGTGTTGACTTTGCTGCCTGTCTTTTGCTGTATTGGTTAAAGTTTCTAGGATCTTCGTAACAGACTTTTTAGGGTGTTCTAAGTATATTATCATGTCGTCTGCAAATAAGGACAGGTTGGTTTCTTTTCCAATTATTTTCATTTATTTTCTTGCTTTATTTCTGTTGTTAGGGATTCTAATATTATATTAAATAAAAAGGGCAATGGAAGTAAACATCTTGATTTGTTATAATTTTAATCTTTCACTACTGAGTTCAGAGCCAGAAGTAGGGCCTGCTGTGCTCCACCCACACCTCACCTCAGCAACGCCAGGAGTAAGCTCAGAGCTAAGGAGTAAGCTCTGAGCACTGCCGGGAGCAACCTATAACCAAAAATAGGTGGGGGAGATAGTACCCGGATCCGTATACCGAGAAACGTACCGGGGCTGAGTGTGTAATTTAGTCGCTGAGAGAAGCAGCGTTTCAATCCGATTTAATTGATTTAATCTATTGCACTGCGTGGATTGCAGCGCCTGCCCTGTGGGAGCCGTTTAGCCCACAGCCTACCAGTAGGTTCGGCACTGCAGCGTTGGGTGCAGACAAATCCACATCAGAACCTCTGTGTAGATCCAGAAAAGCAAGGAAGCAAACAAAAATCTTCCCAGTTATACCACCTCTGAAGCCTGAGCGAAAGTATTCTCCTCCGGAGGCGGAGGGAGGGGACTGCAGAAAAGGTTAAGTACCGCTCAGAGGCGTGGATATGCAAATTATGCGCGCACAGACTGCTGGTTAGTTATTTTTGAATTATAAAACGTTTTATTGAATATAGGAAATTATATCTTTTAATTTTTCATTACGAGTATTTCCGTAGTTTCTAACTGAATACAAAAAATAATACAAATACAAAATGACCATAACTATGAAGTGTGTTGATGATCAGGTTGAGGTGCCAGGCTAGATTAGCAACTCATACTTACCTGGCAGGGGAGATACCATGATCACGAAGGTGGTTTTCCCAGGGCGAGGCTTATCCATTGCACTCCGGATGTGCTGACCCCTGCGATTTCCCCAAATGTGGGAAACTCGACTGCATAATTTGTGGTAGTGGGGGACTGCGTTCGCGCTCTCCCCTGATAAGCTTTGTCTGAAACAATAGAATGTGCTTATGGTTTCTTGCTTGCAGTAGCAAAACCGATAGAGGGCTGAGAGCGGCATAAACACTAATGGTCATCGCTTTCGTGCAATTCAAACATCCTGTCTGCTGGGCAATGGCTCTAGTTGTGGCCGTACTGTGCTGAGCTCTCCGAGACGCGTTTGATCTCCAAAGCTAAACGGGGCGGGAGGCTGGTTAGTACGGATGGGAGATCATTGATTTCTTGAGTATGGTGGTATATATAATCTTACTTTGTTGACTCTTTTTATTTAAATCATGAGTGAATGTTGGGTTTTGTCAAAACCTTTCTCTTCACTGTTTATATATATATTTATCTGGGGATAGCACAGCGGTTGGGCTTTTGCATTTCACGCGGTGGAACCGAGTTGGATTCCTCCGCCCCTCTCGGAGAGCCAGGCAGGCTACCGAGTGTATCCAGCCCCAGCGTCGGTGGCCCGTGCGTATTGGATATGCCAAAACCAGTAACGATAAGTCTCTCAATGAGAGATATTACTGGTGCCCGCTCGAACAAATCGATGAGCAGCAGGATTTTTATCTGATTTGTGGTGGCACTGTAGCCTCAGTTGTTCATTCCATTTGCTCAAGCGGGGACCAGTAATGTCTCCATTGTGAGGCTGGGATACTCTCTGTAGCTTGCGGGGTTCTCTGAGAGGGACGGAAGAATCGAACCGGGGGTCCGCCGGGTGCAAGGCAAACCCACTGTGCTATGGCTCCAGTACAGAAGAGGGAAGAATACTAAATGCCCACTGGAGAGTGAACTCTCATTACGGTAACCAGCACATTCGCCTCTCATGTCCCAGAGACAATATCCAACAAACAAAAGACCTCATAAAGTCTAAAAATTGTTTACAAAATGCTCAGGAGAGCGTCTGTGGTGCTGGGGATGGAACCAGTTGGCTGCAGGCAGGAGCTGCTGTGCCGTGGCTCAGCCCCTCATCTTCATGTTAAACCATGATCAGAAAGCAGGTCATTTTTACAAACATGAAAGAGCTGCACCAGTATTGGTTTTATAAAAGCATTTACTAGTTAAACCATTATCTTTGGACCCTTTACATCTTGGCTATTCTTGCATTTTGTGGTCCCACTTGATCATGGTGTATGATTTTCTTATTATGGTTGACTAATATTCATTAGAATTTGTTGAGGATTTTGCAAAAATCTTCCTTTGGGAAATTGGTCTGAAATTTTTGTTTTCAGTAATATCTGAAATTTGAGTTTTAATGCAGTGCTGTCATGATAGAAGCCATTAAGAAGAATTCCTGCATTTTTTTTTTTTAGCATTTTGGAAGAATTTAATGAGTAAAGGTAGTAATTCTTCTTTGAAGGTTTGATACAACTTACCTGAACTCAACTTTTATTCTTTGAAAGACTCCCAATTACTGTTCCAATTTTCTTAACTATGATTGGCCTGCTCAGGTTTTCTATTTGTTCTTCATTCAGTTCATGGAGATCAAATGAGTCAGAAAATTTTTTTAGGGTTCTTCAGTTTAACCGCATAAAATTTATTCATAGTAAACTCAAATCACATTTTGAATTTCTGAGTAGTTTAATGTAATTCTTTCCTTTCATCTCATATGATTTATTAAGGAATTTTTCATTACTTCCCTTATGACTCTGGTCAACGATTTGCCATTCTTTTTTTTTTTTTTTTCGAGAACCAGCTCCTGGTTTTATTGACTCCGCATTACTTCTTTGACTTCTGTAGCATTGAATTCTGCTCAGTTAGAGCATATTTAAAATAAATTTTATTTTTAAAAAAAGCATATTTAAAGAACATGTTTAAAATTTTTTTAAATAAAAAATATTATATTTTTAATTCTTTCCTTCCTTCTAGTTTTGGGATCCATTTGTTATTCAACTCCAGGTGTTTTAAGCTGTGTATTTAAGTTTGATTTGAGCTTTTTTCCCCCTTTCCTAATGTAGGCCTTTATAGCAATGAATTATTATTTTTTTTAGGATAGCTTTTCTGTGTCATAGATTCTGTTAGTTTATTTTCTTGCATTAGTTTCAAGGAAATTTTTTAGTTCCACTTTCACAGTTGCTATTCAGTGACATTTTGTTCAGCTTCCAGCTACTGAAGTTCCCCTTTCTTTTTAATTTCAACTTTCATGGTACTGTGGTATGAGAAGGCGGTTGGTAGTTTTGTGTTTATAAATGTTTGAAATTATGTATGTTTGAGTTATAGTTGTTTTAAGTTATGCTCTAGTATGTGATCTACCCAGAGAAGTATTTCATGTCCTTTAGAGAAAAAGATGTAATAAAATTCTTGAGATAGAGGGCCTTGTATGAATAAATTAATACAAGTTTTATCAATTCCTCATTTTGGGCTCTTGTAATTTTACTGACATTCTGTCTAGATGATCTCAAATGATGAATGTGGAATTGTGTTTCTGTCAGTGTGTTTCTTTAGGTCTGTGAGAAGATTTATTAACTTTTCTGCCCTTTCTTTTGGTACACCCATGTTGATAAGCATAAGTACTTCTTAATCTATTGTTCCCGTAACCAATAATCAATGTCCACACCAATCTCTAAGAAATTCATTTAGAGTGAATGGTGTTTGGTTTTATATAGAAGTATGGTAGCTTAAGCTATATTTTGTTTGTTTGGCTTGTATGGTTGTTATTCATTCTTTTACTCTAAGCCTGTATTTATTTTGTACAATTAGTTGGATTCCTTTTTCATGTAATTCACAACTCGATGTATTATGTTTGCTGACCCACCTAGCCAGTCACCACCTTTTAATGGGAGAGTTTAATTCACTGATATTCAGGAAATATATATGATATTCAGGAAAATATATGACACAGATGAGTTTTCCGTCATTTTTCTGTGTTGATTTTGACTATTTTCCCCGTAGATATTTGCTCTTGTGGGTGATCATTTGTATTCATTGCAAGGATGGATTCTTCATACTTTCACGATCTTCATGGGTGATCTGTTGTGAGCTTGATATTCTTTCTATTTTTTTGAATTATTTTTTTTAATTTTTCTTTTCTCTTGCTGTTTTAAGTATGTCTCTCTTTTGTTCTTGCTGAGTTGATTATAATGTGTTTGTGTATTATTCTATTTAGGTATATATGTTTGTTTTTCTGTGTGTGCTCACTAATCACTCGTGGTGAATCTAAGGGAATATATATGGTGCCAAGGATCAGAGCCAGAACAGTTGCTTGCAAGGCACACACATTACCCACTGTTCTATCTTTCCAGCCCTCCTATCTTATTTTTAATTTGTTTTAAAATTTTATTTTAGCCACTGTGATTTACAGTTTACAATGCTTTCGTGGGGATGGGGTGGGGTTCTTGCATACATTACAACTCCAGACCTGCCACCATAGGGTCTTATTTCGCTCCACCCTCACCCAACCTCAACCCCCACCTCATCATTCCCACCCATTCCTCTAACTTATTGCCCTGATAAGTTCAGTTATGTAGATCAGATCTTTATTTCTCTTAAAAATTTTTGGGGCCAGAGTGGTAAGTGGTACAGTGGATAAGGGGTTTACCTTGCACGTGGCCGACCCAGGTTCAATCCTCGGCATCCCATATGGTCCCCCAAGCACCTCCAGGAGTAATTCCTGAGTGCAGAGCCAGGAGTAACCCATGAATATCGTAGGTGTGACCCAAAAAGAAAAAAAAAATTTTAATGAGCACCGTGAGATAGATAGTTGAAAAGTTTTTCATGATTGGGTTTCAGTATTACAATATTTCAACAGCTGTCCCTTCATCATTGTAATTTCACATCACCAATGCCCCCCAGTGCTTGATCCTCTATCTCTCTTTCTCTTTCTTTCTTTCTTTCTTTCTTTCTTTCTTTCTTTCTTTCTTTCTTTCTTTCTTTCTTTCTTTCTTTCTTTCTTTCTTTCTTTCTTTCTTTCTTTCTTTCTTTCTTTCTTTCTTTCTCTTTCTCCTGCTCTCTCTCTCTCCCTCTTTCTCTCCCTCTTTCTCTTTCTTTCTCTTTCTCTTTCTCTTTCTCTTTCTCTTTCTCTTTCTCTTTCTCTTTCTCTCTCCTTTCGAGTTTATAATACTGATACTGGTATATTCCTTCTTTACCTACTTTCAGTACTAAGTTCTTGTCCACATTAGTCATTTTCAGTGATCATTTTCATAGTGTTACCTTTTATGTCTTAATGCTCTAGCGCCCCACCACACACACTTGTGGCAAGTTTCCAACTGTGGACCAGTCCCCCTGGCCTTGTTCCTAGTGTTCTTGGATATTATTCTCATGCAACATTTCTTTCTTTTAAATTCCACAAATGAATGCGATCATTCTATGCCTGTCCCTTCTTTTGACTCATTTCACTCACATATTTTCCATGTTCATCCATTTATTAGCAGATTTCATGAATTCATTTTTTCCTGGTGTATACCAGATCTTATATTCTGTTGATCTGGGCCATTTCTTGTTTCCTTGCTATGGGTTTTTATATTACATATGTGAGAGTTCATTCTGCACAGTGGGTAGGGCATTTGCCTTGCACGTGGCCAACCCGGGTTCAATTACTCCATCCCACTAGGAGAGCCCGGCAAGTTACAGAGTATCCCGCCCACATGGCAGAGCATGGCAAGCTATCCGTGGCATATTTGATATGCCAAAAACAGTAACAAGTCTGTTATTTTTGGCATATTTGATATGCCAAAAACAGTAATGGGCACCAATAACAAGTGGAGACGTTATTGGTGCCGTTCGAGCAAATCGATGAACAACAGAAGGACAGTGCCACAGTGCTTCTCAGCATAATGCCCTTCAGTTTCATCCATAGTATCATAATGCATGACTTTCTCCTTTCTTAGAGCCAAGTACTATTCTAAAAAACCATAGTTTCTTAATCCTCATTTGTTCTTCAACATTTGAGTTGTTCCAGATTTGTCTATTGTGAATGGTGCTGCAGTAAACATAAAAGTGCTGATATTTTCCTGAGTAGGGTTTTCAAGGCATCTGGGTAGATGCCCAGAGTGGGATTTTTGGGTCATATAGAAGTTAAATTGTTTATTTATTGAGAAATGTGCATATTGTTTTTCAGAAATAATTGTCCAGTGTGCATCCCCACCAGCAGGCATGAGCTTGCCTTCTCCCCCCATATCCACACCAACATTGGTTGTATTCATTCTTTGTCATGTGTTCCTAGATCACTCTTGTGAAGCAATAGCTCCTTGTTTTGTTTTGCATTTCACCGATGATCAGTAATTCAGGAATATTTACGTACCTATTGTTCATCTGTATGGCTTCTTTGAGAGTTCCTATTCATCTCTTCTCCCCATATTTGATGAGATTTAGCTGTTTATTTGTTTGTTTAGTTAAGGTTTGCCAGTGCTTTTTATATCTTGGAAATTACTTTGTCAAATGGATACTAGATAAATAATTTCTCCAAGTCATAAATTTTATCAAGGTGACGTTTTATCTTTTATGGTGAATCATTTCTTTTGTAGTGCAGAAGCTTATTAATTTAATATTGTCCTATTTCTTTATCTTCTTTTCACTTGACCAATGGCATTGAATCATTGAAGATAACTCTGAATGTTCTATTTTAAAAGAATTACTTTGGTTATCTGGGAATTGTATGTTTTTATTCAAATTTTATGATTTTGGAAAGGATGGTCATATTAATAATATTGATTATTCTAATCAAAATGAACAAGGGAAATGTTTTCACTTTCTGTGTTTTATTTATTTTGTTTGATATTTATGATTTTTACGAGGTACTTTTTTTTCACCACTTTTGTTGAGCTAATTCCTAGATACTTACTGTTTTTTCTCACATGGCAAAGGGAATTTTAAATATTTTTCTTGTCTATTTACATATAAGAATGCTACATATTTATGTGGATAAACTTTCAAAATTTATTTATATAATTAAAATTTAAGACTCTAAAAGATTTTGGTTGTTTTTAAGTACAATATCATTTTATGTGAATTGTTCTCAGTTGTCTTTTCCTTTACCATTCGAATCTTTTTATGTTATCTTTCCTGCTTTATTGTGACTACACCTTCCCATAGTATATTAAATGATAGCAGTGAAAGTGATAGCCTTGTCTTGTGCTTGATCTTAAAGGAAATGCTTTCAAATTTTCCCAATAAGTATAGTTATTAGTTGTAAATTGGTTGTATATAGACTACCTTACTATGTTAAATTTCTTTAATCTTCACTTTGTTGATAGTATTTATTACACTCAGGTGTTGAATAATAATAAATGCTTTCTCCCCAACTGAAAACAATGATTATACAATTTTATGATCTTGGATTTATCATGGTAGCTCAAGGGTTTTACTTGTTAGCAAAAATTTATGCTTAATTTTCTGATCTGATACATCGCAACATGCAGTGTCTTTAAAATATTAAGTTCAGGACATTGGCACTGAAAAAATTGTTGAAAAAACCTGATTTAAATTTTTTATCAGGTTGTATATGTTTGAATAATACTTGTTTTATTGGACTTTTATTTGCGTTGTGAATATTTCATTCTTCATGCATTGTTAGTTAACTGCTCATGAACTCCTTTAGTTGCTGTATGCAGTAAAACTTTGTGTCACTACTTCAAACTTAAATGATAGCCAAACTCTATAAAGAATTCCTGTTAGGGGGATTGGAGAGATAGTACAGCAGGTCAGGCATCTATCTTGCACATGACCAACCTAGGCTTCATCTCTGACATCCCAGATGGTTACTGGAGTTTGCCAGGAGTGATTTCTGAGTATAGAACCAGGAGCAAGCAAGCACCATCAGATGTTTCTCCCATTAAAATTAATTTTTACACCTCTCTCCTTGCTCCCCAACTGTGTCGCTCCTGTCCTCCAGGTAATCAGCCCACCGTGAATTCCTCCTACTGGGCTTTGGACCGCTCTCAGGCTGGCCCCGCCCTCCCTGGCTCTCCCACAACCCTCCAGACCCTGTTTCCATCGCCACGCCTCTGCTCACTCCCCAACTGCGTTGCCCCTGTCCTGCACAGAGCACTGCCAGTGTCCAAGTGGTTACTGTGGGTGTGGCCTGTATCTCAGGAGGCGTGGTCTCACAGGGGGCGTGGCCCCTGCCAGAGCGGCCACAGTTACTATTTTTTAGCATAATCTGTATAACCTGTTCCTTTGAAAAATACCCTGGCCATCTTCAATCACTCTATGTCAGTAGTATATTAGCCTACTCTAACTTCACAAAAACTATCTGTGAACAATAGAAACTTTGCAAGGAGAGCATAGCTTTAAACCTTTACTAGAGGCCCCACATAAATCAAGATGAATGCCTGAGAGTAAGGAAGAATTCTAGAATAGGAACAAGGCTACCATTATCAATTTAGTGCAAACAGAGCCCCTACTCCCGCAGCAAGAGGGAGTAGGGATAGACAACTAGAACGTTTCAATTCTATACTTCCATACCAATAAGAAGAAACAGCGAAAATCCCCTCCACGAAGAGAGGATGAACAAAAGATTCCAGAAGCCTCAACAGGGGCTACCCACCTATACGACCTTTCAGAAAAAAAATTCAGAGAGGAAATCTTGAAGGGAGTAGATGTACTCCAAGCAACCATGAAACAGACATCCAATAAACTAAGGGAGGATATAAATGAAGCATTGGAACGGTCCACCAAGAAAATGCAGGAAGAAATGAGAGCAGAAATTTAAAAGCTACAAACGGAAGTCAAACAAATAAAGGAATCAGTAGATGAATTAAAAATCTCAGTAGGAGCCCTCAACAGTAGAATGACTACAGCCAAAGACAGAATCAGCGAGCTCGAAGATGAGCTGCACAAAGCTTTCAGGCAACAACAAATAATGGCAAAAGACCTCAAAATGGCCCTAGAGCGAATCAGAGTCCTAGGGGATGACCTCAAGAGGAACAACATAAGAATCATTGGAGTACCAAAAGCACAGGGAAGTAACCCCAATGAAAAAAACACAGTGAGAGACACCATTGCTAAGAAATTCCCAGAGCTGGAGGAGGCAGGCATCCAGATACAAGGAACCCGAAGAGTACCAGCAAAAAGAGACCCGAATAAAAAGACTCCAAGGCACATCATAGTCAGAATGATGGATGCTGTGATAGAGACAAAATACTGCCAGCAGCACAGTCAAAGAAGGAAATCATATACAAAGGAGCACCCCTTAAATTTACAGCAGACCTATCAGAGGAAACCCTCCAAGCCTGAAGACAATGGTGGGACATAGTGAAAAACTCAACGAAATAAACGCATCACAAATACTTTATCCGGCTAAACTCTCACTCAAACTCGAAGGAATGATACACTATTTCTCAGATAAACAACAGCTCAGGAACTTCATAGACTCAAAACCAAACTTAAAAGAATGACTAAAGGATCTATTGTAAGACAAGGAAGAACCCCACAAGAACAACAAACCCCAAAGGAAGATGACAAAAAACCCCATGAAAATTATCTCTCTCAATGTCAATGGCCTAAATGCACCAATTAAGAGACAGAGTGGCAAAATGGATCTGGAAACTAAACCAAACATTCTGCTTCCTGCAAGAAACACACCTGAACAATCAGAACAAATGCAGACTCAAAGTCAAAGGATGGAAAACAATCCTACAGGCAAATAATTCCCTCAAAAAAGCTAGGGTGGCCATACTAATATCCAACAACATAGATTTCAGGTTGAAAAAGATTCGAAGGGACAGTGAAGGTCATTTTCTATTTATCAAGGGATATGTACAACAGGAAGAAATCACACTCTTAAACGTATATATGCACCTAATGAACGACTGGCTGAATACTTAAAACATCTCCTAACAGACTTTAAAGAGGACATCGCTAGCAGCACAATAATAGTCAGACTTCAACACCACCTTATCACCTCTGGATAGATCCACAGGAACATAACTCAGCAAGGAAACACTGACTCTGAAAGAAGAAAATGAAGAGAGAGGCCTAATAGACTTATACAGGGCTTTTTACCTCCCCCCCCCCCCAAAAAAAGAATACACATTCTTTTTCAGTGCACATGGAACATTTTCCAAGATAGATCATGTACTGGGCCACAAAACATACCTCAATAGAATCGGAATAATAGAAATTGTATCAACTATCTTCTCAGACCACGGTGCTCTAAAGATAGAAGCTAATCACACACAGACACAGAGAACCAAAGCAAACACCTGGAAATCAAACAGCTCGGTGTTGAACACTGAGTGGGTCAGGAAGGAAATCAAGGAAGAAATCAAAGATACCTTGAAACAAATGAGAATGAAGACACAAGCTACCAAAACCTATGGGACGCAGCTAGAGCCATGTTAAGAGGAAAATTTATAGCTCTGCAAGCATTCCTTAGGAAGGAAGAAAGGGCCTACATAGATAGCTTGTCTTCACAGCTCAAGATCTTAGAAAATCTGGACCAGAAAAAGGAACCCAAACCTAACTGAAGGAAAGAAATAATAAAAATTAGAGCAGAAATTAACAACATGGAAACCCAGAAAGCAATCTGAAAGGTCAATAAGACCAAGAGTTGGTTCTTTGAGAAAATAAACAAGATTAATAAACCACTAGCAAGACTCACAAAGAAAGAGAGAGAGAACCCTAATAAACAGAATCAGAAATGAAAAGGGGGACATCATGACAGAAGCCAAGGAGATTGAAAAGATAATCAGAGACTACTTTGAAAGTCTGTATGCCATGAAACAAGAGAACCTAAAAGAAATGGATGAATTCCTTGATTCCTTCAATCTCCAAGACTGAACCAAGAAGACCTGGAATACCTGAATAGGCCCATTAATATCAAGGAAATCGAAACTGTAATCAAAAGCCTCCCCCAAAACAAGAGCCCAGGTCCGACAGATTCACTGGTGAATTCTTCCAAACATTTAAAGAGGACCTGTTGCCAGTTCTCCTCAAGCATTTCCAGGAAATTGAAAAAACAGGAACTCTCCCAAACAGTTTCTATGAAGGACACATATCCCTAATACCAAAAGCAAACAAAGACACCACAAAAAAAGAAAACTATATACCAATATCCCTGATAAATACCAATGCAAAGATCCTCAACAAAATATTAGCAAATAGAATCCAACAACTCATTAAAAAAGATGATACACAAGTGGGATTCATCCCGGGGATGCAAGGATGGCTCAACATTCGGAAATCAATCAACATAATCCATCATATCAACAAAAGTAAAGATAAAAACCATATGATCATATCAATAGATGCAGAGAAAGCATTTGACAAGATCCAACATCGGTTCATGATGAAAACTCTCACCAAAATGGGTTTTGGAGGAACTTTCCTCAAAATAATCAAAGCCGCCTACCACAAACCTATGGCAAGTATTATTCTCAATGGAAAAAAGATAAGGGCCTTTCCTCTAAGGTCAGTGACAACACAAGGATGCTCACTCTCACCAAAAGGCACTATTCAATATAGTACTATAAGTACTTGCAATAGCTGTTAGGCAAGATAAAGATATTAAGGGCATCCAGGTAGGAAAAGAAGAAATCAAACTCTCACTACTTGCAGACCATATGATACTATATCTAGAGAAGCCTAAAACCTCTGTTAAGAAACTCTTAGAAACAGTAGACTTGTACAGTAAACTTGCAGGCTATAAAATCAATACCCAAAAATCCATGGCCTTCTTATTTGAAAACAATGAGACAGAAGAAAGAGATATGAAAAAGCAATCCCATTCACAATCGTGCCCCAGAAAATCAAATACCTTGGAATCAGCTTAACTAAAGAATTAAAGGACCTCTACAAAGAAAACTATAAAATGCTACTCCATGAAAGAAAAGAGGACATGAGGAAATGGAAACATATCCCCTGCTCATGGATAGGGGAGAATCAACATTGTCAAAATGGCAATACTCCCCAAAGCATTATACAGATTCAACGCGATCCCTATAAAAATACCCATGAAATTCTTCAAAGAAATGGATCAAGCAATCCTGAAATTCATATGGTACAAGAAATGCCCACAGATAGCTAAAACAATTCTTGGGAAAAAGATGATGGGAGGCATCACCCTCCCCAACCTTAAACTTGACTACAAAGCAGTAACAATTAAAACAGAATGGTACTGGAACAAAGGCAGAGCCACAGACCAGTGGAACAGGGTGGAGTATCCCTACACACAACCTCAAATGTATGATCATCTAATCTTTGATAAGGGAGCAAGAAATGTGAAGTGGAGCAAGGAAAGCTCTTTAACAAGTGGTGCTGGCAAAACTGGACAATCACATGCAAAAGAATGGGCTTAGACCTCGACCTGACACCATGCACAAAAGTCAGATCAAAATGGATTAAAAATCTCAACATCAGATCACAATCCATAAGGTACATCGAAGAAAAGGTTGGCAAAACCCTCCATGATATTGAAGTTACAGGTATCTTCAAAGATGACATGCAACTGACCAATCAAGTGGAAACAGAGATAAACAAATTTACTATATTAAACTAAGAAGTTTCTGCATCACAAAAGATACAGTGACCAGAATACAAAGGCAATCTACAGAATGGGAAAGGATATTCACCCAATACCCATCCGATAAGGGGTTGATATCAAGGGTATATAAAGCACTGGCTGAACTCGACAAGAAGAAAACATCCAACCCCATCAGAAAATGGGGAGAAGAAATGAACAGAAACTTTTCTAAGGAAGAGATACGAATGGCCAAAAGGCACATTAAAAAATGCTCTGCATCACTAATCATCAGAGAGATGCAGATCAAAACAACCATGAGATACCACCTCACACCACAGAGAATGGCACACATCCAAAAGAACAAAAGCAACCGCTGTTGGAGCGGATGTGGGGAGAAAGGGACCCTTCTACACTGCTGGTGAGAATGCCGACTGGTTCAGCTCTTTTGGAAAACAATATGGACACGTCTCAAAAAATTAGAAACTGAGCTTCCATTTGATCCAGCAATACCACTTCTGGGAATATATCCTGAAGAAACAAAAAGGTATAGTCGAAATGACATCTGCACTTATATGTTCATCGCGGCACTGTTTACAATAGCCAGAATCTGGAAAAAACCCGAGTGCCCGAACAGATGACTGATTAAAGAAACTTTGGTACATCTATACAACGGAATACTATGCAGCTGTTAGAAAAGATGAAGTCATGAACTTTGGATCAACATGGAAAGTATCATGCTAAGTGAAATGAGTCAGAAAGAGAGGGACAGACATAGAAAGATTGCACTCATCTGTGGAATATAAAATAACAGAGTAGGAGACTAATACCCAAGAATAGCAGTATATAATACCAGGAGTTTGGCTCCTGGCTTGGAAGCTGGACTCACATGCTGGGGGAAAGGCAGCCCAGATAGAGAAGGGAACACCAAGTAAAATGTAGTTGGGGACCCCGCACGAGAAGAGAGAAGCATGCTGAAAGTAGACTAGAGACTGAACACTATGGCCACTCAATACCCCTATCGCAAACAAAAGGAGAGAGAACAAAATGGAATACCATGCCACAGAGGCGGGGTGGGGTGGAAGGAGTGACAGGATTGGAGGGTGGGAGGGATACTGGGTTCACTGGTGGTGGAGAATGGACATTGGTGGTGGAAGGGTTCTCAAACATTGTATGAAGGAAACACAAGCACAAAGATGGGTAAATTTGTAACTGTATCTTCACAGTGACTCACCTATTAAAAAATAAAGAAAAAATTAAAAAAATTAATTTTTAAAGTGAATTATTGTCTGGTAGTGTACTTATTCAGTGTGTTAGTTATATCTACCATCTCATCCTAATTTGTACAGTTTCATTTAAATGATCACTGTTATTTTTAAGAGACCTTCACTTATAGGTAGTTTTTTGCTTTGCTCTTACAGCTCTTAGAATATTTCACTATCTTTAGTTTGCCATTTAATTATGATGTCTATTGATATTATTTTGTTTGGAATTGTTATAACTGAAACACTTTGAGCTTCTTAGGATTGCGTGTACTTATCTCATCAACTTCCCCTCCTTCTCCCTTTTCTCTCTTTCTGGGAACCCTATCAATAATATATTGTTTCTGAATTGTCTCACAGGTCTTAGCTGTTTTCTTCATTCTTTCTTTAAATCTTATTTTTCATTATATTCTCTTCAACTGTTTCTTTTATTTTGATCTTGAGCATAATTATTTATCCTCTGTGTCCATCAATCTACTGCCTATTTTCTCCATGAGGTTTTTAGTTCCCCTACTATGCTCTTTTAGTTTCAGTGATTTCTTATTAAATTTATCTCACAATTTCTTTTTCTTATTGGGATTTTCCTGTATAGTTTATTTCAATTTAATGACATTTTAAGTTTCTCATCAATGATAGCAAAAAGCTTTGATATACTTTACACTTTTGACATTATCCATCAATGCTGGTGGGTTTCTCTATTCTTTTACTGTTTTCAATGCTATGTGGATAATAGGTACAAGATTAGCCATCCTGTGATGACTAGGTGTCAATGATGATTCCATTCACCACTGTATCTGGGTCAGTACTGGGAGTTTGCTGTGTCAAGCTTATTGAGTCAAGTCAGTGGCTGATCTGAGCTGTATATTTCTTTTCTTTTCAGTGAGTGGGAAAAGTAAGAGGTCAGGGCACACTCAGCGGGTCTCAGGGCTTAGTTTTTGTTCTGCACTCAAGGATTACTCCTTACAGTGCTCAGGGGGCTGTATGGGGTTCAGGGAATTGAACTCAGGTCAGCCATGTGCATGGCAAGGACCTCACTTGCTCTATTACTTTCTTCCTTCAGCTACTGCTTTCTGTTCCTTTCTGGAGACCGAGTAGAATAGAAATCTTTGTTCAGGAATAAATCAAAACTTGGTGCGTGTAGAAGCCTGTTTGGTTTACCTTAACCATCTTGCAGTTTAGACTCTAAGCTCAAGGTTTGCTGCTTTTATGTACTCAAAGTACTCTCTGCTTTGTCCCGAAGTCATTGACAGAGAAGCACCCAGAACTCTCTAGCTGGGCAGGATTACCACACCAGTTCTCCAGTGGTGTTGGACTCTGGGTCCTGACTCTAGTGGAGAACTGGTGAGGTAGACTAGTACAAGGACTCTATGGTCACAAGTCAGCAAACTCTTGTCTGACAGGTATAATGCTGAAGTGGTATCCTCTCTTTGTGAGTGTATAGTGTAAATGCAACAATGGTGCATGCCAGCTATGATTAGGAAGAGCATTCCTAGAGATAATTTTCTATATTCTAGGTACTTTTAAGATCAGCTGATGAGTTTTCTTCCTGTACGAGTTTGGGTGCCTGTCAACTTTATTATGTGTGTGTGTGGGGGTGGTGAAGGTGGGCGGTTGACTGGGATAGAAGGGGGTCAAGTGTGTGCTGGGTGCTAAGTGAGTGAGTATCTGAAGAATTAACTCTGTGTTACCCGGATTCTTTAGGATTTCCCTGTTAGTTTCCAAATCTCAGTGTTTCCAGGTATCTTTTTTCTTGTGCAGGTGTCAAGGGTTGGGACACATTATATAGGCCTAGAATACTTAACTTTTTAAATGGAATGTCCTTATTTTAATATTTCTGCTACTTTTGAACTAACTTCTCAGAGGTGAGGTTGCTTGAAAAACCAACATTTGTGACTTTTTCTTTTATACATTTCTAAATGTTTTATCTTGTGAGCACATTCTTGATTTTTCTCAGAAAGAATTATTCAATACATAGTTTTACATGATTTCTTTGGGAAAAGGTGTGAAGAAAATTCTTATGTTTTTGTCTTTAACTGATTCTGAATGAATTTTTAAAATCTAGAACTATTTTCAAAATCTAAATCTTATAAATGTTACTTGCTAGTATACTATGATTTTTTTACAAGAATAATTCAATTGTCTTTAAATGTTATCTATCAAAAAGATATTAAATTCAAGAAATTATCTGAAATATTTAGCAATATATTAAATTAACATTTATTATATTTATCTCTATTTTGCACATTAATTTTACTATGGCATTATAAATTATACTAACTTAATAATTCATTTGTATTTAACATAATAAGTAAAACACCTGATTTTTATGTTTATACAAAGTACTCTCAATTATCATTTAATTTTGGTTTTAGATTTGCAATGAACTCTTTCATTGTCAATGCGAAGTTGGATACAGCCCTCCAAATTGTACACCAACACCATCATCTCCAGGAGGAAGTCTTGATGATGGGAATTGGATTATGACAAGTTAGTACTTAGACCAATTAATCCAATAGATATTTCTTCACTTAGCAGTAGTGTTCTACATCTCCAACACTTATACAACATATGTATAACACAATTAAAGAATTAAACTTTGTGTTTTATTTATTAGATTTAAATCTCACTGTGATTTTTAATTTTTATGCTGGAAAATTATAGATACATAAGGAATTACTAAGAAATATAGAGGAGTTAAAGAAATAGTTAAATGTGCTTTTGCATGCTTTGAATGTGCTACTCCCAAATTCAACCCCTAGTATGACATGGTTCCATGAATGCCACCTAAACTGAACCCCAAGCAATGAGCCAGGAGAAGCTTGTGAGCACTTTTTCAAACTGAGAAAAAAATTAGAAGAAAGATCTTTATGTCTGTCATTAAGCCTCTTTATGTTTGTCATTAAGCATCTTAACATTCTGAATACTCTAGTAATTACAAAAACTAAGAAATTGGTAAGAGAAACTTAATTTATCTAATGTCAAGCCTCTGTGTACCTGGCTCATAGTCACTGTCCAAGCAGACTTCAGGATATTAAAAGGGGAGCGCATTGCTCAATTGCTTCTGCTTCCATATGTATCAGGGAAAAGTACAGGCATGAAAAGAGAAGGTGATTTTGGATGTACTAACGCAGAAATATTTTGGGCAAGAATGATAACTGATGATAAACCTACTTTAGTTATGACCTTTGCGGGTGGAATAAAACTGGAAGGTATGTTGGATTCAGGTGCTGATGTTACTATTATTGCCTCTCATCAATGGCCTATGATTTGGGAAAAGCACAGTGTAGATGTTACTTTTTCTGGTTTGGGTGTGATCACTGACGTACAGCAGAGTGTGCGACCCCTTCATTGTACTGATCCTGATGGAGACAAGGCAGAAATTCAGCCATATGTTGCTCCAATAGCCATTACCCTATGGGGACGGGATTTGTTAAAACAACTTCGTGTGAAATATGAAAAGGAGAAAATGGCGCCCAACGTGGGGCAGTCTGTCTGAATTTCTGAGCCGTTGTCTGCAGGGTGCCCCTGTAGACTGTTAATGAAAGGGTATCCAGCACCACTGAGTGTCCACTTCCCTCAACCAAGGTCCAAGTATCCACTCCACAAAACACACAAATATCTTCCCCTTTCCCTACTATGGAAAACTTCCTACTAATAAGCTGGTTTCTGTTGCCTTTGGGCATTTACTACTTCTTTGCTATGTATATTTCAGATATATGAAAAAGATAATTCAGTATCGGTTCCTCTTCTTATTAATAATTTTATTCAGCATAATATTCTCTAGATCCATCCACATAGAAACAACTTGTCTGATTGATTTCATCTTATAACCTAGTAGTAGTATTCAATCATGTGTGTATATATGTATGTATATATAGTATATATATATTATTTTTTACCCAATCATGTGTTCTTGGACACTTGGGTTGTTTACATAACAATATGAATTTAAACATATTAATATTTTCCTACCATAGTAACATATAAAAACTAATAAATTATTAAGATTAACTGTGTGGTTTGCATCTCTTTGAGGTTAACATTGTTCAACTATTAGGAACTATCTTGATTTGCTGCATAGTTGAGTATATAATTAAGTTTATTTAGGACTAGCATTTCTATGTAACTGTGTACCAGGATTTTTCACTCACGAAGAACATTTCAATGAATATTAGGTTTTAGTTATTATGACTATATCCACAATGAACATTCAAGTACAAGATTTTATTATAGATTTTTAAAAATATCTAAGTGAAATTTGCAGGCTTATGATAAATATATAAAGTTTTTAGAAACCGTTAAATTATTTTTTAGAGTGATAGTATCATTTAACATTCCCAATGATAATATATGTATGCTTCCATTTAAAAACATTCTCATAAAATATTTGAGCTACCATTAACTTTTGTTTCATTAGTTTGATTTTCTTTCACTCCCTTAATGGGAGTGTTTAAATGTCTGTTTTTGTTTTATTTTGTTTGGAGAACACACCCGGCTATGTTCAGGGCTTACTCCTAATGCTGTGCTCAGGTATCACTTATTGTGGTGCTTCGAGAACCGTATGTGGTGCTGGGGATTGAACCCAGGTTGACCACATGCAAGGCAAGTGCCCAACATTCTGCACTTTGTTTCTGCCCTGCATGAATGTATAAACTGTACTGATTTTACATCAATAAAAATCTACTTATTTATGTTGCCCCAGTAGAAATGTATGTGTGTTAAAATGTGATATTTGAAATACATGAATATTGTTTATTTGAAATTTGAACAGATTTTCTTCAAATTTGTAATTTTCCTCAAACTAACTATACCTTACTAATTATTTTAGTAATGTATCTTTTTTCATTGTTAGGCTTTTGGTATGAACTATATGAACTTATCACAAATATTAGTTCTGAATATTTTCTGTTACGTCTAAAAGTAAACCCTGGTGGTGCTCAGGGTTTTTCCCTGGCTTTGCACTCACAAATTACTCCTGGCAGTGCACTGGGAACCACATGGGTTAACAAGGATTGAACCTGGGTCAGAAGCATGCAAGGCTAATGCCCTAACCACTGTACTATTGCTCTGGCCCTCTAGTTTACACAATTTTTATCTTCTTGATTTATGGAGATACATTTTGTGATTCAGAATGTGGTCAATACTTTGTGATCCAGTTTTTATGGAGATACAGTTTGTGATCCAGCACGCCCCATGTTTATAGGAGAATGTGTATTCCCCTTCAGGGGAATGAAGTGCTCAATATATGTCTGCTAAGACTATTACACTTATTACTTCAAATTTAATGTCTCCTGACTAAGATTTAGCCTAGTATATGTATTCATAGGAGATAAGGTAGTGCTGAAATCTAATGGACGCTCTTGCTGAAGGTGTGGTGCTGAAATGTTCTAATTGTAAAACCTTGTCAATAACAGTTTTGTAAACTACAGTCCCTAAAATTTAAAAAAAAAGTAAAGATAGCCATAAAATGTTTCCCATCCTGGGGGCACAGTGGGTAGGACGTTTGCCTTGCACGATGCTGGCCTGGGTTTAATTCCCAGCATCCCATATGGTCCCCTGAGCACCGCCAGGAGTGATTCCTGAGTGCAGAGCCAGGAGTAATCCCTAAGCATCGCCGGGTGTGGCCCAAAAAGAAAAAAAAAATGTTTCCCATTCATAAATGTGGAATGTCCTTCTACTTATTTGTATTATATTTCCTTTACAATAATTTATACTTTTCTATATAAGGTTTCTCTTGGTGAAATTTATTATAATCTTATAAATTTATTATGTGGTCAAAGTAATAGGGCAGCATTTACCCTGCACAAGGCAAATCCAGGTTTGATTTCCAGAAGCCTATATGGTTCCTCAAGCCCCACCAGGAGTGGTTCTTGAGCACAGGGCCAGGAGTAACCCTGACCACTGCCAGGTGTGGGCCCCAAATATAAATAAGACAATGAAAATTTATTAATTAAATATTTAATACAAATGTCAATGGATGCCTTTCTTGATCCCTTTTCCGAATATCTTTGTATATAGAAACAAAATAGATTATTATGTTGGTCATTTGGGGTATTAGTTTGAGGGGAAGGAAGCTGCTAGAGATTAAATACAGAGATTCACACATGAAAGACAGGTAATTATCTGCTCATTTATTTTTTGTATGGTTTTGTGACTGTACCCCAAAGTATTCCTGTTTTACTCTGAATAGACATCAGTTCAATAAGAAGGGAACACATGTACTTACTTCAACATAATTAAAATCAAGTTCTCTGTCACAGATAACTTCATACCAAATACTAAAAAATGAAAGCTTTCTCTTTAAGATCATACTTTCAAAGATCAGATTCCTCATCACCTTTTCAGAGCAGTACGCTGTTGTTTCCTATCATCTGTCTTTTTATAAAACGCAATAGGTCTTACACCATATTTTCCTTAATTATTTTTGGATAGGCTGGATCGATAGCACAGAAGTTAGGACCTTTGCCTTGCTTATGGCCTACCCGGGTTGACAACCCGGGATGACAGTGACAGTGACAGTGATTTTTGGATAGCACTGTAGCACTGTCGTCCCATTGTTCATCGATTTGCTCAAGTGGGCACCAGTAAGGTCTCCATTATGAGACTTATTGTTATTGTTTTTGGCATATTGAATACACCACGGGTAGCTTGCCAGGCTCTGCCATGTGGGCGGGATATTCTCAGTAGCATGCCAGGCTCTCCAAGAGGGACAGAGGAATTGAACTGGTTCTGCCGAGTGCAAGGCAAATGCCCTACCCATTGTGCTATCACTCTAGTCCACCTCTAAATTTTCTGTGGTACTTAATGAAGGAATTTTCTTAAAAAAAAAATAGAGGTAGCATGTGTATAGTTCACCCATACATGCCTAATATACATGAGAACCTGAGTGATCAGCGTCACCGCTGGCACTCTGAGTCCCAGTGTTGTTGGAGTATTCCCGCTGACTTGAATACTATCAGATATGCCTATATTAAGATACAAATTTTCCCTAGGTTTCATTTGTAGCTTTTTGAAAATCCATATATCATTTTGAACAATAAAATAATAAATCTGTTGTTTTCCAGCATAACAGAGACTCTAGAAATGAGTCCTTGGATATTTTTAGCCTATCAATTTACTTTTAATTTTTTCAGGCCTTATTTTCTTAATATTATAGTTTAGGTAAACGTGGTTATAATAGTGTTCACATTTACAACATTGATAGAACCAATGTGCATTAGCTCTATCAAGTGCTCACGACCCAGACTCCTATCCTTCTGTCACTTCTTATCCAACATTTGTCCCGGATTTATTTTTCTCTCCACTGTTGATAAATTTTCAAATCTAAGGTTGATATTTTGTCATTGTTTGATACAGTGTATTTACTTGGTTTGCCTCTGTACATTCTAAGATGTGTGAGCCAATCTGGTATTTGATTTTTCCCCTTTGGCTTATTTTATTTCACATGCTACCCACCTACCAGTTCCATCAACTTTAAAGAAAACTGCTTGATTGCATCTTATAACGTCATGATTAAAGTCATGACCACTCAATTATTTAAGAGGCAATGCTTTCAACAAATCACGCTTAAGATAACTATACATATATTGGGACTGGAGAGATAGTGCAGGGGGCAAACACTTACTCTGCATGCAGTTGATATTGCCGAGACCCTAGTTAGAGTCCCTAATACCACAAATGGGTCCCCTGTTTACTGCCAAGAGTCACTCCTAAGCAGAGAGCCAGGACTAGCCCCTGTGTACAGGTGTAGCACAAAAGCCCAATAAATAAATAATTTTTTTGGCTTTTTGGGTCACACCCAGTGATGCACAAGGGTTACTCCTGACCCTGCACCCAGGAATTACTCCCCGTGGTGCTGGGGGACCATATGATGTTGGGAATTGAACCCTGGTCGGCCATGTGCAAGGCAAACACCCTACCCGCTGTGCTATCACTCCAGCCCCAATAAATAAATAAATAAATATTTTTAAAAAGCATTGCCATGAACATAGGTGTGCATATACCCATTTGACTATGCATTTTTATTTCTTGCTATGGATATCAAGGATTGGAAACAGTGGTTCTACTTTTACATTTTCAAGAAATATCATGCTGTTTTCCATAGAGACTGAACATATTTCCATTCCCAATTACAATGAATGAGAGTTCCTTTTGTTTTCCATTAATACCAGTTCTTTACATTTCTCTTTATTCAGAAACATGCCTTTCTTATCAGTATTCTCTGACATATTATTCATTTAAATTTTAATTTTCCTGATAATAACTGATGTGAGACCCTCTTCAGGCACTGTGTTTCATGTTTGTTTTGGGAAAGTATCTGTTGAGATTTTATCCCCAGTTATGATGCGGTTGTTGTTTGATTTTGTTACTGAATTTTGTGTGAACTATATGTCATAGATATGAACACTTTGTCAAAATAGTAGTCAATATTTTCTCACAAATAAAAAACCAAAACTTTTCTTCCCAAAATTATGAAATATTTTCATAATTAGTTCTTAGTATTAATTGAATGATTTTACTGTTTTAATTTTCTTCAATATTTTAAATGAAAACATTTATAAAATAATCTTAACCTAGTATGATATAACTAGCCAAGAATAATATAATAGAATAACATCTTTTAGAATATAGCACATAAGTTTAAATGATACAATAAAAGATAAAAATAAAGTATGCCAATGATAAAGTGTCAAACTATGCAATGCATAACTGGATATTGATAGAGACTTCTATGAAGCTAACTTATTAATTTACTTAATTTATTCAGTGACCATTTAAAATTTATTAATTTAGCTAATTTATCATTTTAAGCACAGTCTTTATAATTAAAGTTTCTAAAATATGTTGTGTGTAATATTTTTGTAAAATCAAAAAGTACTCTTATGTTTTTAGCAAGTAAAGACTTTCTTCTACCACATCCTGTCGCTCATAAAAGAAATAAAATTTGGACCATTACCTACATTTCAGTACCTTTAATCATAGTCTGTGGTTTAATTGCTTATAATTGGAGCACTATAAGTAGACTTTGGACCGTAGAAGAAACAGTAACTGAAGGGTAAGTAAATTTACTTTATATTTAATACTAAAGCTAGGAACTGAGTTTCCATATGGTTCAATGATTTCACTTCTTGTCATTACCCCAAGGATTCAAAAACTCTTTAGAAAAGACATTTGTATACTTATGTTGATTGGCAAGCATTTTCACAGTAGCAAAAATCTGGAAACAACCAAGTATCCAAGAATGGATGATTGGATAAATTAACTATGGTAAATAAATACAATGGAATATCACTCCATTTAGGACATAACAAAATCAAGCAATTTGCTGCTACTTAGATCTGGAGATTATCATGTTAAGTGAAGTTAGTCAGAATGAAAGGGTCAGACAGAATAATTTCTTTCACATGCAGAACATAAAGAAACATAGTGGGGAATAATTACTACTCAAAGGCAACAAAAACTGAAATCTTCATCTTTAGTAGTAAATTTCACACAAAGCGGGCAGGGGAAGCTCTGGCGGTGTGTTCTATATAAATGTTTTATGCTTTAAACCCTGCATTATCAGATTTGCATACCACATTGCATTAATAAATTTTAAAAAGTAAAAATAAACAAGAAAAAAATTCACAAAAATTAAAGCATGTTAACAGAAGTATTCAAGTGCTCTTCAGCCTTGTAAACAAAGGAAGTTTGTAATGAATTAGGTGAATGGCTAGAAATACTTAGTACAAATAAAAATTTTCACATTTTAGGCAATGTTCTTCTTTTTTTTTTTGCTTTTTGGGTCACACCTGGCAATGCTCAGTTGTTACTCCTGGATCTGCACTCAGGAATTACCCCTGGCAGTGCTCAGGGGACCATATGGGATGCTGGGAATCGAACCTGGGTCAGCCGTGTGCAAGGCAAATGCCCTACCCACCATGCTATTGCTCCAGCCCCAGCAATGTTCTTATACACACAGAAATATATCATGTTCCTCAAATTTTAAATCTTCAGTGGTTTCAGATACCAAGCCATCTTGGTTGCAATTGCTTTAAGAATTTTACCTGCTCTCCAAGTATCCCTACATTTCTTTCATTTACATTCACTTATTGCAAGTGGTTAATAGAGATATGGAAACAAATTTTGTAAAGAGAACAAATAGAATGTAAGAACAATAAAAGATGGCATTGAGTAATAAAGACAACAGAATATGTACATAATTCATATTTTTTATGGTTTTTTAAAATTAGAGTTAAAGAATTTGCATAGTTTCTCTATGCAAATTATCTACAAATCCAAAATTTGGATATTTAGGATAATGAAATGCAGAAATAAAAATAAATTAATGAGTCTCATTTTCCATATTAAAATAAAATGATCTCTTTTCTACTTGGTAAAGATAAAGATAATAAACTGTATGAAATTTACATCAACAGCTCTATTTGCCAAGTTAGTTAATTTTACTCATCAGTATTTTAGTATAAATTAGATAAATCCAGTGTAGTTGTCAATATCAGAAAGGCACTAATTTAGACATTCACATAATAAACTATAATAGAGTCAAGTAAATGGTACCTTGCATACATTTCTGGTTTTCAAAAATTTGAAGCAGTTTATATACATAATTTTGATTTCTGTAAAAAAAGTCATAGAAAAGGTATTATTGATCATAAACAACTAAAATCAGTCATGACAGTCTATGTTGTAGAGTATTTGTACTTTCAGAAATTGAAACTACAGATGTAGAACCAAAATGTAAAACTAAAGCAAGAAAAAGAATAGTAATAAATTGCTAGGTATTCATAATTTGGTTATTCTGGGGGTGGAGTGATTTGCCTTGCATGCAGCCTGTATGGGTTCAAGTTCCAACACCTGGTAAGACCCTGAGTTCTAGCAGGAGAGACTTCTGAACCTAGAACACGGAGTAAGCCCTCCCTGAGTAAAGCCCCGTATGCCCACAGCCCCTGCTCCCTCAAAATCAAACACATTTAGGTTATTCTATCCTGTCTTTATAATTTGTACCATTTGTTTACAATTTCTGAAAAATCACTGCTTTGAATGAACATAGCTCTGCATGGTTATGTCAATTTAAAAACATGTACCAAAATTTAAAGTGTTCTATGTGATTTACACATCCTGAGTTAGGTATTTGGACACATATTTTATGGTGGTGGTGGGGCACTGGAGACATTGGGGCCAAGCATATTAGTCTTCGGGGACTACTATTGTCTTTGTGCTCTGGGATCATTCCTGGCTCTACTTGGATGGTCATGTCCACTACTGAGGTGAACTGGGGCTGACCACATATAAAGCAAGTGTCTTAATCTTTGTACAATTTCTCTGCTCCTGGACGAATCTATCATTTGTGGCCACGGGATTTTAGCCATATAGTAGTAACTTGGATGCCCATATTCACATTTGGTTGAACAGTTACAAATGTAGGAGTTATGTTACTTTATTTTTAAGGAAGTAGAATAGGGGCCAAAAAGTATAGTACAAGGGTGCTTGCTTGCCTTGCACATGACACTCCCTGGTTTGACCCCAGAACCATATATGTTCACACATATACTGCTAAAAGCTATTCCTGAGCCCAATGCCTGGAGTAAGACTTGAGCTCACTCAGTGTGGCATTCAAACCTAAGGGGTCTGGTTTGACAAACATACATTTTAAATACCTGTATAGTTGCAAAGCAGATATCTCATTAATAAAAGTAAAATAATTATTTGCATGTTTATTTTATAGAAATAACTGTAAAAGTTTTAGATTTTGAGGGTTTGCAGATTTTTTCTTTTAACTTTAGAGAAAAACACTTTTAATACATATTAATATCTTATATTCTCTACATATTAGGTTTGCAATATTATAAAGAACTGAGTGTCTTTATGTACCTTATAAAGGGAGATTAAAATTTAAAAACTAGTTAACAGTTTACACAACTATAAATTTTAGGTGGCAACATACTTTGAAGAGACTTAACTAACATTTTAATTGTTATACAGCAACATTAGGAAAAATAACAATCACTACAGGGCTGGAGCAATAGCACAGCAGTAGGGCGTTCGCCTTTCACGCGGCCAGCCAACCATTTGATTTCTTCCCCCTCTCGGAGAGCCCGGCAAGCTACCGAGAGTATCTCGCCCACATGGAAGAGCCTGGCAAGCTACCCATGGCATATTGGATATGCCAAAAACAGTAACAATAAGTTTCACAATGAGAGACATTACTGGTGCCCGCTCGAACCAATCGATGAGCAATGGGAGGATAACAATCACTAGAATATGTTATCACTGAGTGGTGTATTAAATGGAAAATGGAATCTAACATATTAATTGAGTGATTAGCATAAACCTATGTATTTTTGTCTTAATTTAAAAATCGTATGCTTCCTAACCCTGAAATTGACATCTGTTCTTTACAGATCAATATCAGAAGAAGAAGAAGAATCTGATAGTAAGGAAAATCAATCATATAGCTTAAGGTGAAATAAAATAATAAAATCATTAACAAAATGCATAATTTATTAATTTTCTACACAATTTTAGTAATAATAATTTTCATAATTACTAATTCTTTCTCCTACCTATTCATGTTGTGCAGTAAAAGAACTCATCCAAATCTACTATTAATTTTGCTTTACATAAGTTTAGCAATATTTAAATTAACTTAGTCAATACTGTTGTAATAAGAATGATTTTAAGGAAATTCTGTAATATTTTTAAAAATTAGCATTAGTTTTACTAAACTAAAAAATTAGTTTAATGAATTAAAGAAAAATTTCATGTTTTTTTATTAAATCATTGTGAACTGCACTTTTATATTTTTGAGAATAATAAAATAGATTTTTTATTAAAGAGGTAACTGGATAGGTATCTTGGGGTTAAAAATATGTGCAAGGACAAATAGTCTAGAATATGTGATATGCTAATTAATATAGGTTAAAAATTAATATGGTATTGCAAAAATAAAATGGAGAGGAGTAAAAAAATTAGTTTGGTTTGGACATATGTAAATGGGAAATCTGTTGAAAATATATCGAGGACTTCTGGAAGTAGTTAAAAATAATTTTTATTTACTTGTATACTTTTCCCACCCACTCTTTTATGTTGATCATAATATTTTACACACATAGAAACTGTAAACAAATGTATATATAAATTTACAATATTTCATTTTATTATACCAATTACAAATTGATGAAAAATAAACCTGTATTTAAAAATTTCATAGAGAATAAGCATAGATGGTGACAGTCTTTAATTATTCATCTTGATGAGTAATAATGACTTGAACTGGAGCGATAGCACAGCGGGTAGGGCGTTTGCCTAGCATGCGGTCAACCCAGGTTCAATTCCTCTGTCCCTCTCGGAGAGTCCAGCAAGCTACTGAGAGTATCCCGCCTGCATGGCAAAGCCTGGCAAGCTACCCGTGCCATATGCGATATGCCAAAAACAGTAACAAGTCTCACAATGGAGACGTTACTAGTGCCTCTCGAGCAAATTGATGAACAATGGATTGACAGTGCTACAGATGAGTAATAAAATGATATTTTTAATAAACAAAATTTAGAATCTCTAATTTTTTATTTCTTTTTCAAAAGTAACTCATCTTCAGTACTATAAATCTGAAAAAAGGACATTACCACCAAATCACCATATACTGGCTGGATGCAAGAATGAAAGAAAATCTGCTGCTTCCTTCTTTCATCATGGATTTAGGCTTTCAATTTCATAAGCCAAAATAAATTCTGTGAGTGAAAATTTGTAGGTGTGTGTCTGTTGATTTCTATACTTGCTCTGTGGTTCTTAGAAGGGATTAAACATCACTGGCTCTTTTCAAATTGAGAGATTGTTATTATATTTGAGACTAAGAGAAGTCCATTAATCATAGCTGTTGCCTCTGTTTAGATGTTAATATCCAAGCAAACTAATCTCATATTAAACCTATAGTCTGCCTTTTATAAAAACTTTCCTTTCCCTATCCATTCCAAACCATGGGTTATTAGAAAGTGCTAAAAGGTAAATTACGGCGACATCTGAGTCCTCAAATAGTCACTAGCTATCTTCAAGGAATCTTTCATATTGAATTATTAATTATAGATACCTATTCTCTTCAGGTAATTTTTTTATTATAATACTAGGTTACACAGTAGAATACATACACACATTTGGAAGAACTCAGAAATTCTGCTCTTCTTTGGATTTCAAAATTTCTGAGTAAAATTATTTTCCTTGGTTTCTTCCTCTCCATCTTTTAGTGAGAAGGATACAGTTCAACATTTCTCAAAGGATTAAACATGAATTAGGGGACAATCACTACACTAAGACTTGAATTAGGATTTACAAAGTCAATCTTTCAAAAGATGATCATGGTTCAGGAATTTTCACAGAGCTAAATAATTTTTTTCTGAATGTTCATCAATAATGTATGAGTAAACAATAGGAATGAAGCACTTATACTTTAAAGACATAGATGAACCTTAAAAACATTATGTTACACCTATAAATAATAAACACAATGCATCTATTTGTTTGGAATATTAGAAAAGGATCATCTCTTAAGACAATGTTTATTGTTATTTATGGTCTGGGAGTAGGGTAATGGATGAGAAGATTGGATGAGGAACCAAAATTCTAAAGGTGCCTTGTAGGCGATCTTATCAATATTGATTGTATTGATTATTGTGTAATCTGGTGGCTAGGGAAAGCCTTGAGTGGCTCTCTCTCGCCACCTATGATTGGTGGACTCGGGCCACTCGCCCACCAGGGATGGCCAATGCCATGGGCTGACGAAGGATGAATGAGGGCCACCTGGCTGGTTGATGGTCAGTGGCCGTTTATTCCATTCTCCCCATGCGCCTGTTCCAGTCTCACTGAGTCACTCATTCTAGTCTCACACTGCCCCTCATTTCTTTCTCCTCCTGTCTCTCCCACTCATTTCTCCACCACCCTCTCGAAGCCTGGTCTCTCTCTCTCTGTAGTCTCTCTACCCATCTGCTCCTGCAATCTTCCCCTACATTCTTCTCCCTCTGTCCCCCTTGCTAGTCTCTCTATGCTCCATCTTGCTGCTCTGGTCTCTCTCTAGTCTTTCACCAGCTCCCAGCATTTGGGGGTAGACACCACACCCCATCTGTTAGCACAATCAACATATCAAAAGCCCTTCCTGATTGCTGACCAGGCTCAAGGGAGGGAAATACCACCTATGGGTGTTTCTCCTCTCCCTAGTCCAATAACTTAATTAACATCTTAATTTTACTTCTTAATATTAGTTATTAGGACACAGTAAGAGATACATTAAGCTTGTAGGGTAGCTCTCCTGGGGACACCTCACCACAGACTCAGATCACAGTGCTCAGGCCTGATTAATCATTCCTAACCGCAGCAGGGTCAAATGTAGTTATTACTTTTTAGATCATGACAGAATTTTGTCCATGACCACGCTCTTAATTTATAGTTAAGCATTATGGCACTTTGACCACTTCCATGCCACAGTAGCTCACAGCTTACCCTGGGTCCATTCAGTCCCTCATTGGGACCCTGCTTTTGGGGTTCTAGGAAGTAAGGGCAACTGAGGCTTAAGTTGAGAGAGCAGATGTCCAGGCGGTAATATTATCTGTAGTCAATTAACTCCCAAGTTACAGGCTTATCTTTTTAACTGTCTTCCTGTGTCCATATAAAAAGTAATTGCTCTAAAGTAACTAACTGTGTGAAGGACATTAAGGAGAAGAGAAAAGCAATATTTACAAGTCAACAGAGTCTGATCAGGAGGCAAAGGTAATTAACAGGTTTGGGGAGCAATCAACAAACTCAAGCTCCCTGCAGCCAGGGAGAAAGGGCCAACCAATGTTATTCTACAATTGTAATGGTAGTTGCGCAAACTGTGAATGCATTGAAATTCTTAGTAGTTTAATTGTGCATTCTAAATGAGTGGGTTTATCCACAAGATCATTTCCCAATATTTTTCATTGTCATTAACTCTCGGATCTTTAGGAAGATTTATATGCTTTATTTTTAGTAATTTCAGATGAGAATATTCCATGCATGACCAATCTTTACCCCTGACCAGAGTTTACATTTTGCTACTGTTAATACAAATCATTCTTAAAATAAGATGCACTGGAAATGTTTGGATAAGATGTATGATAGAAACCAGGTTAGTATTAGTCATGTGGGCCTTGAGACTTGCCCACCAAATTCAGACATTTGAATGCATTTTCCCCACAGTGGTGTCACTTTCTTTTGTTGTGTCACTAAAACCTTTCTATAGCTGTGCTATATCCTCAGTGCTGAATGATTCATCAAAGATATCCTTGGAATGAATTTTAAGACAATTGGAGTAAATGCTTTTTTATTCTTGACTCCCTCTATTAAAAATAAAAGAAAAATAATGTCAGATGTAGTATTTATTCAGTGAATAAAATCTCATATATCTCACACGTTGCACAAAAGTAAGCTCAGTATTGATAAAGACCTTGAGATCGACTGTAACTATAAAATGTATTGAGAAAAACATAGGTATAATGCTCTAAGAGCTCGACCTCAAAGGAGTATTCAATAATACAATACCAATGGAAAAGGATACAGAATTAAAAGTAAATATATAGCTTGACATAAAATTATAAACTTTTTGTACAACAAAAGAAACATGGGCTAAAACTAAATGACAGCTTAATGGGAGAAAATTTTTACTCAACACATCAGATAAAGGGTTGATATCCAGGATATATAAAGTACCCACAGAGACTAAAGGACAACAAAGACTAGAAACCCCCTCAGAAGAAGGGGGAGAGAAAAGTAAGAGGGACTTCTCTGAGGAAGACTAATGAATGGCAAACAGAACATGAAAAAATGCTTATTATCACATTATTAGGGAAATTCAAAGGTGACAATGAGATGTCACCTACCAGCCATAATGATACAAAACAAAAGTTCTGGGAATATTCTGTGTTGTTGGAGATGTGGTTAAAAAGAAAAGGAACTTTCAACCACTATTAGTGGGAATGTTTTCTTATTCAACTCCTATGGGAAAAAGTATGGAAGGTTTTCAGTAAACTTAGAATTAAGCTGCCATACAACCCATTTTGGGTTTCTATCCTCAGGACAAAAAAAAATTGTTCAAAAGGACATATTCACAACAGAATAAATTGATTCATTGAAGCACTCAGTATAATAGCTAGCTTTGGAATCAATCTAGATGCCCAATGACAGATAAATGGATCATGATTTTATATATATAATGAAATATCATGCAGCTGTAAAGAATGATGAAATCATGTAATTCACTGCAACATGGATGGAACTGGAAAATATGTTTAATTAAGCCAGAGAAGGGGATACTGGATGATATCACTACCATGTGGCATTTAGAATAACCAGAGGAAGAAATGCAATGTTTATGGATCCCAAAGAGAGATGCCTAGATAACCCTTAGCCATAGAGTTTAGGGATGAGAAGGAAAGAGAAGGAAAGAAATTGAGTAGATGTGAGGGTGGGGAGAAGACACAGATGAGACCCAAACTTTAATAGCCAAATTTTAAAAGGTGCCTGTCAAACTGGGGTGGGGTGTTAGCACTAGGATCCTGGGAACATTGGTCGAAGGAAATTGATATTGATAGTGGGATCAGAGCTGGAACAACTAAAACTCTGCTATAAATAACAATATCATAGTTTGTCATTGAGTATGGCATTCACTCATGACACTTAAGGTCGCCCTCAGAGTAAAAGACTCAGAAAGGTATACCTAACTCTAGTTTGCTAAGGAAATTTATACTTTTTAAATAATGAATTAATATTTCATTTACATGTAATTTTCTATGCCATCATTTTTGCATCTATAAAGAGTTTTTAAACAATGTACGAGTACTGCTATTTATTCAGCCATTGATTAAACTGATTGAATTGGGCATGAACTCCACATTACATTTTTTTTATTCTATTCTGAATGTTAACTTTATTTTAATATTTTTCCCCATTTTTAATTCACCATGAGATACAGCTACAGCTACAAAGCTTTCATGTTTGAGCTTCGATCATCAAACACCCATCAAACACCCATCCCTTCACCCACTTTCCATCACCAAAATCCCCAGTATTCCCCCCCAACCTTCATTCCTACCCTCCCCCTGTCTGTGTGGCAGACAATTTCCCCCATACTCTCTCTCTACTTTGGTTACATTTGGTATTTCGACACCAGTCTCACCACCACTCTCAAACCTGCCAAAAAAGCAATGCTAGATGATTTGTTTTGTTTTGCTGGTTATGGATAGAATATGATGTCCAAGAAATTCTGTGTCATTCTCTTCCGGGAACTTTAATTTGTATTCTCTAGGCCTTGGTCATTGATGAGATTACAAGGCACCAGGCGCAGTTCGTGGGTGTAACTGCCAAGCTACTGGAAAGAAAACTGGGGACCTGGAGGGAGAAGGCCATGTCACAATCCAAGTGGGTTCGAAGATCTCAGTCATGTGTTTCCACGTATCTGGGTTTTCCTGACGGTCCGCTCTCTGGTGAGGTTCATCCTTTCTTGGGTGAGGCTTGTCTGACTATGTGGAGAGTGGCCTTGGGCATGGTTGTGGTTGGGTTCTGGAGGTTTCCAGCTGCTGGGGTTATGCTTGGGGCAGGGAGGGAAACTCAACCCACCCCACCTCCAATATGCCCTGGTGAAGACAGCCTGGCGCGGGGTCAGGGCATTCTGTGGCACTCTCTTCCAGAAGCTTTAGTGTATAGTCTCTGGATCTTGGCCATTGATGAGATTACATGGCTCTTTGGGCAGTTTGTGGGTGTGATTCCCAAGCTACTGGAAAACTGGGGACTTGTGGGGAGGAGGCTGAGTCCTGACCCAAGCGAGCCTGGGGCTCTCAGTCATGGGTTCCCGTTTACTTCTGTGTTACAGGCCCTAACTGCATCTTTTGATCTCTTTAGAGATTTATGGGTCTTTGAAGTAAGGCCAATAAATGGGCTTATAGCTGAGCTGGAGATGGTGTGTGGGTGTGTCTTTCACATACCTAAATTTTGGTGTTTAATTCTTGGTAAACTTGGCCCCACATTGTTGGGGTCTGGCCAAAGGCACAGCAGAAATTTTGGGGTTTCTGGAAGTCTGAAGGCATCATCAGGCTGCTGATGCACTTGCCCCACAGGTACAGGTTGACCTGCTGGTGGCACCATACACCATACCCCCACTATAAAGAATTTTGATAATTTATTTATCAATGCAGATAGCTAAGAATGATCTCTAATATAGTATTTCCTAAATATAAGCTTATAGTCCCTTTTTATAATTAAAATACACTATTTTATGCTTTTATAAGCCTATCCATTGTTTACCTTAAATTTTCTTAATTATCTTCTCACTCAATTGTGTATTTGTATGATTTACCTCTTTCATGTTATATTTTAATTAATTTACATAAAATCCACATTGACTTTAAATTTATATAACTACTAAATGAGAAAGAGACAATTTTTTCCCTTTTTTTTTTTTTCTTTTTGGGTCACACCAGGCAATAGGCGATACACAGTGGTTACTTCAGGCTCTGCACTCAGGAGTTACTCCTGCAGGTGCTCAGGGGACCATATGGGATGCTGGGGATCGAACCCTGGTTGACCTCGTGCAAGGCAAATGCCCTACCCTGTAGGGTACTATAGGTCCAGCCCCCAAAGAGACAATTTAAAAATATATATGTATATATATTTTTGATTCAGAACTTTGTGGAATTTTAGTTTGACTTTAATTATCTATACATGTAGATATAACCAAGTGTATCCATAATAAATTTTTAAAAGATCTCTCATATATAGGATATAAATAAGTATACTAAGTGAACAAGGAAGGCCAAAGTCTATAAACCTGAACTTACATGGGAGGGAGGGGTGTCCTAGAGAGGTCTTTGGGTGGTCAGAAGCAGAATATCTGGGAGTGTCTGTGATGTTGGAATGATGCATACATGAAAAGTATAGTTAACAGTACGGTAAATCCAAAAATTTCAATAAAAATGGAGAAAGAGGCTAAGGGAAGGGAGAAACTGAACTTTCAAATGTCTTAGCAATTTTACTTCTTGGCATCTAAACCAAGGGCCATATGTTGCAAAAATGATATTTCAACTCCTATGTTCACTGAAGCACTATTCACAATAGCCAAAATCTGGAAACAACCAAGGTATCCGAGAACAGATGACTGGATCAAGAAACTATGGTAGATATGCACAATGGGATGCTACTCTGCTTAAAAAAAATAATATCATGCAATTTTCCAATACATGAATAGATCTGGAGAGTATCATTCTGATGAGTGAAAGCTGGAAGGAGAGGGCCAGAATTAGAATATACTCTCACATGTGGGATAATTAGAATATACTCTCATATGTGGATATAAAGAAGTAATGCTGGAATGTTTAGTGCATAAAACCCTAGAAACAGTTTTGGCATTGATCTCCAAAACGAAAGGCTTTATGCACACCCATGTTTATCACCGTGCCTTAGTACAGCAGCCAAGGTATGAAAACCCAAATGCCCATGCTGCTGTATTCTAAATTTCAGAATTTCTGGATCGGACCTCTTATGCTCTCCCCCACTGATGTACCAAAATTATTACACTTTTGTTTGGGTTTCACACACATGTTTGTAATCTCTTATACAAGGGCTTAATAGCTTAATAGCTTAATAGCTCCAAGATGAAATACAACAATCTTCACACACTTTGTAGTAGGTGCAGTGGTGGTGGGATTAGTGTTTGAATAGTAAACATAATGAATTATTGTGAACAACTTTATAAAAAATAAAATAAAATTTAAAAATACTAATAAAACTGAGGAAATACTCTGCATGTCACAGTTCTGCAGAAGAGTCAAACAAAAGTGAAGATGCAGAGACATTTTGTTTACCTTTGCATTAATAAAAAGATTATACTGAATTGTGTTCACTTTAAAAGCAAAGTCTTTTGCATTTCTGTACTTTTAATATTTTTGTTTTGCTTTCTTGGTCACTAGAGGCTGGGGGTAAAGAAAGCTTGAGAGTTATTGAATTGTTATTGTTGCAAAGGATTGACCTGAGATTAGCTGTACAAGGCAAGTGCCTTATCCTCTGTTTTAACTCTCAATAGACAGCCAATATATTGTTATTATTTTTTCTTATAGTTTCCCACATAGAAATCTAGCATTCCACTTGTGCACTCTATTTTTCTTGACCTCCACCACCCCCTCTCCCCGTTTAAAGACTTTTGTATTATTCCACCTATTACTGAAGTTTTCTGCTCTACATAGAAAATCATTTAGCATTCTTTATAGAATCTGCTTTGAAGCCAGATGCGAGCATTTGTGATTTTTTATCATTCTTACCAATTGGAGTGATGCCTTGGAAGGAGCAAGTTTCGAGGTTAGAAGTTCTTTGCATTCAAGACTTTGAACCCCCACCCCCTACTGGTCTTGCTTGGTATAGCAAAGACTCATATTTCTTGGCATGGCAAAGAATCAAGAAATAATCTGTGTGTCTGATGTTTTTTTAACTCTTAGTCTTCTCTCTTGCTTCTTTTAGGACACTATGTCAGGTTCTTGCTCTTTGAATTATAGTGTGACTTGGTTTCTAAATTAGTTTTGTGTTCAACTTTTTGAGCTTAGTGAATGATTGCAAATACCTCTTTTTACAATGGGAACTTCTCAGCTATTATTTCATCCACCAATAATAAGTTCTCCCTAATTTACTGTTTCTTCTTCTGAGACTGCTTTAATGTGGAAATTATTTCTCTGATTATTATCTCTAAGTCTCTTAGTATCTCTTAATTCTTTTTCAATTACTTTTTTTCTCTATCCCTAAAGTAAAGCCATAATGCTATCACTAATACACAGGACTTTGCATTGCTTGAAAATGTAAAATAAACCATTTTTCACTGAGTTTTTTCTGTTATTACCTGCTTTGTGTTGTAGACACTAAGATCCTCTGATTCAACCTGTATTTAGAGGAAAACTAAATAGATTAGTTTAATACACACGCTCTTAAAATTGGAAAATAATTGCTACATTTTTTTATTCATGGAGAAACCCAGATACAAGTCTGCCAGATTTCTATCTTCTCGTTGAACTTTTACTAGTTTTGTTTGCCAGATATAAATTGTATCCTTTACAATTCCTCTTTTTATTATTACTTTTTTGCATAAGAGGAGATATTGGCTTACAAAACTGTGTAAGTTCTAGGAGTAAAGTTTCATACTTGTTCAGTACATATGTTCCACACCACACCAATGTCTTACCTACTCTAGTATCTCTGTGGCTCTAATATCATTATGAATGCAGGGCACCAAGCTAAGTCCTTTCTTATGATCAGAAATTATCTTTATATCTCTGGTCTAGAATTCCTTTCCTTTATATTGCTAACCATATTTGTTATTTATTTTATTGCAAATATCAATAGTTTATGTGTTACAAAATAATATTCTATTACAAAATTGTATTACCATTACAAAATAATATATTGTATAGGTATATAATTTTTTGATTTTGTTTTGAGGCCACACTTAGAGGTTTGCCGGTCTTATTCCTGGCTCTGTGCTCAGCAATCACTTGTGGTGGAACTCTGGGGACCATATGGCATGTGGGAAATTGGACCCTGGTCAGTTGTGTGCGAGGAAAGTGCCTTATCCACTATACTGATTCTCTGACTCTAGTATCACTTTTTATTAAAAAAAAATATTGAATGTGTTAATAATGCACATTTTTATTATTTTCTTTACTATCTTCCAAAATATTATCTTCTTCCCTCAACTTTACCTCAGGAAACCTTAGTCATGTTACAAAGTCCACTTATATCTTTTCGGTAGATAGCTTTATTTTTTCTCATAGTGAGTTCAATGATCAAATTTTCACCGCATATTTTTAAATTAAAGCACCATGTTTTACAAAGTGTTCCACAGTTGGATTGTAAATATACAGTATTGCAGCACCAATTCTACCACCCATACCAACTTTCCTATACCAATGTCCCCAAATCTCTCCCATATTACATCCCACTCCAGCCTGCCCTCTTGACAGGCACCTTTCTAAGTTTGAATGTTAAATTTGTGTCTCTTAATTTCAGTGTTGTTGACTCTATGATTTAGATATTTGGATCTAACATTCCTTAATAGCACCTTGGTATGTGGCTCCCCTGACTTGGCTCCTGTTGCTTCTCATCTGTTTGTGGAAGTTCCGGTTTGTTGGGAGCCACCTGGACTGAGTGACTTGTGAGATCACTTCAGGGTTCCCAGAGGCAATGGCTTCAGTTCAGACAATGACAATGTCTAATGACAGTACTAAGTTCAGACAATGACAATGGACTTGTGCTAGGGAGGGGCTAACACTCCTCTAGAGAATAGTATAGATTAATAATTCATCTTTGACTGGACTTGGGGGTGCGAGTGGCCTTTGAAACCTTTAAGAATAAGCTTTGTTTCTGTTTAGAGAGCTTGAAAACTGAGTCTGTGTCCCTCTGAAACTCTATGTTAACAAGCAACCATTGATTGCTGCATTTGACCCCCTTACCACATGCCTGCTTTCGCCTCTATATAATCATTTCTTGCCCTGAATAAACTTGTTAGTTGATCGTCAGTCAGTGACCCACGTCTTGGTGCCCAGGCAATAACACATGTTTGTATCAATGAACTTAAGTCATAGACATCTTGGAATTGGCTCACTGCTCGTAGGTACCCTGTCACCTCAGGTTGATGGCAATCTGTCTCTTCTTCCCAGCCTCTCTACTTTTTCTATTCTTCTCCTCCCTATACTCTGGGGCCAAGGTTAATCAGGGCATTTTCCCTTTAAACAATTGCACTCTCACATCCAGTAATTCTGAATACCACATATAAGTAGTATCCTTCTGTGTTTATCCTTCTTCTGGCTTGCATGATGTCTTCCAGCTCCATCCCTGTTGCCGTGAATTGCAAAATTTCAACATTACTTACATCTGTGTATTATTCCATTGTGTGTGTGAGACATCTTCTTGATCTATCAAGTCCACATTTTAAAATTTTGTTTTGTCTGGTCATCATTTTGTGTGCTTCCATTGTATATAAAAGCAAAGTAATTTAATAATTCTAATTTTTCCTGACTTATTTCATTTCACATAATTCTTTTAAGGGTTTACATTTTATTGCGAATAGCAAATTCCATTTTTTATATAGGATAACAGCATTACTTGTTTACATCATAAATTTTTATCAATATATGAATGTGTGGCTTCCATACTTTAGCTATTATACAAAATGGCACAACAAATATTAGAGTTGTATAACTTCATATTTTATGTTTTCATGTTCCTCATATAGACAGAAGTAGGATTAACGGCCTATTTGAAAATGATTTAGCAGCTATATTATTACTTCTTAAGGAAGCACCATACTTTGTCTGAAGTAGTTGCTACAAATTACACTTTCACCAAAGCATAAGAGAACTCTATTTGCTCTATACAATTTCTAGCACTTTTTACTGCTACTTTTTAACATAAACCATGCTAAAGTTAGTGAAGAAATGAGCCACACAATAAGCAATGGCAGGCCATGACAGGCGGCAGAAATGAGAAAAATCAGCTAGGCCTCAGGTTCAATTCCTGGAACTGAAACAGTTTTGGTTTCCCAGAAATAAAACAATGCAAAACTACCCACCAAGACCCAACTTGGAAAGTCCTTGGGCCTAGCAAGTGGGCTCAATCAATCACCACATGCCATATCAGCAATGACTAGTGCCAGATATTGTCTTTTGTTAACCTCAAAGAATGAGGAGCTTTTGTGACCATATGCCATATAATGACCTCTGAAACTAGAATCAGGGTCCTTGTCCTGAGGCCACTGTGTTGGTGGGGACTTGGACCCTGACTCGAGCTAACAATAAAATTCCTTGCGTTTTGCATCACAGGGTGGTCTCTTACTTCTATCTTGAGCCTGGTTACACAAGAGTATATCCAATTTGGGTCCAGAGAGATAGTATGGTGTAAAGGGCACATGCCTTGCATATGGCTGACCTGGTTCCATCCTGGTATTACACATGTTCACCAGAGCACTACAAAGAGTGATACCTGAGAAAAGAGCAAGGAGTAAGCCCTAAGTACAGCCAGGAGTGTCCCCCTCAGCCCCCACCCCCTCCACTACACAATTTTTTTTTTAAAAAAAATCAGCCTTTAGATATTTAAAAGATATTTAAGGAACTCTACCTACCTTCTGCCATGGTCAGGCTCCAGATAGAAAGGCCTGGACATAGTACTGAGGGCCTCCTATAGATCAGGGAGCTACAGAACCTGAAGTCAACTCTAATTCTCCAAACCCCAAACAGTGATCATAATATTTTTACTGAACACACTCTTTTACTGAACAACCGTACTTCACTGACCTTATAAAAGACTCTACCTCAGTCAGCTAGACAGAATGACTAGTTCAAGATCTTGTCATTATACTCAGTAGAAAAGAATCTGAATAACAGAGGCATTACAAGTAATTCTCTCGTATAAGCAACTACACAGATCATCTCTTAAGCAATTTGGAATATAAATCTCCAACATGAACTCACATAAAATTCAAACAATAGGAAAACTTAGGAACCCAACTCTTGTGTCAGGTAAATATAGAAACCCAGGCAAGCCCTTGAGCCCATTAAAACTCTCAAGCCTGTTTGAGGACCTGAAATCAATTCTCACTATATTGGCAATCAAACTTAAACAAGCACAAAGTGAAATTAAGTAATCACTAGATAAGAAATTTGATCAATTCAAAGAAGATCTAATTCAGAGGGAGACAAATTCCCCACAAAATGAACGGAAGGAACTAAAGAACACAATAGCAAGCATTGTTGTAGAATTACACAGACAGAAAACCATCTTGAAAAACCATTTTGAAGGCAAAATAGAAGCGAGCACTGATAAAGACATGGCAAATGAAAAGAGAAGCACTAGAACGGATGTATGTGAGATACTTAATGGACAATAGCAAGAGAAAAAAATCTTCAAATTACAAAAATTCCAGAAGTAAAGATAAACAGGAAAGGGTACAAACAAGTGGAGAGAAATATTATAGCTGAGAACTTCTCTACTGTCTAATGAGAGGCTAATGTACAGAGTCAAGGAGCCCATGCAAAGTAGACCCAAACAAAACAACACCAAGACCTATAGTAATTGAAATGACAAAATCAAAGAGGAGACAGCTTTCTTAAATCTTCAAGAAAGAATAGAAATCTTAAATATAAGGGAAGCAACATAAGAATCACAACACATCTCTCATGTACAGGAGAGAAAAGAGTGGAATGACGTATTCAAATTGCTCACTGAAAAAAAAGATTCTATTTATTTATATATATTTATTTATTAATTATTTTTTTACATTCTTCAAAAGAATGGAGCAAGCACTCCTGAAATTCATATGGAACAATAAGCCCTCATGAATAGCTAAAGCAATTCTTGGGAAAAAGAGGAATCACCCTCCACCAATTTTCAACTCTACTACAAAGTAGTAGTCATTAAAACAGCATGGTACTGGAACAAAGGCAGAGCTGCAGACCAATGGAACAGGGTTGAATATTCTGACACACTCCTTCAAATATAAGATCATCCAATATTTGACAAGAGAGCAAGAAATGTGAAGTGGAGCAAGGAAAACCTCTTTAACAAAATGGTGCTGTCAAAACTGGACAGCTACATGCAAAAAAATAGGCTTAGATCTCCACCTATCACCATGTACAAAAGTTAGATCAAAATGGATTAAAGACCTCAACATCAGTTTCAAAGATGACACGCCACTGGCCAAGCAAGTGAAAACAGAGATAAATAAATGGGGCTATCTCAAACTAAGAAGCTTCTGCAACTCAAAAGAAACAGTGACCAAAATACAAAGACAGTATACAGAATGCGAAAAGATATTTACCCAGTACCCATCCGATAAAGGGTTGATATCAAGGGTATACAATACACTGGTTGAACTCCACAAGAAGAAAACTGCTGACCCAATCAAAAAATGGGGTGATGAAATGAACAGAAACTTTCCAAAAGAAGAAATCCGAATGGCTGAGAGGCACATGAGAAAATGCTCAACAGCACTAATCATCAGGGAAATGAGGGTCAAAACAACAATGAGATATCATCTCACACCACAGAGACTGGACCACATCCCAAAAACCAAAAGCAACCACTGTTGGCGTGGATGCGGGGAGAAAGGGTCTCTCCTTCACTGCTGGTTGGAATGCAGACTGGTTCAGACCTTTTGGAAAACAGTATGGATATTTCTAAACAAATTAGAAATTGAGCATCCATTTGACCCAGCAATACCACTCCTAGGAATATATCCTGGAGAGGCAAAAAGGTATGGTAGAAATGACATCTGCACTATATGTTAATTGCAGCACTGTTTACAATAGCCACAGTCTGGAAAAAACCGGAGTGCCCAAGAACAGATGACTGGTTAAAGAAACTTTAGTACATCTACACAATGGAATACTATGCAGATGTTAGAAAAGATGAAGTCATGAAATTTGCATATAAGTTGATCAACGTGGAAAGTATCATATTGAGTGAAATGAGTCAGAAAGAAAGAGACAGACATAGAAAGATTGCACTCATATGTGGAATATAAAGTAGCTGAGAGGTACGAGCTTGCAATGGTGCAACTTCTGGCAGAAATTTCTCTGGACTTAAGTTACTAAAATACTAAAATACAGAAACCCAAAACTGTGCGGCTGCTATTGTGGCCGCAGGACCTCATACCTCTTCATTCTCAGCAATGGAAAACAAATTATCAAATGCTTCCTTTTTAGCAGGTCCGACTTTGGGGGGGGGAACTCCAAACAATAATAGTGAATTTTTTGTTGAAATATTGAATGTAATCAAAGTAAAGAGAAAGTAAAGTGAAATTTATCAGCTACACAGGCAGGGTGGGGGCTGGGGGGTTGGGGGGAGGTATATTGTGATTCTTGGTGGTCGAATATGTACACTGGTGAAGGGATGGGTGTTCAAGTATTGTATAACTGAGACTTAAGCCTGAAAGTTTTGTAACTTTCCACATGATGATTCAATTAAAAAAAAAAAGCTTTTAACCTAGAGTCTATTACCCTGTGAAGCTCTCATTTAGATGGAAGGGAAGGATAAAAACATTCTCAGATAAACAAGATCTGACAGCATTTGCTATAACTTAATTGGCCCTGAATGAAATACTGAAAGTTATTCAAAACAAAAGCAATTGCAGAAGCAACAATCACACACAGTAAAATGGCATCACAACCCTTTATATGAATAATTTCTCTAAGTGTCAATAGAGTCAACTCTTCCATCAAAAGACACAGAGTGCCAAAATGGATCACTGTTACTGTCACTGTCATCCCGTTGCTCATCGATTTGTTCGAGCGGGCACCAGTAACGTCTCTCATTGAGACTTATTATTACTGTTTTTGGCATATTCAATACGCATGGGTAGCTTGCCAGGCTCTGCCGCGCGGGCTCGATACTCTCGGTAGCTTGCCGGGCTCTCCGAGAGGGGTGGAGGAATCAAACTCGGGTCTGCCTCGTGAAAGGCGAACGCCCAACCGCTGTAAAACAAAATTCATCCATTTGCTGTTTACAGAAAAGAAATCTAATATCCCAGAATAGATGCAGGCTCAGAGTGAAAGGATGGGAAACAATCATACAAGCCAACTGTAATCAGAAAACAGCTGTGACAGCCATGCTATATCAAATCAAAAGCATTCAATCTGCAGAAAGTAATTAGAGATAAGGATAGACACTACTTATTAGATAAGGGAACAACAAATAAAGAAGTTTTAAGTTTATTTAACATATACTGAAATATTATGCAGCTGAAGTCATGATAAAATCATACAATCTGTTGCATCATAGATGGAACTGTAAGATATCTAGTTCGTTGTATGACATTAAGGATAACATATCAAAATGATGCCCTCTGTGCCATGGCAGTTTATAATTACCATGGTAACCCATGAAATCAGTCACATTCTGTTAAGACCTCAGACCCAAAATATTCACATCCATTTGTGGGGGAAAGTGGGAGTAATAGGAAATGGGGGGTTGGAAACTGTAGAAAGGGGAAAATAAAGCCAAGTGCTGGTTTCTCTCCTGATCCCCACTACTCCTGGCTTTTGCAGAAGTGATTTTTCTCTTTACTTTGATTAGTGAAATTATTCAGTTACACAGGCAGTGGATGGGGGGGTGGGGGGTGGGAAGTATACTGGGGTTTTTGGTGGTGGAATATAGGCACTGGTGAAGGGACGGGTGTTTGAGCATTGTATAACTGAGACATAAGCCTGAGAACTTTGTAACTTTCCACATGGTGATTCAATAAAATAAAATAAATAAGTAAATAAAAATAAAAGAAAAAAAGAAGTACTTTTTCTACTGCTTTTTTCTGTAATACATCTTTATTTTATTTATTTATTTTTTAAAATTCATTCTTTTTTTATATATATATTTTTTAATAATTTATTTATTTTTAATTAGAGAATCACTGTGAGGATACAGTTACAGATTTATACACTTTTGTGCTTATACTTCCCTCATACAAAGTTCGGGAACCCATTCCTTCACCAGTGCCCATTCTCCACCACCCGTAAACCCAGCGTCCCTCCCACCCTCCCCAATCCCATCTCCCCCCCAACCCACCCTGCCACTGTGGCAGGGCATTCCCTTCTGTTCTCTCTCTCTAATTAGCTGTTGTGGTTTGCAATAAAGGTGTTGAGTGGCCGCTGTGCTCAGTCTCTAGCCCTCATTCAGACCGCAACTCCCTTCCCCCACATGGCCTTCGACTACAATGTAGTTGGTGATCGCTTCTCTGAGTTGCCCTTTCCCCGGAACGTGAGGCCAGCCTCGAAGCCATGGGGTCAACCTCCTGGTACTTATTTCTACAGTTCTTGGGTATTAGTCTCCCACTCTGATATTCTATATACCATAGATGAGTGCAGTGTTTCTATGTCTGTCTCTCTCTTTCTGACTCATTTCACTCAGCATGAAACTTTTCATGCCCATCCACTTAACTACAAAATTCTTGACTTCCTTTTTTCTAACAGCTGCATAGTATTCCATTGTATAGATGTACCAAAGTTTCCTCAACCAGTCATCCGTTTTGGGGCATTCGGGTTTTTTCCAGATTCTGGCTATTGTAAACAGTGCTGCAATGAAAATACATGTGCAGATGTTGTTTCGATTGTACTTTTTTGCCTCTCTGGGATATATTCCCAGCAGTGGTATTGCTGGGTCAAATGGGAATTCAATATCTAATTTTTTGAGAATCGTCCAAATTGTTTTCCAGAAGGGCTGAACCAGTCGGCATTCCCACCAGCAGTGAAGAAGGGTCCCTTTCTCCCCACATCCTCTCCAACAGCGGTTGCTTTTGTTCTTTTGGATGTGTGCTAATCTCTGTGGTGTGAGGTGGTATCTCATGGTTGTTTTGATCTGCATCTCTCTGATGATTAGTGATGCAGAGCACTTTTTCATGTGCCTTTTGGCCATTCGTATTTCTTCCTTGGTAAAGTTTCTGTTCATTTCTTCGCCCCATTTTTTGATGGGGTTGGATGTTTTCTTCTTGTAGAGTTCAACCAGTGCTTTATATACCATTGATATCAACCCCTTATCTGATGGGTATTGTGTAAATATCCTTTCCCATTCTGTGGATAGTCTTTGGATTCTGGTCACTGTATCTCTTGCGGTGCAGAAGCTTTTTAGTTTAATGTAGTCCCATTTGTTGATCTCTGTTTTTACTAGATTGCTTAGTTCCGTGTCACCTTTGAAGATACCTTTATCTTCAATATCGTGGAGGGTTTTGCCGACCTTGTCTTCAATGTACCTTATGGTTTGTGGTCTAATGTTGAGGTCTTTAATCCATTTTGATCTGACTTTTGTGCATGGTGTCAGGTCAAGGTCTAAACCCATTTTTTTGCATGTGGTTGTCCAGTTGTGCCAGCACCATTTGTTAAAGAGGCTTTCTTTGCTCCACTTCACATCTCTTGCTCCCTTATCAAAGATTAGATGATCATACATTTGGGGTTGTGTGTAGGGATATTCCACCCTGTTCCATTGGTCTACGGCTCTGCCTTTGTTCCAGTACCATGCTGTTTTAATTGTTACTGCTTTGTAGTAAAGATTGAGGTTGGTGAGGGTGATGCCTCCCATCATCTTTTTCCCAAGAATTGTTTTAGCTATCCTTGGACGTTTGTTATTCCATATGAAATTTAGGATTGCTTGATCCATTTCTTTGAAGAATGTCATGGGTATACTTATAGGGATCGCATTGAATCTGTATAATGCTTTAGGGAGTATTGCCATTTTGACAACATTGATTCTCCCTATCCACGAGCAGGGTATATGTTTCCATTTCCGAATGTCCTCTTTGATTTCATGGAGTAGCGTTTTGTAGTTTTCTTTGTAAAGGTCTTTTACTTCCTTGGTTAAACTGATTCTGAGGTACTTGATTTTCTGGGGCACGATTGTGAATGGGATTGCTTTTTTCATGTCCCTTTCCTCTGCCTCATTGTTTGCATATATGAAGGCCATGGATTTTTGGGTATTGATTTTGTAGCCTGCAACTTTACTGTATAAGTCTATTGTTTCTAAGAGTTTCTTAGTAGAGGTTTTAGGCTTCTCTAGATACAGTATCATGTCGTCTGCAAATAGTGAGAGTTTGATTTCTTCCTTTCCTATCTGGATGCCCTTAATCTCTTTTTCTTGTCTAATAGCTATCGCAAGTACTTCCAGTACTATATTGAAGAGGAGTGGTGAGAGTGGGCATCCTTGTCTTGTGTCCGATCTCAGAGGAAAGGCCCTTAGTTTTTCCCCTTTGAGGATAATGCTTGCCGTAGGCTTGTGATAGATGGCTTCGACTATCTTAAGGAAAGTTCCTCCAAACCCCATTTTGGCGAGGGTTTCCCCCCCGCCCCCTCGTAGGCCCTTGGGGGTCCGAGTCTGTGCGAAAGGCAGGTTTAGCCCCAAAGGCCCGGTTCCGTGGGGACGTGGCTCCGGCCCGCCCAGGACGCGGTGCTGTGATGCACTGTGCCCCCAGGGTTCCACCCTAAGTTGGGGGGCCTGGGAGGGGGCGCACCGACTGTGCCCAAGGCTCACTCCGGGCTCTGTGCTCAAGAGTCACTCCTGGAGGTGCCCAGGGGCCACATATGGTGGGGGGAGCAACCTGCCAGCGGCCCAGCATGGCCCCTGTCCGCTGTGCTTCCACCCTTGAATTTGGCGGGGGGAGGGGGTCGGGGGGGCTTTATAAAGCGAAGGAGAAGCGAAGACTTACAAAGGAGAATGGTGGGCTGGAGAGGAATACAGCACGTAGGGATCCCATGCTGGGATCCCCCCACCTCCTCCAGGAGGGTCCCTGAGTGCAGAGCCGGTGGGCATGACCCCCCAACCAAGGACAGAGAGTGGTATGGATGGCTCAGCGAGCACTTTGCATGCAGAAGGCTTGGATTCCACCCGAGATGGACCCTTGGGCCATCCACGGGCCCGGAGCAGCACCGGAACCGCCAGGCGTGCCCACCCCCTCCAGGAAAAAGAATTGCAGGAAGGTGGGTGTGGGTGGGGGAAGCGGCTGGCTCTGGGCTATGCGCTTTCTTTGTGTGTGGCCCTGGCACGTGGGAATGGAGAGCAGGAGGCGAGTTCCTGGCCAGGAGCAATGCAGAAGCATCTCCTAGTTGCACTGTTCATGAAGAGCCGAGGCCTCCGTCCACTGAGGAACAGTGTCGGTTGAGAAAGCTTTATTGGTGGTGAGTAGCGGGAAGAGGGCCCTGGAGTTAGCACACCACTGGCTTTGGCAAAAGAAAAGCTTTATGGCGGGCGGAGAGGTGCAGTGAACCCAGACGCCTGACTTGCACCCAGCCACCGTGTTTGATCACTGGCATCACATGTGTTCTTGAGTCCCGCCAGGAGTCACCCATGAGTCCAGAGCCATGGGAATTAGCCCTGAGCACCACTAGGTGTGGCCTGAAAACAGAACAGAAACTTTACAAGGACAGAAATGAAGCCCATTTTAGAAAGTGGTTTGTGGAATGGTGGGCTCCAGAGAGGTCCACATCGTCTCCGGGCTGGTCCAAGGCACACTTCCATCACATCTGCAAACGAAAGCTGAAGGTTTCAGAGTGTGGACTCAATCTGTCGTTACCTTAGATTTCTGTTTTGTATTCTTTCTGGGGTGTGTGAGACCCTGTAGTGTCGGGAATCGCTGGCCTCTCCACGCGAAGCACAGAGGAGGGAAGGCTCTTACCTTGCATGCAGCTGACTGGTTAGATCTCCAGCACCGCATAACCAGCACCGCCAGGAGTGACCTCTGACCACCACTGAGTATGGCCCCCAAACAACTACAACAACAACAACAAAATAATAACTTCATTTACGTAACAAATCTCTTCCGTCCAACTATGTCACCCAAAAGTTGCTGTTTGCCGCAGATCTCTTGTGATCAGAAATCCATGGTTTGATGCTTTGGGCAGCTGGCAAAGCTATTGTCAGGATGACAGCAAAAGAATCAGGATGAGGGCCTGGGAGAGACAGTGCGAGGATTAAGGCTCCTACTTCGAGAGGACCTTGATTCAATTCACAGCACCACCTGTGATCCCCCAAGTATCACAAGGAGTGATCTCTGAGCACAGAGTCAGGAGTAGCACCAGGGACCCTCTAGTTGTGACCCCAGCTCCCCCAATGTGAACAAACAAAACTCCAGGTTGTGTGTTGGTGATCAAAGCTGTTCTTCTCTGGCGAGATCTCCCTTAGGCACCAGGCGCAGCTTCTGAGTCTGGCTTCATCCTCCTCCTCCAGCTCAGTCTGAACGGCTCATCACCAGGGGATCGGGAGAGCGGTGAATAGGTTCCATTAGTGCCCACAAAGATCCCCCTCATGTCACTCAATTTGTCCTCAATCTCAGGAATGTGACGAACTGGGTGTTTCGGATTTGTTTTGGTTTCGGCCAGGCCGCCCCTGGGGGTATTCAGATGCTACTCCTTTCTTTGTGCTTGGGGACCCTTGCAGAGTGGGGACTCAAACCAGGTCTTCTGCCTTCAGAGCAGCACTCAGCCCACTGGGCTACCCGTCTGGCCTGCCCACCATCATTCTAATGATGAAAATTCATTCTTTTATTGAATCACCATGTGGAAAGTTACAAAGCTTTCAGGTTTAAGTCCCAGTTATACAATGCTCAAACACCCATCCCTTCACCAGTGCACACATTCCACCACCAAGAATCATAGTATACCTTCCCCCATCCCCCCACCACCCCAGCCCCCAACCCCATCTGTGTAACTGATAAATTTCACTTTACTTTCACTTTACTTTGATTACATTCAATATTTCAACCAAAAAAACCTCACTATTATTATTTGGAGTTTCTCCCCCCTAAAGTTGGACCTGCTGAAAAGGAAGCATTTGATAAGGCACTTGACTTACCCAAGCTGGATGTTAATTTCTCTTATTTGCTCCTCTACCTATTTAATTAAATGTTTTCTTTAGCACTTTTGTGTTTTCATGAAATTTTTCTTGTTAACCAGAAAAATCAAGGCAACAGTGTACTGTTCATGTGTGCACTGGACTCCCTCAAATACACTTCAAACATAAGACTGTGGAGATACCACAGGGGGCAATGTGTTTACTTGCATATTGCTGAGCCAGATTCAGTCCATAGTGTTGAAAAATGTATGTTTAATAAATGTGAAGAGAGCCAGGAACTTGAGGTCCTGGGAAACAATGTAGTATATCTGATATCAGAAGTATATCATGTCATAAGAGTACACACAAGTAAATAGCAATCATAAAACAGTGTTGCTGTAGGGAAAGTATAGATAGCTACAAGTGTCTAAAAGTAGCATATTTTTAGTGATTGCATTAAAAATAATACTAAGACTTTTTATTACATATGAATTTTATTAAGCTTAATCATTGATATTATGATATGGATACAGATTTAAATAGTTATAATATGATTGTTCTTCATTGTTTTTTAACAAGGAACAGATATTCAATAGTGATTTTGAAATTTAACACAGTGTTGCATATTTTTATTAGTGAATCTGTTATAACTGTCAGTGGGATTAATATATACAGATAAATACGTAGATATATATTTTTGGTATCGGCAAAAATGTACCATCACTAATGTCACATTAAAATTTCTTCACCTCGAACATCTCAGTTCTACTTTTCACAGTCTTTAAAAAAGTCATGATGTTTGTGCCTCCAGTTCCTTTATTTGTTGGTTCTGCTGACTCTTCAGATGTTTTCTGTGCCTTGGACTGCAGGCGTGCAGGTCCAACAATGTACTTAGCTACAACATTTAAATGGTAGTTTCTCAAAGACACCATAGCTCTCACACACTTATTATAAGTGTTCTGCAAACTGGCGTTATCTACTGAAAGGACAAACTTACGGACTGAGGGGCCTGTCTCTAATGATTGAAGAAAGTTCTGATGAGCTGGAGGCATATATTTTCTCATTTCCTGGAGGAATAGACCAGATTCTAAATAGACAGAACAAAGACAAATGAGTATAAAAGCTTTTTTTTTCCAGTTGGGAGGCTGGGGGAGGCTAAGTTAGGTCAGGGTGAAACAGTCACCAATGCTTAAGGCCAGAATTTACAGCCATTCTATTAGTGCTGAGGCTAATAGTCTTGCTAGTAATAATGGAAACTCCAATGAAATGCATTTGATTCTGAAAAGCAGATGAATTATATCATTCTTTTGTGACTATTTTAAAAACACTTATGTTTCCTTTCTCACTTTTCTTCTATAGTTGTTTCTTCTAGGAAGATGATGATAAAGAGAGTATATGTAATGTTGTCCTGAAAAATCATAGTACTAAGTCTAGAGTTTTTAAGAGACAATTTTGAGATGAGGGAATAAAGTAAGAAATAAGTATTATATCCAGCTCAAAACTATATACTTTGACCAATGAATATAAGTTCAGGAAAACAGAGTAAAGAGAAATACCTTGTGGAACTTGTTTTTTTTATCCCTTTCTAAGTTTCTAATAGTGTCTCATCTTCAAACATTACTTTATATATGTCTCATATTTAAACCTTGATGCATGCATTGTCCCCAACTGCCAATTCAGCAAGAAGACAGAGCCAGTACTCTCAAGGTTCTCTCACTGAGATCTCCCCTTCCTAACTTAAGCTGCCTGTCCTCTCATTTGCCTGTGACTTTCACTTCCAGAATCAAATTCTACATTTTCAGGACATGTGATATTAGCTTCACCACCATAAACTGGGCTTATGCTTGTAATCAAATGCCAAGATTGACAGAGTGATAGACCTCATTGATTCCTAGATGTTTATGGGAAGAAGCCCCTTCTGCTGCTTCATCTGTGAAATGGAAAGAAGGTAATGTAACAAATTCTCTAGTGAATAGCATCAGAAATCATTATTTGAGATGCTGATGGGAAGACTCACTTTAGATATTAAAATGCTACTTTATCAGAGATGGAATATGGCATGCATAAAATTAGAACACAATCCATAGCAATACAAATATGTACTATTGAATAGAAGATAATTATTTGCCTGTTTCTACTCACCTCCATCTGCATCCTGTTTGATGCCCAGCAGAATATCAAAGCACTGAAAGATGCTGCTTTGAGCTGCACTGCCCCCTGAAAACTTCTTTGGTGTATCCCAAACACCTTCATAGAGCAGGCCCTCTGACAGCAAGGGATTTCCTTTCCAGCTACGTCACGAGAAAATAATGTTTTTTATGAATTGTCAAATTTCATATATAAAATCTTACAAGTGATAATTAATAAACTGAAAAATGAATTATATTTTGTTTTTCCACTCTTTTATGCATAAGAATGCATAAAATGGTTTTGAACTCACTTGTAATGAAAATTCTGTGAACCTTCACATTAGCAAGACTTATTCTCCTCTCTTTAAAAGGTCTAACTATGTTCTCTCACTGCAACCACCACTTCCCACATCCCAATGAATGCTTGACTAAGTAGTAAGTCAGGGAATAAGACAAATTCTTAATATTAATTGTATAAAATAAAAATCTCAGAAAATATTACATACCCTGACAAGTATATGCGAAGAACATTGAAAAAGAGGTTTGGGTCCACATAATCTGTAAAAAGATGAGATCGCTTAATTATAAGAGCAACATGAGATACATAATGCTGGGTGGTATGGAATTGGAGGGAGATATAGGAATCAAATGTCAAACCACTAATAGTGAATTTCAATATAAACTTCAGGAAAGATTTTAGGTTGGACTGAAAAGGCAAACTCGAATGCCCTGCTTTCTGCTCGCTGAACCTCCTGTTCCCTTGTGTCTACTGAACAAGTGCTACCGTAAGACTAATCCACTGTTCGGGCTAAGAGCCAGGGTCCACCTGTCACTCATTGTCCGTGACTAACTAAACCATCAACTGTCTTTAAAGCTCCTTCACATACTTATAGACAGAGAAACTGCTTACATAAACAATGCCAAGCAAACAAAAATAAAACCTCAGCAGTTTCATGCACTGGGAATTTTTTTACAAAGTTTGCTCGTATCTTTGATAAAAGGTCAGTCTTCTTGCTCTTAGTAACTCAAATTCCAGTATTAAAGTCATATTTGTTCAAGTAAGGTAAATTTCCTTTTGAAAATTATTGTTCACATATTGTTTGCATTATTCTTTCATTGGTGCTAAGTTTGTAATAAAATTTGAGCTCACTCTTTTCTGTTTCTTGGTCATCTCCTGAAAAGTAGAATTTGTTCAGAATTTCTATCCAGTAGAACTTGAATTTTTCAGAATTTAAAACAAACTGCACATTTGACAATTGTCTCCAAATGGTGTTTTGTGGAGCAAAGGGATATTCACATACTTAAGAATTCTGACTTTCTTATTTACTACCTATTCAATCTTACTTCATTTTTCTCTCCAAATGTAAACACCTATCCATATAAAATGAGAGCACAAGGAAACGTACTACAAAAAAAGTGTAATTATTTACTGTGGTTATATACAGTGAAACTATAGTATCTGAGTTAGTGCCTTTAAGTCCCACAGTATTCCATACCTCACATAATCAGAAACATTCCCCTCTCAAACTAGACGGTTTTTTGGCATAAATACTTGCCATGAATTTGGTGAAATACTTCAAGAGCTTTGTGCAGACAAGAAGCTATTTCACTCAGTGCATTTTTCAAAGTATTCTGATCTTGTTCTTGTACTGCCTTGAATATACTGGGGATTACCTTTAGAAAAAAAGAAAAGTACTCATTTTACATTTCTAACACTTAAAATTGCTATAGAACAAAATTCTCTTATGTCTTTCTCCTTGAATTAAATTTGTTATTTTCATTTCTTTTCCTTTCTTTTTTTTCCTTTTCTTTTTTATTTGAGGGGGGGCGGTGTTTGGCCACACCCTGGGGGTGCTCAGAGTTTACTTCTGGCGGGCTCAGGGACCGTATTGGATGCTGGGGATCAAACCCAGGTTGGCTGCATGCAAGTCAAGTGTTTTACTCCCCATACCATGTCTCCAGTTCCTCCATTTCTTTCTTGTGCTGAGTGCTCTACAATGGTTTAACTAATTTCTTTATAGTTAGTTAAGCTTTGATTGCCTTTATTCATTTCTTATTTAGAGATGTCCACATAGCTTTATAAGTTTCTATCTCTAATATCACAACCATTGGATTTATATCACAATTCGTAATCCAAATATTAAATTGCATTAGAGGTATTTATTATCAGAGTTTCAAATTTGATTCTTAATGTATGTCCCTTACGTTTTACATTTTAGGTGAAGAAAGAAACAAAATATTTATTTACACACAATAATACCCCCTCTAAGAAATTAAGCAATTGAATTCTGTATTCAAGTTTTTTAGAAGTTAATATAGTTTGATTATTAAATGTTTACAACAACAATATGTGAGACAATATACAATGTTTCCAGTAGGGAGGGGCATACTTTGATTGCAGTTGCAGCTGCTATTTCCACCAACAGAGAAACCAAGAAGAATCCTCTGCTGCACTCCCCACCAGGAAACGAGAAGAGAATGTCCATGTTCCTAAGAAAATCAGGACAGGAAGTGAATATATTAACAAAATATATATATATATATTTAAACAAAGCATATTTGTAAAAAGCTTTTTGGTTTTCAAGAATTTCCCCATTTTTCCAAAATCATCTTGTGAGATAAGTTGGCGAGTTTTACTAGTTGTCTACTAGTTGTCTACTAGTTCTATCAAGTATTTGGAGATATTGATGTTAGGTCAGTTGTCTAAGATCAACAATATATTGATCTGAGACTTTAAATCCTATTCTAGAATTCCGAACTAAAAATTTGAAGACTCTTTTCCTCCAACATCTTTTTTACCCCCTCAGACATTAGTGCTGTATATGTTAATTATTTTGTTGCCTTTTTTCTCCAATGCAAGTATATTTACATTTTTCATTTTCTCTATGAACTTGGTTCCGTTTCTCAGTGATTTATCTATCTTGTGAAGTTAAGGAATTCAAATAGCTAATTAGAACCTATTTTTTTATTGTTAGTTTGTGAGCATGGACTCAGTAAATATGAGTTTTATGGTGGGTAAACAAATACATGGTCTCTGATATTAGACAACTTCTGTAGTTAATTTGCCTTGTGAAGATGTTAGACCCCAATATTCCATGTTTCTGCCTCAGTGTTCTCTTCTGCAAAATTAGACACAGTGTATAATTTTCCCATTGGAAAATCTTTAATAACATTTCTTTTATTTTAATGTATTATTTTAAAAATTCTTTCAAGTCACAGGTTAAATATAATTAATTTTGTCAATACCACTGTATCATGCTATTTCTTTAATAATTTAAAATGATAAATTATACTGTTAGCATCCTTCAGTCTTGATAGTATATCAATAGTTTTGTCACTCCCAAACTTTTACAAGTTCTATTTCCTCCACTATGAGCATTCTCGTATTTTCCTTCTCACTTATTCCTCCTCACTCTTTTGATCTATCTTTGGCAGTTAGGGAATTCAAATAACTAATTAGAATCTATTTTTTTATTGCTACTTTGCAAGCATTGACTCAGTAAATATGAGTTTTATAGTTGTAAAAAAATATATTCTCTACCTTAATTTCTTCCTTCATCCCATTTATTTGTTTAGAGCACCCAGTTTTGAAATTTTTAACTTATTTTTTTACTATTGTTGCAATTAAAAATTTTATGTTTCATTTCCTCTCCATTAGTCCAGTTTCACCCAGGCATATTTATCTAAGATATTTACCTTTACTTTCCTAGTGCCTAAGCACTAGGGCTACAAAGTGCTAAAAGCACTCTGTTTAATACAAAGTAAAGAATTATAAGGACTAGATGAAAAAGGACAGAATTGTATTTCTGGTCACTGAAGTTACTAAGTCACAGACATAAAGACATATAACATTTTGTATTTATGTCTATTAATTGTACATTTTTATATCAAGAAATTTTTAGTAAATAATTATAGCTATATTAGACACCCTGCAAATCGAAGATGAATGTGATGACAAGTGATACAAATGATATTAGGCACAGTTATTGCACAATAGTATATATAACTAAAATCCACACTATTTTCTCTTTAAACAATTACTTGTTTTTTTTACTTTGTCTGAATTCAATAAATCTTTACAAATAAACAAAGAATATTGTAAAAAATTTACTTGAAAAGCAAATATCTTGGGGCTGGAGAGATAGCATAGCGGGTAGGGCATTTGCCTTGCACATGGCCAACCTGGGTTAGATTCTCAGCATCCCATATGGTCCCCCGAGCACTGCCAGGAGTTATTTCTGAGTGCAGAGCTAGGAGTAACCCCTGAGCATTGCCAGGTGTGACCCAAAAAGGAAAAAATATATTTATCATTTGTTTTGTTTAGTTTGGAGATCAACCCAATTGTGTTTAGGGCTTATTCCTGGCTCAGGATTCAGGGATCATTCCTGGTGGGGCTCAGCATGTCATAAGTAGTGCCAGGGGCCAAATTGGGTCCGGTTGCATGCAAGGGAAACTTCTTGCCCACTGTGCTATTGCTTTGGCTAAAACAGCTCATAACCCAAATAAGAATCAGTACTTACTCATAAGCCATAGGTCTTATGAAAGCAGCCACAAAACAATGAACCGATTGGAAGGAAAAGAGAAAAACAGTTTAAAAATCAAACAACTAGGTCACTGCTGTTAGAATAAATTCTACTGCAATGCTCCATAAAAAAGGCAAGATGCAATCAGATAAAATATGTGCTTTTTGTATTTCTTAAGTTGGCACCCCAAATGCTTAGCTTATAATTTTTAGATGAATTAAAAATGAAGATATTGGACACAAGACTATAAAATGCATAAAAGAAAACATCAGCAATGAAGTCCATAACATCAACATCAGAGTTGTATTTGGAGACATTTGATAAATGAGAGCAATAATAAGCAATTGCAACAGTATCAAATCAAAAAGCTCTTTCATAGCTAAAAAAACTATCACAAAACCAAAAAGGCAACCTGGGAATGGAGAGAAGATCTTTGCACACCATGCATCTGACAAAGGCTAATTGTCAAAAGTCATCTATACATGGTTTTTTAAAAAATAACAACATGTAAACAGTTTACATACATAAGGAAAAAATGCTGAACGTCACTCAGTATTAAGATAACAAAACTGGAAGTCACAGTGATGTCTCACCTCAGTTCTAAGGTCAAGGCTTATTTTTAACAATTGCTGGAATTTCCAAGTATTAATGAGAATGTGGAAAAAGGAAATCTGATAAACAGTTGCCATGAAAGCTAATTGGTATAGTTATTATGGAAATTGATGTGCACATGACATAATTTTTTAAAATAAAATTTCCATAACAGCAGGAATACTGCTGTTAGAAATTTAATTAAAAATTATAAAAACAGGGGGCTGGAGTGATAGTACAGCAGGTAGGGTGTTTGGCTTGCACACAGCCAACCCAGGTTCGATTCCCAGCATCCCATATGGTCTCCCGTGCACCGCTAGGAGTAATTCCTGAGTGCAGAGCCAGGAGTAACCCCTGAGCATCAACGGGTGTGACCCAAAAAGCAAATATATATATATATATATATATACACAAAAATCTACTTTAAAATGATAATTTATTCCTGTAGTCACAGTTTCATTATTTGAGATGGGTAAAATATGTAATTTGCCTACATGCCATTAACATAGTAATGAATAAAAAACTGTGGTATATCTAATCAGTGAAATACTATTGTTCCCTTTGAAATATGCAATCACACCGCCCTTTGGTACAAAATATATAGGACTTGAGGTGATTAAGCTAAGTAAAATGGGTAAGAAAGTGGAAGACAATTTGTGGAGACTTTTACTCCTATATAGAATATGAATTGCTAAAGCAAAGGATTTGGCAAAAACTAAAAAAATTCTCTCTTAGACCCAGTGAAAATTATGGTGATTACTATAGGGAAAAACAACAGAGGTGTGAGTAATGAGTATAGAGGTCTTTTTGATGGTGGTTGGCAGTGAAACTTTGACAGTGCAAGTGGTGACAATTACACACACCTGTAGGGACATGAAACTACCACACTGAAGAATTCTGTAATATATTGCAAACCAATGATAAGCTAATTGAATAATAAAAAAATGAAACATTAAAAGTTAATTTAAAAATTGTTTTGCCAAAGGAAAACATATATAAATAAGCAAAAAACAGGATTTTGCAACCTAGTTTAGCTAAAGCTCTTTATTTGGTGGCATTTCTGTGTCCATAATATTCCTCTAGTTTTGTACATACAAATCTTATGTTCTTCATGATTATATTATCTCATTATTTTGGACTCCATTACTGAATGGTTATTAAGCTACTAGATACTGAGCAGACATTTTCACCTCTAAGTTTAGCTGACTCTCAAATAAAACTAGATATTTAAAAATTGAATATGTAGCACCCCAGAAAATAATAATCAAAAGAATTCTGCCAAGAAATAGTACATGCTCTATTATTTTATCAATATGAAATCTAAACACCAGTAAAAAAATCAGAATTTATCTGCTAAAAGAAAGGTAAGAGAATTAAATGAAAAGAAACACAAGGTAAATCTCAGTATTTATATAAAATTTTGTGTATAGTAATATGTGTATATATGTGGTAGAAAAACAATCACATTAGTCTTTTACAGTCATACATTTTTTATTTAATAATTATGTACATTTGTCTGCTAATACAAAAATATCTGCAGCTAAAAGTATACTGGACAAAGTAAGCACACTCGAACAGCATTTAAAAACTGTGCTGTCAATATTAACCCAATGATCTAGACATTTGACTTAAATATATAGTTCTTTTATTCCTCTCACATCACTTTTACATACCCATTTGGATCCTTTTTCTTCCAGTTTGCCAAGACACAGTCTGCATAAACCAAAATAGGAGGCAATCCAAGTTTCTTAGAGAGTTCGCAGTAAGGAATAGCAATATTGCTTGGAAGAATCTAAGTAAAATGTAAGAGTGATATTTGAAGTTATTACATTTTTCTTACAGTTGCTATCAAAATATTTGTTTAATATACTGTTATTTTAAGAGTAAACAAATATATTTTCTCTTTTATCTAGTTCATAACTTAATCCTCATATTTCTTAAAAGTTCACATTTTAAATCTCTGTTGTGAGCATATACTGTTCGTAGATAGAAAAAGGAAGTCGAGAATACGAAGAATATTTGCTGTACTGAAGACCTTCTAATGACCTATGAATTACCTGCAATCAATAACTCATCTATCCTTTCTGAGGATATGGGTAAACCATATTTATTATTTATATGTAAGGGATGTATTATTTACAAGTAATATAAAGACAGAATTAGAAATCTAAAATAAACTAAAAGTTACCTGTAATTAGGATTTTTGGAATATATGTACTATAAATATAAGTTTATATTGCTCCTAAGAGAAACTTTTTTTGGATGCTTTTTAGAAAACTATCACCGCAGGATAATAGTGATGCTACACTTGGAAGGTTTACTTGTGTCAGAAGTAAACCTTCTTAGGCAAAATATGTTTTTTACTTGTGTCCCTTCTTAGACAAAATATGTTTTTTATTAGACTATTTTTTGTTTTGTCTGTGTGCTTTCTCTTTTCTAAATTTCTTGTTTGTATATTTGTTTTGTTTTTGCCCACCCAGCAATGCTCATGGATTTCTCCTCGCTTTGCATTCAGGAATCACTCCTGTTGATGCTTGAGGGACCACACAGGATCCCAGGGATCAAACACGGTCAGCTGCATGAAAGGCAAATGCCTTATCCTCTGTATTATCTGACCCCTCTTTACTAAGATTTTCTTAAATATTTAAAAATTAATTATATATTTTTTCCATTTCCAACTCCCGAGTTTCTTCAAAAGTTATGTTATATGAAAAAATTATTAAAATATATTTTTAATTCTGATCTTCAATCTTATATGGATATTAGTGCATACATATAGACATTTATATATGATTACAACTCACATTCTGGGATTCATATTTTTTATAGTCTTTTTTCCCCTTCTAGTATGCTTTTCTCTGCTTTGGATAGGCTCTGCCAGCCTCATAAGAGGTCATTCAAACAACTATTTAACTCTTTTGCATTCTCCCTGTTTTGCACCTTGCATATACTGCCTTTTATGTATGCACTTTTATTTGTTTTTTTTTTTTTGCTTTTTGGGTCACACCTGGCGATGCACAGGGGTTACTCCTGGCTTTGCACTCAGGAATTACTCCTGGCGGTGCTCAGGGGACCATATGGGATGCTGGGATTCGAACCCGGGTTGGCCGCTTGCAAGGCAAATGCCCTACCCACTGTGCTATCGCTCCAGCCCCTGTATGCACTTTTAATCATTGTATCACTGTCATCCCGTTGATCATCGATTTGCTAGAGCAGACCCAGTAACGTCTCCATTCATCCTTGCCCTGAGATTTTAGCAGCCTCTCTTTACTTGACCTTCCCAACGGTGCTGCATTAGAGGCTCTTCAGGGTCAGGGGAATGAGACCCATCATCATTACTGTATTTTGCATATGAATACAACATTTTAAAATATACAACGCTTATGTAGGTAGTAAGTCTCAGACTCTTGAAAATCCTGGGAGACTAAGTTCTAAATGTTAAACTAGGCTGTAAGATGAAACCTTTTTCTGTTAACCACAGAATCTATATATATGCAACTTAATTATAAGGAAGTGTGTTCTGTAATAATGTAGAGCAACTTCTTCCTCTTTCTCAGGTACTTGATGATGACTAATCACAAATGGGCTATTCATATTATATTTTTAAGCGGGGTTGGAAAGCAAAGGAAGATAAAATACAAATTATTTTTATCAAAAATTAAAAATAATTTCCATTAAATGGTAAAGCTTTCTGGAATAGATTGTATTTCTTTTTATGATTTAAAGGTTAACATAAAGTCTGTATTGAATTCAGATTTGATTTATTCTGAAAGTAGTTAACTTAATTATACTAAGTTAATAACATTATTTAGTCTCCAATATCCAGTATCTGTAGAATTATTAATGGAGGAATGTCTTGAGAAGGCATTGAAATAGCATTAAGAATTGAGCTTGTAATAAAGGAAAAAAGAATGAGCAAGGCAAGAGAGGAGGAGGAAGATAAAATTAATTAATGAGCTTCAAGAAAGAGGGGAAGACACAGAATGATACTTTGAGTCAGGGAGAAGTTGGTCAGAAAGTCATGCTCCTTTCCCTCTGCTGATTGAGTTAGTTTGCCTGAGATAGTATGAGATGATATTGCTTTAAATCTAAAGTTATCTACTAAGACTAGAATAGAACTAAGAAGTTCCATGTTTATTGACATAAGGAAGAAACTGAGAAGAAACATAAAATGTTCATGTCTCCCAATGGTATAGCAAGAAAATACTTTATATTCAAAACCATTGATGCAACAATCACTGTAACAGTAAAATAGTAGAAAGAAGCAAAATATTTGTAAAGACAATGAAATAACATCTAGTAAGTGAATAAAAGTTATAAAGTGATTTTAAATGATGTCTAGGGAGATTGTGTAACAAACTAAAACATTTTATGTTTAAATACATTTAAACAAAAGATGCAAGACATGTCCTTATAGATGCACAGAACATCTATATAAGAAAAAGAATAAAGGTTGAATAATAATAATTTTTTTAGTTCACATTAATTCAGTGAATATATTCCTCCTTTCTATTACCCAAACTGAAAAAAGGAACAGTTTTAATACTTTGAGATTCTTTTCAGCTGCAGATATATTGGATATAAAATTGTCAGGCAGAAAAACAAATGTAAGAAAATTCCAGACCTTTCGCACATCTCCATCACCTCGATTCCACACATATGCCATGGTGATGCACCCTAGCACCAAATGTGCAAGGCGCTGTGACTTGTGCCCTTGTAGGTCATCAATGCTGAGTTTTGGCAACTGAGAATAAATGGAGAGGTTGACTCAAATTAATCACAAATCACGAATCACGAAATCCCGTTGATTGTCCAATTTTCGAGCAGTCTCAGTAACCTCTCCATTCATCCTATCCCTGATATTTTAGAAGCCTCTCTCTACTCTGCCTTCCTAACGATACCACATTGGAGGCTCTTTCGGGGTCAGGGGAATGAGATCCAGCTTGTTTCTGGCTTTGGCATATGGATACACCATGGGAAGCTTGCGAGGCTCTCCCATGTGGGCAGGAAACTCCCAGTAGCTTGCCAGTTTCTCCCAGAGAGACAAGTAGGTTATAAGTAGGTTATTAATATCCAAATTAATATGAATAAGGTAATAGCTCTCAAAACAATTTTTAGATATGATATAGTAGAAGAAGTCTAATGAGGTGCGTATTCAAACCTTCTCAACATTTGCACGTAGTTCTCCATTCTGAATCAATTCGGGAAGATTTTTAGCAATGAGAATCCAGGCATCATAAGGATAAGGTAGCTCTTCCTTGAAAGAGAGACAAAGGGACTTTTATTTACAAGTTAAAATTCTTGAAAAACAATCTTGCCTCTCAGAGATTGCCTCCCTGCCTCAAAACTCGTTCTCTGCAAGAGTTTCTGGTATCACACCTGCTTACCTCTAAGCCAGTTGACTTTCCAAAACCTCAGGGCTCTGACCTTCATGCTTCTTTCCTCTCCATGGTACTCTCATCTGATTCATTTGGGAAATCACCTCAAAAGTCCCACAATAAAATTTTCCCAACTATTTCAGTCTAAATTCATATCCCTATGAGTCCTATGGATCAGCCCTTTTCATATTAGTAAGTAATGTCAAAAATGGGAACTCAAAGCTGAGAGTTCATGTAAGTAGGGTTCTCTGTTTGCTGTGGTTTAGACAGGAGTTTCCAATTTAAAGACAATTTCTCTTTTTATGTCTCACAACCCCAAAGTATGAAATTTATTATGCTTTTAATTCTGTATGGGTCTGGTATATTATTTATTGAATATGTAGGAACACGAAATTTATATTTGAATATGTATGATGATAAAATAAATATATATTTGAATATATGTATATATTTGATTAAAAATAAGAGACACAAGTAAATACAATTAGAGAGATCTATATTTATCTTACTAGACAGAGAGGAAAGAAAAAGAAAGGCAAAGCTTTTTACCATTTTATTCTCTTGACAGAATAGTAATTCTCAGGTCAGAGACTCTGAACCCACATTAGTTAGACTCACATTCTGTCTCTACTATTGCCAGCTCTTCGAGTTGGGGCAGTGTCTGAAGCCTTGGAGCTGGAGAAATAGTACAGTTGGGTAGGGTCTTTTCTGTGCATATGGCCAACTTGGGTATGATTCCTCCAAGTCCCTGAGTGATCCCTGAGCTCGGAGCCAGGAATAAGCCCTGAGCACTGCTGAAGTGCCCGCCCACCAAACAAATGCATATGTAAAGTCTGCTTGGCTCCATTTTCTCACTAGAAAATAAGGTTAATATCACGTACACCTTTCAGAACCTTGTGAATATGGAATGCTATTTGTAAATTGAAGGGCCAGAGTACAGTGGTTTGGGCATTTGCCCTGCACATGGCAGAGCAGGGCTTCGATCCCTAGCACGATTTAAGGTCTCTGAGTGAGCCAGGAGCGATTCTCTGAGCCCAGAACCAGTCCTGAGCACCTCAAGGTGTGACCCCCAAACAAAACAAATTTGTAAATTTATTTTATAAGATAAATAATTGATGGATAGTGAAATATTAATTAGCTACATTTTCATGAAATTATTGTAAAAACAACTTAGAGAAGTGTATTTCCTAAAGAAAAAATATAAAGGAAGTTTGCAATAAAACTAAACAATATATTTCCAACTTTCAGTTGAACTGTATGTAAATAACAAGTAAATTTACTATAACACATAGTAAGGAGTGTAAAATATCAAAGCCTAATCAAACTTGGAATAAATATCTTGCAAAAATTAAATTTTGTCACATAGTAAAAATGGGGTTTCTTTCAAGATTCATTCATCACTTTTTAAAAAAGTGATTATTTCATCAAATTAACTTTATATTTCCTTAATATAATTTTTTATATTTTGCATTTAACTAAATAACCTTTATTTACAAAGTAATTGATAGATTTATGCATACAATGCATACAAAATTTTGACACCAATCCCACCACCGGTGTCAACTAACCAGTATATTAATACTTTCCTAATTTCATCATATCCCATAGCTTGCTAGGCAACACTTAAGTTTGAAGTGAATCTACATCTAAATTTCTAAACAAAAAATTTCTAAAGCTAAAGGTCCACTTATTAAACTCTGCCCCCAAGTGGCACTACTTTGTCTATTTGTTCAGTAAAAAATTGTTCACTAGAAGTTCATTTGTACAGGGAAGTAATGGTTAGAAACTATTTTTGTCTATATTTCCATGCTCTCACTTACTAGTGGCGTTGGCAGAGCGAATCCCAGAGCTTCATCTATATGATAGTCTTCCTCGATTTTCCAGTAACTTTCCACAGGAGGTGCCATCTCATGTGCCATCTTGCAGCCTACTCTTCTGGCCCTCCGAAGCCTCTCAGATGTTTGGGAGCATCTATTTATTATAGAAGTTGCTGTAGCCAATGACCACACCTTATGACATAAGCAGTAAGAAATGACTTTCACTTTTGGAATGGTTTCATTTTCTACTTTCCTTATTTGTAATTTGATAACTACTAGAAAGAGAAAATAATCTCTATTCCTAGGGAGGATTAACTGAAAGTTTTTTTTCTGTGACAAATCTTTAACACGTCATTTGTTTACTACAATAAAGGATATCAGAAAAACCTCAACTGAGATAAAACCATGAAAGTCAATGACCAGAACATAACATTTTCATGTTTTAGAGATTCAAACCTTTCAATAACATTTTAATTAATTTAAATAAAACTTTAAATTAAATATTAATTAATTAAATTTAACCCATTAATTAATTTGATCAAGATTAAAGTTTAGACTACAATTTATTTACTTAGCACCATCACTGGTTTTCTTAAAGTTCCTAGAATTCTTTGAACACATAATTATCTTGTTTTGAAAGTCATTAAAATGCAATATGTTGTACAAGGAGTTTTCAAAGACTTTGAAGTAAAAAATAGTAGGAATCCATAAGAAGTTTTTAATCTTTTTAACTCATCATTCTTTGTTTCCTGCAGTCACATAGTCACTTTTTATATTCTTAATAAGTCTACTTTAAGAAGATCCTCCAGCATGTCTACCTCCAGACTGCACTCACAGTGCTCAGGGTTTATTCCTAACTCCGTATTCAGAGATCACGCCTGGTGCTGCTTCGGGACCATGTGCTGTGCTGGGAATCAAATCTTCTCAGTTGCATGCAAGTACCTTAACCCTGTGCTATCTCTAGGCCCATGCAAAGATTGTTAGTGTAAGAAGTCAGAAGACATACATTTCCTTTTGGTTGTCAAAGAAGAAAAGAGAAAGAATTACTATTTAGTCCATTCAAAGACTGCAGTTTGTCACCCACCTATCATAAGGACTGTGATAGTCTTTGAGAATAGTTTTTTTAAGGGTTACTTTTATTTTACACTATAGTTATTTTTAAGAGAGTTTCACAAATCAGCCATGCATTTTGTTACTTTGTTTCATCTATTGCCTTGTTGCTTTAAATGAATGTTTTACAAGCATACTTTTGAAATCAAAATCAAATTAAAAATAAGTAACAACTAAAAATATGGTGTGTTGTTCTATCATGTCTAAATGGAAGACAAAAATACCAGTATCAACACTGAGAATTAGAAAATGTAGGTTATTCTATAATTTACCATTCTTTGTACTTTATAAATTGTTCAAAACAAAAGAATTCAACATTTTATATGTATACATACATATATACACATCTATACATAGGTATACACCTATATATGTTTATATGTACATATACACATACACATATTCCTAGCTTCACAACCTGTGATTTTATAAATTATGCATAATTTATACATGTATGTTGGGCTGGAGAGATAGCACAGTGGGTAGGGTGTTTGCCTTGCACGAGGCCTATCCTGGTTTGATTCCTGTGCCCCCTTCAAAGAGCCCAGCAAGGTGCCGAGAGTATCTCGTCTTCCCAGCAGAGCCGGGCAAGCTACCATGGCATATTCGATATGCCAAAATCAATAACAACAGGTCTCACAATGGAAACATTACCGGTGCCCGCTCGAGCAAAATGATGAACGATGGTATGACAGTGACAGTGTGGATGTTATGCATATAAGTAATTTGAATAGATAATGTAAGTCCTCAATAAGGCTCTCTTGTGCCCTAATACTGGATTAATACCTCAAACAAGAAATTATTGATTACTCCAAATAAAAACATTAATTATTGACCTCACCACTGACTCACATGTTACTGTTTCTTGTTGCCTGGCAATGAGTCTTATCAATGGATACTCCGTAGGTAAGTCTTGGTCATCAGAAATGTTTACTCCAAAAGAGATGAACGAGTTGTAAAAATGTCTGAGATACATCAGCTCTCCGTTGAGACCTTTGGGGTGAACTTAGAAGCAGGACAGGCTCAGTCCATGTCCTGCCAAAGCCTGGGAAGCTGCATTAATACCCCAGCAGCTGTTGCATAACCGAGGCCAGTCTCCACTGCCCCTTGACTGGGCTCCACAGGGGTGCCAACAATGCCAAACATGTTAGGTACTCTGGGTTCGTTGGCTGAAAACTCCAGAGTTGGGGTGAGTGACTTCCCTCCCAACCCCCACTGTACTTTCAAAAACCCAGGCAGCTACAATACGTTCCACCAAGCTGTCATGTAAGCTTTCTGCCTGTTAAATATTCTGGATTTTCTGGATTGTGTGGCTGCGAATGAGACATCGCCAAACAACATCTCCACACTAACAACATCCCAGTAGGAGTGCACCAGATTGGATGGGAATGTAATGTAGAAGCCAACTAAGCTCAATTAACACAAATATTAACACAAAATACTCATCTAGCAACAACAGATGAATAGACCTTCAGATAAGGACTTAATCTCCCTATGTTGAGATATAACACTTTTCATAAATTATTTTTACTGAGGTATTTTAGATAATTCAATTAGCCATTTCATGGTAACATGCAATATAAAATAAATTATGTGGAGCCCGCTTCAAGGGCAGGCTTGAGTGTTGTTTGGGAAAATGGTGACAATAATAGAGGGAAGGTGACAGGGGCAGTGAAACCAAGATTGAAATATTGAATGCCTGTAACAAACCTTCATGAATAACTTTGCAAACCACAGTGTTTAAATAAGGTAAAAAAAACACAAAAAGATGAAATAAATTAAAAATCTTTACTCCAATCACTGTCACTGTATCACTGTCATCCCATTGTTCATCAATTTACTCGAGCAGGCACCAATAACATCTTCATTCGTCCAGACCTGAGATTTTAGCAGTCTCTCCTTACTCGTCTTTCCCAATGATTAGAGGCTTCTTTCAGGGTCAGGGGAATGAGACTGTAATTGTTACTGTATTTGGCATATCGAATACACCACGGAGAGCTTGCCAGACTCTTGGGTTTAAAGATGAAAATAAATAAATTTTAAAAATAGACTTTTTTTCTCTTGCAGATTACATCATTGTCACATTAGACATTCTATTTTGTATAATTTATCCTGCTACTTTTAAGATTGATTTGTCTACTTATTCAAAAACAAGATATGTACTAAGTTTCTCATATTATTGTGTTTAGCACCTCTGGGATATACTTCCTATCTTCTCTCATTTATCTGATTAATATTTTCTAAAGTCTTCTAATCTGTATAGCATAATATATTACTCATTTACTGAGCACTTTCATCTCATTCTGTCTGTTTGAGATTTCAACTTTTTCCGTACCAGCCATATCATTATGTATGTATCTCTCACACTTGTAAAGACCAATTACTTTTTCTTATTACTGTTGTATTCCAGAGTTGGGCTGGAGTGATAGAACAGCAGGTAGGGCATTTGCCTTGCACACGACCAACCCGGGTTCAATTCCTCCGCACCTCTCAGAGAGCCTGGCAAGCTATAAAGAGTATCTCGCCCGCACATCAGAGCCTGGCAAGCTACCCATGGTGTATTTGATATGCCAAAACCAGTAACAAGTCTCACAATGGAGACATTACTGGTGCCCACTCGAGCAAATCGATGAGCAATGGGATGACAGTGACAGTGAATTCTATACACTAAATTTTCTAAAATATAAAATTTCAATTAAAATTGAAATAAAAGTCTGAGAAAAGAGTACAATGGCTCAGATGTTTTCCTTGTCTCTTTTAAGATCCTTTCTGTTTGTCATAAGACAATGCTAATATATCTTTGTGTGGTTTTCTAAATTTATTCTACATAGAGTTTATTGAAATGTGTTAATAGTTGTTAATAATACAATAGTATTATTGATAAAATTGGGGAAAATTTTAAGAATTTCTTCTATAAATGTACTTCAAGTTTTTTGATTTATCTAATCTCTGTATTAGTTTCATTACTTGTGTGCTGATATGAGATATACTGTCCCACAGAACACTATCCTTCATCTTAGTTTATTGTTTGATTATTTCTGATCTTCATGTTGATAATCTCAGTTGATATATTATTAAGTTATCTGATTAACTTTTCTGTGTATTCACTTTTTAACCGCTAAAACTGATGTTTCAGTTCTGAAATGTTTCAACATCTGAATTTCTAGAAATTCAAAGAAAGGTAAGAAAAACAAAGGAACTAAGAAATCAATTAGATCAATTTTTAATACCATATATAAAAACTGGGCTGGAGTGATAGCACAGTGGGTAGAGCGTTTGCCTTGTCCTCAGCCAACCCGGGTTCAATTCCTCAGTCCCACTCAGAGAGTCTGGCAAGCTACCAAGAGTATCCCTCCCGCACAACAGAGCCTGGCAAACTCCCCATGGTGTATTTGATATGCTAAAAACAGTAACAACAAGTTTAAGAATGAAGACATTACTGGTGCCCGCTCAAGCAAATCAATGAATAACAATGGATGAACAACGGGACAACAGTGCTATCATGCTACATAAAAACTATAAATTCAAATAGTTTTAACATTTGAATATTGCACTGTAGCACCGTTGTCTCCTTGTTCATCGATTTGCTAGAGTAGGCACCAGTAACGTCTCCATTGTGAGACTTATTGTTACTGTTTTTGGCATATTGAATACGCCACGGGTAGCTTACCAGGCTCTGCAATGCGGGAGGAGATACTGTTGGTAGCTTGCCCGGCTCTCCGAGAGGGATGGAGGAATCGAATTCGGGTCAGCCTGGGTGCAAGGCAAACGCCCTACTCGCATTATTTCCAAATATAAAGTACATTAAAGAAAACATATCTGATACATGCTAGGAATTCAATAGCAGAAATGTAATTGCCAACTCTATTGGCAAGAGAATAAACAATATCAAATACAAATCATTTAGACAATAACAAGAAGGGCTACAGAAACAAACCAGCATTGTAACAATTTAAAGAATTTGTTTTTAAATCACATATCTGTTGAAGGTTAACACCCAAAGTATATCAATAATTCTTCAAACAATAAAGTAAATACCTCAGTCAAAAACAGGAAACCGGGGGCCAATCCTCCTGGCCCTTGTTTCTATTGTCCTTGGATATTGATCTCATACTATGTTTTATTTATATCCTATAAATGATGAGTCTAATCATTCTGTCTGTCCCTCTCCTGCTGACTCATTTCTACTCAGCATGATATTCTTGAGGTCCATCCATTTATAAGTGAATTTCATAGTTTTATATTTCCTAACAGCTGCATAGTATCCCATTGTGTAGATGTACGATAGTTTCTTTAACCAATCAACTGCTGTGAAAGAAGGCAGTTGGGATGGAGAAGAGACCACCATGACAAAGATAATTGGAAATGATCCCCCTGGATAAGAACTGCGTGCTGAAAACAGGTAAGGGAATAAACATGATAATATCTCAGGATCTGTACTGCAAAGCGTATTGCCCCTAAGTGGGGGGAGGGGGTAGGAGAGAGACAGAGAGACAGAGAGAGAAGGAAAGTGCCTGTCATAGAGACAGGCAGGAGAGAGGGAAACTGGTGACATTGGGACAATGGTGGTGGGAAATGTACACTGATGGAGGGATGGGTGTTGGGAACTGTACGGCTGTAACAGGACCATGAACAGCTTTGTAACTGTATCTCTCCGTGGTTCAATTGGCAATTTAAAATATTTTGTTAAGAAGTTCAATATATAACCTCTCCCAATACAATTTACTATTGATAGTCTTTTCTGCAGACTGGAGTGATAGGGTTCTATTCCTCTATCCCTCTCAGAGAATCCGGCAAGGAACCGAGAGTATCCGATCCACATGACAGAGCCTGGCAAGCTACCCATGGCGTATTGGATATGCCAAAAACAGTAACAATAAGTCTCACAATGGAGACATTACTAGTGCCCGCTCGAGCAAATCAATGAACAATGGGATGGCAGTGCTACAGTGCTATAGTCTTTTTTGCATTTGGATCAAATTATTTTATTTTATTTTTATTTTTTAAATTATTTTTAATGAATCACTGTGAAATACAGTTACAAAGTTTTCATATTTGATCCACCACTAAACCCCCACATACTCCCCTCCCAATCCCCCTCTGCCTATGTGGCAGACATTTTTCACTTTACTCTTTCCTTACTTTGATTACATTCAGTTTTCAACAGGAATCTCACTATTATTATTTGGAAGTTTTCCTCCAACAGTCAGACATGCTGCATGGCATCAATAGATTGTATGTTTTCATTTTTTCAGAAAAGGTAGCGGTTCAGAGATGTCCCAGTCCCGGAGCCATGTTAGTTGCTGCTCAGTGTCTCCGGGACTCCATCTGGAGAAGGCGTACTGGCTGTACCTCCTCTGTCTGGGGCTCCCCAGTGTTGCTGGCCTGGTCTGCTGTTCGGAGCATTCTCCGGCCTGCATGGCTTACCGGAATGCCTGGTTTCTTCTCTCTGGATCAAATTATTTTAAAGTTAGATAATTTTTAATCAAAAAATTTCAATTCATAGAATTTAAGTAATATTTTCCCCTCCTGAGTCAAGGGTAATAGCAACAATAGTGAAAATGTGGAATTAACCTAAATCTAGATTAAGGTATTGTGGCATATTTACTCAACGTAATGCACTCATCCATTAAAAAAATTGTGCCTTGGGATAAAATAGATGGAACTTAAGTTTAAAGTAAATATGCAGCACTGTTTACAATAGCCAGAATCTGGAAAAAACCCGAGTGCCCTAGAACAGATGACTGGTTGAAGAAACTCTGGTACATCTATACAATGGAATACTATGCAGCTGTTAGAAAAAAATGAGGTCATGACGTTTGCATATAAGTGGATCAGCATGGAAAGTATCATGCTAAGTGAAATGAGTCAGAAAGAGAGAGACAGACATAGAAAGATTGCACTCATCTGTGGAATATAGAATAATAGACTATAAGACTAACACCCAAGAATAGTAGAAATAAGTACCAGGAGGTTGTCTCCATGGCTTGGAGGCTGGTCTCTCATTCTGGGCAACTCAGAGAAGGGAACATCAAGTAAAATGTGGTTGGAGGTCATGTGGGAAAAGGATGATGCGGGTCGAATATAGACTAGAGACTGAACACAATGGCCACTCAACACCTTTATTGCAAACCACAACACCTAATCAGAGAGAGAGAACAAAAGGGAATACCCTGCCATAGTGGCAGTGTGGGGTGGGGGGAGACGGGACTGGGGAGGGGGGGAGGGATGTTGGGTTTACGGGTGGTGGAGAATGGGCACTGGTGAAGGGATGGGTTATCAAACTTTGTATGGGGGAAACATGAGCACAAAAATGTATAACTCTGTAGCTGTACCCTCACGTTGACTCACTAATTAAAAATAAACTATTAATAAGAAAAAGAAAGAAAAAATTCAAGGATTAAAAAAGAACTATCTGGTAGCCTAACTTATATGATGAATATATGTATTGATAAAAACAAATTAATAAAAATAAAATAAAATAAATAAAAAGACAACAAAACCTACTTATTAATAAACTATTAATAAGAAAAAGAAAGAAAAAATTCAAGGATTAAAAAAGGACTATCTGGTAGCCTAACTTATATGATGAATATATGTATTGATAAAATCAAATTAATAAAAATAAAATAAAAAGACAACAAAACCTACACTTGGTGACAATTATTCTGGAACGCAAATGGAGGATATAAGGAGTGAGAGAGTTAGTATAATGGGTAGGGGCTATGATTTTTATGCCAGGTTTGATCTGCAACACTGCCTGGTTCATTGAGCAATACTGAGAATGATCCTGGAGCACAGAGCCGGAGTAGCTCCTGGGTGAGATGAGGTAATTCTAAAGAACAAAGATGAAAGATGGGAGAGATAAGAGGGATGGATAAGAAAGGAACATCTTTGGTAATTGATTAGCACTGAAACTTAGTGGTGAGTGTTGAGTATTTTATATTTATAGAGCTGTGAATCTAACGTTCTGAAACAACATAATATTTGAAGCCCATAATAGACAATAAAAATAATTAGCAAAAGAAGCTGGAGAAATAGCACAGAGGATAATTTGCTGTCGTTATTGTTGCTTATTGTGGTTCAATCTTTAGCACCATACACGATCCTCTGAGAGTCACCAGGAATGATCCTTGAGCACAGAGTAAGGGATAAACCCTGAGTACGGCTAGATATGGGTCAAATACAAAAAAGAAAAGATAAAATTGTGTTTGAGTATTATGGAATTTGACTTGAGGTGAAGAGATAAGTCTGAAGCTAATATATGATATAATATTTCAATGGCAGCACTGTTGTCCTGTTGTTCACTGATTTGCTCAAGTGGGCACCAGTAACATCTCCATTGTGAGACTTGTTACTGATTTTGGCATATCTAATACGCCATGGGTAGCTTGCCAGGCTCTGCCGTGTGGGTGGGATACTCTCGGTAGCTTGCCGGGTGTGAGGAATAGGCTCAGAACAGACCACCGGAATTAATTTAGCTTTCTTAAGACTCTTTTTACAGGAACCTGCATCGCAAAATAACTGGTTTTTCTGCCCCTGAGTAAGGAACTCAGATACAGGCACCTGGAGTTGCAAGTCACGAGAAGGGTGGTGGTTAGACCAGATAACCAGATGCCTCTCACAAGACCCATGACTGCCCTAAAAACCAGGACATTCCTAAGCACTGACGCAAATGCTGATCTCTAAAACTATAGGCTATGGGTGATGTCCTTTTAAATGGATTGGTTAGGAAAGTATGTATTCTTACAAATCTGTTGGCTATGAAATGCGCGGGCTCTGCTGTAACAGCCGGTGAAGGCCTATATAAGATCTCCTTTGGAGAAGTTCGGGGTCTTGCCCAACCTGCTGACCTGCATGTCTGCATAGGTGGCTCGACCCTGGCTAGCCAGTCTTACAATAAACTGTGCTTGCTGTTTGCAGTCTCTGGAGTCTCTTTGTCATTAAAGGGAGATCTCGATCCGTGCTCTAACACTGAGCTCTCCCAGAGGGACAGAGGAATTGAACCAGGGCTGGCTGCGTGCAAGGCAAATGCCCTACCTGCTGTACTATTGCTCCAGTCCATTTCAGTGGTAAGGTGCCAAAAAGAATTAAGCAATATTGAGGATAGAGGGAAAGTAGTAAGGCTGTAAGACTAACAAAATTGATGCTTTATATTGAAGCAGAGGTGATTTCTGAGATTCTCACAAGTCAACTATGGCAACAGATGTATACTAGGGCTAAATTCTTGAACATGCAACATATCAGCTACATAGATTTTAATTTACAGAGGAGTCCCCAATTTGAATTAATGTTCTGATGTCAGGGAGTTAAATGTCTTAATGCTTTTGAACAAATACCTTAATTTGCCTGATTTATTAAGCCCCTAAAATTATATTGCTCATTCTATGAGATGTCACTTACTAAGATATAGAATATTATATTGATAAGCACTGTACTTTTTATAGGATAATAAATGATATTTAAATAAAGTTGAAGGTATCAGAAAATAACTAAATATTTATTAAGTCAAAGGAACCATAAAATAAAGTGCTATTCAAACTACACATGTAAAACTTTGCCCTGTTATGAGAAAGAAAAAAGAAAGACAATTCCCTTGTTCTAGACTGGGAATGTGGCTTACTACACACTTTAATATAAAATAGCTAGAATATAATTATTTATGTGTAAAACTCTTTAAAATTTTTTAAACGAAGATCTCAAGAAACCTATGGGGAGGTCAAGGGCAACTTTCCTTCATTAATGCTGACCACTAATAGGGAAATGGGTGACTAGATTCTTAATGCACTAGAGCAGAGAGACTTTTTAGAGCAGTCAAGTGGAGATATAGTAGATGGAAAAAGAGTTTCAATTTTTATGAGTCATCAGCTAGAGAAGATGGATATCATTCAGGAAGAAGAAACTATGATAGAAGAAAGAGAAGGAGAGATGTGATCTATGGAGACCACCAACAATAAATATCAGAAAATGGGGTATAGAATAAAGAAGTGAAACTGTGTTCCTAGTGATGACCAGAAGAGATGACTTTAAAATCATAGCATCAGTGCTTACTTTGGGGGACAGAGGTAAGAAAGTTGTATTGTGTGCAGCTGTTGCAATTCTATACCTGTTCAGTACCAGAAGTAAGCCCTGAAAAACAGTCAGGAAAAATCCCTGAATATTGCCATGTGTGGCCCAAGTACCCGCCGTCAAATAAAAGCAGGACCTTTAGGCTTTTTCTTAACATTTCTAATATATAATTTCCAGGACCAGAATGAGAGTAAGGAAGGAAAGGTGCTTCCCTTGCACACAGATGACCTGGATTCAATCCTTAGCATCCCAGATGGCCCACCCAACCCTGCCAGAAGGGATTCCTAAGCACAGAGCCAAGAATTAGTGCCACGAACTGATAAGTGTGACCCCAAAACCAAAACCAAGTAAAATTTAATATAGCTCTGCAACTGAATTTTGATAAAAGTAATAATACCCAATTCACAATATCAGATGAGATACTTACATGAAAGTGATGTATTACAAGATATTTTACAAAAGAAAAACTTGTTATTATTGTTTTTTTCTTACTATATAGTACATCAAAATATATACAAAATACTATATTTTATATAGTATATAAAATAACATATACCTGAGAAAATATCAAGAAGAAAAGGAGTTAATTAAAAAGGAAAGAAAAAATAAAGATTTCCGAGATAGTTGATTCATCTCAGCAATTATTCAAGAAATAAACTGGAAAGCACCACTGCATTTAGGAACAAAGAAACAATCTGCTCTACAAGAACAGTCTCACTGTTCCAGTACTATTTGGGCTGATTGTTTTTGACAATTCAGAATTCATTTTGAAACTGAAACTAAGTTTATCTAACACTGTCATCAGCAAATATACAAATGATATCATGCAATTTTAACAGAATATCTTTTTTCTTTCTGAATAGTCTTTTGTACATTTTCAAACAGCCCAATGTCAAGTAAAAGAGAAATTTTAAATTCTTTATTGTGTACTGGTACTATGATTTATGGGAAAGCTAATTGCAGAGCTCAGATTCCTAACCTCCAAATCTGCTGTTAAGAAAGCAGTTCCCTTGGTACAGTTATATTCAACCAATTCCCTCTTCAGAAAGATGTCAAGCAAATCCTCATGAAAGGTATGCTTATTGTTGTCCTTACTCTACCTACTGTAGAGTAATTCTATGGGGTTAATCAGAACAGCACAAAGTTCTAACTGACATTATCCCAGTTTAAAAAGTATAGGAACCATAATTAAATAGTCTGAGAGACTATTCATTTCTATCTTTCTATTCATTACTCACCTAAACTCACTGAGTTTCAGATATTGAACTTGATGCTAAAGCAATACAAAGTTATATATATAATTTATAACAATATATAGTATATATAATCTTGTATTTGGGCTGGAGTGATAGCACAGCAGGTAGGGCATTTGGCTTGCAGGTGGCCAACCTGGGTTCGATTTCTCTATCCTTCTCAGAGAGTCCAGCAAGCTACTGAGAGTATCTCGCCCTCACGGCAGAGCCTGGCAAGCTACCCATGGCATATTAGACATGCCAAAAACAGTAACAAGTCTCACAATGGAGATGTTACTGGTACCCGCTCGAACAAATAGATGAGCAATAGGATGACAGTGACAGTAAATCTTATATTTAAACAAATGCTAGGTAGGTGCATAAGTAAAACTAATACCTAGGAAGAACTTAGTATGTTACTTGAATAAGGTCCTAGTTGAGTGTCTAATTTTGAAGAAACAATAAGAGTCCATAGGAGTAAGTTGGTGGATGTCAGGTAAAGAAAGTTTGAACTCCATTTCATTTATAATCCAGATCTCTTGAAAGTTATTGTGTGGCACTAAGGATGTTCACTTATTCACAAGTAAAATGAGCACAAACTTTCTGAGCAACCAAGTTCTTGACGGAATATTTATACTTGAAAAACTAAGCATACAATTGATAGTTAATATCAGATGGAAATACAATCACTGAAGCAGGGATATTAGAGTACTACAAATATCAGAACCCACCTGAAGTTTTATATGCATCTAGAATTCTCCCCTACATTCTACTCACCATCAGTCTTTGAAATATCTACATGTGGTAAATATATATCATTGAGTTCACTCCATTGAGATAAAGATCCTTTGCTAAATTTTATATGGATCAGATTCCTATCAGAATACTGGGTTAGCCATGATCAAAAGTCTAATACATTTTCTTTGTTCTTTTCAAACAAACACAAATTTGTCTCTGGTGTTAAAAAATCTATGTTTTCATGGTTACATGCTTATAAATAGACATATTTCATTCACAGGAGTTATTTTGTTTGCCTATTCATTTTGATCAGAATTTTTACTCATATTTGTTTCATAATTTCCACGGCAATTTGTAATTAAAACTCAGAACATTGTGCCTGAGACACTGCATAAATAAATCTAATGATATGAAATTATTTGAATTTCTTTATTTACATAGATTAAAATCACATGGCAATCAATGATTACAAATAGACTTTTATTTATTTTTTCTGATAATTTAATTTGTCACTCCTTTAGTGATTTTTAGAGTAAGTAATATGAAATAAATTTGTTGAATTCCTGACTGGGATGGTGGGTGGGCAGGCTGAGTGGAATGGTAATATTCCATTTTGTATATGCACCATAATTTCTTTATCCAGTTATCTGTTTTCAAGCACTTGGGTTGTTTCCAGATTGTGGCTATTGCAAATACTACTACAATGAACACATGAGTGCAAATGTCATTTTTGCATTATGTTTTGGAGCCCTTGGGGTATATTCCAGAAAGTGGAATTGCTAGGTCTATACAGGACCAATCCCTAGTTTTTGAGGAATGTCCATGTTGTGTTTCAAGATGACTGGACAAGTCAACATTCCATCCAGCTGTGAGTGAGGGTTCCCTTTTCCCTCCCATAGACAACAAAACTAGTTATTGTTCTTTTTTGATATGATCCAGTATTTTTTTCCAATTTGCCCAACCACGTTTTCATTTCCTCATATAATGTTCTGGACTTCTTCGATCCCTGTTTATAAATAAACTGTGCATTTTTGAGGGTTTATTTATAGGTTTTCAATTCTATCTCAATGCATTGTATCTGTTTTAATTAATTCCAGTGGGACACTATACTTTATAACCACAGCTTTTTAGCATGACTTTATGTCAGGAAATTTGATTCCTTCTGAAGCAGGAAGGCAGGTGGACAAAGAGCAATGAGTCTTGGGGAATAATAAAACCATCTAGGCCTAAGTCTGTCAGGACTCACTTGTGGACACAGGAACTAAAGGCTGATAAGACCTTTAGCTGGCACCAGCACAAACTTCCCTTCCCTTCCCTTCCCTTCCCTTCCCTTCCCTTCCCTTCCCTTCCCTTCCCTTCCCTTCCCTTCCCTTCCCTTCCCTTCCCTTCCCTTCCCTTCCCTTCCCTTCCCTTCCCTTCCCTTCCCTTCCCTTCCCTCCCCTCCCCTCCTCTTCCCTCCCCTCCCCTCCCCTCCCCTCCCCTCCCCTCCCCTTCCCTCCCCTCCCCTCCCCTCCCCCCTCCCCTCCCCTCCCCTCCCTTTCCTGTCCTGCCCTTCCTTTCCCTGCCCTGCCCTTCCCTTTCCTGCCCTGCCCTTCCCTGCCCTGCCCTTCCCTGCCCTTTCCCTCCTGTCCTTTCCCTTCCCTGCCCTTTCCCTCTCCTTCCCTTCCCTGCCCTTCCCTTCCCTGCCCTTCCCTTCTCTTTACCTCCCCTCCCCTCCCCTCCTCTCCCCTCCCCTTCCTTCTCTTTCTCTCTTCTCCTCCTCCTTTCCTCTTTCCCTTCCCCCCTCTGCTCCCCTCTCCTGCCCTCACCATACTTTTTACAAGTAAAGTTTCTACTGAATTTGACTATCTTGTCTTTGCTTTCATTCTTAATTATCTGAGGGCAAGAATCTGAGAACTTTATAATACAATCTCCACCAAATTGCTATGGAAATTGAAAGAAATTTTATAAATACAGAGTGTAACTAGAGTTCAGCTTTCCAGAATCCCAGGCTAGAAATTATCAAAATCTCCATTCTGTATGTGTAACATGATTCATGAATATTTCATTTATTTTTAGTTCATTAGAAAGAAAAGACCTAGAAATCCTAAATCTTTTTTCTTTAGGATTTTATATATATATGTATGTGTATGTGTATATATATGTATATATGTATATGTATGAAGCCTAGAAAAAAGAATATAAAGTAAGTAAAAAATTTTGGATAGTACTACAAACACGGACTTCCCTTCTTTGTTATTTCATGCGAAACGATGGTGACATAAAGTACTTGGGACAGTCTGAGTCATATTGTTCAGTCCTGTGACTTGGCTAACATATACCCCTTAGGAGAAATTTCCTTTCCTGAGCTCATAAAAAAAATTGCCTGGCAAACTGAGTCTACTCGATTAGTAAATTTCTACAAAACACTTTGTTTTAGTTTTACTTTTATTTCATCTGTTAGAGAACTGTAAGCCTCTCCCTTTCTGGGAAGAAGTGGAAGTAGAAAAATTTCCTTCAAAGTTTTCCTGAATTGCACCATCAAGAGATATTATGATGTAAAAAATCACCAATATTACAAATACTCAAGTGGGAAACATTTATCACAGATATTGCTAAAGAGAATAAGTAGATTTTGCTTTCCTTTAATTTAAAAGCAAGTAATGGTTGGAGGGTTTCTTTGTGCCATTTATTCCAGAGATATTGTTTAAGCAAGTCTGTTGTTTAGTATGATTATTTACTCCAAAATCTTCCCACAGAAGATAAAATCAAGAGAATGAATAATCTAGCTTTCTGGTTTTGTAGAGAAGTGGCTGGTTTATTCTCAAATATTTGGTCTCACAATTTCTACAAGCTCTAAACATCCCCAGACCCAGACTCTAGAAAATTTATACAACTCAGTTTCATGTTTACAAATATTTCATATAAATTCTTTGCCATGTTATGTTTTACGTGTGTGTGTGCATGCTCATAAATGCACATTTGTGTATGAAAAAAGTAATTTTTCTTTAGACAAAAAGAATACTAGAATGTTAGCTTGGCAGAAGAGGAAACAACTTAGATAGTTTCCAGCATGAAATTAGATTAGAATAGAACAAGAATCCTTATATGTTATGTTGAAGACTTCACATTTCAATCCTTGCAAACAGGTAGGTATCAGATTTTCTTTGCTTTTGGCTTGAACTGAAATATTGACTCTTCCTGGTTCTTAAGCCTGCCGGATTTCAGGTCTGCAGAGCATTGATAGTGCTCCCGGGCCTTCAGATCACTGACTCACAAATCATGATCATGAGAATTCTCAGTCTCCAAATTTAAGTGAGACCAAGAGGCAGAGAACTGCATTCTAGATCAGACCAGGTCCTCAAAATGCATCCCACACTAAAACACAAAAATAATCACAGAGTCACACTTATAACCCCTTACAGGAAATGAGCGATAGCACAGCGGTTGGGCGTTCGCCATTCACGCTGCCGACCCGAGTTCGATTCCTCCGCCCCTCTCAGAGAGCCCGGCAAGCTACCAAGAGTATCAAGCCTGCGCGGCAGAGCCTGGCAAGCTACCCATGGCGTATTCCATATGCCAAAAACAGTAACAATAAGTCTCACAAGGGAGACATTACTGGTGCCCGCTCGAACAAATCGATGAGCAACGGGATACAGTGACAGTGACAGTGACAGGAAATGAACCAAGTAATCACTCAACAGTTCCTGGAGAAGCTCCATGGAAAGGAGACAGAATAGAAAACAACTTCAAACTTGGCCCCATGTACTGAGGGGGGGATGAAACAGGAGCAGCATAAGCAAATAACTCTGATAGGGTGTGGAAAAGTATTTAAAAAATAAAATATAGGTGAAAAAAATCTGTATCTCCAGCTTTCTAAACCCCAAATGATTGGGAGGCTTTAGCTGGTTCTGACGGGTCTCTAGAATGGTACATGACAGGTGCAGCCCCTAAGTACAAGGCAGTGTGAGGTGTACAGGTGAGAAGAAAAGCAAGGATTTTTCCCATGTTGCTACTAGCTAAGGATGAATATACGTGTAGAGTCAGATAGAACACCTGCTACAAAGACTAGAATAATTAGCTCAATTGTGTGTAGTTTCCCAAACTTAGGGACTGTGATAACAAAGTGATGGTGAGTCACTGAGTGCTGTGAGGAGTAGGTGACAGCATTCGTCTCTACTTGGAAACCTCAACAGCAGCCCGGAGCAAACGACCTCTGTCCCACATGCTGTCCTCATACACTGGTGAGAGAGAATTTTGTCTAGGAGAAACCATTGTTAATAGCATTGTAAGCCTTGACATTAAAAAAAAAACCACTAATACAAATTTTTTTTAAAGATTTAGTGAATTCTATGCTGTCACGCAGGCTTACATGAAATCAGACCCCAAGGCCCGAGCAGCACTCCAGACGCAAAGCAGAAGCAACATTTCCAACCGACATTAAGAGGAAAAACAGAGCCTGGAAATTCATGTGGGCGCCATGATAGTGGGTCTTTATGGTGGTTTATAGTCCCAAGTTTTTTAATATTTTCAAAAGTGAAATGTTTCTTGAAAAGCAAGAAGGAAACTCCCCAGCCTGGGAGGAATTTTGTATAGGAATAAGTTCAGTATGGCTTATTTTGTGGAGTTTTTATAGGAACACTGAGTCTTTGTATTACTTATTATTAATGTTACAGAGAATGTGTGACTTTTATACAGTAGTCTGGCTACTTCAGGGCCTTCTAGGAAATCTTTTTGACACTTGCCTAGCTATTGCCTGTTATCTCTTAATTTTCTGTGAACTTAATGTTTGGGGCAGAATCTATGATCTTGAGAAATTGTTAGCTTCCCATTGTCAGAAAGAAGCCCAGGAATTTTCAGGAATATTTAAAATATGAATTGGAGAGAGCTAAAATAAAGCTGCAAACAGCAGCTGTCAGGGGGAAACTGAGGCTTCCTTCCTCTCTCATTCCACCTTCTCAAAGACGAAACTTGGGCTGCAGTCAGAAGATGGGCTGTGGAAGATATCAGGCTGATTTCTGCTAACTATGGGGCATTGAATTGGGACACTGTGAGTCAGTCGCCCACATCTGTGGTTAACCATCTGCAGTCTCATGGCGTCAAGTGTAGAGGAAACAAATCTGATGAGAATATCTCTGAGTAATAAGGCAGAGGTTGGCTAAGGGAACAACAATAGCAGGCCTAGGAGAACCAAAAAAATAGGCTAGTATATTTTTTCCAAGAAAGGGACCTCTGAGAAGCCTGTTCCGAGAATTGAAGGTCTTCCAGTAAATCGAAAATTGGCCAGGGTTTGTTTTAGACTGATTAACAAAGGCAATACTCCTTTCCAAGCACAGCACACACATGACGTGCTGGAGTGACCTCTTGTCCAGGGGAAAGAAGTATATATATATCCAGGTAACTCAGGTGATCAGGCATCAGTTAGGCAATTCTTCTGACATTCTGCATCAATAATTCACTTTCTTTAGGGTCATAATATAATCTTTCCCTGCCTGTTCCCCTTGTGTCCTATCAGTTTCCTCTTCAGCAAAGGGGCTCCAACTACGGCAGGGGAATGGAACAAAGAAATAATACAGCTGTTTCCTGCTGAAAATGGTCCAAGTTTTCAGCCAGAGCTGAACTCCCCTCAAAGGGTTCTGTCCATGGACCACCATAGGCATCAGATGGAATGTCCAATATGGGCTGCACCAGCATCTGTAACTGACAGGATTTTGAACACAAGACAAATTTTATTTTGTTTTAATGAGCATAAGAAATAAAGAGACCCCCAGACCTATTTAATGATTGCCCTTGCCCTCAATCTTTGAAGTAGTTCTTCAAATGTCTTCATTTTTCTAGCTTTTTTGGGTCATACCCAGCTATGCTCAGGGTTTATTCCTGGCTCTGCCCTTAAGAAATACTCCTGGCAGTGCTCTGGAGACTGTGTGGGAGGCCAGGGTTTGAACCCAGGGCAGCCACGTGCAAGGCAGATGCCCTACCCACTATACTATAGCTCTAGCCTGAGTTCTTCTAACTTCTAAAGCAATTTGATCCTTTGATTGACTTTGTAAAACCCAGTAATTAAGAGTATTCACTCTTTTGTCATATGTGTGACTAAAATAGGGAGAAAAGTACATGAATCTTTTCAGATGGAATAAAAGAAGGGAGCTCTGCTGGGTCTGGGTTTTCTTGGAGATAATTTTGGTGTTAAAGGGTCTTTTTTTGCATTCATTTGTGGAAGACAATATCCAAAGAGAGGGAACAGGGGCAGACAGGACTGGTCAGTATTTGGAAGCTTACCACAAGATTTTCAGGAAGGTTAAGAGCAGTCAGGATAGAGAAGGGACCGGTATGACAGTAATAGTTGGAAATGATCATTTTGGATGGAAACTGAGTGTTGAAAACAGGTAAATGGATATACCTGATAATGTTTTAGTATCTGTATTGTGAACTGTAAAGGCCAGAAGGAAAGAGAGGGAGAGAGGGAGAGAGAGAGGGTGTGGGTGGAAGAAAAGTGGCTGCCATAGAGGCAGGAGGGGGTAGCTGGAGGGGAATCAGAAACTGGGGACACTGGTGCTGGGAAATGTGCACTGGTGAAGGGATGGGTGTTGGAACATTGTATGACTGAAACCCAATCATGAACAATTTTATAGCTGTGTATCTCACTGATTCAATTTTTAAAAATCCAATAAAAAGTCAAATTAAACTAAAGAAGGGTCTTTTCAGAAAAGCAGTTGTAGTTAAGCAAGACAACAACTGAAAAAAAAAAGACAAACCTAACTTTGGATTTAACTGGAAGTTTTTATATCTCTCCATGGGACAAGAATTTGGTTTATACACAATGACAGTATTCCTGAAATTGTTTTTTTTCATTTCTACCTTTACAATTAATGCAACAGATCATTTTTCTTCATTTTTGTGTGTGAACAAATATTTTCTATTGGAAGAAAATGTCAGGGAAGAGAAAAACAGATATGTGTGCAAAAGAGAACATGGGTTTTCCCAGAGTGGTAGAAAGGCTTGTCCTTAGTAAAAGTGGCAGTTATTTTGCTTAAGTGCAGTAAAAATTGGGGTAGTAACTTGTAACTTTAGATTTAGTTAAATTAGAGCAAGGTGGGCTTTTCCCAGGAAGCATTTAATTATATTTTCCAACTACAGGCCTCAAGTCAGTCAGTTTTACTTCCTTAAGCTTACAGGGTCCTTCTCGGTCTTGTAGACAGAAGCCTGGTTTGAGGCTGTCTCTTTAAGATATTGTCCACATATCAGTGTAGTCTTTGAGCCCCTGAGTTCTCCCATGTCATAGCCAGAGTGGAACAAAGTCTGCCCAAGTTCATCTAAGGCCCCCAGTGGACCCACATCTTAGGGTTAGAAATTAAGACCAATCTTGGGGTAGTTGAAGCTTAAACTAAGCAATAGAAGTGTCTGGAGTTACATAGGTCCATCTATAAGATATACCGCGATTCTCTTTCCCTACTGAATTTCAAAAGATACTCAAGTGGCTACTATCACTGTCATCCCGTTGCTCATTGATTTGTTCAAGCGGGCACCAGTAATGTCTCATTGAGACTCATTGAGACTCATTGAGACTCATTGAGAATCTCATTGAGAGACTTATTGTTACTGTTTTTGGCATATCCAATACGCACGGGTAGCTTGCCAGGCTCTGCAATTCGGGCTCCATACTCTCAGTGGCTTGCTGGGCTCTCCGAGAGGGGTGGAGGAATCGAACACGGGTCGGCCACGTGAAAGGCGAAAGCCCAACCACTGTGCTATCGCTCCAGCCCTAAGATCAAGTGTAGTATCAAGTGGCTACTATGTTATCCATATTGTTAGTAGACTGGAAAGTTTTAGTAATATATCTCATTTTCCTGTGTCTATGCAAACAAAGATACTGCCACAAAATATTAAATATGTTAAAGGTGTTAAGAAGAGAGAAGCAAGCACTTTATTCTTACCATAACATGCAGTTAACCCATTTGCCAAAGGCTACATAGGTCAAAAGAAGCTGTGCTGCTAAAACCCATAGAAGCAGAACCTACAGTTTAAATAAAAATATTGTATTTGTTTGGTTCTGCTAATTACACGTGGAGAACTTTGATTTCCAGTAATTTTTAAGTGTCCAATTTTTCTAAAAGCATTATAACACTGTTTCTAGATTTATCGTGAGTCTGGAATATTTACCTAAGTTTATTTTATCATAAACTCCCCCCCAAAAAAAAGCATTCGAACAATACTACACGTAAAATTTGAAGATTTCCTTATAATATAGGGAAGTCTTGAATTTAACAAAGTTTCTGACACACGGAGGGTTAACCAGAACATGAGTTCTTAGGACTTCCATTTACTTTTAGAATATCCACATTATTAGTCACATAAAGTTGAACATTACTTTTCATGTAACAATGCTTCTCATGAAGTTTTATTATACTGAGCAGGAATTTACACTTTATATAGTCACATTTTATGGGCTTAGTACTCTTATCTAAAAAGTTACTTAATAAACTACCTTGAATAAACTTAGTGCAATTTAGTGCAACATTCCCAATACATTAACAAGAAATTAGTAAGCTAGTTTATAATCTCTTATTCTCATTTAATACCAAATATTCTATTTGTGATGAAAATTCAAGTAAAAGAGAGGTTTTCTGGCTGCTTGCATTTCAAAGTGATCCTTTTGCCCATTTTTTCCCCGCAGTTAGTGTTGAAGCAGATTCATTATTAAGCACAAGATTAAAAAATCCTGAGGCTGATCTGGAGTTTTAGCAGCAAGGATGATTTCTTTAAACTTTAACAAGGCAAAATGATGTGGCTTTAGGCTATCAGGATAATTCTGACAGAACCTATTAATCCCTTTTTGCTAAGTAACTCTAGAATTGAAGTTAAAAAATAGCTCAGTAATCAAATATTCCCAGGTGTATTAAATTTTGATTTACTATTTTTTTTGCTTCTCAAACTTAACCTTGTTTGGAAATTATTAGTACAATTGTTTTGTTTTATCTTTGTACTAGTCAAAAATTTTGAAAGATCAAGATGATTTATCTACTTACATAATAGGAGCTAATTCTGAAACTTTAACACTGGTACATAAAATTTTATAACTCTAAGGGCTGGAGTAATGGTATAGCAGGCAGGGCTGTCTTACATGCAGTTGACCGAAGTTCAATATTCAGGTGTAATTTCTGAGTGCAGAGTCAGGAGTAACCCCTGAGTACTGCCAAGTATGACCCAGTAAAAAAGAAGCACCCACGAGACCCAGCCTGCTCCGCGGCCCTGAGCACCCTGTGCTTCCCTCCCCTGCGGACTGCCGGCCGAGTGGCCGGCACGCCAACCCCAGCCCGTTGACCACTGCCGGGTTGTGGGAAACGGCTGTGGCCTAATCGTCAGGGGAGTGGCCTAAGAAAAGTGGGCGTGGTCTCATTACCTGCAGCCGCTAATGCGGCTGCAGATAGTTCCCTCAACGTCCTATCCAAGACTAACACCCTAGCTATTCGCAAGCAGTAGGGCAATAAAACACAAGACTTCACATAAGAATTGAAGGAAACATCTCAGTAGGAGACCAGGTTCTACAAACTTGGCAAGTGGTTGGCAAGTAAAAAGCCAACCACTATTAACTGAGCCTATCCACAATCCTTTTTCGCAATGAAAGGAAACAGGGACACTCATCTTCAAGGGCCCTCTTTCATACCACAACAACATGAAGAAACAGCGAAAATCCCCACTGCAAGCAGAGGACGATCAAAGGAGTCCCGAAACCTCAATGGGCGTTTCCTACAAACTTGACCTCTCTGATAAAGAATTCAGAGTTGAAATCCTCAACATGTTCAATGAACTCAATGCAAAGATGGACAACTTCAGGGAAGACCTGGCAGAAACAATACAGCAGACAGCTGACAAAATACGGGAAGAAATGAGAGCAGAAATAAAAAACCTTCAAAAAGAAATGAAGGATTCCATACATGAAATCAAAAACTCTCTGGCTGCCCTCAGCAATAGGATGACTGCAGCCGAAGACAGAATCAGTATGCTTGAAGATGAGCTGCAAGAGGCCTACAGGCAACAACAAACCATGGCAAGAGACCTCAAAATAGCTCTAGCCAGAATCAGAGTCCTAGGGGATGATTTCAAGAGGAACAACATTAGAATCATTGGACTACCAGAACCACAGGGAACCAACCCCAATGAAAAAGACACAGTCAAACAAATCATTTTGGAAAACTTCCCACAGCTGGACAATGCGGGCATCCAGATTCAAGGCGCCCGAAGAGTGCCAGCTAAAAGAGATCCTAACAGAAAAACCCCAAGACATATCATAGTTACAATGATGGACATCGTTCAGAGAGACACAATACTGCAAGCAGCAAGGTCCAAGAAGGAAATTGCATACAAAGGAGCACCTCTTAGACTCACAGAAGACCTATCAGAGGAAACCCTCCAAGCTCGAAGGCAATGGTGGGATATAGTGAAAAAACTCAATGAAATCAACGCTTCACCAAGAATACTTTATCCGGCTAAACTCTCATTCAAACTAGAAGGAATCGTACACGACTTTGGGGATAAACAACAGCTCAGGAACATCATAGACTCAAAACCAAACCTAAAAGAAGCACTAAAGGGGCTATTGTAAGACAAGAACAACCCCTACAAGCACAACAAACCCTTGCACAAAGATGGCGCAAAATCCCATAACAATAATCTCCCTTAATGTCAATGGTCTGAATTCACCAATTAAGAGACACAGACTGGCAAAATGGATTCAAAAACTGAACCCAACATTCTGCTGCCTGCAAGAAACACATCTGAATAGCCAGAACAAACACAGACTCAAAGTTAAAGGATGGAAAACAATCCTGCAAGCAAACAACTCCCTCAAGAAAGCTGGGGTGGCCTTACTAGTATCGGACAACATAGACTTCAGGTTGAAAAAGATTAGAAGGGATAGTGAAGGCCACTTTCTATTAATCACGGGATGTGTACATCAGGAAGAAATCACACTCCTAAATGTCTACGCACCCAATGAGGGACCAGCCAAATACCTACAACAGCTGCTAAGAGACCTTAAGAAGGACATCTTGAGCAACACATTAGTAGTTGGAGACTTCAACACAGCACTGTCTCCTCTGGACAGATCAAGAAGATTAAAACTCACCAAGGAAATACTGGCTTTGAAGGAAGAAATAGAAGAGAGAGGGCTAATAGATCTATACAGGGCTTCATATCCCCCCAAAAAGGAATACACATTCTTTTCCAGTGCACATGGAACATATTCCAGAATAGACCATGCGCTAGGCCACACAGCATACCTCAAGAGAATCAAAAAGATAGACATTGTACCAGCTATCTTTTCAGACCATGATGCACTGAAGATAAAACTTAATCGTGGACAGATGCAGAAAACCAAATCAAACACCTGGAAATTAAATAGCTCGATATTGAACAATGAGTGGGTCAGGAAGGAAATCAAGGAAGAAATTAAAAGGTACCTAGAAACAAATGAGAATGAAGACACAAGCTACCAGAACCTGTGGGACGCAGCTAAAGCCGTTTTAAGGGGAAAATTTATAGCTCTGCAAGCATATCTCAGGAAGGAAGAAAGGGCCCACATAAATAACTTGACTTCACAGCTCAAGACCTTAAAAAAGGACCAACAAAAGGTGCCCAAACCAAGCAGAAGGAAAGATATAATAAAACTTAGAGCAGAAATTAACGACATGAAAACCCAAATGACAATCCGAAAGATCAATGAAACCAAGAGCTGGTTCTTCGAGAAAATAAACAAGATTGATAAACTACTAGCAAGACTAACAAAGAAAGAGAGAGAGAGAACCCTTATAAGCCGAATCAGAAATGAAAAGGGGGACATCACAACAGAAACCAATGAAATTCAAAAGATCATCAGAGACTACTTTGAAAATCTCTATGCCACGAAACAAGAGAACCTAGAAGAAATGGATAAATTCCTTGACTCCTATAATCACCCAAGGCTGAACCAAAAAGACCTGGAGTACCTGAATAGTCCAATTAACATCAAGGAAATTGAAATGGTAATCAAAACTCTTCCCAAAAACAAAAGCCCAGGTCCAAACGGATTCACTAGCGAGTTCTTCCAAACATTTAAAGAGGACCTTTTGCCAGTCCTTCTCAAGCTTTTCCAGGAAATTGAAGAAACAGAAACCCTTCCAAACAGTTTCTATGAGGCTCATATCTCCCTAATACCAAAAGCAAGCAAAGACACCACAAAAAAAGAAAACTACAGGCCAGTATCCCTGATGAACACAGATGCGAAGATCCTCAACAAAAATTAGCAAATAGAATTCAACAACTCATCAAAAAGATCATACACCACGACCAAGTGGGATTCATTCCGGGGATGCAAGGATGGTTTAACATCCGGAAATCAATCAACATAATCCAGCATATCAACAAAAGAAAAGATAAAAATCATATAATCATATCAATAGATGCAGAGAAAGCATTTGACAAGATCCAGCATCCGTTTATGATGAAAACACTCGCCATAATGGGTATAGAAGGGACCTTCCTCAGTATAGTCAAAGCCATTTATCACAAGCCAATATCAAGCATTGTTCTCAATGGGGAAAAACTAAGAGCCTTCCCTCTGAGAACAGGGACGAGACAAGGATGCCCACTCTCTCCACTTCTGTTCAATATAGTACTGGAAGTACTTGCAATAGCGATTAGGCAAGAAAAAGATATTAAGGGCATTCAGGTAGGAAAGGAAGAAATCAAGCTCTCACTATTCGCAGATGATATGATATTATACCTAGAGAACCCTAAAACCTCTACTAAGAAACTCCTAGAAGCAATAGACTCGTATAGTAAAGTTGCAGGCTATAGAATCAATACTCAAAAGTCCATGGCTTTCCTATATGCAAATAATGAGAGAGAAGAAAGTGACCTGAGAAAAGCAATCCCATTCACAATTGCGCCTCAAAAACTCAAGTACCTCGGAATCAGCTTAACAAAGGAGGTAAAGGACTTGTATAATGAAAACTATAAAACACTACTTCAGGAAATAAAAGAGGACACGAGGAAATGGAAAGACATCCCCTGCTCATGGATTGGGAGAATTAATATTGTCAAAATGGCAATTCTCCCCAAAGCATTGTACAAATTCAATGCGATCCCTATAGGAATACCCTGGACATTCTTCAAAGAAATGGAGCAAGCGCTCCTGAAATTCATATGGAACAATAAGCCCCCACGAATAGCTAAAGCAATCCTTGGGAAAAAGAAAATGGGAGGAATCAACCTCCCCAACTTCCAACTCTACTACAAAGCGGTTGTCATTAAAACAGCATGGTATTGGAACAAAGGCAGAGCTGCTGACCAATGGAATAAGGTTGAATACTCTGACATACACCCCCAATTATATGATCATCTAATCTTTGATACAGGAGCAAGAAATGTGAAGTGGAGCAAGGAAAGCATGTTTAACAAATTGTGCTGGCAAAACTGGATGGCTACATGCAAAAAAATGGGCTTAGACCTCCATCTATCACCATGTACAAAAATCAGATCAAAATGGATTAAAGACCTCAACATCAGACCAGAATCCCTAAGGTACATTGAAGATAAGGTCAGCAAAACCCTCCACGACATTGAAGCCAAAGGTATCTTCAAAGCTGACACGCCACTGGCCAAGCAAGTGAAAACAAAGATAAATAAATGGGACTATCTCAAACTAAGAAGCTTCTGCAACTCAAAAGAAGCAGTGACCAAAATACAAAGACAATCTACAGAATGGGAAAGGATATTTACTCAGTACCCATCCGATAAATGGTTGATAACAAGGATATACAATGCACTGGTTGAATTCCACAAGAAGAAAACTGCCAACCCGATCAAAAAATGGGGTGATGAAATGAACAGAAACTTTTCCAAAGAAGAAATTCGAATTGCTGAGAGGCACATGAGAAAATGTTCAACATCACTAATTATCAGGGAGATGCAGATCAAAACAACAATGAGATATCATCTCACACCACAGAGACTTGCCCACATCCCCAAAAACAAAAGCAACCGGTGTTGGCGTGGATGTGGGGAGAAAGGGACTCTCCTTCACTGCTGGTGGGAATGCCGACTGGTTCAGCCCTTTTGGAAAACAATATGGACGATTCTCAAAAAGTTAGAAATTGAGCTCCCATTCGACCCAGCAATACCACTCCTGGGAATATATCCCGGAGAGGCAAAAAGGTATAGTAGAGATGACATCTGCATTTCCATGTTCATTACCGCTCTGTTTACTATAGTCACAATATGGAAAAAACCAGAGTGCCTGAAAACAGATGATTGGCTAAAGAAACTCTGGTATATTTACACAATGGAATACTACGTAGCTGTCAGAAAACATGAAGTCATGAAATTTGCATATAAGTGGATCAACATGGAAAGTATCATGCTGAGTGAAATGAGTCAGAAAGAACGAGACAGACATAGAAAGATCGCACTCATATGTGGAATATAAAGTAGCTGAGAGGTACAAGCTTACAATGTTGCGATTCTTGGCAGACATTTCTCTGGACTTAGTTACTAAAATACTAAAATACAGAAATCCAAAACTATGCTGCTGCTGGTGCGGCCTCCTGACCTCATATCTCTTCATTCTCAGCAATGGAAAACAAATTACCAAATGCTTTCTTTTCAGCGGATCGACTTTGGTGGGGAGAAGCTCCAAATCAATAATAGTGAATTTTTTGTTTAAATGTTGAATGTAATCAGAGTAAAGTGAAAGTGGAGTGAAATTTACCAGTTGCACATGCGGGGTGGGGGGCTGGGGAGGTGGGGGGAGGGGGGAGGTATATCGTGATTCTTGGTGGTGGAATGTGTGCACTGGTGAGGGGATGGGTGTTTGAGCATTGCATGGCTGGGACTTTAACCTGAAAGCTTTGTGGCTTTCCACATGGTGAATCAATAAAAGAATTAATAAAAAAAGCACCCACGAAATAAATTAACTAATTAGATTATATTTTATAACTCTAGAGACTTGCATGTTTTAAATTAAACCATTATTTTGTGAAATGGTTTTATTTACCAAAATCAAATTATGCCATACTGTTTCTATGCCAGATATTCTAATGATCCCATGTAGAAGAAAACTAACATACACATTTACTAAGCTTTTAGATATCAGCACATATAAACATTTAAACTCTCAGTGTTTATGAAGATATAAGAAAATGTTCTTTGATTTAATTTTGATCAACTTTGTATCTCTATTATTTGTAAAACAGCCTAATTTCGCATCCCTTCAACTTTTCATGGGTACTCTTATCTCACTTTAGTTTCTGAGCCCTAGTTCTGCAGCCATTTGTAAACAAGAGATTCTAACGCTCAAGAGAATTTCAGGTGTTAGCATTTAAATTTTTCCAGTTAAAAATTTAGATTGAGAATTTCAGTTTCTCTTAGGCTCAATATTCAGTTCATATACCTTTCAGTTTACTCATAGTCAAAGAGACTAAGAGTATACTTAAGTAAGGTCAGAGTATATAAAGCACTCAGACTTTTAAAAATTGTTGAGTTTTATAAATCACTCTGATATCCAGTGATGAACTGACTACCAAGATACATGTGGTCACCCACCAAGTGGGATTTATCCGGGGATGCAAGGATGGTTTAACAATCGGAAATCAATCAACATAATGCATCATATCAACAAAAGTAGAGATAAAAACCATATGATCGTATCAATAGATGCAGAGAAAGCATTTGACAAGATCCAATATCCATTCATGATGAAAACTCTCACCAAAATGGGTTTTGGAGGAACTTTCCACAAGATAGTCGAAGCCATCTACCACAAACCTATGGCAAGTATTAACATCAATGGGGAAAAACTAAGGGCCTTTCTTCTAAGATCAGGTACAAGACAAGAATACCCACTCTCACCACTGCTCTTCAATATAGTATTGTAAGTACTTGCAATAGCTGTTAGGCAAGAAAAAGATGATAAGGGCATCCAGGTAGGAAAAGAAGAAATCAAACTCTCACTATTTGCAGACAATATGATACTATATCCAGAGAAGCCTAAAACCTCTACTAAGAAACTCTTAGATACAATAGACTTGTACAGTAAAGTTGCAGGCTATAAAATCAATACCCCTAAATCCATGGCCTTCCTATTTGCAAACAATGAGACAGAGGAAAGGGACATGAAAAAAGCAATCCCATTCACAATCATGCCCCAGAAAATCAAATACCTTGGAGTCAGCTTAACTAAAGAAGTAAAGGACCTCTACAAAGAAAACTATGAAACACTACTCCATGATATAAAAGAGGACATGAGGAAATGGAAACATATCCCCTGCTCATGGATAGGGAGTTTCAACATTGTCAAAATGGCAATACTCCCCAAAGCATTATACAGATTCAATGCGATCCCTATAAAAATACCCATGAAATTCTTCAAAGAAATAGATCAAGGAATCCTGAAATTCACATGGAACAATAAACGCCCACGGATAGCTAAAAAATTTCTTGGGAAAAAGATGATGGGAGGCATCATTCTCCCCAATCTTAAACGTTTCTACAAAGTGGTAATAATTAAAACAGAATGGTACTGGAACAAAGGCAGAGCTGCAGACCAGTGGAACAGGGTGGAATATCCTACACACAGCCTCTAATGTATGATCATCTAATCTTTGATAAGGGAGCAAGAAATGTGAAGTGGAGCAAGGAAAGCCTCTTTAACAAATGGTGCTGGCATAACTGGACAACCACATGCAAAAGAATGGGCTTAGACCTCGACCTGACACCATGCACAAAAATCTGATCAAAATGGATTAAAGACCTCAACATCAGACCACAATCCATAAGGTACATTGAAGACAAAGTTGGCAAAACCCTCCATGATATTGAAGCTAAAGGTATTTTCAAAGATGACACGCAACTGACCAACCAAGTGGAAACAGAGATAAACAAATGGACTATATTAAACTAAGAAGCTTCTGCACCACAACAGATACAGTGACCAAAATACAAAGACAATCTACAGAATGGGAAAGGATATTCACCCAATACTCATCAGATAAGGGGTTGATATCAAGGGTATATAAAGCACTGGCTGAACTCTACAAGAAGAAAACATCCAACCCTATCAGAAAATAGGGCGAAGAAATGAACAGAAACTTTTCTAAGGAAGAGATACAAATGGCCAAAAGGCACATAAAAAAATGCTCTGCATCTCTAATCATCAGGGATATGCATATCAAAACAACTATGAGATACCACCTCACACCACAGAGAATGGCACACATCTAAAAGAACAAAAGCAACTGCTGTTGGAGAGGATGTGGGGAGAAAGGGACCCTTCTACACTGCTGGTGGGAATGCTGACTGGTTCAGCCCTTTTGGAAAACAATATGGACACTTCTCAAAAAATTAGAAATTGAGCTTCTATTTGATACAGCAATGCCATTTCTGGGAATATATCCCGGAGAAACAAATAAGTATAGTCGAAATGACACCTGCACTTATATGTTCATTGCAGCACTGTTTACAATAGCCCAAATATGGAAAAAAACAGAATGCCTTAGAACATATGACTGGTTAAAGAAATGGGTACATCTATACAATGGAATACCATGCAGCTGTTAGAAAAGATGAAGTCATGAACTTTGCATATAAGTGGATCAACATGGAAAATATCATGCTAAGTGAAATGAGTCAGAAAGAGAGGACCAGACATAGAAAGATTGCACTCATCTGTGGAATATAAAATAGCAGAGTAGGAGGACTAACACCCAAGAATAGTATTATACAATACCAGGAGGTTGGCTCCATGACTCTCATACTGGGGGAAAGGCAGCCCGGAAAGAGAAGGGAACATCAAGTAAATTGTGGTTGGAGATCCTGTGCGGGAAGGGAGATGCATGCTGTAAGTCGACTAGAGACTGAACAAGATGGCCACTCAATTCCCCTATAGCAAACCACAATACCCAAAAGGAGAAGAGAACAAAATGTAATACCCTGCCACAGAGGCAGGGTGGAGTGTGGGGGATGGGATTGGAGAGTGGGAGGAATACTGGGTTCATTAGTGGTGGAGAATGGATACTGGTGGAGGGATGGGTTCTCGAACTTTGTATGAGGGAAACACAAGCATGAAAATCGGTAAATTTGTAACTGTACCTTCATGGTGACTCACTAATTTAAAAAAAATAAATTAAAAAAAATGTGAATGCACGCATTTGGAAAGTGAAGTTTTTGAGCAATTTTCTATAATGTTTAAATTGTTTCATATAAAATATTAATATAAATTTAAAAAAATATGTGGTTATCCAGATTCACAAAAACAATACCAATTTGCTATTTCTCTGACCTTCTAAGAATGACAGAAGGACAACAGAGATGGCTCAAGAAAGATATAATCAGCAATTTAGATGAAATGAATATTCAAATGAGATGAAAGGATATTCTATTAAGAATCTTTATCACTCAAATTAGAAATACATAGTGATACAATGCTTTGCAGACAAATAACAACTAAAGAAGTTAGTAAATTAAGTTCTTAATTAAGTTTTTAGTTGAGCTCTGCAAGAAGCACTAATTGCTGTTCTGTAAAAAAATATGAACATTATGTGGAAGTAATGAAAGTAATAACAGTAATGAAGACATAAAACGTGACAAGGAATAAGTGTATAATGAAGTCTTATACAACATACTTTCAGTTTACTTTTTTCTTACTTAAGAGGGGGTAAAGATCTAGAACATCAGAAGTAAACTACATGGCAATTTCAAATAATTGGCAGCTTATCTTTAGCTACCAATAATAGGCAGCTTCCCTTTAGCTACTACATTTAGGGCAGATATCAAGTATATGCCAAAGTAAAACACCAAAGAAACAAATTAAAAATCAAAAATACCCAGAATCCATGTAAAAATGGCAATAAATCCCTTAATTTTTAATTAATATCTATGGCCTAAACTCACCAAATCACTTAGTTTTTAATTTTTATTTAACATCCATGGCTGGAACTCAACAATCAATGACACTAAGGTAGCCAAATGGCTCAGAAAATATAGATGAAGCTTCTGTTTCATATAAGGCAGACATACATCATAAATGGCAATAAAAACATAGGCACAGAGCAAAGGGCTAGAAAACAGTCTTATAACCAAATAGAATTCTAAAAATCTTATGATGATAAAACATCAATAAAAGTAGATTTCAAGTTTACAAAGATTATGAAAAATATATATGAACATTATGATAAAATGATCAAGGTGTTTATGTGTTGGATATTAACCCTAAGTACTTTAGACTTCATCAGTGAATTGCCCCTGTTCCTTCTCTCATGATAGATTACCATATTCTTGCTAGCACCCCAAATTTAGTTAAAGTTTATATTTAACCTTTTCTTTGTGTTTTACCTCTCATTGTTACAGTTCCTCAAGTCGGTCTTAGTTACTTCTATTTGAAGTGCTGTGTATTTGTGCCTGCTTTTTTGTTTCCCCTATAGACTTTTATATTTTACTATAGAGCAATGTTCTTTGGTTAAATACAGAAAGACCGTTAATGCTATCTATGCTCCTAATATTTGGGAGTTGATTGACTCTGATATATATCTACTCTGGGCACTGTAGCACTGTAGCACTGTCGTCCCGTTCATCGATTTGCTCGAGTGGGCACCAGTAACCTCTCCATTTTGAGACTTGTTGTTACTGTTTTTGGCATGTCGAATATGCCATGGGTAGCTTGCCAGGCTCTGCCATGCATTGGTCATAATTACTTGACTCAGGATTCAGTTGCTGTAGTTCCTAACACCCCAAAAGGGAGGTCCCGCCATGGGACTGGGATGGACGCTGGCGAGTCGCAAAGCTACCCAGTATCAAAAGGAGACAGTCTAGAAAGCATAAATGCATGGTTGTGATGTAAGTTGTTATGACTTAAGAAATAGGGCCCCCTCCCCCCCCACACACCCATGGGGAAAGACAGGCTGAACGGGGCTCAGAAGACTTAGTCTGGGATTTACAGTAAAAGCCTTGCTTGCTCTTGGAGCCCAGAGCACTAAGTGTTGGAATCTTTGTCTCTTACTGAGTTTATTCAAACAACTTCAAGTATTGATAAGAAGCAAACTTAATTGTTTAACATATACAACTAGGAGGAAAGACAAAAACAATGTAGCTGTCCCTGGGAGAGAGAGTGACTCCTTGAGTTAATCTCTCCAAAAGAATTGCCTCTGCCAAATGTTTTATCTCTGTAAATGATCAATCACACTTAGATCCTATACCTCAACCCCCCTCAGATGTTCTATAAGTATGATAGCAGCTCTTCATTAAATGGACCATTTTCATTATCAGGCTGTGGTCTCCCATCTCTCTGTTTTTCTGCTGGGGAGAATGGGGACAACTGGATCTCAGCCACCGAATACACGCATCATACAGCACCCACATATTTTTTTGAATTTACATTTATGCACCCAAGAAGTTGGAATATTCATTCATTAAGGTAAGGGTATAAAATATAGAGCCATCAAAATAACAGACGAGGAAAAAATATTAAGAGCACCATAAAAGTAATAGAAAATTTTAACATCTCCCTTTCTGTACAATAAATCAACCACAAGAAATCAATCAGAAAACACTGATCATAAGAGCTAGGTATACAAGATTGTATTAGGGAGAGTCACCCAGCAAAAACAAAGTACACAGTCTTCTACAGTGTACATGGAATATACTTCAGACAGATCACAAGCTGAGACATAAATCAAGTATCCATAAAAGCAATAGTAGACATTATGTTAGTTTGTTTTCATATATCAATGTTTTGAAAGTAGGAATAAACCACACACACACACACACATACACACACAAATCTGTAAAAGAGACATATGTGCAGTCTTTGATGAGCGTGGCCCAGAACCCAACATGCACCAAAAGAATAAATGTGGAACTCTGGTGTGAGCAACCCCACCCCAACCCTGAGGCCATATCTGTGCACACCTGTGGAAGCATATGTCCATACCAGCTCAACCAAACCGGACTTCCAAGGGTAGCAAGTGCCTCTGGAGAACAATTAAAATCATAACCAGTTGTGCGAGAAGTCTTGGAATAGGATCAGCAAATGTGTCATGTCTCTGAAACTGAGTATTAGGAACAATGCAAAAACAAAAAACTCATCCATGTGAGCAGACAGTAACAAAAGACCCGGAAGACCCTCATTACAACAGACATTTTCAGTCTGCCTAAATACTGAGAAAAAAAATACTGCTGATACAACATTATCTAATAATTGTATCTGAAGAGTATCAAAAACTTGAAGGGATACTAAAGTGTGTGTCTTGGTGAAATAAGTAATTGAAATAGAAGTAGAGAATTTACAGAATACAGTAGCAAGTGTCAGCAGCAGAATGAATACAGCCAGGGCACAGAGCCAGAGTAAACCATGAGCACCACCAAGTGTGGCCCCCAAACCAACATATATACTTTATTTATATATGTATACAATTATATATTATATAGAACATATATGATATATCAAAATTTCTTATCTTGCTTTTCAAGAAAACTTTTAATTAAGCTAATGTTGAGGGCTATTGTTTAAAATCCTTATCCACCCCCCTGTAAGATAGCATTGGTTCATCCTTTCTCCCTTGATGCAGAGAGCTTAGGTTTATTGGGTTACAACCACCACAGTACTCCTGAGGCATTCCCATTCCTCTGTGTTTATCTTTAACTTCTATGTGCTCTGCTTCCCCTATCTGTTAATCACCTATCTCCCTAAATCAGACCCTGTACAGATCCTTCTAAGGACTCTGAATTTTGTATTTGTAAGTAAAATACTACTTTTCTCTTTTATTATGTCTTTTGCATAGTTTACTTTAGAGCAATGTCCTTTTGTATAGACACAGGCAGACAATGCTCTGCCTTAATAACTTGGGAGTTAATCGACTCCGAATAATATTTACTCCTGGACATCTGTCATATTTACTTGAGTTAAGCCTCGGTTGCCCTTAGTTCCTAACACCCCAAAAGGAGGGTCCCAATGAAGAAACTGGATGAACCAGGGCAAACTGAAACTGGCATATGCTGGCATAGAAAAGGGACAGGCCAAGCACTATAAAACTTAGAATAAGTTAAGAGCACAGTCATGGACAACTTCTGTCATGACCCAAAGAGAAGTGACTGGACAGGACCCTTCTGGGGTTAGGAAGGACTAATCTGTCCTGAAGACTGTAGCCTGGGATCTATAGTGAAATGTCCCCAGGAAAGCCCCCTATAAGCTTAATATGTCTTTGTTTCCATACAAAATGAATAGAAAGATTATTCAGAAGTAAATTTAATATGACTGTTTAAATTTATACAGGAAAGGAGAAATATGACCTTAGATGAAATCCCGCCCCTGAGTGGATCTCCTAGTAGGATGAGATCTTTGTCTTAGAAGAAGCTTCCCAGTAAGGAAGGGAAGGACTTTATATATGTTGGTTTTGCTATCTGGCCTGTAGGTATTTGCTACCCAGAACTTCGGGGAATTGTGTTGATGACTAAAGCTTTGAGACTAGGCGTGGGGAGACTAGCATGAGGGTCAGGAGGAGAGTGGAATGAGGGGCAGTGTGAGACTCTAATGGGGCACTCAGGGAGAATGAATAAATGGTGGGACCAAGATTGGAATAAATAGTGACTGATCACCAACCAGCCTGGCCCACATTTCCTCTTTCTTTAGTTGATTACCATCAGCTACTGTGGTGGGGAAGCAGCCCCTGAACACCAAACATATCGAGTGCACCCACATATTTAATGAACACACAACCCACCATTATAATCTCTATTTGTTTTATTTCTATCAGATCAAATCAATGAACCTCCACACATTATTACCATTTCATTTATTTGGGGGAGCCTCTTTATTTTGATCTCTTCTTAACACGACCCTCAGGAGCAATGCTGAGGGGACCATTTAGTCCTAAAGATTGGACCAGTCCCCTTGCATACAAAGCTGACACAGCAGACTATCTCTCAAGACCTGATCTTTTCATTTTTGAATTGGCATTTTGATTGTTTCACTTAAGTGAATATTCTTTCATGGCCTTCCATATTTGAGGAAACTTAGGTAGGTCTTCAGTTATGAAAAATAAGAGAATAATGAACTTTGTATTCCTATATTGAGGAAAATTTTGATAGAGGATATATGATCAGGACAAAAGACTTGGACACCTTATAAGCTTATAGTCTACTGTGTTAAAATTAGTCATAACCATAGAAACAAAGGACAAAAGAAGTGGCCTTCATTAAGAAGCATGCCACTTGAGGAGAGTGGAGGATAACACACAGAGGGAAGCGTACAAGGTGGAGGAATGTGGAAAGATGACTGCTGTGCGAGACCTCATCAGCAACAGCACTGTCTACTGCAGTAATGAATATAAAACACAGTGTAACACTGTGGTTACAAAGATATGTTATAGGCATTCAATATTTCAAATGGTATTATAAAATTATGAGATAGGATATATCTTACTGCAGCAAAAATATGTTCCTTTACTTATGTGTATGTAAGCTGAAAAGCTTGCAAAATTGGTGGGATAGTTAATTCTTAGACTATGAGTGACGAAAACAGTAAATAAATTATTTAAAAATAAGTGGTAATGTGCTACTTTCAACCAGTTTTAGAATATGAAAGTGATTTTTCTAAGTGGAAGTTTGAAAAAGAAAAGCAGTGAAATGGGAATAGTGGATAAAATGAGATAATCATACTTATTGGGACTCTAAATATTAACAGTTATGGTATGAAGTTGATTTAAAAGATGATGGAAGATCAGATAAGAAAAGCACATCATGTATGTTTTTTAATTTTTTTTAGTCTGATTTTAAGATGCCATTTTTCTTTTCTTTTTTTAAAAGATTTTTATTAGTGAATCACCATGAGGTACAGTTACAAACTTATGAATTTTCGTGTTTGCATTTCAGTCATACAGTGATCTTTTTACCCATCCCTCCACCAGTGTCCATTCTCCTCCATCAATGTTCCCAGTATCCCTCCCACCACCCCTACCTCATCCCCCACCACCCCACACTGCCTCTGCAGCAGGGAATTCCTTTTTGTTCTCTCTCCTTTTGGGTGTTGTAGTTTGCGATAGAGGTATTGAGTGGCCTTTATGTTTGGTCTATGGTCTACTTTCGGCACGCATCTTCCAACCCAAATGGGTCCTCCCAACATCCTCTACTTGGTGTTCTCTTCTCTATTTCAGCTGACTTTTCCCCCAGCATGTGAGGCCAGTTTCCAAGCTGTGGGGCAGACCTCCTGGTCCTTATCTCTACTACTCTTGGGTGTCAGTCTGGGTGTTAGTCTCCCACTATTTGTGCTTTTTGAAATAGAGTACGTACAAAGTTTTCTGGGGTCATAAAGATGTAAGGCACTTGTCTTGCATACAGCCAACCTGAGTTCAATCCTGGATGTCACAATATGGTCTCCTAACCACTGCCAGGAGTGATCCCTGCACACATAGCCAGGAGTAAGCCTGAGCACTTTGCTTATGGCCTCAAAAAAAAAACAATAAAAAGGTTCCTTGTTATGTAATTGGTAAAATGAATCTCTTTAAATTTTTGGATAGTTTTCTTTCTAGGAATTTAAAATATAGTTTACATTACACCTTTGGAAAATCTGTTTGAGACCTAAATTTAGACTATGGCATTAAATCTGGGAAAGGGAAGAAATGTACTCAAGAAATATTTGGAAAATGAAAGTGAAACCAAGTTATTAAATTTAAAGTGGAAGGAAGCTAAGACAAGACAGGACCAATAGGACACTGTGTGTCCATTCTGAGACCACCTACCCCCGTAATCTGAGACTAATTTTTTAGGGAACAGCCTGAACAACTAAATGCTTTGAAGAAGATAAAATAGAGATGATTTTCATATAAATTTAGTGGCTGGATGAACTGGTGAGAGCCCAAATTAAAACCAAAGTACACATGAACATTAAAGAGAGAACAAAACATGCTGACTTTGTTTTATCTATATATAATCTACAATACCAATGAAGTATATCTAAAGATGTGAAAATATGTACTGGGCAGTTGAAACTACATTTAAAATTTAGGACCAAATGTTAGAACTATCTAATCAGGAGTCATACGTTAGTCAAAGCACAATTTTGTGGTTAAAACCACAGAAGGCTATAACATGGTCATTTAGAAGAAGTTTTTTTTTTTTTAATTGAATCACCATGTGGAAAGTTACAAAACTTTCAGGCTTAAGTCTCAGTTACATAATGCTTGAACGCCCATCCCTTCACCAGTGCATATATTCTACCACCAAGAACCACAGTAAACCTCCCGCCCCCCGCCCCCCAGCTCCCCACCCCGCCTGTGTAGTTGGCAAATTTCACTTTACTTTCTCTTTACTTTGATTACATACAAACAGAAAAACTCGCTATTATTGTATGGAGTTTCCCTCCCAGAGTCGGACCTGCTGGAAAAGAAGCATTTCATCATTTGTTTTCCATTCCTGAGAATGAGGAGATATGAGGTCGTGTGGCCACAGTAGCAGCCTCCAGGTTCTAGATTTCTGTATTTTAGTGACTAAGTCCAGAGGGCTTTCTGCCAGAGGTTGCATCATTGCTAGCTCGTACCTCTCTGCTACTTTATATTCCACATATGAGTGCAATCTTTCTGACTCATTTCACTCAACATGATACTTTCCATGTTGATCCACTTATATGCAAATTTCATGACTTCATGCTTCCTAACAGCTGCATAGTATTCCATTGTGTAGATGTACCAAAGTTCTTTAACCAGTCATCTGTTCTCGGGCATTCAGTTTTTTCCCAGATTCTGGCTATTGTAAACTGTGCTGTGATGAACATACAGGTGCAGATGTCATTTTGACTATACTTTTTTGCTTCTCCGGGGTATATTCCCAGGAGTGGTATTGCTGGGTCAAATGGGAGCTCGATTTCTAATTTTTTGAGAAGCAACCATATTGTTTTCCAGAAGGGCTGAACCAGTTGGCATTCCCACCAGCAGTGTAGGAGGGTTCCTTTCTCCCCACAACCACACCAACAGCAGTTGTTTTTGTTCTTTTGGATGTGAGCCATTCTCTGTGGTGTGAGGTGGTTTCTCATAGTTGTTTTGATCTGCATCTCCCTGATGATTAGTGTTGAAGAGCATTTTTTCATGTGCCATTTCTATTTCCTCCTTGAGAACGTTTTTGTTCATTTCTTCGCCCCATTTTTTGATGGGGTTGGATGTTTTCTTTTTGTAGAGGTCAACCAGTGCCTTGTATACCCTTGATATTAACCCCTTATCGGATAGGTATTCAGTGAATATCCTTTCGCATTCTGTAGATTGCCTTTGTATTTGGGTCACTGTGTCTTTTGTGGTGCAGAAGCTTCTTTTAAAGTGAAAGAAGATGGCAGCCTGGTAAGCATGTTGGGAAATATTTACAAGACAGACAGAACTGACTCCAGCAAAACTAATCAAAAAAGAGTAAAGAAGAAGGAAGATAAGAAGAAAGAAGAGGAATAGGAAGAGGAGGAGGAGAAGGAGCAGCAGAAGTAGAATCAACTTAGAAGTTTTAGTTTATGTATGGTTCAATTGTTAGAACACACACTTTACACACCTAAAACACTCAGTTTGATCCCTATTTCTACTAAGCACTACTAAGACCCTACGGATCTCCATTTTCTGCCACTGCTGAGCATCACAAAAACTGCTAACTCCCCTAGCTCCCAAAGCACTGATCACCAAGAAATTTTGATTTCAGTCCCCAATAAGAGCTAATGATTGCAGTAGAAAGAAGGGCCAGAAAAACTGGTCCACTGTGTAAGAAGCTTGCCACAAGTTGTGAAGAAGTTAGGACAGAGAAAGGTAGGCTGTGACAATGAAACTTGGAAATGATCACCCTGCACAAGAACTGAGTGCTGAAAGAAGGCAAAGTGATGTACGTGATACCCTTTCAGTAAAAGTATTGCAAACCACAGTGCCTAAAATGAGAGAGAGAGAGAGGAAGAGAGAGAGAAAGAGAGAGTGTCTGTCATCATAGAGGCAGGCTGCAGGGAAGGGGGAGGGGAGGAAAATTGGGAACATTGGTGAGGAAATGTACAATGGTGAGGGGAAGAGTTTTGGAACACTATAAGACTGAAATCTATACTTTTGTTGATATGATGGATTATGTTGATTGATTTCTGAATGTTAAACCATCCTTGCATCCCCGGGATGAAACCCACTTGGTCATGATGTATGATCTATTTGATGAGATGTTGGATCCTATTTGCTAATATTTTGTTGAGGATCTTTGCATCGGTGTTCATCAGGGATATTGGTCTGTAATTTTCTTTCTTAGTGGTGTCTTTGTTTGCTTTTGGTATTAGGGAGATGTGTGCTTCATAGAAACTGTTTGGGAGAGTTCCTTTTTTTTTCAATTTCCTGGAAAAGTTTGAGGAGAATTGGCAACAGGTCTTCTTGAAATGTTTGGAAGAATTCACCGGTGAAACCATCTGGGCCTGGGCTTTTGTTTTTGGGGAGATTTTTGATTGCAGTTTCAATTTCCTTAACATTGATGGGTCTATTCAGGTATTCCAAGTCTTCTTTGTTCAGTCTTCAGAGATTGTAGGAGTCAAGGAATTCATCCATTTCTTTTAGGTTCTCCTGTTTTGTGGCGTATAGGCCTTCAAAGTAGTCTCTAATGATCTTTTGTATCTCACTGGTTTCTGTCATGATGTCCCCCTTTTCATTTCTGATTCGATTTAATAGGGCTCTCTCTCTTTCTTTCTTTGTGAGTCTTGTTAGCGGTTTATCAATCTTATTTATTTTCTCGAAGAACCAGCTCTTTGTTTCATTGATCTTTTGGATTGTTTTTTTGGTTTCCATGTCATTAATTTCTGCTCTAATTTTTATTATTTCTTTCCTTCGATCTGGTTTGGGTTCCTTTTTCTGGTCCTTTTCTAAGGTCTTGAGTCGTGAAGTCAAGCTATCTATGTGGGCCCTTTCTTCTTTCCTGAGGAATGCTTGGAGAGCTATAAATGTTCCCCTTAATGCGGCTTTAGCTGCATCCCATAGGATTTGGTAGCTCGTGTCTTCATTCTCATTTGTTTCTAAGTATCTTTTGATTTCTTCCTTGATTTCCTTCCTGACCCGCTCATTGTTCAGCATTGAATTGTTTAACCATATGATCTTATCAATAGATGCAGAGAAAGCATTTGACAAGATCCAACATCCTTTCATGATGAAAACCCTCACCAAAATGGGGTTTGGAGGAACTTTCCTCAAGATAGTCGAAGCCATCTACCACAAGCCTACGGCAAGCATTATCCTCAATGGGGAAAAACTAAGGGCCTTTCCTCTAAGATCAGGTACAAGACAAGGATGCCCACTCTCACCACTTCTCTTCAATATAGTACTGGAAGTACTTGCTATAGCTATTAGACAAGAAAAAGAGATTAAGGGCATCCAGATAGGAAAGGAAGAAATCAAACTCTCACTATTTGCAGATGATATGATTCTATATCTAGAGAACCCTAAAGCCTCTACTAAGAAACTCTTAGAAACAATAGACTTATACAGTAAAGTCGCAGACTACAAAATCAATACCCAAAAATCCATGGCCTTCCTATATGCAAACAATGAGACAGAGGAAAGGGACATGAAAAAAGCAATCCCATTCACAATCGTGCCCCAGAAAATCAAGTACCTCGGAATCAGCTTAACCAAGGAAGTAAAAGACCTCTTCAAAGAAAACTATAAAACGCTACTCCATGAAATAAAAGAGGACATGAGGAAATGGAAACATATACCCTGCTCGTGGATAGGGAGAATCAATGTTGTCAAAATGGCAATACTCCCCAAAGCATTCTACAGATTCAACGCAATCCCTATAAGGATACCCATGACATTCTTCAAAGAAATGGATCGAGCAATCCTAAAATTCATATGGAACAACAAACGCCCACGCATAGATAAAACAATTCTTGGGAAAAAGACGATGGGAGGCATCACCCTCCCCAACCTCAAACTTTATTACAAAGCAGTAACAATTAAAACAGCATGGTACTGGAACAAAAGCAGAGCCGAAGACCAATGGAACAGGGTGGAATATCCCTACACATAAATCCAAATGTATGATCATCTAATCTTTGATAAGGGAGCAAGAGATGTGAAGTGGAGCAAGGAAAGCCTCTTTAACAAATGGTGCTGGACAACTGGACAACCACATGCAAAAGAATGGGCTTAGACCTCGACCTGTCACCATGCACAAAAGTCAGATCAAAATGGATTAAAGACCTCAACATCAGACCACAAACCATAAGGTTCATAGAAGACAAGGTCAGCAAAACCCTCCACGATATTGAAGATAAAGGTATCTTCAAAGATGACACGGAACTAAGCAATCTAGTAGAAGCAGAGATCAACAGATGGGACTACATTAAACTAAAAAGCTTCTGCACCACAAAAGATACAGTGACCAGAATACAAAGACTATCTACAGAATGTGAAAGGATATTCACACAATACCCATCAGATAAGGGGTTGATATTAAGGGTATATAAAGCACTGGTTGAACTCGACAAGAAGAAAACATCCAACCCCATCAGAAAATGGGGTGAAGAAATGAACAGAACCTTTACCAAGGAAGAGATACAAATGGCCAAAAGGCACATGAAAAAGTGCTCTACATCACTAATCATCAGGGAGATGCAGATCAAAACAACCATGAGATACCACCTCACACCACAGAGACTAGCACACATCCAAGAGAACAAAAGCAACCACTGTTGGAGAGGATGTGGGGAGAAAGGGACCCTTCTACATTGCTTGTGGGAATGCCAACTGGTTCAGCCCTTTTGTAAAACAATATGGATGATTCTCAAAAAATTAGAAATTGAGCTCCCATTTGACCCAGCAATACCTCTGCTGGGAATATATCCCAGAGAAACAAAAAAAGTATAGTAGAAATGACATCTGCACTTATATGTTCATTGCAGCACTGTTTACAATAGCCAGAATCTGGAAAAAACCCGAGTGCCCTAGAACAGATGACTGGTTGAAGAAACTTTGGTACATCTATACAATGGAATACTATGCAGCTGTTAGAAAAAAGGAGGTCATGAAATTTGCGTATAAGTGGATCGGCATGGAAAGTATCATGCTAAGTGAAATGAGTCAGAAAGAGAGAGACAGGCATAGAAAGATTGCACTCATCTGTGGAATATAGAATAACAGAGTAGGAGACTAACACCCAAGAATAGAAAAATAGTAGAAATAAGTACCAGGATGTTGACTCCATGGCTTGGAAGCTGGCCTCACATTCTGGGGAGAGGGCAACTCAGAGAAGGGATCACCAAGTATAATGTGGTTGTAGGCCATGTGGGAGAAGGGTGATGCGGGCTGAATGTGGTCTAGAGACTGAACACAGTGGCCACTCAACACCTCTATTGCGAACCACAACACCTAATGAGAGAGAGAACAAAAGGAAATGCCCTGCCTCAGTGGCAGGGTGGGGTGGGGGGAGATGGGATTGGGGAGGGTAGGAGGGATGTTGGGTGTACCGGTGGTGGAGAATGGGCACTGGTGAAGGGATGGGTTCTCAAACTTTGTATGGGGGAAACATGAGCATAAAAATGTATAAATCTGTAACTGTACCCTCATGTTGATTCACTAATTAAAAATAAATAAATTTTAAAAAAAGACTGAAATCTAATCATAAACTTTGTAACTGTATTTCACAGTGATTCAATTAAAAAAATCTAGCATGGCATAAGAAAGTTAAATATTGTCACATTAAAAAAACTATAATTGACAATCAAACTCTTCCTCTTTTTTCTTCTTCTCCTTCTCCTTTTCCTTCTCTTTTTCTTTCTCCTTCTTTTTTCCCTTTCTCCTACTCATAAGAAAATAAAAATGTAAAATACTATTTTACAAAAATCATAAAAAGAAATTGGTGTTTGAATCTTGATTTTTATTAAAAGTACTTTTCTAGGGCCGAGAGCTAGTACAGTTATGTGGCAGATGCTAGCATATGCCCACCTTGGTTTGATTCCCAGCACCCTGTCCCATCCTGAAAATCACAAGGGCAGCCCTGGTCCCCTCTTCTCCAGAGTGGTCCCTGTATCCTGTGACCTCATGACACATACTGCATCATACCCTTGGACCCATGTATTAAACCTACTACCGAGTTTTTTGTTTTTGAATGTGACAAAATTTAACTAACTTTCTTATGCCATACTAGATTTTTTTAAATAGAATCACTGTGAGATACACAGTAACAAAGTTTATGATTAGGTTTCAGTCTTATAGTGTTCCAACACCTTTCCCTTCACCATTGTACATAAAATGAGGCCCCCATAGCCATGCCACCAGACTCCGTGCGAGGCTGTTCGTGACCTTGGACTCTGGACTCAACAGGACCCAGAAGCAGAGATCCTCTGCCTCCTATCCCCCAATCTCTGGTGACCCAGGGATCACATCCATAAACCATACTCTGCCATACCCTGCTGGCACCAGATAATCTCCTCATTGGCCATCCTCCAGATCTCAAATGTTGCTCCTCCCAGATGGGAGTATAAAATGAGACCCTCATAGTCATTTCACCAGACTCCGCGCCAGGCTTTTTTCACTCAGGGCACCCCAGAGGGTGAGCTTGGCAAGCTACTGAGTGTATCCCACCCTCATGGGCAGAGCCTGGCAAGTTCTTCATGCCATATTTGATATGCCAAAAACAGTAACAGTAGGTCTCATTCCCCTGACCCTGAAAGAGCCTCCAATTGCTGGGAAAACTGAGTAAGGAGAGGCTGCTAAAATCTCAGGGCTGGGACAAATGGAGACGTTACAGGTGCCCACTCAAGTAAATTGATGAACAATGGGATGACAGTGATACAGTGTCACCGAGTTTGCCAGTAATTGCTGTTGAGACACCTGGTATCTCATGCCGTCTTCGGAGCTCTTACCAAAGCATAAATAAAACTACTTTTCAATTGGGGGTGCGGATGGAGGGTGGTTTGGGGCCATGCCTCGTTGTGCTGGGAATTAAACTTGGACTGGCTTCATGTAGGAAATGCACTTCATATATTTTCCCTATACTTTTACACCTGTCAAAATATAATTTTTAAAAAGTCTTTTAAAGGTGAGTTATACAAGTCAAGAGTTAGCTTCCAAAACATGTTTACTTGATTAATAAAAAATTAGAAATATGTGAAATTCATATAGGAAAAAGGAATTTTCAAAGGTATAAACCTAGACAGCCCACCATCACCTCCCTGTAAGCTCATCTACTGGCCTTTTTCCAGAGAGTAAGTCACAAATAAATCTTGAAAGAGAATAACAAGCTACAAAAATTTCTCAGACACCTATTCCATGCTGAGTCCTCCAGAGCTATCTCGGGGGGTGGGGGTGGGCCAGGTCTTGTGCGAACAGAAAGCCCCGGCACCCTCTCCCACACCTCAGTGCAGCTACCAAGCCTCCCATAAGACTGCCCAGGTTTCTCTAGAGCAAACTCACCAACAAGGACTTCATCCAAGTAGAAACAAACCAGGTTGGATGGAATGTAATGCAGAAGCCAACCAATCTCAATTAACAAAATCATTAACTCAGAAGGCTTAACTTGCATGGATTAATTCCTGAGTGTAGATTCAGGAGTAATCCCAGAGCATCATTGGGTATGACCCAAAAGCCTAGAAACAAATAAATAGCTACAACTTCCTAGTATGCAAATTCACCTACTGGCCCTGTTCCAGAGATTTATAAATAAACCTTGAAAGAGATAGAAAATGTGCTGGACATCATGCAAAAGGTCCAAATTCCATCCCCAGAACCCCAACATCCTTTGAGCACCACTAAAAGTAAAACCATCTCTGAGCACCATGAGTACTCTCCCAAGGCCTACAACATAAAAATGAATTATTTTGTTATTTAGGAAGACCTGAATATGTCTGTTGCTTTTATTGTGAAGTAGCTACACAACTTACTTAGTCTCTTAATGTTTCCTTATTTATAAAATAGAAGAAATTATAGTCCCATAGAATTACTGTCAGGACAGGAAGACTTTTGAAGTATTTCTTATTTTCTGCCACATGCAGGAATATATTTAGTCACATTTATATTTATCTCTTATCTCTTCATCCAGTTTCACTACACCAATTTGAAGTACCACATGGTTTCAGAAATGCACAAAAACATTTTACCTTCACTAATTTATACATATTTAGTGTAAAATTATTGCCATTTAATTTTTAAAATATGTTGTATTGCTTGCTATCAAGCACAATATTTGAAACTTTGTAAAATACACAGATGTGTCTTTTATGTCTATGAAGATGACAAACTGAACATAGAATTTATATTCCTGCTACATAAAATGTCTCATTAGAAAAACTAAAGACCTATCAAATAATTTTTAAAACTTTGTAAGTGCAGAAAATAAGAAAAAATCCAGTGATAGAAACCTTAAGATTTTTCTTAAGGATTTTTCTGTCATTAAGCACATTCTATTTGATCCACAAATGAGCCTATTATACTCGTACCGAACATTCAGTCAAAGCTAAAGGACTCCCTTGCTCATCTCTAATAAGAGTCTGAGACAATTTTACCGAAAGTCAGATTGGAATTTATTCGGTGAACACAGGGGACTGCTAAATCTTCTGCTCGAAATGAAGTCCTCAGTTTTATTTGATTAAACTGCCATGAGGGACATAAGAAACTTGTTGAATGACGCTGAGTCAGTGTTTTTCATACTGTAAATGCAGTGAGGAAAAAGCCAGGGATGTCTGAATGAATTCTCTGCACTAAATACACGGTAATTGGGAAAACAGCTTAGCACAGCACTGGAATTACTCTATGTATCTTCAGCTTGGATAAGTAGTGCTCCTCAGAAATCCAATATACTCAGCATGTGTTAAATCACTTGGAAATGGGTTCTTTACAGTGTTACATTAAAAGAGATCTTACTGGACTAAGATAAATCTAAATCCAATATAAGTTTATAAAAATATATGAAGAACAATTTGAACACAAAGCAACATTAAAAACAAGGAAGAACATCATACATCAAAAATTAGTTTTATTGCTTGTCAATGTTAAAAATAAGCATTTTTTACCCCAGGTTTCCATTCTTGTATATGCAAACTTTTTGCAGTATAGGCCCTCAGAAATGCAAAACAGTTATAATAATAAAATAACAATAACTGTTGGATGATCTCAGTGTTTCAAATGATGTTACATATTTTTAAACAATCATATATATTTTAATTTTGAATGGTATAATGAATAGCAATTAAATGGCAAACGCACATTGCAGCAAATAACTCTCTTAAAGAAGTATCAGAAAAGATTTTGGTGAGATTCTCTTTCTTAAATAGGTTGATTATTAAGTTTTTGTTTAAAATTAAAACTATATGTTAAACCATAAAGAGATACTTCATATATGCACGTTTATGCTAACATGCACTGTGTATGTTAAAAATACTTTAATAAACTGAAAACTATCAAATTCAGTTAAAATATTTCATGGAACAGTAGGGTGGAGATATATTTTTCACACCACTTGTAGGTGCTAAAAATTATTCACAATATTTCTGAGAAGTTCTTCACTCAGCATTGTTGCTCTAAGGACTCATACACTTGTGCTTCCCGATCTATGTTAAACCAGATGTTAGTTGAGTATCATCAAAGAAAGCTGATCACTTGGTAGGATATCTTCTCACTGTGGCAGAAACATGCAAATTCGATTTTTCCTGTTTAAGTAAGTCAAATTTCATCTAGTTTAATTCATGATTTATCAATACCTATTTTATTTGTGATTTGTGTAATTTGCAATTATGTTCTAATATCCCCAAAGTAACAATGCAGAGCAAATTGGCTTAGAAATAAGAGGCTGTTGTTTTGTTTGGTTGTGGCACATTACAGTGGATTAGATAATTATTAAAGTTCTAATAATATTCTAATCCACTTAATGTGTCTAATTAGATATAAATTTGGATCATGTTCAAAATAGATTATTGAAAGGTAAATGATAGACTAGAGAAATAATTTATAACATGTGTCTCATCTAGATATAATAATGCAAAACATACTGAATTACATCAATAGTATCAATGAAAAAGGCAAACTATAGAGAAATATTGACTAACATGCAAACATGTCAATGTAAAAGTGAATAAATAAGGGTTAAATAAATAACAATAATTAAGGGTTGGAAAATAGCTCATAGGATTGGCACACATGTTTTGCGTGCATGGTCTCCTTCACTGCTTGTAATAGACTCTGAGCTCACTTGCTCTCCCTCTCTCTCTCTCACATGCCCATACATACACACACACACACACACACACACACACACTTTTTAAAAAATTTTATTGAATCACTGTGAGATAGTTACAAGCTTTTATGTTTGGGTTAAAATCTCACAATGATCAAACACCCTTGTCTCCACCAGTGCACATTCCCTACCACCAATATCCCGGGTATAACCTCCCTTCCCCACACTTTCCCTACCTCCATGGCAGACAATATTCCCCACACTCTCTCTCCTTTTGGGCATTATGGCTTGCAACACAGACACTGAGAGGTCATCATGTTTGGTCCATTATCTACTTTCAGCATGCATCTCCCATCCCAACTGGTTCCTCTAGCCATCATTCGTTTAGTGATCCCTTCTCTATTCCATCTGCCTTCTCCCCTCCTCTCATGAAGCAGTCTTCCAGCTATGGGGCAATCCCCCTGGTCCTTGTATCTACAGTCCTTGGGTGTCAGCTTCATGTGATACTACCCTACACTCCACAAATGAGTGCAGTCCCTCTATGTCTGTCCCTCTCTTTTTGACTCATTTCACTTAGCATGATACTCTCCATGTTTATCCATTTATAAGCAAATTTCATGACTTCATCTCTCCTAACAGCTGCATAGTATTCCATAGTATTCCATTGTATAGATGTACCAAAGTTTCTTTTTTTTTTTTTTTTGCTTTTTGGGTCACACCTGGCGATGCACAGGGGTTACTCCTGGCTCTGCACTCAGGAATTACCCCTGGCGGTGCTCAGGGGACCATATGGGATGCTGGGATTCGAACCCGGGTTGGCCGCGTGCAAAGCAAACGCCCTACCCGCTGTGCTATCACTCCAGCCCCCCAAAGTTTCTTTAACCAGTCATCTGTTCTAGGGCACTCGGGTTGTTTCCATATTTTGGCTATTGTGAACAGTGCTGCAATGAATATATATGTATAGATATCATTTCTACTGTGCTCTTTTGCATCCTCAGGATATATTCCAAGAAGTGGTATTGCAGGGTCAGATGGAAGCTCAATTTCTAGTTTTTGAAGGACTGTCCATATTGTTTTCCAGAAAGGCTGGACCAGTCGGCATTCCCACCAACAGTGAAGGAGCGTCCCTTTTCCCCCACATCCAGGCCAGCACTGGTTGCTTTTGTTCTTTTGAATGTGTGCCAGTCTCTGTGGTGTGAGATAATATCTTATTGTTGTTTTGACTGGCATCTCCCTGATGACTAGTGATGTGGAGCATTTTTCATGTGCCTTTGGGCCATTTGTATTTCTTTTTTGAGGAAACTTCTGTTCATTTCTTCTCCCCATTTTTTGATTCCTAGACTCCTATAGCCTCCCAACACTGAGCCAAGAAGACCTGGAATACCTGAACAGACCTATCACCATCAAAGAAATTGAAACGGGAATAAAAAGTCTCCCCAAGCACAAAAGTCCTGGCCCAGATGGATTTCCTAGTGAATTCTTCCAAACCATTAAAGAGGACTTATTCCCAATCCTCTTTAAGCTTTTCCAGGAAATTGAAGTATCAAAAACACTTCCAAACAGTTTCTATGAAGCAAATATCACCCTGATACCAAAAACAGACAAAGATACCACAAAGAAAGAGAATTACAGACCGATATCCCTGATGGACACAGATGCAAAGATCCTCAGCAAAATATTAGCAAATAGAATCCAATGACTCATCAAAAAGATAATACACCATGACCAAGTAGGATTCATCCCAGGGATGCAAGGATGGTTTAACATTTGCAATTCAATCAACATAATTCATCATATTAATAAAAGAAATAATAAAAACCATATGATCATATCAATACATGCAGAGAAAGCATTTGACAAGATTCAGCACCTGTTTATGATGAAAAATCTTAGCAGAATGAGCATCGAAGGAACTTTTCTCAATATAGTCAAAGCCATCTACCAAAAGCCCACTGTAAGTATCATTCTCAATGGGGAAAAATTGAAAGCCTTCCCTCTAAGATTGGGCACCAAGGCAAGGTTGTCCGCTTTCACCACTCCTATTCAATATAGTACTGGAAGTCCTGGCCATAGAAGTTACACAAGAAAAAAGATATCAAGGGCATACAGATCAAGGAAAGGAAGACATCAAGTTATCACTATTTGCATATTATATGATACTATACTTGGAAAACCCTAACAATTCTACATTAAAGCTCCTAGAAACAATAAGTCGATATAATAAAGTGGCAGGCTGCAAAAATCAACACCCAAAAGTCCATGGCTTTCTTATATACAAATAATGAAAGAGAAGAAAGAAACATTAAAAAAACAATCCCGTTCACAATAGTACCTCAGAAGATCAAGTACCTTGAAATCAGCTTAACCAAAGAGGTGAAGAACCTATACAAGGAAAATTACAAAACACTACTTCAAGAAATAAAGGAGGACACTAGGAAATGGAGACACATCCCTTGCTCATGGATAGGGAGAATTAACATTATCAAAATGGCAATACTGCCCAAAGCACTATACAAATTTAATGCAGTCACTATCAGGATACCCATGACATTTTTCAAAGAAATAGACAAAACACTCCTGAAATTTATATGGACCAATAAACCCCCATGAATAGCTAAAGCAATCCTTGGAAAAAAGAAGATGGGTGGCGTCACCTTCCCCAACTTCAAACTCTACTACAAAGCAGTAGTAATTAAAACAGCATGGTATTGGGATAAAAACAGACCTGCAGACCAATGGAACAGAGTTGAATATCCTGTCACAGACCCCCAAATATATGGCCACTTAATCTTTGACAAAGGAGCAAGAAATGCAAAGTGGAATAAGGAAAGCCTCTTCAACAAGTGATGCTGGGAAAACTGGATACCTACCTGCAAAAAAATGAACTCTGACCTCTGTCTAATGCCAGGCACAAAAGTCAGATCAAAGTGGATTAAAGACCTCAATATCAGACATGAATCTATAAGTTTCATAGAAGTAAATGTATGAAGAACTCTCCATGACATTGAAGCTAAAAGCATCTTTAAGGATTAAATAGCACTGACCATGCAAGTGGAAGCAAACATAAACAAATGGGACTACATCAAACTAAGAAGCGTCAGCACTTCAAAAGAAACAGTGACCAAAATACAGAAAGAGCCCACAGAATGGGAAAGAATATTTACCCGATACCCATCTTATAAGGGATTAATATCCAGGATATACAGATACTTCTAGAATTGTATAAGAAAAAAAACATACAAACTTCCAAGAACTAATTAATTGAGCCATCTGGTGGCTTGCAGATAGAGATACAGTGGCTGCCCTCTAGCGGACAAAGGAGAAATAAATTAATTGCCTAGGTGTCAGTAGCTCAAACTTAGGGTTTTTAGAAGTTTCCATCAGAGGCTTTTCTGGTGCTTACGATGTTGAAGCTGGTCCCAGGGGAAGCTCTAAATCAAGCTATGTTTCAAGTCAGGAAAAAGATAGGAGTAATGAGGAAATCTCAGGGGCTGTGCCTTAAACTCTAGACTAGAGCTTTAAATGGAACCAAGATGAGCAGAGTGGTCCTTAGAACTGAATGAGAAACTGGTCATTCTTGTTTGAACAAGGCTATCAGTAAAACCTAAGTTTTTGCAGGATGCTGCTTTAAATGAAGATACTACCTCTTAACTTTCTCATGACACATTTGGACAAGAAGGCACAGGCAAAGAAAGGTGAAAACACAGTGAGAACATTAGGAGTATTCACATGAAGGGGAACAATTGAGTCAACTGGTTTGATGAGATTTGATTGTCAACTCCATTGGATCTGAATAGGAAATTAAATTAAGATAATAAAACCATAAAGCAGGATTGTTATAGAATTAAACTCTGTTAAAATACAAATGCAAAGCAATCAAAGGTGATTTTAGTAATTCAGGCTTATAAAGTTGCCATGAGATTCTCCCATGATCTGTCTTGCATAATGATTATTATAGTGCTGTCATTCTGACAATGAATAACACTGGGGTAGTAGAAAATTTCCAGGGCAATGGGTTTAGCCTCGTATGCATGAGGCCTAAGGCCCTGGGTCTTATCTCTGACAGTGCGTGTATTTGGAAGCAAACACACACACACACACACACACACACACACACACACACACACACACACACTAGCTTCCTAAACATATCTTCTGGAATATATCCTCCATTGCAGTATCTTAGAATCTGTGGATAAGTGACTGTGCATGATGTGCCAATGACAGAATTTCTATACTTATCTCCTCTTCATTCAACTGATAGAATCTAAAAAATAACTTGAGTGCATTCCTAGACTGCCAATTCCTCAAGGGTTACCCGTAACAGCTCCTGGATCACTTGGTCATGAACCTTTTTGCCATGAGATATGTCTTGCAGGAAGCAAAGACAAAACCCAAAAATGTGAGGGACAAGCAGATGCCCTCCTGGTCACTAAGTAGGTCTGCTATCCCCAGAATAACCTTTGGCACTTGACTCCAATGGGAAATGAGTCATTCATTCTTTCTTTGGATGCCAGTTGCAGGAAGGGTGGGAATCACACTTAAATAAAAGACTTTGAAAAAAGTAAAATAAAAGTCTTTGAGTTTGAAGGAAAAGTTCATGGGTTAAGGTGCTTTCCCTTATGAAATAAGGAAAAGTGTGAGTGAGGAAGCAAACTTTTTATATCTCAGTATATCTGCTTAAAAATAATTGTGTGTCTAATATAAGAAAGTTTGTAATTCAAACAAAACATAATATCCACATGGGGCCTCTTCTCTCTATTCTCCAAAGCATCACCCTGAATTGTCGAGAGGAATGGAAATGTCTCTAGTTTCCCTAGATTCCCAGTGAATCCTTTCAATTCCAGGTTACAAGTGACCCATCACCTCAACCTCTCCAACCGAAACTTATTTTTATCTCCAGTAAGACTTTTCAGGCAGGAACCAGTCTTACCTCTATGTGTCTATCCCTCCTCATCCCCTGCCTCTATACCAAAATTTTAGAGTCTAAACCTAAAACTAAGTCTTTAGAAAAGACACACTAAAGGAAGTTTTAAAATGAAACAAAATATTTCAGAGTTGCAAGGGAATTGAATTTTAATTTGTGATACATAATGTATATATGAATGTATTTATGATTCAAGGCAGGCTCTGTTTGGAGGCAGCAAATATAAAGAAATGAGAATTCAAATAGAGAGTAACTTGACTATTCCTTGGATAAGCAATGCAGCTCCATCATGCAAAAGTCACTTCTGCCCATTCTGTGAGATCAACCTGACTGGTCATTTCTCCTTTTTTCTATGTATTAAGAATTTAAGGAAAACATGTTTTGATGTTTTGTGTTTTTGAGGATACATTTGATATTTTTCTAGGGACCAGGGTGATAGTTCAGCAGGTAAGGTGCTTGCTTTGCCTGTGGCTGACCCGAGTTTGACCCCAGCAACTCATATGGTTCTAGAGCACCAATAGATAGGAGGAATTCTTGAGGTGCATAGCCAGGGGTATCTCCTGAGCATCTTCAGGTGTGACCCAAAAACCTTCCCCAAAATGATACTTTTCCATTTACTGTCTTCTAGTTTCACTTTTTTAATTGATTCTTTCCCCCACAGAACTCTCTCTTGTTTTCTACTGCAGAAACAGTTCTATCCTAAGTCTCTAAACGTTCCAGAGCCCACAAGGGAAGAACCAGAGCTTCTGGATAAATATTCTCCTAAAGAAAGAAAAAATAGAAGTTAAAGATGAGGGACGCGAAAAAGTTTTCTTGGGATCTGTGTTCTATATCTGTACATATCCATATCTATTTGAAAATTTGTTATATGTATATATAGAGAATTATTTTTCATACTGCTCATCAGCTCAGCCCTTAATTCATATTAACGTTTTATAATGGTCTTCTTATAGCACTGTAGCACTGTCATCCCACTGTTCATTGATTAGCTCAAGCGGGCACCAGTAATGTCTCCTTTGTGAGACTTGTTGTTACTGTTTTTGGCATATTGAATATGCCACAGGTAGCTTGCCAGGCTCTGCTATGAGGGAGAGATACTCTTGGTAGCTTGCTGGGCTTTCCGAGAGGGATGGAGGAATTGAACCCTGGGTCGGCTGCGTGCAAGGCAAACACCCTACCTACTGTGCTATCGCTCCAGCCACTAGCAAGCTAATTTTTAGACATTATTTTATACTTTAAGTGTGAGTACATGTTCGATGTTTGTTGTTGTCACAGGTATTTAAGTTTTTATTTGTAAGTTTTATAATTCACCAGGTTGCTAAAAGAAAAAATATGAGAAAAGGTGTATTTGTATCTCTCAGATAATTTAAGTTTTGTATCTACATTGTTTCTTTCCACATAAATTAAAAGATACCATACTTGCTTTAGTTTTTTGCATTCTTATCTGTATTTAGAGCTTAAAGTTTCTGCCACTGAATCTCTTTGTTGAAGTCTCCAGGAACTTGGGGTTTTCAAACCTGACTGGATACTATCAAATACGACCAAGGGATCCTGTAGGGCAAAAATTGGAGAGGCTGCTTTAATTTAACAGAGGGAGTGTCACATGGGTGGAGTTGTGACTTGTATTTTCTCTCTCACACAAACACACAAAAAGGCTTTTTAGAAGTTGTTAGTGGTTACAGGTTTCAGGGTTTCATTCTTTTTACTACTTTGTGTTTCCAGAGCTTTGGTGACTTTTACAATAAGTTCAAAAATCATAGTTTCCTCTCCAAGTCTTTCTGAGTACTTGCTACAGACTCCTTTTTGAGTTTTCACATTAGCTGTGACCTTTGACAACCAAATTTGCCAGTCCTATATAACCAGCCTTTATGGATGTCTCTTGCTATATTCTTTACTATTCCCAAACATAAGCCATTCATTTGAGATTATGTCAATAAGTGAGTGATAATAAATTAATGATTATGTGGTGATTTAAGAGTAAAGAGTTTAGTGGGTGTGGTATTGCTGTTGGAATTTTGAACTCCTGAAACAGATAATCATAAACAATGTTGTAAACCATGGTATTTAAATAAAGTATGTGTTGGGGGGGGAGGAAGGGGTCTAAGTATGTTGTGTTGAAAATTTGAATAATGATTTTTAATATTGGTAGCATTATTCCTTAGACATTAATATTTTAACAAACAAATTTTTTGTATGTAAAATACAGAAAAAATCGTGAAAGACAGACTAGAGGGAAATGAATAAAAAATTAGTAATAGGGAGCTTCTGAATTAAGCTCAGCAAACGAGTACTTGCCTTTCTTGTGTGAGACACTGGGCTTCAATCTTTCATCATAAGAAAAAAATAATCATTAGCAGACAAAAAGCAAAGTTTGCCTCTGGTTTTTATAAATTAGTGGATCAATTTTACTTATTATTATTTCCAAAGCCCGGCAAGCTACGGAGAGTATCCTGCCCGCATGGCAGAGCCTGGCAAGCTCCCTGTGATGTATTAGATATGCCAAAAGCAGTACAAGTCTCACAATGGAGCATTACTGGTGCCCACTTGAGCAAATCGATGAACAATAGGACAACCGTGCTACAGTGCTACATTATTTCCAACAGATATATAAAAAGACAAGTATTGTGCAATGCAAGGATATTGAAACTTCAAAAAATTATTTAAAATTCTCTGTGATTTAACTTTAATGATTTGAGAGAGTCTAAGATTTCATGCCATGAGAGTCTAAGATTACTTGTCATGCCTATGTAACTCCAAATTGGAGGTTGTAATTCATCTAGCTAGCTACAGGAGAAGCCTTGTGAAATAACATATCATTTTGAACATATAAGTGCATATGTCATTTCTACTATACTTTTTTGCATCTCTGGGATATATTCCCAAAAGTGTTATTGGTGGGTCAAATGGGAGCTCTATTTCTAATTTTTTGAGAAACATTCATACTGTTTTCCAAAAGGGCTGAACCAGTCAGCATTCTGGTTTACAATAGCCAGAATCTGGAAAAAACCTGAGTGCCTGAGGACAGATGACTGGTTAAAAAAACTTTGGTACATCTATACAATGGAGTACTATGCAACTGTTGGAAAAGATGAAATCATGAAATTTGTATATAAGTGGATCAACATGGAAAGTATCATGTTAAGTGAAATGAGTCAGAAAAAGAGGGACAGATATAGAAAGATTGCACTCATCTGTGGAATATGAAGTAATAGAATGAGTGACTGACACCCAAGGATATTAGAGATGAGTACTAGGAGGTGTGCTCCATGGCTTGGAAGCTGGCCTCACATGCTGGGGGAAAAGACAGCTTAGATAGAGAAGGGACAACCAAGTAAAGGGTGTTTGGAGGGCCCTCGTGGAATGGGAGATGTGTGCCGAAAGTAGACTATACACCAAACATAATGGCTATTCAATGCTTTCATTGCAGACTACAACAACCTAAAGGAGAGAGAGAAAGTAAAAGGCAGGGGTTGGGAAGAGGTGGGGGTGGTAGAAGGGATACTGGGAACATTGGTGGTGGAGAATGGGCACTGGTGGAGAGATGGGTACTCGATCATTGTATAATGGAAACATAAGCATAAAAGTTTGGAAATCTATAACTATACCTCCCTGTGATTCATTACAAAATTAAAATATTTGAAAACCCCCAATATATCATTATTTTGACTAACACTCAGGAACATAGTTGGCCTGAAACCCTTGGGTGCTTCTTTCCTTGAACAGCAAAGTTAGCCTCTAAATTTATGTTGCCTTGTTCATAGCCAAACCTCAGCTTGAAACAAACAAACAACCACAAACAAAATGAGCTCAGTAAAATAAATACAATAAAATACAAAAATAAAAGCTACAATAAAAGTTGTAGCTCAGATACAAATGATGGAGCAATGAAGACAGCATTTCATGATCTTAAATAATACTCTTTTTTTGTTTGGGAGTTTACACCCAACTATGTCCAGGGCTTATTCCTGGCTCTGTAACTCAGGAATCTTTCTTACAGGGGCTCAGGAACCATATGAATGCCTGGGATCAAACCTGGGTCTGCCACACGCAAGGCGAGTGCTCTCCCCATTATACATGGTTCCCTGCTGACCTCAAAAAATTCTGCTTGAGTTTGAACTTACTTTCTGTTGTGTTTATTTTTTTCCTCTTCTCATGTTGACTACTTAAGAGATAAGTATAATTTATATAGTTACAGTTTTATATTGTGTGCACTAGATATGTATCTGGGATTTTTGGATTTAGGTTATTTAAAAATGGCAAAGAAACTTCTGTCTCTGGTGGGGAGGTGGAGGTGATGGGGGGAAACTGGGAACACTGGTGCTAGGAAATGTGCACGGGTGGGGAGATGGGTGTTAGAACACTATATGATAAAGCCTAAACATGAACAGTTTTGTAAGGGTCTATTTCACAGTGATTCAATAAAAAAATCTATTAATTTTTTTTAAAAAAACAACCCTTCTGTCTCCAAACCTTTCTAACCATGTTATTATCTTCAGTCAAAGAAATTGAACATCATTTTCTCATATCCTTGGGGTAAAAGCCAGTGTGGTTTCCTAGGAATGACTGTTTTGGTAAGGAAAGTAGCAGAATCTGAGATTAAGGTAGTTTTACTCCTGGAAAATGTTTTTTGTTTGGGGTGGGGGGGCACACCTGTCAGTGCAAGTGAGCGTTACCTACTACCCAGTCTGCTTCCCGACAGTGAGTTAATCTGTATAGATAAACATAGGCTTTAGCCACCTTATTTTACACCTGAAGAATGAGATACGAGTTCTGTTTCACAGAGATATCTCCCTTTCTTCAATTCCTGTAATAGAATTGATCTTTTTTGTCCATTCAACAGTAAAAGTCTGTTTTGGAGATTATATTATTTGGACAATAATTAGGACACTGTTCTATGTGTACCTAGCACAGAGGGACCCACATGAACTTGAATTTCTCCAGAACTAACACAGGTAAAAGAAAAGGCAGATGCAAGACCAATAAAACAGTGGAAGAACAGCAGATATTCAGCTAGAAAATTCACACCTTGCCTAAATAGATTTAATTACATTTATATACTAAATATGTTTTATTATGCTTACTGTGTTCTTAGTAGGATAATCACTTGTGGCATAATTATTACAGTTCATGCTCAAAACTGAAAGCACACTACTTTACTTCTCATCAGAATATTTAGTCCACTGAAGATATTCCTCCGGTAAGGAATCTTGCAGCTTGCCGTGTCACAGCCCTGCCAGCACTCCCTTCAAGCCTGCGGGAACTCCGAGTGGGGATTCCAGGCAGGAGCAGAACCTGAGTGGGCTCCCTAAGGCTGAGGGTTTCACCCTGGAAGACCTGCAGGTAGGGCAGTGACCACATGATGGTGCTGGTGCACCGGCTTCTCATTCCTGGGACTAGGCTGATCAGTAGGGGAATAATACAATCTCCAACAAGTGTGCTGGAGAAGATATCTGGTCCCTTTGTCTTTCACAACCTCTTGTCAGTAGTTTTCTCTCCTTGGTGATCATATATTGATTTGCGTGTTGAGGCTTTGCATGAAGCTTAGGCGGAGGGGCTGGGACACATGACGTCAGTGTTTGTACAGTAGGTACAAACAGCAGGGCAGAACTGATAGGAAGAGATTTTTCTTTACTCTCTCTGACGTCCCTTTCATTCTGAGATTATGAACCTTGCCTTTAAATCTTCTGTGATGAACATCATGAAACTGCTTTTCTCCCTTTTGATATTTTTTGAGGGGTATGCACACCTGGCAATGCTCCAGGCTCTGCGATCAGAAATTACTCCTGGCAGTGCTTGGGGACAACATGGGGTGTTGGGGATCGAACCTGGGTGAACAGCATGCAAGGCAAGTGCCCTACCCACTCTAATGTTGCTCTGTGCCCCACCCCACTTTTTTAAAAAATCATACTTTAGGTTGCAATTTATGTTAGTGGCGATGTGTATAGTTTGGGTGTATACCGATACACTCTCTCACAACCACTAAAGTTCCCAAGACAGCACTAAAGCCCCTCTGTTCCTTCCAGCCCCCCTCATCAGTGCCCCCAAGTCTCACCTTATTACCTTGTTCTCCATTCTGCAGTCCACATCAAGGAATTGTTATCACTTGATTTTGCCTTTTCTTTGCTTTGTTTCTCTATATTCCACAGGTGAGTGAAATCATCCTGTCCTTATCCTTCTCCCCCTGAAGTATTTTGCTTAACACAATGCCCTATAGTTTCATCAAAGTTGCTGCACACTACTTGACATCATTTCTTATGAATCTTAATATTTTGTTTTGTGCACATATGTCAGAGTATCTTTATACATTCATATGCTTTCGGTCATTGGATAGACCCATGTCCTGCCTATTTTAAGTACTTCAATCTGAGCCCTGTAGAGGTACCCGACACTTAGAGGACCAGTAATGCCTGCCTTTTCGTGGACCTCTTTACATGCCATGAGAAGCAAGTAGTGCCAGATCTTTACAGAGCCCAGCTTGAAGAAGTCACAGAGATGGGCCCGAGACTGAGGAGAATGGAACCATAGGCTCAGGAGACAGCTCAGAGAGCTGAAGTGCTCACCTGGTATGTTGGAGATCCAGTTCTATCCCTGGAACCATGCAGGTCCTAAGTATCACCAGGTTAACCCTGAAAATCACCAGTCCAACATCCCTGCCTCATGAGCATGTGTTGGGAGCTCCTACTACTACCACCAGAAAACTGGAATAGAGCAAGGTTGGGGGCTATGGGCTGTGGGGGGTTGGTGGGGGTGGGGAGGGCTGGTGGGCAGGAAAAGACAGAAGGTGCCACAGAGTATCACTTAAGTCCCTCAGAATATGAAACCCTCCTCCCATCTGGGATCAGCAGCATTGGCCCCACACATGTGCAGATTGCATTTCAGGCAAGGAATAATGTCTTTGACCAAAGTACTTATGGAAAGTGTGAAATAAATATTTGTACACATATCTTCTAAAAATTAATGCCTGCTGTGTTTTTGAGGCAAATGCCAGGAACAGGAATCACTGGATCATATGGAAACTATATCATTGGGGTTTTGTTTTGTTTTGTTTTCATCTTCAAACTGCTTTCTATACAGGCAGAACCAGATGGCATTCTCACCAAAAGTGGATGAAGGACTTTTTCACCATGCCCCATCAACACTGATGGTGTCCAATCTTTCCAATATATGCTGTAAGATGAGACCTTATTGTGATCTTGTGAAATAAAAATTCTAATTTTCATTTCATTTTTCATAATGTAGAGTTATGGTCAGAAGATCCTGGCAAGCTACCCGTGCGTATTGGATATGCCCAAAACAGTAACAATAAGTATCTCAATGAGAGATGTTACTGGTGCCCGCTTGAACAAATCGATGAGCAACGGGATGACAGTGACAGTGACAGAGTGATGGTGAACATTGTTTCATGCGCCTATTTCTGTCCTCTTAGTGGAAGTATCTGTTCTTGTCCTTACTCATTTTTTGTTGGGATTATTGTTTTTGTGTTGTTACTGAGCTTTGTGAGTGTTTTATATATATTTGATATTAGCCCTTTATTTGGTGTGTTATAATGAAATAATGAAATAAATACTTTATTTCATTCAATTGAATGTCATTTTCGTCCAATATTCTTTTGACATGTGAAAAAAACTGTAGTTTGAGGCAGGAGCAATAGCATAGCAGGTCGGTGCTTTGCTTGCACATAACTGATCTGGGTTAAGTCCCCAGTATCCCTCCTGGTCCCCTGAGAAACCCAGGAGCAATTCTTGAATGCAGAGTCAGGAATGGGTGTGACCTCAAAATAAATCAATCAAACAGAAAGTACCTCAAAGCATAATAATTTTATGTAGTTCTTTCTCTCTGTTTTTAATTATTTTTGTTTTGTTATTTTTGCCAACACAATAAAATCACTGGGAAAACTTCTAAGTGCCATATCTTGAAAACTTCCTATTTTTCTTCACTATATTATATAGATTCCAGTTTTATCTCAAAGTCTTAAACCAACTACCAAATTAACATTTGTGTAAGGTATGAGATGGATTCAAATTCTCTTTTCTTTTGCTGTGACTATCCAATGTTCCCAACACAATTAAATGCAGACATTTCATAAAATGGTATTGGGAAAACATTCCATATGCTTTTTGCTCATTTTGTATTGCCTGTAACGTTATCATAAATGATCCATCTATAAATGCTAGAGACCTGGATTGAAGTGCCCCACCATAGACACAGATACAGAGTATTGAATTCAACAGTATATCAGAAGGACCACATGCCATGATAAACTTCATCACAGTCATTGCAGTGTCATCGCAGGGATGCAAGAATGGTTCAGTGTAAGTCATTCAATTAATATAATATAGTGCATCAGCGGAAGGAAAGACAAAAACAAGTAATTGGTGAAAGATCTTGATAAGACCCAACATCCATTTGTGGGAAAAAAAACACCCTCAACAAAGTCAGGATAAATTTTTCTTACCAAAGAGTGTACCAGCAATCTACAAAAAACTGACAACCAACACATTAATCTATTACAAAAATTGAAAATGTTTTCATTGAAATCAGACATTAAAAAAGATGCCCATTTTTCATAATTTTAATTCAATATGATTTTGGAACTCCTCACCACAGCATTAAGGTAAGAAAATTAAATAAAAGTATCTAAGTTGAAAAGAAGCTAAACTGTCACTTTTCATAGATGACATAATAGTATAGTTAGAATAGTTAGAATACCCTAAAGATCATACCAAAAATTCTTAACAACAATAAACAAATATTCCAAAATAGAAGGTTACAAAATAGATGTTTAAGTATATTGAATTTCTATATGCAAACAATGATCTATAAAAGAAAAAACTAAGAAGACAACCCCATTTAAAATAATTTCTAAAAACATCACATACTTAGGAATCAGCAAAGAATATGAAATTCTTATGAATCAAAATCTACAAATCACTATTAGGGAAATAGGACACCAATAAATGAGAAAACATTTTATGTTCGTAAAATGGAAGAATTAGAATAATCAAAATGGACATCCTACTCAAAGCACTATAAGAGTCAATGCAATTCTCATTAAAATTCCAATAACATTCTACAAGGGCTTAGATAAACCTGTTCTAAACTGTTGATAGAATCATAAGACTTCTGGAATAGCCAAGGCAATCCTGATACAAAGAAGATGTGAAGTTCCTCATTTAAAATGGTCCTAGAGAGTTATAATAATTAAAACAGTGTAGTACTAGAGTAAAGATAGACTGTTGCAACAGAATTGAGAGCCGTGAAGTAAATCCTCAGATGTATGAAGAGTTAATTCATAACAGAAAATCTGTGTGACTAAAGCATAATATAGAAAATCTCTTTAATAAATTGTATTGAAGAAACTGGATAGTTGCTTGTGAAAAAATAAAACTGGATCCATACATTACATCATGTACAAAATTTAATTCAAAGTGGACAGAAGATCTCAAGATTACATTAGCATCCTTAAAATACAGAAAAATATAGGAAAAGCTTTTCAGGATATGAAGCTTGAAGGTCTCCGCCAATAATTTAACTCCAGAGGCAAGAAAAACAACAACAACAACACACGCACACATACACACACAAGAGACTACATAAAATCAATTGTTTTTCATAGCAAAAGAAACGGACTAAAATAAAAACAGTTATGTCTGGACTGAAGAGTCAGTACAGAGGTTAATGTGCTTGTCTTGCTCAAGTCTGACCTCATTTTCATCCATGGCACTTCAGATGACCCCTGAGCACCACCAGAAGTGATTCCTAAGTGCAGAGCCAGGAGGAAGCACTGAACAGAGCCGAGTATGCTGAGACGTGAGGACATAAATACCTTATCACAGGATATGGACTTTCATAGTCCATCTCCTGAAGAGTCCATAACAGATCACCCCGCACACACACACACACACACACACACTTACACTCACACACAAATGCCTGACTAAATAGGAGGGGGAAACGTATACAATAAAGCACCAAGTTCAACAAACAAAAGCTAATAATTGAGTTTTAATAAAAAAGAGTTGATGAACAAACACTTTTCCCAAGAAGACACAAGGATGGCTAGTGAACATATGAGTGCTTTCATTAGCTAATTATTACTTGTTATTATGGAAATGCAAATCAAAACATCTAAGATATCTTATTCCAGGGAGAATGATATATGTCAAAAAGGTCAGAAATAAACATTGCTAGTAGAGACTGCTCCAAAGAGTGAGACAGAGTTCCCAAATGACCTGGTGATTGCATTTCTTTGCCATTTACCCTCCATACCCAAAACATTAATTCAAAAATACATGTGCATTCCTATGTGTATTTCAGTGCTTAGTAAAACATGCAGAATTTGGAAATAGCCCAAACATCCAGCAGCAGGTAAATGCAGAAATGTTGGTGTATAAATTATGTATTTCAAAAAATGTCAATGAAGCTGAAAAGAATTGCATGAAGCTAAATAAGTTATAGGAGAAGGTAAGTACCAGATTATCTCACTCATCTGTACTATATGGGGAAGCAAGCAAGGGAACAGAGAGTATCAGATAATGACAAACCCTTTTATTTGGATAAAAAATCTTATTAGACGGGCTGGAGTGAAAGCACAGCAGGTAGGGCATTTGCCTTGCATGAGGCTGATCCAGGTTCGATTCCCAGCATCCCATATGGTTCCCTGAGCACTGCTAGAGGTAATTCCTGAGTGCAGAGCCAGGAGCGGCCCTTGTGCATCGCTGGATGTGACCCAAAAAGCAAAAAAATAAAAAAATTATTAGAACACAGTAGGGACAGGAGTAGTGGGAAGAAGATCACACTGTAGTTGACTAGGGACACTGGTATAAGGTCATGGGCACCTTGGTAGCGGTGGGGTGCAGTATGAATATTGATTACATCTGCCATTAATACCATTGCAATAAGCTAAAGCAAAAAGGAAGATGATTTATTATTTATTTGATGTTTTTTACCACTGTGTTGAATTGCATATTTTCTTCTCTTTTGGTTCATTGTTTTCATGTAGAACATGTTTTTGTGTGTTGTTTTTGTAGCCTATCACTTTGCTGCATTGTGCATTAGGCAACTGACTGTGATGTTGGTTGTGGGCTTCTAATAAATGACTGATACGATCTTGAGGAACATTCCTTCTAAACACATTTTTGAGGTGCTTTTTAAAAAAAATCACAGATAGATGTTGAATCTTGTCAAAAGCTTTCTTTGCTTCAATTGATTTGATCATTTGATTTCTATATTTTCTCTTATCGATAAGATATACTGTATTTATTTATATCTAATGTAGTGAACTTTCTATTCCTGGAATTACTACAACTTTGTTATGGTATATGATACATTTGCTATATTACTGGATTAATTTCCCTAAAGCTTTGTTAAGGATCTCTTAATCAATATTTATAAGGGACTTTTAAAAAATAATCCATCTGATTTTAGAATTAGGGTAATGTGGGCTTCTTGGAGGCTTATACGTTGTAATTACAAAATATTGACATTTTGTAAGAAGTCCACTAGTTTAGCAGTAAACCTCCTTAAGGACTTGTTACAATTACCTAGTAGACCCATCTAGATGTAAAATTTTGTTCTTGGAGATATATTTAATTACTGTTTTGGTTACTCATTATTGGTTTGTTCAAAATTCTACTTCCTCCTGAAGTTTTATGATTTAAAAGCGCATCCATTACTTTCTTGTTCTCTAAAATGTATTAATTTCTTTCAGTTCATTTTAGCAATATGTTATGATCTTTTATATTTCTGAAGTATCTATTGCAATTTTTCCTCCATAATCTTGATACAATGTATTTGTTTTATCTTTTCCTCTCTTTTGTCCCCTCAAGAACCAAGCTAAAGTTTTTTTCAATCTGGCTTATAATTTTAAACATAAGTTCCTGAGATGAACACTAATCAAGTGGGGAGAGTATTTACCTTGCTTGCAGCATCCAAGATTCAATCCTCAGCATTCCCAGTACCACCAGTGATTCCTGAATGCAGAGACTGGAGGAATGCCTACCCCAAGTATCTCTGTGTGTCCTCAATCCCCCCCAAGAGTCATCTTGATCTATTCCTGTAATGTCCAAAATAGTATGTAATGTCCATACCTCTCTCTCTCATTTAGCTTGTCCATACCTCTCTCTTATTTAGCTTGAACATGATTTGGTCTGATGCAAGTTTGGATGTCCCTATATTTTATTTTCTATTTTTTTTTTGCTTTTTTGGGGGGTCACACCCAGCAATGCACAGGTGCTACTCCTGACTCATGCACTCAGGAATTACTCTGGCGGTGCTCGAGGGACCATATGGGATGCTGGGAATCAAACTTGGGTCAGCCACGTGCAAGGCAAACACCCTACCTGCTGTGCTATCGCTCCAGCCCCTGTCCCTATATTTTAAATCTATGGTTAGTTTATTTTCTGATTTTCAGTTCTTTAATTCTGAACCCATGTTTATCAATGAAAGTTCAAGAGTGTCTCCTGTGTGAAGGAGAAGTTTGATGTTTTTGTTTTCTAATCCATGCAGTGACTCTCTGCCTTTGATGTAAATATATTTTCTGCAACTGTTCAATTATGGTTTATGTATTTTTTTATATTTTCATGTTTGTTTTTTAAAAATAGGTTATCATTAAATATTCATGCATAACTATTTTGAATACCTTCATATAGAATGTTTTTATCCCTTCGTTAAATCTAAGTAACAACCTTATTTTGGTAGAGATTTTTTATTGAAGGGTGTCTTCTTTAAGTACCTTCAAAGTATTATTCCATTACCTTCTTGGTAGAGAGTTCCAATTAAGAAATATGTTGTGAATTTTAGGTCATTTCCCTTGAATTTGGATGATGCTTCTTTCTTGCTTCCTCATAGAGTCTGTCTCTTTGGTTCTCGCCATTTTATTGACAGTGTTTCTGGGTATTTTTTTGTCAGTGTTTATTTCGTTTGACACTCCTTGAACTTCCTATGTTAGTGCACAAGTCTTCATAAAGTGGGATGTTTCTCAGCTATTATTTTTCCCACCAGTCATTCTCTTGAAATTTCTATAATTTTAATATTGTTCCTCTTCCTATTTTCCATTAAAAATCTCAAAATTACTCTTTTTTAAAAGTTCTATTACCTCTTCTTTATTACCTCTTCTTTATTTATGAAGTCCTGTTCCTTGTCTTCCAGGTTACTGATCTGATTATTTTACTTCTGTTGCTGAAAATTGCTACTATCCTGTCTTCCTTCATTTCTGTTTAAATGAATTCTTTTATGTGTTTACAAAAAAAATTCTGTTATTTTATTCATATTCTTAGTTCAGTGAATATGGGGAGCACTGTTGCTCTGAGGTTATCCCCATCAGCTTCAAAAGTTCTGATGAAGTTGAATATTTACCTGGAATTCTGTCCCCATCTGTACAGCTGACTGAACTCCCTGTTTTTCACTGTGTCTGATACCTCCTGGGTGCTAAGGTGGAGCTCCATTCCAGCCACATTCTAGATGACATGAGCAAATAACTCACTACTTTTCTTCACCATATTTGGCTACTGCTCATGACTCTACTAATTTCTGGCAGTTACTGTTGCTTTGTGAAGGTTTCTTGGCCAGGGCTTTTGAGGGCAGAGCTAGGTACTGAGTTCTAATGGGACAGGAGCCAATGGTTGGCTGAGGGCACAGTGAGTTTTGTATGCAAGCAATGAGTATCAGCAAAGCGCCTTTTCTTTGGTGCACGATAAACTCACAGGTGTGTTCAGTTGCTCATTTCATTCTGTTTTGCTGACTAAATTCTACCTCCAATATCTTGGTAACTTTTCACTTCCTCTAACGAAAATATCTAAAGTAAATGTACTTGGTATGTGATTTGAGGAAGATGTGAAAGAGGGGTGTGATCTGTTTAACAAAAGAAAAATATTCAGGGATCAATTTCATTCAATCCTTCTCTGAGATAAAGAGAGATTTCAGGAAAAGAGCCTGTTTACAGGAAATAGGATAGGAGGGAAGAAAAATGAGACCGGGTAGTGTTTAGCTTTATTATTTTCTATTAAAAGATTAAACTTAGATTTTTATCCCAGATCCTGCACAAGTCCATCTCCATTCCCAGAGTTAGGTGTTAATTCCAATCATTATTCCTATTTTGGACTTAAATTCTCACTTTCAATATTTTCCTAAAATTTCTAAATACACTCTCTCAGTCATATTAGTATCACTGCCAAATAAGTAAGTTAGGTAAATGAGATGAAATTTAGTTTTGTGTAACCTCACTGGTTTTATTAGACGTAATATTGGTAGTACTAAAGTTACATTGTCAATCTCAAAAGCAAACTAATGAGTACAGGTGGGTAGTTTGGAACGTCAGCAGACTCCCTGCCTTCACGCCTCAGTTCATGTTACAGTAAGGTGATAAGCCCAGGCTTCTTAAGGTGATAAGAGCCAGCTTTCCTAGGTCAATCATTTTTGCTTCCATTTTTGTTATATTTTCATTTTAAATTATTATATATTTATCAATTTATTCTTAGCTTACAAAATTAAGGGATTTTAATCTATAACTTAATTAATACTGTATAAATATGTATTTATGCAAAGGATATCTATACATACATATGTATAGATACTCACCACATTCACCACCAAAGTTCCTATGCCATTCCATCAACAAAAAGACCCCCATGTTAATGTTCTACCTATCCAGAACTTATTCCCTTTAGTTTTCACCAAGGATTTTGCTGAATTAAGAATTAGTTTCTGTTTTATTTTTTCTTGGCATTTTGCTATAGGGTAAAACCTTACATAACTGTCTTTAACTTTTTTCACTTTAAATAATCACTACAATTTCCATCCATTTTGTTTGAAAAACCATAGTTTCATAATTTTAATGGCAGACTAGTATTCCATTAAATAAAGGTTCCACAGTTTCTTAATATAGTGTTTTTTGGGCATTTAAGTTGATTTTGTGCTTTTTTCTACTATAAATAATGCAATAGAAGGATGCAAAAAGTCTTTCTGAATTAACTTTTCTTCTGGAGAATTGCCTAAAAGTGACATTGCTGGATTACATTATTTTCAATTTTTTTGAAAAAAGAATCTCCATACTATTTTCAACAGTTTCCACTAATTTACATCCCTACCATCAGTACAATAGTGTTCCTTTCCTTCAGCATCTTCACCCAAATTTGTTGATTTTAATTTTTTCCTTTTCTTTCTTTCTCTTTTGAGCCACACTATTGGTCAGTGGTGCGCAGGACTTATTTCTGGCTCTGTGATTAAATATCACCCCTAGAGATGTTTGGGAAACCATATTGGGATGCTGGGGATCAAATCTAATCAGCCTCCTGCAAGGCAAATGCCGGACCCACTGTACTACCTCTCTAATTCCGATTTTAATTTTTTATATTAGTTATTCTCACCTGTGTGATTAATATCTCATTATGCTTTTTATTTATATTTTCCTAATAAATGAAGTTCAACACTTTTTGTGTCATCAAGTAATCTTTATGTCTTCTTTGAAAAAGTGTTTACTCATTTAGAATAATTTTTTCTGTGAAATTGTGTGTTTTGTAAGATATTTAACTGGAAAAATATCCAACCCCTTGTTGATTTGTTATGCTAAAGTATCTTCTCCCAATTGCTACTTTATTTTATTTTACTTTGCATTTATGGGCCACACCTGGCTGTGCTCAGGTCTTATTCTTGTTAGTGTTTGGGGGGGCATTTGCAGTGCCAGGAACCCAACGAGGTGGCCAATTCAAGGCCAACACCTGAAGTGCTATATATCTTTATGGGACCTTTATATTTATTCATACTTTTGTGTCTGCAAATGGAGTTGGTTCCCCATCATCTCTGATGTTGAAATTCATGCAGTGTTTCAGTTGTGCTTTTTTATTTATTCCTATTTATTTTAAGATTTAATATACAAGTGTGTAAACTTTTAGATAAGTGATGAGCTTATATTCTTTCTTTTTCCTTCCTTCTTTTACCTCTCTCCTTTCTTTTGTACTTTCTCCCACCCTCATGCCTTCTTTCTCTTCTTCCTCCCTCTCCCCTTCCTTCCTCTCTCCCTCTTTCCTTTACTCCCTGCTCCCCTTACTCCTTCCTTCCCTTCTTTCCTTACTCTCTCACTTCCTTCCTTTTTTCCCACCTTGCTCCCTCCCTCCCTTTCTTTGTTCCTCCCTCCCTCCCTCCCTCTCTTCCTTTCTTCCATCTAGATTTTCTAATACTATTTATTAAAGAGACTTTTCTTTTCCCAATACCATTAATAGGGGCCATAGAACTGCCATTGTCTTTCATGTAGCCCACTAGTGTTCGATTCCCAGATAGTCTGCCAAACCAAGCCCACCATGAGTAATCCATAAGCCCAGAGCAAGCAGTGAGCCCTGATACAGTTGGGAGTGTCCCCATCTAAAAGCAAACGAAAGAGTCACTAATATTTGATAAGACTTATGCTGGTTCTGTAGATTTCTTTCCAGTGAAATGGTCATAAAACAAACAATAAAATAGGTGTTTGTTTGGTTTTAGTCAGTGCCACAACTGAATGGTTCTCAAGGCTCACTCCTGGTTCTGCACTTCGGCACTCAGGGATCACTCATGGAAGGGTGGTAGACTGGGGAGACCATCTGGGATGCTGGAGAGCAAACCAAGCTGACCACATGCAAGGCAAATGCCCTACCTGCTGAATTATTGCTTTGACCCCACACTTTTGTCTTTTTTTCAGGCAACTGCAAGTGAGTTTTTTTTCTTTAACTCATTGTTTGCATATGTGAATGCAATAAATTTAAGTGGTTTTCTTTTGTATTCCACAGCTCTATTAAATTTGTTTAGGAAAAATGGAGAGACCCTTCTAAACAAAATCAGACTCTGTTAGGAGTATTATTAAGATAATTGGCACACAAGGTGAAGGGAGAGACACAAAGAAGGTAACAAATTGGACCAAAGAAATAATAACTGAGGAGTGATGAGGAGATAGTAGAGTAGGTAATGGTTGCCTGCAGATGGCAACAAGGGTTCAGTCACCAACACCCCATGTGGTTCCCCACCCCCCTCCAGCCCCTGTCAGAAGTAATACCTGAGCACAGAGACAGTAATAGGATCCGTCCTTAAGCATCACCAGATATATCTCCAAAACAAAATACAATAACCAGAGACAGACAGAGAAAAAGAGAGAGAAAGAGAGACAATAAGTGAAAAATTTTCAAATTTAATAAAGAATCAAATTTGAGGTACAGGAAGCTGAGAGAACAACCATTTTTATACATGTAAATAAATGTACATTCAAACACATTCATTGTTAAATCACTAAAAATCAGTAAGAGAAAATATAGTAAGATTGTTAAGGAAAATATGAAAATGCTACTATCCTGCTTGTCAAATGGAACCCTACAAGTTAGAAGAGAGTGTCAAGGCATATTTATGATAATAAGAGATAAAAGCTTCTAGCCACTAAATATTTACCCTGAAAAATTATTAATCTCCATCAAATATTATGGAGAAATAAATCCTTTCCCAGAGAAGCAAAAATGAATGAAATTGACCATAACTGCCCTATACTACAAGAGAAGCTGAAAGCTGTCCTTGAATAAAATCTAAAGTAACAACAAAAATAAATGCAAGACTATTAACCTTGAGCACAGTGGTAGTATGAAGAGTCAGAAAAGTAAACAAAAGCAAAATAAAAACCGAGTGAAGAACAAAATAATAAGATGAATAAGATTAGAACAAAATCTATTCATTTTAAGATCTGCTTTTGCAGTATCCTATACAAATTGGTATATTGTTTTCCTCTAGTGATCAAAAAATTTTATGTCTCTTTTGATTTATTTAACCATGTTCAGGAGTGTACTATTTAATTTCCACATAGTAATACAAATTTTTAGTTCCATTAGACCCAGCAAGCTACCAAAATTATCCCACCCGCACGGCAGAGCCTGACAAGCACCCCATGGTGCATTTGTGCTTCATTAATGTTATTGATTTTGTTTTCTATTTGTGTATGATTTGAGTCTGAAGATGAAAAGAGTCTCCTGGTAGCACAAGTGAATTTGCTTTTTTATTCATTGAGCCACTCTATGCATTTTGATTGGAGAATTTAATCCATTTTAATTTGCAAATTTATAGTAAGTATTGATGGTTAAGAAATTATTGTCATCCCAAACATTTCCTGTCTTTAAGTTTCCATGTTCTTATTTTTCCTCTTTTGTTAATTTCTCTGTAAATTGTTCATTTCTGTGTCATATTTCTTAATTACTTATTATTTATATTTTCTTATCTCCTACAAACTTTTGCTTTGTAAATACTGTTTTTCAGAAAACTTTATTGTTATAATAATTTGTATAAAATTGATAAAAGCTTTACTTTGGAACTGACAAGGTATTACAGGAATTATAGCACTTGTCTTGCATATGGTTCAATATCTGGCATCACATTTGATCTGAGAGCACTGCAGGAGTGATCCTTGAGCACTTCCAGATATGCCAAGCACCCAGAAAAAAATTTTCTTTGCATGCAAAAAAATCTACTTTTTTACTCAAACCCTAACATTTTATGTTTTTTATATAATAATTTAAATATTTTATAGTGTATGTACAGAAATAAATTATTGTGACCTACTTTAGTGCTGTTTCATTTAACAGAATCCTTGGGTTCTTCTACATATATTACCAAATCATCTGCCAACAGTTATATTTTGGCTATGACTTTTTCATATAAGTACCGCGCGCTAACCGATTGCGCCACTGGAGCTCCAGGCTATGACTTTTTCAAATAGTCTTCCTTTTATTTATTAATTTGCTAAAAAGAACAAGTAGAACTTCCAAGGTATGTTGAATAATAGTGACTGATCTCTGAGGAAAGACTTTTAATTTTTCATCTTTGTGTATGATGTTGATTCAGGATTTGAAGTAAATGGCTGTAACTATCCTGGAAATGTTCCTTTTAGTCTTATTTGAGGACTTTAATCATAAATGGATGTTGAATCTTATCCAATGTTCTCTCTGCATCAATTGGTATTATTTCCTCAATTTCCCTTTGTTAATATTTTATACAATGTTACTGATCTGCATATGCAAAGACATTCTTTTATTCTTGATATTCCCACTTGAAGGTGGTGTATGATCCTTTTTGATATGTTATTGGATGCAGTTTGTTAATGTTTTATTAAGGATTTTTAGTTTGATTTTCATCTGTGAAATTGGTATCTTATAGTAATCTGTCTGCTTTAGGGATAAGTGTGACATGGCTTCAAAGAAGCTGTAAGGAAGTATACCTATTTCTTCAATATTTTTGAAGACATTGAGAAGTATAGGTAATAAATCTTTGGAGGATTAATAGTATGCACCAATGAACCAGTCTGAAATGGGACATCTTTTCTTTTTTAAATTTATTTATTTTTTAATTAGTGAATCACCATGAGGGTACAGTTACAGACTCCTACATTTTCGTGCTCATGTTTCCCTCATACAAAGTTCAAGAACCCATCCCTTCACCAGTGGCCATTCTCCACCACAAATAAACCCAGCATCCCTCCCACCCCCCAATCCCATCTCCCGCCAACCCCACCCTGCCACTGTGGCAGGGTATTCCCTTTCTTTCTCTCTAATTAGGTGTTGTGGTTTGCAATAAAGGTGTTGAGTGGCCATTGTGTTCAGTCTCTAGTCTATATTCAGCATGCATCACCCTTCCCCCACGTGGCCTCCAACCACATTTTACTTGGTGTTCCCTTCTCTATCTGAGTTGCCCTCTCCCCAGAATGTGAGGCCAGCTTCCAAGCCGTGGAGTCAACCTCCTGGTACTTATTTCTACTATTCTTGGGTGTTTGTCTCCTACTCTGTTATTCTATATTCCACAGATGAGTGCAATCTTTCTATGTCTGTCTCTCTCTTTCTGACTCATTTCACTTAGCATGATACTTTCCATGCTGATCCATTTATATGTAAAGTTCATGACCTCATTTTTTCTAACTGCTGCATAGTATTCCATTGTATAGATGTATCAAAGTTTCTTTAACCAGTCATCTGTTCTAGGGCACTCGGGTTTTTTCCAGATTCTGGCTATTGTAAAATAGTGCTGCGATAAACATATAAGTGCAGATGTCATTTCGACTATACTTTTTTTGCTTCTCTGGGATATATTCCCAGCAGTGGTATTGCTGAGTCAAATAGGAGCTCATTTCTAATTTTTTGAGAGTTGTCCATATTGTTTTCCAAAAGGGCTGAACCAGTCGGCATTCCCACCAGCAGTGTAGAAGGGTCCCTTTCTCCCCACATCCTCTTCAACAGTGGTTGCTTTTGTTCTTTTGGATGCGTTGTAGTATCTGTGGTGTGAGGTGGTATCTCATGGTTGTTTTGATCTGCATCTCCCTGATGATTAGTGATGTAGAGCACTTTTTCATTTGCCTTTTGGCCATTCGTATCTCTCCCTTGGTAAAGTTTCTGTTCATTTCTTCACCCCATTTTCTGATGGGGTTGGATGTTTTCTTCTTGTCGAGTTCAACCAGTGCATTATATACCCTTAATATCAACCCCTTATCTGATGGGTATTGGGTAAATATCCTTTCCCATTCTGTAGATTGTCTTTGTATTCTGGTCACTGTATCTTTTGCGGTGCAGAAACTTTTTAGTTTAATGTAGTCCCATTTGTTGATGTGTTTCCACTTGGTTGGCCAGTTGCATGTCATCTCTGAAGATACCTTTAGCTTCAATATCGTGGAGGGATTTGCTAACCTTGTCTTCAATGTACCTTATGGTTTGTGGTCTGATGTTGAGGTCTTTAATCCATTTTAATCTGACTTTAGTGCATGGTGTCAGGTCGAGGTCTAAGCCCATTCTTTGCATGTGGTTGTCCAGTTATGCCAGCACCATTTGTTGAAGAGACTTTCCTTGCTTCACTGCACATCTCTTGCTCCCTTATCAAAGATTAGATGATCATACATTTGGGGTTGTGTGTAGGGATATTCCACCCTGTTCCATTGGTCTGTGGCTCTGCCTTTGTTCCGGTACCATGCTGTTTTAATTTTTACCACTTTGTAGTAAAGTTTGAGGTTGGGGAGGGTGATGCCTCCCATCGTCTTTTCCCTAAGAATTGTTTTAGCTACCGTGGGTTTTTGTTGTTCCATATGAATTTTAGGATTGCTCGATCCGTTTCTTTGAAGAATGTCATGGGAATCCTTATAGGGATCGCGTTGAATCTGTATAATTCTTTGGGGAGTATTGTCATTTTGACAATATTGATTCTCCCTATCCATGAGCAGAGTATATGTTTCCATTTCCTCATGTCCTCTTTTATTTCACGGATTAGCATTTTATAGTTTTCTTTGCAGATGTCTTTTACTTCCTTGGTTAAGCTGATTCCGAGGTACTTGATTTTCTGGGGCACGATTGTGAATGGGATTGCTTTTTTCATGTCCCTTTCCTCTGCCTCATTGTTTGTATATAGGAAGCCATGGATTTTTGGGTATTGATTTTGTAGCCTGCAACTATACTGTATAAGTCTATTGTTTCTAAGAGTTTCTTAGAAGAGGCCTTAGGCTTCTCAGATATAGTATCATATTGTATGCAAATAGTGAGAGTTTATTTTTTCCTTTCCTATCTGGATGCCCTTAATCTCTTTTTTTTTTTTGTCTAACAGCTACTGCAAGTATTTCCAGTACTATATTTAAGAGAAGTGGTGAGAGTGGGCATCCTTGTCTTGTGCCTGATCTTAGAGGAAAGGCCCTTAGTTTTTCCCCATTGAGGATAATGCTTGCCATAGGCTTGTGGCAGATGGTTTCGACTATCTTGAAGAAAGTTCCTCCAAAACCCATTTTGGTGAAGGTCTTCATCATGAATGGATGTTGGATCTTGTCAAATGCTTTCTCTGCATCTATTGATATGATCATATGGTTTTTATCTTTATTTTTGTTGATATGATGGATTATGTTGATTGATTTCTGAATGTTAAACCATCCTTGCATCCCTGGGATGAATCCCACTTGGTCATGGTGCATGATATTTTTGATGAGTTGTTGGATCCTATTTGCTAATAGGATCCTATTTGTTGAGGATCTTCGCATTGGTTTTCATCAGAGATATTGGTCTATAATTTTTCTTTCTTAGTGGTGTCTTTGTTTGCTTTTGGTGTTAGGGAGATGTGTGCTTCATAGAAACTGTTTGGGAGAGTTCCTGTTTTTTCAATTTCCTGGAAAAGCTTGAGGAGAACTGGCAACAGGTCTTCTTTAAATGTTTGGAAGAATTCGCCAGTGAATCCATCTGGACCTGGGCTTTTGATTTTGGGGAGATTTTTGATTACAGTTTCAATTTCCTTAATATCAATGGGTCTATTCAGGTATTCCGTCTTCTTGGTTCAGTCTTGGGAGATTGTATGAATCAAGAAATTCGTCCATTTCTTTTAGGTTCTCTGTTTTGTGGTGTATAGACCTTCAAAGTGGTCTCTAATGATCTTTTTAATCTCATTGGTTTCTGTTATGATGTCCCCCTTTTCATTTCTGATTCTGTTTATTAGGGTTCTCTCTCTCTCTTTCTTTGTGAGTCTTGCTAGCGGTTTATCAATCTTATTTATTTTCTCTAAGAACCAGCTCTTTGTTTCATTGATCTTTCGGATTGGTTTTTTGGTTTCCATGTCATTAATTTCTGCTCTAATTTTTATTATTTCTTTCCTTCGGTCTGATTTGGGTTCCTTTTTCTGGTCCCTTTCTAAGGTCTTGAGCCGTGAAGTCAAACTGTCTATGTGGGCTCTTTCTTCCTTCCTGAGGCATGCTTGGAGAGCTATACATTTTCCCCTTAACACGGCTTTAGCTGCATCCCATATCTTTTGGTAGCTGGTGCCTTCATTCTCATTTGTTTCTAAGTATCTTTTGATTTCTTCTTTGATTTCCTTCCTGACCCACTCATTGTTCAACATTGAGTTGTTTAATTTCCTGGTGTTTGATTTGGTTCCCCGTGTCTGTGTGTGGTTAGCTTCTATCTTCAATGCATCGTAGTCTGAAAAGATGGTTGATACAATTTCTATTTTTCCGATTCTATTGAGGTATGTTCTGGGGCCCAGTACATGGTCTATTTTGGAAAATGTTCCGTGTGCACTGGAAAAGAATGTGTATTCTTTTTCTTTTTGGGGTGTAAAGCCCTGTATAGGTCTATTAGGCCTCTCTCTTCAATTTTTTCTTTCAGAGTCAGTGTTTCTTTGCTGAGTTTTGTTCTTGTCGATCAATCCAGAGGTGAAAAGGTGGTATTGAAGTCTCCAACTACTATTGTGCTGTTAGTGATGTCCTCTTTAAAGTCTGTTAGGAGTTGTTTTAAATATTTAGCCGGTCGTTCATTAGGTACATATATGTTTAAGAGTGTGATTTCCTCCTTTTGTACATATCCCTTTATAAATAGAAAATGACCTTCACTGTTGAACTGGGACATCTTTATCTGGGACAATTTTAAATTACTGTTTTAATTTCCTTGCTTATGATAGGTATGTTAAGGCTTTATATTTCCTTCTCATTCAGTTTGGGAATTTATATGATGCTAAGAATTTATTCATTTCTTATATGTTCTCCAGCCTAGAAGAAAATAAATGAAATGGCCAATAAACTGAAACTGCTAAAAGAAAATTAAACTTTTAGTATTTTTTAAACTTTTATGAACTTTTAGTATCTATTTGTTGTTCTGTTTTTGAGTTACACACACCATTTTTCCGGCTTACTCCTGGCTCTGTACAAGGGATCACTTTTGACAGGACTCTGGGAAGCAGATGAGGTGTCAGAGACTGAACGTGGGTCTACCTCACGCAATGGCAGTTCTTTGACTGCTGACTATCTCTCCAGTCTTGATTTTTGTATGTCTGTAGTTTTTTGCCTTTTATTTCTGATGTGATTTATATATTTTTAATGAGCAGAGCCTGGCAAGCTGCCCATGGTGTATTTGATATGACAAAAACAGTAACAACAAGTCTCACAATGGAGACATTACTGATGCCCGCTTGATCAAATGAATGAACAACAGCATGACAGTGCTACAGTTCTACCTTGCTACAGTAGATTTTACATGTTCATTTGTTTTTATGTTACTAATATTTTCTTTGATTTTAGTTTACAGAAACTCTCTCAATATAATCTGCAGAAACTATTCCAGAAGTGGTAAACCACATCCGATTATATGTTTTGTGGAAATATTTCTCTTTTTGATTTTTGAATGATAAATTTACTAATTCAGGTATACTTTGTGGAAAGTGTGTATTTTTCTTTTGATAGCTTCAGTTTATTGCCCATTTCCTTTATGTAAGTTTTCTACTAATAAATTCACTTATAGATTTGGAGGAGTCCATTGACTTAACCAGCTCTTTTATTATTGATGCTTTCCAAACTATTTACCTTGCTTTTTGTTTGTCTATTTTTGGACAGTGGAGTTATAGTAAGTTTTACAAGACAGAATCTCTTTTGTTTGAATTTGTTGGTTTACCTTTGAACTTAATTCACTGGGTTATGTTTCTTCCTGTGCTTACAGGGGAGATGCCCAGCCACTACTATTTTTTAAATAAGCTTTCTGTTTATTCCTCTTTGTGCCTGTGTGACTCACTATGTTCAAATATTTAGTTGACTTATTTCATAGAATTTTATTGTCACAGACTTTCTTCACAGTTTTAAATATTTCCCCTTTATTCTCTTGTAGAGTAATTTAAAAAAACTCTAGTTTTCTACTTTATATTTCTGTTGCAGTCTACTTTTACTCTCTGCTGAACTTTTACATTTTATTTGTATTCATCAATTTCAGATTTGTTTTGTTCTTTTTTAAAAAAATGTCTGTCTCTGTTATCCTACTTATTTTCTTAACATATCTTATGATCATTGTCATTGGAGTTTTGAACCACAAATGGAATACTCAGGGCTTATCCTTTTCTCTGTGTTCGAAGGGATTTCTGGCAGGGCTCAAGCAATCAAGTCAAGGATCAAGTCCATGCTGGTCATGTGAAAGAAAAGTCCTTACATGCTCTACTATCTTTCCAGCCCTTTTCATATGTGGAGATGGGGTTGCTTTGAGACCACAGATGCCTGTACTCAAGGCTTACTCCTGTTTCTGTTTGAAAGCATCACTCTTGGTGGGAGAAATGGGAAACGATGGGTTTAGAACCCGAGTCAGCTATGTGGAAGAAAAGAGCCCTACCCACTGTACTATCTCTATTTCCCTTCTATATTATTTTTAAATGATTTAATTAACTTTGCATGTATTCTTATTGAATGCAGGACAGGTGTCTAGACTGAGAACCCTGTGGTTTCCTCAGAATGAGGTAGGGAGCAGATTCTCCTCCTGCTAGGAGGCAGAGCATCCTAGCCCACGCCTGGCACCTTCCAGTTTAGAAATGACCCAGCTCTACAATTGAAACTCATAAAACCACCAGGTCATCAAATTACCCCAATTACCCTAGTACTAGAGCTCCTAAAGTGCATAATCACATAGGAGCCACACAACTCCTCCAATTTTCATAGTACGGTCTCCCAGTAGTAACACAGCATATTTTAGGGGAAAGTTGCATATAAAACCACTAAACTCAATGAGCAAAACATGAATGCAGAAGACTCAACTAGCACCAATCAGGTCAGTAAATCCTTGATGACTTTGTTAACACCATTGTAAGATATAGCATTGTAGCACTGCCCTCCCATTGTTCATCGATTTGTCCGAGCGGGCACCAGTAACGTCTCCATTGCGAGACTCGTTGTTACTGTTTTTGGCATATGGAATATGCCACTGGTAGCATGCTGGGCTCTGCCATGCAGGTGGGATACTCTTGATAGCTTGCCGGTTTCTCCAAGAGGGATGGAGGAATCAAACCCAGGTCGGCCACGTGCAAGGCAAACACCCTACCCGCTGTGAATCGCTACAGTCATCATTACAAATTTACTTTCATTGCTCCACTTTTGATAATTTTCATTTTATTTTAACAAGCAACATAAAGTAAATTTGTTGGTGCCTGCTAATTGGGCAGACTTGGGGATTGGTACAATAATGGGAATATTGGTGTATGATTGGTTTTGGAATATTGAATGTCTGAAACAATTGTATTATGAATAATTTTGTAAATTAGTGTCATAATAAAAAATAATGAGCACTTCTCATGATCATCAGTCCTTTCACGTTAGAACTGATGCACTTGCCTGGTAAAGAGGATAATTTAATTATTAAATTAAGCTAGTAGAAAACTGCAGTGTAAATGTGAGAATATGCTCACTTATATGCAGTTCATAAGCCAGTATAAGCAATTATCTACAAGTATTGATTTGGTTGCAAAAATTGTTGTGCATACTATCAGTTAATGGAGCTAACCATGGAACCAAATTTGCCTTTATCTGACTTCTGTGCCAATCCCTGGGCAAGATACTTAACCACTGATTTTTTGATCTTGTGAAAGATTTGAGACAGGTGATTATTTGTGCTTTCTATTTACTGAATTCTCTGAAACGTCTTGTCTTTTTAAAATACTAACTTTAAAAAAGATGGGCTTGATATCTCTATTTTTATTAACTACAGAAAAGGGAGTGCCACAAATCAGAAAGCATTTGGGATGATTTAGAAGTTCTATAAATTCTAGTGGGTGACTACAGAAGAGAACATTCCACCCCATCTGCTGTTGCTTTCATTGAAGGTTTACGTGCAGATCAGATAAAAGTGGCAGACCCAGGAGAGCAGGAAAATCCAGCCACATGAAAACCATTGCCTGCTTTGCCTGTAGTAAAGTTCATATTTTGAATTTCCTCCAGACCATACAGATCAGGCATATTTTATTCTGAATAAAATAAAAGGTTTCTGAGTTTCTAAATTTATGAGACCAAACAAGAAGGACGCCTAGAATAAGAAACATCAGGAAACTTATAAAGTGAATACCTAGATTCAGTCTTGGATAAAATATGTGCGGTGACATCTACATGACAGAAGACATTGGATGCTGAGTACTTAAGTTTAAAGTATTTATCCTTAGGTCATACCTTTAAATCCATTTGTAGTTGCCTGTCTTAGAACCTCAGCTTGATGTTAGAAAAAAAAAAAGAGTAATCCCATAGGCTACTTACAAACTCTTTTTACATTCATTTCTCTCCTCTTTCCAAGACAAATGGAGGCTTAAAAACTTTCTTCTAATATTCTGAAAGAATTACCCAGGCCGGGTCTACCAGCTTGCAATGATCCGGAAGAAATCTCCCTGGACTTAGTTGTTAAAGTACAGAAATACAAGAGACCTCATTTCTCTTCACAACAGGTCTGACTCTAGTGGGGTGCTCCTAATAATAATGGTGAGGTTTGTGTTGAAATATTGAATGTAACCAAAGTAAATAGAAAGTAAAGTGAAATTTATCAGTTACAAGGTGGGGGGGTGCGGGGGTGGGCGGGATGGGAGGTGTATTGTGGTTTTTTTTTTTTTTTGTCTTTGGTGGTGGGATATGGGCACTGGTGAAGGGATGGTTGTTTCAGCATTTTATGACTAAGACTTAAGCCTGAAAGCATTGTAATTTTCCACATGGTGATTCAATAAAATAAAATTTTAAAAAAAGAATTACCCAGGCCACTTAAAATTTAAATTATATTGAATAAGATTCTGTAGTTTACAATATTGCTAACAATGGTTTCTCATGCACATAATTCCACCGCACCCATCAATACAATACATACCTCCCTCCCCAAGGACCCTGACACCCATCTCTTTCAACCCCTCCTCCACTAAGACAATTCTGTGGATCAACTTTCCCTTTGTATTTCCTTTGGCTATTTGTTGCTATTTGCTGTGTAGTTTTAAGTCTCACATAGGGGAGAGATCATCATGTAGCTCCATCTGCTTTCTGACTGACTTCACTCAACATGACATATTCTAGTTCCATACATATCCTGTTGATTGCATGATTTTCTTCTCTCTTTAAGGCTGCATAGCATTCCACTGTGTCTAATATTACAACTCCCGTTTTTTTTTTTTTTTGCTTTTTGGGTCACACGCGGCGATGCACAAGGGTCACTCCTGGCTCAATACACTCAGAAATCACCCCTGGCGGTGCTCAGAAGACCATATGGGATGCTGGGATTCGAACCTGGGTCAGCCCATGCAAGGCAAACGCCCTACCAGCTGTGCTATCATTCCAGCCCCTTATTACAACTTCTTGATCAATTCATTGCATGTGGACCCAAGCCACTTAAAATATATTTCTGTTTTTTACATGACCTGAAGGTTCTTTGGATAGAAATAAAAATCTATTTTTACATAGTTACTATTTCAAATACATTCACAACTTGACATTTTTTGCATGGGAAGATATACCCTGGTAATGCTCAGAGCTTACTCCTAGCATGTAGGGGAACACTCCTGGCAGGATCTGGGAACCATATCACAAGTACCTTACCCACTAATATCTCTCTGGACCAAAACAAATTAATCACATTGTTTTCATACTGAGAGAAATAGTTTATGGTGAAAGGTAAAAAATAGAAACAATAGATGGAAGTAGTGAAAAATAGAATAGACATCTAGTGAACTGTTTCAATATTAAAGAGATGCCAGGAGGCCTATTGGAAGAAAGAAGCTGAATCTTTGCCTAGATAGAGCAAGAGTGATAATGGGCATGCTTATTTTTTAATATACTTAGTAATATATTCTATAAATTTAAGAAGTGAGTAACCACATATACTGGTATGTTCTCTAGATTGGAAAGGTCTGGGTATGATAGTCCTAAAAGCAGCCAGACTGGCTGGGGAGACATCGATGGAAGAGGCACTGTGGAAGTAATAGGTTTCTATAAAATAGGCTAAAAGTAATAGAATCTGAGTTATGGGGAAAAGAAAATAATAAAGGTATGCAGAAATTAAATTGATAATAAATCTATCAATTTGATAGTAAATCTGAGTTTTTATTTCCACATGTATCCCTATCCTTTTAGTACTAAAATATTCCCCCACTACTAGCCTATAGAGACCCTTGCTTTATTTTTCTTTATATAATCAGGGTCTGAGGAGATTTGATTGTAGAGGATAGTTTCTAGCAACAAAATCTTAAGCTAAGTATGTAGTTATACTTTGGCATAATAATACAAACGTAAATTATTTGTATACCTATATATATATTTAAAGTGTTTTAAATAAATTGGATTTATAAACAACCAATTCTGGGGAACGTTTTCCATGTCTCCCTTTGTTTTCTAGATGTTAGTTTTCCAATGTTGTACAAAAAAGTTATGATAAATTTAGCAATTTTTTTGCAAAAAGAATACACCACCTATTTCCTATTTGTGTATATCAGATATTGAAGAAAGATCAACTTGGTTCTTTGCTTTGACCAATCAGGGTCTCTGCTGAACTGAGCTTTATTTGGAGAATATATACAAGAATTTACCCCTAAGTTAATTTAAGTATTTAGTAGAATACAGTACTTTGTGGTCCAAGCCATGAAGTTTCCCTTTAATTGTTTCCCTTTTAATTGTTAAACAGAATTGACGTCCAGCTTGTAGACATCTCTTGCATATTTTGTCAGGACCATCTCAGCTATGGTCCTTCTAGTCCTTCTTCATACACTGGGTTTCTATGACTTCACCTGTTATTTACTCAAAAAATTAATCTGCTTTTAAAGTCTTTCATATTTATTTATAATTTTTATTTTATAAAGTAGTTCACAATATTTGATTACATTTAATATTCAAACACCAATCCCACCACCATTACACCTGCCCACTACCATATTTCGGATGCTTTCATCCCGAACCCCAATCTCTACCCCAAAGGAGAATTGAAATAATATATGTAATAACATATATTTTTTATTGTTTGCTATGAAAAAGTTCTGAAAACACTACAATAAAGTATCCTTAGAGGAAATAGTGTGAATATTGTTGGATTTCACCCAGGGACCATTAAGCCCTTCTATAAGAGATCACTAACATGTTGTTAAAGGTTGAGCCTTGTGTGCTTTTATATATATGTGTGTGTGTGTGTGTGTGTGTGTGTGTGTGTGTGTGTGTAAAGAAAAATTATTTCCCTCTGAGATTGGTTGCCTCCTACTTTTATTTTTATGTATAATTCCTTTTATTTCCTATTTGCAGAGTTGCTAAACATTTAAGAGGATTTCAGGGAGTTCACAGATGAACAATTTAATACAGAAGATGAGTGAACCTTTGAGAAACTATTTTTCTTTTAAACAGTGCAATCTTGCAAAGAAGTGGCTGTAGTACAGGAGACTTAAATTATACTACATAAGACTTGAATTTAGTTAAACGGTTGCAAAAAATACAAAGCTAACTTTACCAGTCATTTTATAACGAAAGGAAACCTGTTCATGTTGTTGCTTTTTTATTTTTTATTTTTATTTTTTAGTGAGTCACAGTGAGGGTACAGTTACAGATTCACACCTTTTGTGCTTGTTTTTCCCTCATGCAATGTTCGAGAGCCCATCACAAGTGTCCATTCTCCACCCAGTATCCTTCCCATCCCCCAATCCCATCCCCCTCACCCCACCCTGCCTCTATGGCAGGGCATTCCAATTTGTTCTCTCTCTCTCCTTTTGGGTGTTGTGGTTTGCAACAGGGGCATTGAGTGACCATCCTGTTCAGTCTCTAGTCTACTTTTAGCACGCATCTCCCTTCCTGCGCAGGATCTCCAATCAGATTTTATTTGGTGTTCCCTTCTGTATCTGGGATGACTTTCCACCAACATGTGAGGCCTGCTTCCAAGCTATGGAGCCAACCTCCTGGGTTGCCTCCTACTTTGAACCCCATCAATTGTGGTGCAGTACTCTTGGGGTATGGGTAGGTTGTGTCTTATGAATAAGTTCACTCTTGTCCTGAGCATGTGGAGAGTGGCCGTGCACATGGTAGCGGTTGAATTTTGGAGGTTTTCAGCTGCTGGGGCTGGGTCTTTTGGGCTGGGGAGGGGTCTCACCACCAGCTCCCCCCACTGGGGCACCCTGAATGAAACAGCCTGGTGTGCAGTCCGGTGGCATGGTTATGTCGAGTGTCATGTTATGCTCCCTTCTGGGAGAGGACATGCGACTCTGGATGGTGGCCAATGAGATTATCTGGCACTAGCCAGAGGTGGTTTATGAGCGTGACTGCTGAGTTGCCAGAGACAGGGGTGTATGGGCAAAGGATCTCTATTCCTGGTCCCACTGAACCCAGAGTTCTCAATCACGAAGTCCCCCAAACCTGGGTTTTCTGGGGATTCACTTACGGGTGAAGCTTGGTCCCAGTGTGTGGAAAGCAGCCATGGGCATGGCAGCGGTTAAGTTCTGGAGGTTTTCGGGCTTGAGTTCTGGAGGTTTGGGGGGTTGAGTTCTGGAGGTTTTTGCTGCCGGGGCTTGTCCCTTGGAGTGGGGAAAGGCCTCATCCACCCTCTCTGGGGCACCCTGAGTTGATATAGCATGGCACGGGGTATATTAGTGTATGTGTGTGTGTACGCATGTGAATGTGTTTGAAACTGTAGAGTTACCAGTTTCAGGTCCTCAAAATTGATATTAAAGAAGGAGTGAAGATTGTTCTACTCACTAAATAATCAGGACATATAATTTTTACAACTGAGTTTCTCCAATGGATATTTCATAGGATATCCATTAATAATTCCAATAATTCCTGCCTAAGTATTATTTTAATTCTCTAAAAAATATATTTTACAAATGTCACATCTAAAAATGTTGCATATTGTAGGGGCACTTCAAGTAGTGCTTAGAATTCATCATTAAATGTCTAATGTCTCTGCATTTGACCATATGGTGTGGTATGTGGGCCTGGTGGTGCTTGGATGCTTTTACCAGAACCACCAGAATGTATTTTTCCTGGTGGTACTGGGTGGGAAGGGGAATGCAGTTATGGAGATCAATCAAACTGAAGGACTTACATTTTCTAGACATGTGCTTTACCAAATGAGCAACACCTGTGGCCCTGGAATGATGTCTTAAATGGAGAAAAATGATGTCTTTATTTTATAACATGTTATGACATTGCAGTTAAGATGATGCTAAGTATATGTCCAAAGAATGTATCTAGTTCCTTACCTTAAAATTAGCATTGTAATTATTCTGCTTTCTAGCTAGTCTGTTTTCTTAATAGAAAATATATTCAACTCTTAGCCTTTCCTTTTCTCTGACTTTTTCATGGGTGAAAAGATAACATAATTATGCTCATAGGGCTGATAATACAAAGAATTCTCCAAAGTACCCCTTGAATATTCTAGTGAAATAGCCGTTCAGATAACAAAGTTTCATGCCTTTAGTAAACTCTCAGGCATTCACCACAGCACAAAAGAGATGAATCAATATTTTTCTTCCTTTTTTTTTTTTTGCTTAGCAGGAGGAAAGAACTAAAGTGTTTTTTACCAATTGATAAAAACTAGGGTATCATGAATATCTTACTTCTATAACTATGAACTCTGTGATTACTATATGTTGTAGAGACTAAATAAATAAAAAAAATCTCAGCAGGGTATTGGGTTTTATTCCTTAATCTTAAAACATTGTTATATTTCTATATGGTCATTGTAATTTAGGTGTGAATCTTTAGACATTCTTCTCCTCTATCTGATGTAAGGGAGATAAATGGAGTGAACAGTTCATTGCGTTATGTCAGTAAGTCTGGATACTGCTGATAAGGGATCTGAGTTCCTTCACGGCAGAAAAGAATGGAACTCTTCTCCATAAAAATCATGCAATCCCAAGGGGTAGAGATAGTACATTAGATAAGTTTCTTGACATGCACACAGCTGGATCTGGACCCAATTTCAGTTCCTCCACCCATTGTAGTTGTTACACGATTACCACCAGGATTGCTCTCTGAAATCAGAGCCAAGGGTAGACCTAAACATCGCTGGGTGTGACCTCCGAACAAAGCAAGCAAAATGTGCAAGCCCAATCCGAAGTTATTAAAACCAAAATAGTTTTCTATTATTTTAAAAATTTGAAATTGATTATGTTCTTACCTATTAGTAGGGAGTCAAATGACAACAGCATATGCAACAACAAAAATACTAAAACCGGGGTCAGGGAAATATATTGACAAGGGCAGGAATACAGCCTGGCATCCAAAGACCCTCAATTTAATCCCAGCACTGTCAGGGTGGCCTGGAAGAAACTCAGGACCTCACAGTGCTAGGGAGTGAATTTAATGCCAGCAGCAATGGGCCTGAGCATTGAACTGGCCCTGGAAGTCAAACAGTGCCAGGAATGGCCCTTGAATTCCTTGAGCACTGCTTGGAAATCAACTCTACCAAACCCTGCAAAATATTTTTTTGAAAAAGCACTTCATAGTTCAGAATTTTCAAGTTGGATTAGAAAAATACATTATGTCTAAAACTTGGTGCCATAATCCAATCTCATCAACAAAAGTTAGTGTTCTACAACTATGATAAATTTTCATTGATATTATTTGGTTATATTAATACTTGAATTATCTGAATGATATTAAACACATGATATATTTCTGTAAATAATCTATATTTTCTACATCTTATATTGATTTGGTTTTTTGACAAAGCGACTTCAGTTAGCTATTATTATTTTTTTTTCTGTTTATAGTTTTTATCTATTTATTTTTGAGACACTTTGAGATGCAGAGTTACAAGGCTGATCATGGTCAGCCAACACCCATTCCTCCAACACCCATTCAACACCCAACACCCATTCCTCCACCAGTGCACATTTCCCACCACCAATTTCCCTCTTGCCACCTTCCTCCCAGCCTGTCTCTATGATGGCAGGCACTTGCCTTCTCTCTCTCTCTCTCTCTCTCTCTCTCTCTCTCTCTCTCTCTCTCTCTCTCTCTCTCTCTCTCTCTCTTTCTCTCTCTCTTCCTCTCTCTTCTTTGGGACATTATGGTTTGCAGTACAGATACTGAGAGATTATCATGTTTGTTCCTTTACCTGTTTTCAGAACACTTTTCTTATCCAATGTGATCATTTCTAACTATCTTATATATAAGGCACTGGCAGAACTTTGCAAGAAAAAAACATCCCACCTCGTCAAAAAAATGGGGAGAATAAATAAACAGAAACTTTCTCAAAGAAGAACTAGAAATGGCCTAAAGGCACATGAAAAAATCCTCAATATAGTTTGAAGTTTGGGAAAGTGATGCCTCCCATCTTCTTTTTCCCAAGGATAGCTTTAGTTATTTGTGAGGGTGTGTTATTCCATATGAATTTCAGAAATGTTTGATCTATTTATTTGAAAAGTGTCATGGGCATTCTTAAAGGGACTGCATTGAATCTGTTTAGTGCTTTGGGGAGTATTGTCATTTTGACAATGTTAATCCTCCCAGTCCATGAGCACAGGACATATTTTCATTTTATTGTGTCCTCTTTATTTCTTGGAGTAGTGTTTTGTAGTTTCCTTTGTATAGGACCTTTAATTTAATTCTTTAATTAAACTGATACCTAGGTACTTGATTTTCTGAAGCATGATTCAGAAAATGAAGTGAATGGTATTGTTTTTCTAAAATTTCTCTGTTCTCTCATTATTTGTTTATAAGAAAGTCACAGCATTGATTTTGTAATATTCCACTCTACTATACAAATCTACTGTTTCTAGGAGATTTTTTGTAATCATTCCATTTGCAAGCAGTGAGAGCTTGATGACTTCCTTTCCTATCTGGATGCCTTTGATATCTTTATCTTGCCTAATTGCTATGGCAAGTACCTTCAATACCATATTGAATAGAAGTACCATGAGTGGGCAACCTTGTCTTATGCCTGAAATTAAAGGGAAGGTTTAATTTTCCCCCGTTGAGAATAATGCTTGCTGCAGTCTTGTGGTAGATGACTTTGACTATATTGAGGAAAGTTCCTTCAACTCCCATTCTATTGAGGTTTATCATGAACAGGTGCTGGACATTGTCAAATGCTGCTTCTGAAGCTATTTATGTGATAATATGATTTTTTTAAATTAATATGATAAATGTGTTGATTGGCTTCTGAATGTTAAACATTCCTTATATCCTTGAGATAAATACCACTTGGTCATGGTGTATGATCTTTTGGATGAGTTGTTGGGTTTTATTTGTTAGTATATTGTTGAGGATCTTTGCATCTGTGTTGATCAGGGATATCTGTCTTTAATTTTCTTTTTTTGTGATGTCTCTGTCTGCTTTGGTATCAGGGTGATATTTGTCTCATAGAAACTGTTTGAGATTGTTTCTGTTTCTTCAATTTCCTGGAAAAGCAGGAAAAGGATTGGCAGGTCCTTTTAAAAGGTTTGCAAGAATTCACTAGTGATACCATCTGGGCCTGGGCTTTTGTTTGGGGGAAGAATTTTGATTACCATTTCAATTTCCTCAATTATTATAGGGCTGTTCAGGTATTCCAAATCTTGGTTCAACTCTGGGAGGGTATAGGAATCCAGGAACTTATCCATTTTTAAGTTTCTCTTGTTCCATTCCACAAAGATTTTCAAAGGAATCTTCGATGATCCTTGGATTTCTGCAGTTTCTGTTGTGATGTACCCTTTTGTATTTCTGGTGTGGCTTGTTAAGTTTCTGTTTCTTTGTGAGTTTTTGCTAGTGGTTTATGGATCTTGTTAATTTTCTCAAAGAACCAGCTCTTGGTTTCGTTGATCTTTTGGGCTGATTTTTTTTTTTTTTGGTGTTCCAGCTTGTTAGTTTTATTATTTCCTTCCTTCTGCCTGTTTTGGTTTCCTTTTGTTGCTCATTTTCCAAGATCTTAGGATGTAAAATTAAATTATTGATGTGGGCCTTTTCTTCCTTCCTGAGGAATGCTTGAAATAAAGCATTAATCTATAAACTTTTCTCCTAACACTGCTTTTGCTGTGTCCCACAAGTTCTGGTAGCTCATATCCTCATTTTTATTTGTTTTCAGGAATCTTTTAATTTTCTCTTTGATTTCATCCCTAACCCAGTGGTTGTTCAGTAGTGAGCTATTTAATTTCCATGTGTTTGATTTTATTTTCTGTTTTTGTGTGTGATTCATGTTTATTTTCAGTGCATCATGGTCTGAAAAGATAGTTGATATAATTTCTATCCTCTTAATTCTATGGAGGTGTGTTTTGTGGTCCAGCACAAGGTCTATCTTGGAGAATATCCCATGTGCACTAGAGATAAATGTGTATTCAGCTTTTGGGGGATGAAAAGTCCCATAAACCCTTCTCTTCCATTTCTTCCCTCAAATAAATTATCTTCTTGCTGAGCTTTAATCTGGTTGATCTATTGAGAGGTGACAGACAAGTATTTAAGTCTCCAACAACTGTTGTGTTTCTATCAATGTCTTTCTTTAAGTCTATTAGTAGTTGTTTCAAGTATTTTGCTGTCCCTCATTAGGTGCACATACATTAAAGAGTGTGAGTTCTTCCTGATGTGCCGACCCTTTGATCATGAATAAATGACCTTCACTGTCAATTATAACCTTTTGTAAGCTTGCATCAATGTGGTCTGATACTAGTATGGCCACCCCGGCCTTTTTGAGGGGTTGTTTGCTTGGAGAATTGTTTTCCAGCCTTTGCCTGTATTTGCTTTGATTGTTCAGTTGTGTTTTTTGTAGGCAGCAGAATGTTGGGTTCAATTTTCTAATCCATCCTGTCCCTCTGTACCTCTTGATTGGTGCATTTAGCCCACTCACATTGAGAGAGATTATTGTGATGGGGATTTGTGCCATCTTCATGTAAGAGTTTGTTGCACTGTGGAGCTTGTCATATCTTAAAGTAGCCCATTTAGTTCTTGTAACAATGGTTTGTGTCTATGAAGTCTGGAGTTGTTCTTCATCTGTGAAGTTGTGTATTGTTACTTCAAGCCTGAATGAAAGTGTGGCTAATATAGTGTCTAGTGATTTCTTGGTGAGACTTTCATTTCATTGAGTTTGTTCACCATATCTTACCACTGTCTTTGGGCCTGAACAGTTTTATCTGGTAAGTGTGCTGTGAATCTTTTTTTTTTTTTTTTTTTGCTTTTGGGTCACACCCGGCGATGCACAGGGGTCACTCTTGGCTCTGCACTCAGGAATTACCCCTGGCTGAGCTCAGGAGACCATATGGGATGCTGGGACTCGAACTCGGGTTGGCCACGTGCAAGGCAAACGCCCTACCCACTGAGCTATCACTCCAGCCCCCAATGTGTGCTGTGAATCTTAAATATGTTCCTTTATAAGTAATTTTGTTCTTTGATCTTGTTGCTTCCAGTATTCTATCTATATCTGTGATTTTTGTCATTCTGATTAGGATGTGGGTGCTTTTAGTTGCATTTCTTTTAGCTGGCACCCTTTGGGCCTCCTGGCTTTAGGTGTATACACTCTTTCAGTTCCTGGAACTTCTCAGCAATGATGGCTTTGACAATTGCTTCTTCATCAGGGTTTTTTTCTGCACCTCTGGTTCTCAAGTGATTCTTATGTTGTTCCTTGTGGCTTCATCCTGATTTTCTCTTGTCATTTGTTGGTTTATTTTGAGGGTCTTTTTCATCTCGTGCTGTAGCCTGGAGATTTTCTGCCCTTCCTCTTGGAGCTCACTGACTCTATCCTCAACAGCTGTTACTCAGCTGCTGTGGCCTTCCAATGAGTTTTTCATTTCACCTACCAGGTTTTTCAGATTTGTCATTTCTGCTTATATTTTGTTTTCATTTTCTTATTTCTGATCATATCCTCCTCTATTTTATTGGTGGTACATTCCATTGTTTCTTTGAGCTCCTCATGCATCCTTAACAATTCCATTGTAAATTCCTTATCAGAGACAGTATATAGCTCAATATTACTGGTTGGGTTACCTGGGTTAGCTTCTTCACTCACTAAGTCTGGTGTTTTCTGCATTGCCTTATTGTCATGACCCCTTGCAATTCAGGATTGTTTGCTGTGATCTTTTGTGTGGTTAGAAGCCTAAGTTAGGGTGTCTTTGCATGTGCAGGATGAGTCACAGAGTGGTGAAAAAAATGCACGGCTGGTTCCAGGTTAGAGGGTACCTGTTAGAGACACTGCCTGCCATACACTGCCCCAAAGTTTTGCTGGCTGCTGGCCTGGCTGCTTTCCTCCAGTTAGCTATTATTAAAACTGGTACTGTTTTTGCATCTCTTTGCTCTATAACTTTTACTTAGTATTCTCTACAAAACAAAACATTTAGAAAACACAAATTTACTATAATATTTAGTTCACTGGTTTTGGTATTATGGCCAACATTTGTGAATATCACTTACAGTGGTTAAACAGTAGTTAGCAAGATACTTTGTCCATATTAGGTGGGCTTAAATAGAGGCTATGCTACCTAGTTCCAAATCAGTTATTTGAGATTTACTCACTTCTTTTTTTCCTTCCTTATCTCTTACCAGCCTCCAGCAGTTTGCATTTTAACATTTGGCATTTACAAGGAGGAAAGCCCCCAAAAATATTTTAGACAGGGTGATTGCAATAGTCTGGGGACATCAATGTTTGAAAAAGCAGGAAGACTGTTTTATCTTTCGATGTGCAGCTGTGGCATTGCTCTGAATTGTTGCAACTGACTTTGTTCACAGAACAAGAGGCTATATACTTTCTTCTCATAAGAACTTCATAGAAAAATTTTACTAAGCTCCATTAAGGAGCATGCCCTGTCCTCTTAAAATAGCAAACTTCTAATAACTTGCCAAAGACATATAAAACACTACTCTTATCATGAGGTATAATTTCATACTAGTGAAATTGGCATACATAACAAAAAACAAAACAACCAGTGTCAGTGTGGATCTGGGGAAAAGGGGTCCTCATTCACTGATGATGAGAATGCCAATAACTCAAGTGTCCAAGTACAGATAACTGAGTAAAAATAATACAGTTTATATACACAAAAATACTACTAGGCTGCAAGATAAAATGAAATCAGACAATATGATGCTCTGTGGATGGATCTGGATAGTATCATGCTGAGTGAAGTTAGAGGAGAGCGACAGACACAGAATGTTCTCTCTCATCTGCAGGCTATAAAGAATAAAAGCAGGGCTATAACAAATGCCTGAAGTCATCAGAAACTGGGAACTGGCCTTCCTTAGAAAGCTCACATAGGGTAAGGAAGAGGGAGAGTAGAACAGGGATGATGGGTATCACTGGGACGACAAAAGTGGACACCTGGATGGAGAGTGTGGCATATTTGAAACTCTATATTTAACAGTATTGTAAGCCACAATGTCTGAAATAAAATTTAGGAAAAAAAATTATATGGAAGCTTGGTAGATCGGCAGAATTATTATATCACTGTGATAATCAATCACCTCATTGGCAGTTTAAGCAAAAGCAAAAGACAGGATTCTATGTCCTCTTCCGTCCTTTTCCAGGACTACTTGGATCTTAGAGAAGAGAATTATTGTAAGAACCTCAGGTCTGATTTTTCTAAAGTGTGTCAGGAATGAACCCTTAAAGAAAGTCCTCCACTAAAGTGCTTGAGCAATCATCAGCAACAGAAAATTAGCAAATATAGTTTTCCTCTCATTCTCCTCCTGTCAGAGGTCACGTGAACCACAAAATGAAAGTCCTGATTCTGTCTGGAAAAATGCAAAATTTGTCCCAACCCTACTCATATTTCTTATCCATCCCACACCACCTTCTTTCCTGACAATGAGTCTTGATAGCAAAGGACATTTGTGGACTTTCCCTTCATCACAGTTAATAGCATTTCAGTTACTGTCTCAGTCAGAAACTGGCAGAGGAGAAGGTGTGTGAAAAGTAATAAAAAACCAATACAAATTGAATAAATAAAATTAAATTATCTGTATATAGATTAACTTGTCTTGTTTTTGAAAGTAAATTAAATATTCATTCATTTCCTTAGGAATTTATTCAATTTCTACTGAGAACTGGTTTATGGATTGGGACACAGTTTTCCCAGTCCACTCTTCTTCATATATGCATTGAATTTGGTGGCACAAGTTTGAAAATGTTTAGGTGACATACAGAGGAAAGAGGAGACTGACAATATAGGACATGGAAGTCACACAAGTATGAAAATAAATAATGTTATAGGAATAGAAGAGAATGTTCCATAAATATTCAAATTCTATTTTAGCTTATTTATTTTTAGTAGGTTTTTTCTGCTATATGCTCTAAGTTTGTACATGAAAATGAATTAATTGACTAGGAAAATATAGATAAATACTAAATTGACACATAGTGATAAAAGAACTGTAGCTTTTTACTATCTTGATGTCTCATCCTTCTGGACAGTATAATGAAAAAAAATAATCTTGCTGTACAGAATAAGTTTTATTAAAAACAAACAAATTTAATTAATACAGGGTTCTAACCTACCATGTATACCCACAGCCGCTCATACACACCTAAGATAGAATCTAAACTGAAGACAATCTAATATGACCACACCAGAGGAAATTACTTATTTGCATTAGTGCCTAAGGTATTGGGAAAGTTTCTTGTTGGTCACAAGGAGCCAGCAGAATATCTCATCTGTTCTAAAGGTCTTTTAAAGTGTCCAGTTCTCAAGGGCCTATAGCATCACCTGAGATGTTTTTTTAAACTTGACTAATTTCCACATTCTTCATATAACGTCAAGTGTCAATACTTGCTCATACGACTGGTCTAGTACCCATGACAAAAATTTCCACCTCCAATGTCAAAAGTGGTAGAGGGGGAATTTCTGGACTCTTGGCAAATCTCACAGCCTTTGATTAAAAAATCAAGTTTTGGGGGCTGGAGCAATAGTACAGTGGGTAGGGTGTTTGCCTTGCATGTGGTCGACCCGGGTTCGATTCCCAGCATCCCACATGGTCCTCTGAGCACTGCCGGGGTGATTACTGAGTGCAGAGTCAGGAGTAACCCCTGTGCATTGCCAGGTGTGACCCATAAAGGAAAAAAAATCAAGTTTTGAGAAAGTACACTGGAGTGGGCAGAATATAAAATTTATTGTCAGTAACTTGAAAAGCAAGACATACTCAGAGAAAACCATTTAATGTTTTGAATTTGTCTCTAAAAGGCCAAAGCACCTCTGTCTGTAGCATTTTTTATATCATGTGGTGGGTTCTACAATGTTTATACAAATAGTACCAAAACTGTGTTGGAATCCACAGTCTTCTCTCCATATTTTTGTCATTGATATTCACTTACCTAGGCCCACAGTGAATGTGCACGGAGAACTCTGTCTAGACTAAAGATTCTGGAGCTTAGCCAGGTTTCTGGGTGTATGATGACTCAGTTTGTATATTTATGAGTCAATACTGGAAGAGTGAGTCAGAGTGGACTGTGACTCCCTCAGAAATTCTAAGGAGTCTGAGAAATTTAGTATGCAATCCCAAATCACTATGAAATTGCATTTTTCCTAGTAGGATGACAACAAATTTTATTGAATTTTTTGAGTATTTTATTGAATATTTTTGAATATTCAATATTTGAAAAATTATTGAATATTTTATTAAAATTTTATTGAATAATTTTATGGCTTGAGTTATAACATCAGATTTGGTATGTAGGCACCAATTTGTAACTTTGCTCCAGGTCTTTGACAAACATATGGGGTGCAAACAGTTTATCTCAGTCATACTTGAAAAGATTTAACTTTTATTGTTGAAAGAGGCAAATGGTGAGCTGCAGTAGACAACATCAAGCTCTAATCAGATTTTTTGTAAATTGCCAAATGATTTCAAAGATCCAGTGTTTTTCATTATGAAAAATATCAATGAAAAATAAAGATGTTTCATTGCTAAACATCTTTAGCAATGTTTCTGTCTCCACAGAACAAGCTTTAGAGATCTTGGGAGGTTATCATCCCTGGGGCCCTGAATCCAGAGAGAACACACTTAACCAATCCATAGAGTTGTCTTTGGGTCCAAATGCACACTTTTCTATTATATTGCTTTTTAAATTTATTCTCTTTTTTATCATAATTGTAGATCACATATATGTCCTATCAGTGATATTTGATAGATTAAATGCAGTCATCTTGTTAAAATTAGTGACAGGAATAAGTATAGGAAATAAAGATCACCTGAGTGGTATAAACAGGAAAAGCCAAATAGCTGTTTTGGGTTTTGAAAGATACTAGCTGGATTTTGTCTACAGGAAAAGACAAATGCTATCATTAACTAAATATTTGTTTTTGTTAACTATCCCACATACCTATCCATAATATTGCACTTAGACTTGTGAGAATTCTATAGAATATTATTATCATAAAAAATTAGAATGTTTTTGTACCATATAAATTAATAGTCTGCTAAATAAAATCCATTATGATAAACATTCAACATATATTCAGAATCAGAAAGGGAAATTATGCTTGCACGCAGGTACTGGACTAATCAGGGCAATATGATATCCATCTAATCTACATTTTTAGTTTACAAACCTAACTTAAAATAAAGTAATCTTGAAGAGCTTTTATCATTTTCAGGCTAATTCATTTACAAGGAAAAAAAGCAAAAACAAAAAAATGAAAGCAAAATGAAAAATAAGCAGAAAGGATAGTAGTACTAGGCTATTGCTCAAGTCCCTGTACCACACAGCCAAGATGTTTGGAATTAATAATTGTCACAGAGTGGAGATGCACAAAGGTTAAGTTACAGTTTTGCTCTGCTTCCTATATGCTCTTTTAAATTAAGAAATTCCTTTATCTTGATGTAATGTTATAGTTGTTATGGTAATGAAAATATTAAAAACATAAGCATGAAACAAAGAATGAATAATTAGGAAGGTGACCAGAGGCAAGAGCTCCTAGTGGCTCATTCTGGGAGTTGGGCACAGGTTGGTTCATCAATCATAAAGCTGACCAGAGCAGAAGGACCCAAGCCACCTGTTACCTAGGCAGGGAAGAAAGCTGAACCATGGAAACAATAAGTAAATCAATAAATGCCTCTATAGGACCTAAACTGAAATTATTTCCAGCAACAAGGGCCCCCTCTAAGTCTTACATTGTTGCCTTCCTGCCTGAAAGCTTGTCATGTATTGCAGTAAAGGAACGAAGCGACACTCCCCTCTGCTGTCCCTCTTTCATTGCCATGATTGCCAGTAAAACTCCTATAAAACCCCTACTCTGGGTCACAATTTCAGGTGATTGCTTGTGGCAGTGCATCTTGATGTAAAGAATTAAATCACATTTGCTTTCTGGCCCTAAAAATATGTATCTGCATGGCGCGTATGCTGCCTGAGCCCATGTGCTGCTTGTGCCCACGTGGCTGAGCACATGTGGTGCCCGAGCACATGTGTCGCCCGCATCTCCCCCCTTGAGATGTGTACTTTCATGCTTTCGTGTCCAGTGCTAGGATGTGTGTAGAGCTTCCTTCACCCTTGGAGAAGCCCGCGTTCTCTCTTGAGCGCGTTACTCCTACTGTTCTCTCTCCCACTTATCCCTTCCTCCTTCCCTCAGAAACCTCTAAATAAAATCTGTTACTTCAAAAAAAAATGTATCTGCATGATTGATGAATCGAATTCCTTTACAACATAGTAAGTGAAGTTCACACAAATCTCCCCACAGCGTCCCTGACTTTATTTTATTTGGCTGAGTTCAAATTCCTTTCTTCCACCAAACACATTTATAAGATAATTTTGTGTACATTTTAGGGTAATGATAGTATTCTAATTTCATGATATAATGATTATATGAGTTAATATGAGAAAATTTTATTATACCAGGTTCTATGTATCAACCCCTCCTGACTCACTGTGATTCAGGGGGAAATAAACAAATTAACAACTGACACACTTATAGAGGCAAAAACCAGAATTAAATAGTTTATATATGGACCATTTACATGTCGCAAATTATAAAGTAAACTTGAGAAAATCAGGGGTATCCAATGCTAAGAGACCTGGCAATTCAAGAAGAGATGTTTCACATAATAAGGTGGGTTAATTTCATCATTACTCAGAGTAAAATACCTGTCTCTCAAATACAGAAGATATGTTCATTGAAAAAATTATATGTAATGACATTCCTCTAACTATATTTCTCTAATTTAAGAAAGGGATATATAATGATAGCAAAACCAGAAAACTGCTGACAAGAAGTTAAGATCTTATTCTTTTTTTTTAATTGCATGATCTACTGGATAGGGATAATTATTACTTTGTTCCCCTAAAACTCAAGGAAGGTTTCCCTTTTTAGTCCTTATCCCAAAAGCCTAAATACAGGTTTAACCCTTACTTAAAAGCTTTGCTTAGGTTTGTAGATAAAGATCACGTCGCAGGCACCAGCCTACAAGAGAATTTGATGATCTCACTGGAATCCACCAATCTGTAAACCACTATTTCTTAAATGTGCCCCCTATTCTCTTGCTCTATAAAATTATTTTCTTACAATTGTGCAGATAATATAGTTACTTTGGGGGCATAATTCCTCTATCTTCCAACCATCAGGGTTGTTTCCAATAAAATTATTTCTCAATCTGTCATCATATCTCAATTAACTTGTCCTTAACTGCCAGTGAAACTAGACCTTTTTGGTCAGTCAGGTAAGAGTGGAGTTTTATTGCACTCCTACTGCAAGAAGTATGCTTTGCTTCAGTAAACTTTCCAATAAACCCTGTAGCAAACAGAGCTCTCTTTGCCCTGGGGAATGTCCTTTTTCTTTTCCAGTCCACTGCCAGTCACCTCTTAGGCTTCTCTCAGTGGGTGAAAAAGCAGTAGATAAGCCAATTCAATATGTTTGTGTGTATGTTAACTTCTGTGTCTGCATGTGTCTCATGCCCAAGAAATACCCTCAGTTTGGGATTTTTACCCCAGTGGAATATAAAATTATCTGCCTGTGACTTTGGTTGGAATATTTTTAGAAATTTATCTGGATTCTAAATTGATTCATGTCTGTCTGTGTATGGCCACAGGGACTGTGTTTATTATTTTCAGAAAATATTTTTTCTCTGAGAAAACTTATTTACAAAGAAATCATATTCCAAATTTATACACCAGATAAAAAGCATGCCAAGAAATGGAAATTCTCATCTAAAACGTACTTGGAGGTTGGAGAAATAGTACAGGAGTTAAGATACTACCTTGCGTGTGACCAGCCTGGTTTGATCCCTGTACACATAAGATTGCCTAAGAAATACCAGGAGTGAGCTCTGATTACAGAGCCAGGAAGGAGTCTTGAATTCTGCCAGGCATGGCCCGAACATTTCCCTCCTCCACAAAAGTACTTCGTTACCTTCTTAGAATTCTGGAAGGCTGAAACCAGGTTAGAATCTGAAATAGGCGCCACTGTGTCCACAGGATCTGGTTTTACTGGTTAACAAAAAGGACAGAATAATTGTTGCTGAAGAGGAAAACAAAATTAGTCTGGAATCTAAATAGTGACCCAAGAAACACATAAATCTGTTAACTAAAAGTATGTTGTATTCTCCTACTCACCCTGTGACACATGTACTTTGTTTGCACACTCTATTTTTTTTCCACGCCCAGAAGTGCTCTGGACTTAGTCCTGACTATGAACATAGGAATCACTCTTGGTGGAGCTCTGGGGGCCATGTGGTTTTCTGGGATCAAACACCAGTTGACCCATTCAAGACAAGTACCCTACCTGCTGCACTATCACTCAAGCCCCAGCTGTATTTTATTTCTGGTATATATGCTTGCTATAATTTGGATGTTGGGGTGAATTCAAGGGTTTGGAAAGAGAGGATTTTTGAGGAGGTTAGAGTATGGCTCCAAACTTTTTTTGGTTCTGTGTTCATGGATCTCTCCTGGGGGTCCTCAGAGAAACTATGTATGGGACAAAGAATAGGAACAGAAGTCTGCCACATGTGAGACAAAGGTGTTGGCACTTATGATCCCCGCCCTGAAACCCAGTTTCCCCATACTTTTATGTGACACCGAGGCTCTAAATTTTCTGTTTTTGTAAGAATTTAGTTTTAAAAGGAATAGAGCTATAAATTTTAGATATACTAAACACTCAGTAAAAAAAGCTGCTATATTCAAAATTCAACATTTTGAACTTAAAGGGAAAAAATGAGCTAGGCTGATTATGACCAAAAGAATAAAAGTAACTGGTGTTGGCGTGGTTGTGGGGAGAAAGGGACTCTTCTTCATTGTTGGTGGGAATTCTGACTGGTCCAACCTTTTTGGAAAAAATATGGAAATTTCTCAAAAACTAGAAATTGAGCTCCTCTTTGACCCAGCAATACAACTTCTGGGAATATACCCTGGGGACCCAAAAACACACAGCAGAAATACCATATGCATTCTTATGTTCATTACAACACTGTTCACCACAGCCAGAATCTGGAAACAATCTGAGTGTCCAAGAACAGAAAAATGGATAAAGAAACTATGGCATGTCTACACAATGAAATACTATGCAGGCAGTCAGAAAAAAATGTAGCACTGCAGCACTGTCCTGTTCTCCTGGTGTTCATTGACTTGCTCAAGCGGGCACCAGTAATGTCTCCATTGTGAGACTTATTATTACTGTTTTTTTTTTTTTTTTTTTTTTAATTTATTTATTTTTAATTAGAGAATCACCGTGAGGGTACAGTTACAGATTTATACACTTTTGTGCTTATACTTCCCTCATACAAAGTTTGGAACCCATCCCTTCACCAGTGCCCGTTCTCCACCACCCGTAAACCCAGTGTCCCTCCCACCCTCCCCAATCCCATCTCCCCCCCACCCCACCCTGCCACTGTGGCAAGGCATTCCCTTCTGTTTTCTCTCTCTAATTAGCTGTTGTGGTTTGCAATAAAGGTGTTGAGTGGCCGCTGTGCTCAGTCTCTGTTTTTGGTATATCGAATACACCACGGGTAGCTTGCCAGGCTCTGCCATGAGGTCAGGACACTCTTGGTAGCTTGCTTGGCTCTCTGAGAGGGACAGAGCAATCAAACCTGGGTCAGCCATGTGCAAGGCAAATGCCCTACCCACTGTGTTATAGCTACAGTCCCAGGAAAAATAAATTCACAAAATTTACCTATAAGTGGATGGACATGGAGAGTATCATGCTGAGTGAAATGAGTCAGAAGAAAAGGGACAGATATAGAATGCTGCATTCATTTGTGGTATATAAAAATACATATATCACAGAAGAATAATATCCATGACCTAGGAAAACAAAGGTTAGGAGGACTGGTAAATGGTTGGAACTAACCACAAGTGTGTGTGAGGCTGAGGGTAGGTAAGATAGAGAAGAGACCGCTATGGCAATAATAACTTGGAATGGTCACATTGGACAAGATAAGAGGGTTAAAAGTAGGTAAGGAATACTATTTATTTTTTATGTTCACAATTTTTTATTGAATCATCATGAGCTACACTTACAAATCTTTTATGTTTAAGTTTCAGTCATACAGTCATTGAAAACCCATCCGTCCACCAATGTACATTTTTCACCACCAATGTCCCCAGTATCTCTAGCCCCCATCTCACCCCTTCCACTGCCTCAATGGCAGATAGTTTTCCTCTTTCTCTCTCTACTTATGGGCATTATGATTTGCAATGCAGATAAGGAGAGACCATCATGTTTGGTCCTTTATCTACTTTCAGCACCTATCTCCCATCCAGAGTGATCCTGTCAACCATCATTGACTTAGTAATCCCTTCTCTATCCTGTGGATGCCTTCTCCTGAATCTCATAAGGCAGGCTTCCAACCATAGAGCAATCTTCCTGGTCCTGTCTCTACTACTCTTGGGTGTTAGTGTCATTATGTTATTTTCTATTATGTTAGTTTCACATTATGATATTTTATATTCCACACATAAATGCAGTAATTCGATGCCTGTCTCTCTCTTTCTGACTCATTTCACTTAGCATGATACTCTCCATGTCGATCCACTGATAAGCAAATTTCATGACTTCATCTTTCTTAACAGCTGCATAGTATTCCACTGTGTAGATGTACCAAAGTTTCTTTAACCAGGTAACTGTACTCGAGCACTTGGGTTGTCTCCAGAGTCTGGCGATTATGAACAACAGTGCTTCAATGAACATACAGATGCAGATGTCATTTCTATAGTGCTTTTTTGCACCCTCTGGATATATTCCCAGAAGTGGTATTGCTGGGTTATATGGAAGCGCAATTTCTAGTTTTGTCCATATTGTTTTTCAAAAAGACGTACCTCTTGGCATTCCCACCAACAATTAAAGACAATCCCTTTCTCCCAACATCCAAACCAGCACTGGTTGTTCTTGTTCTTTTTGATGTGTGCCATTCTCTGTGGTGTGAGATGATACCTCACTGTTGTTTTGGTTTGCATTTCCCTGATGCTTAGCGATGTAGAGCATTTTTTTATGTGCCATTTGGCCATTTTATTTCTTTTTTGAGAAAGCTCTTGTTCATTTCTGCCTGGCCTTAGACAGAGGTCAAAGTTCATTTTTTTGCACGTAGCTGTCCAGTTTTCCCAGCACCACTTGTTGAACAGGCTTTCCTTGTTCCACTTCACATTTCCTGCTCAGTAAGGAATATTTTGATAAACTTTTAGCATCAATATTGCAAAACACAATGTCCAATAGGAGAGAGCGAGAGAGAGATCGAGAGAGAGTGTGTGTGTGAGAGAAGAAGAAGGAGAAGAAGAAGAAGAAGAAGAAGAAGAAGAAGAAGAAGAAGAAGAAGAAGAAGAAGAAGAAGAAGAAGAAGAAGAAGAAGAAGGATAAGGATAAGGAGAAGGAGAAGGAGAAGAAGAAGGAGAAGAAGAAGAAGAAGAAGAAGAAGAAGAAGAAGAAGAAGAAGAAGAAGAAGAAGAAGAAGAAGAAGAAGAAGAAGGAGGAGGAGGAGGAGAAGGAGAAGAAGAAGAAGGAGAAAAAGAAGAAGGAGAAGAAGAAGAAGGAGAAGAAGAAGAAGGAGAAGAAGAAGAAGGAGAAGAAGAAGGAGAAGAAGAAGAAGAAGAAGAAGAAGAAGAAGAAGAAGAAGAAGAAGAAGAAGAAGAAGAAGAAGAAGAGGAAGAAGAAGAAGAAGAAGAAGGAGAAGGAGAAGGAGAAGAACAAGAAAAGCAGGGGGAGGGGGTGGGGGATGATGAGAAGGAAACTGGGGACACTGGTGCTGGGAAATGTACTCTGGTGGAGGTATGGGTGTTGGAATACTGTATGACTGAAATCCAATCATGAACACATTTGTAATGCTCTATCACAGTGATTCAATAAAAAAGTTAAAAAATAAAAAAGAATGAACCCTTCACAGTTTGAAGACACAGTTTTTTTTTAATTTTTTATTGAGTCACCATGTGGAAAGTTACAAAGTTTTCAGGTTTAAATCTCAGTTATACAATGCTCGAATACCCATCCCTTCACCGGTGCTCATATTCCACCACCAAGAATCCCAGTATAGCTCCACCCCGCCCCCTCACACCCCTAACCCCCCCACACCCCTAACTCCCCCCCCGCCTGTGTAACTAATAAATTTCACTTTACTTTCACTTTGATTGCATACAATATTTCAACAAAACTCACTATTATTGTTTGGAGAGTCTCTCCCCTAAAGTCAGACCTGCTGAAAAGGAAGCATTAGATAATTTGTTTTCCATTGCTGAGGATGAAGAGGTATGAGGTCGAGTGACCACACTTAGCGGCCTCTCAGTTTTGGGTTTCTGTAATTTAGTATTTTAGTAACTAAGTCCAGAGAGATATCTGCCAGAAGTTGCATCATTGCCAACTTGTACTTCTCAGTTACATTATATTCCACATATGAGTGCAATCTTTCTATGTCTGTCTCTTTCTTTCTGATTCATTTCACTCAACATGATACTTTCCATGTTGATCCATTTATATGCAAATTTCATGACTTCATGTTTTCTGACAGCTACATAGTATTCCATTGTGTAGATGTACCAGAGTTTCTTTAACCAGTCATCTGTTTTGGGGCACTCTGGTTTTTTCCAGATTCTGGCTATTGTAAACAGTGCTGCAGTGAACATAGAAATACATATGCCATCTCTACTATACCGTTTTGCCTCTCCAGGATATATTCCCAGGAGTGGTATTGCTGGGTCAAATGGAAGCTCAATTTCTAATTTTTTGAGAATCGTCCATATTGTTTTCCAAAAGGGCTGAACCAGTCGGCATTCCCACCAGCAGTGAAGGAGAGTCCCTTTCTCCCCTCATCCACGCCAACACCGGTTGCTTTTGTTTTTTGGGATGTGGGCCAGTCTCTGTGGTGTGAGATGATATCTCATGGTTGTTTTGATCTGCATTTCCCTGATGATTAGTGATGTGGAACATTTTCTCATGTGCCTCTGAGCCATTCGGATTTCTTATTTAGGAAAGCTTCTGTTCATTTCATCACCCCATTTTTTTTTTTTTTTGCTTTTTGGGTCACACCTGGCGATGCACAGGGGTTACTCCTGGCTCTGCACTCAGGAATTACCCCTGGCCGTGCTCAGGGGACCATATGGGATGCTGGGATTTGAACCCGGGTCGGCCGCGTGCAAGGCAAACGCCCTACCCCCTGTGCTATCTCTCCAGCTCCCTCATCACCCCATTTTTTGATTGGGTTGGCAGTTTTCTTCTTGTGGAGTTCAACCAGTGCATTGTATATCCTTGTTATCAACCCTTTATCGGATGGGTACTGCATAAATATCCTTTCCCATTCTGTAGATTGTCTTTGTACTTTGGTCACTGTTTCTCTTGAGGTGCAGAAGCTTCTTAGTTTGAGATAGTCCCATTCATTTATCTCTGTTTTCACTTGCTTGGCCAGTGGCGTGAAGACACAGTTTTAAGGTTTACAACAGCAGGGGCCAGCACTCTAAGCAAGAGTAGGCAAAGGGTAATGCTATGTTCCTGACTTTATCTTTCAAAAGGAAAATGGAACAACTCAGAAAGGGAATCATTTGGAAGAGGTCAGCATATCCTGTAAAATAATTTGCATGCATATCACAAAAAAGAGGGCTATTGAAAATATGAATTCCCAAGTCAACTAGAACAGAAAGTCAAAAACTAAAGGAAGCCTCCTGCATGCTTTAGAAGGGATGAGTACTCTGACAACTAGTGAAGCAACCCAGGGGCTTCCACAGACGTGAGTCACCCTATCCGTTTCTCTTTTCAGGATATCCAGCTTCACCTGACTGTTGTGAACTGACTGCGTAGGGCAAAAAAATAAAACTACTTCCTCAGTTATTGCAAGGTCTGAGAAATTTAGAATAGTTCATTTCTATAGCCCTGAGAATGTCATGTGACACACTCAGCAGCAAAGCCTAACTGGCGGGCATTCTGAGCGTGGAATTGCACTCTTTGGCAGACAGCTCTTCAGCAAGTGAAATGTTCACTTTTGGCCAAGGACAATCAGACTCCACTAGAACAGTCATTAAGGATGCAGAGACTTAGAATCCCTTCCACCTCAGATTTACAACTAACTCAGGTCTCCTGGCTGTAGTATCTCCCTGGAAGAGAATGTTAGGACAACTTGATCTTTTTAAAGGATGAACAACAGAACACAAAGCAGAAACAATATTTGCTGAGATGAAAGGCCCAGACGAAGCCATGGATACAGTGCAGTGGGTCTGGCGCTTGCCTTGTACAAGATTAGACACGGTTCAATCCCTGGTGCCACACATGGTCTCCCAAGCCCTGCCAGAAGTTATGCTGAGCAGAGTCAGAAGAAAGTACTATGCACTGCAAGTTGCGGCACCCAAACATAAAGCAACCACAAATAAACCAATAAACAAACAAATAAATAAAGAGGCCCAGAAGGACATTCAGACTATCTTTGTAAAGTTTTCAAAATCTTGACTAATCACACCACGCCAACCTCCATTTAACAACAATGCTGCATTAAAGAATCTGCATACTGAATACCATTGGTCTGTGCCGAACCTAAAAGTTATAGGACAAAGAGTTTCGGACTTACACTCAATGGTGCCTAACTCTGTTGACTAATAGAGGAAACTACGAAAAGTTCTCCATACTAGGCTTAAAGGAATGCATTCCTTTGCATTTTCCTAGGGGAGGAATCTTTGATTCATACTTTTTAGTTTATATTGGTTTTGAGGTCGTACCAGGCAATGCTCCGGACTTTTTCCTGACTCTGGCAATGCTTTAGAGACCATATAAAATAGCAGAATCAAACCCTCATTGGCCACAAGCAAGACAAGCACATTACCTACTGTATTATTGGTCCAGTTCTCCCTCTTGTTTGATTTTGAATGGGAAATTAAAATACCTTAAGTGCAGCAAAATATTGCTGGACAGTACTCCTATAGTGTATAATTATTTTTTATTTATTGAGATTCTGTGGTTTACAATCATGATTACAATCATGAAATCCCGTTGTTCTTCGATTTCTTGAGCAGGCTCAGTAACTTCTTTATTCATCCTATCCCTGAGATTTTAGAAGCTCTCTCCATTTGGCCTTCCTAACGGTGCCAGTGCCGCATTGGAGGCTCTTTCAGAGTCAGGGGAATGAGATCTGGGTTGTTTAACATATGAATACACCATGGGAAGCTTACTAGGCTGTCCCATGTGGGCAGGAAACTCTCAGTTGCTTGCTACTTTCTCCCAGAGGGAAAAGTAGGCTCTAAGATATTGAAGCTTCTGCAAGCTTGCTTTTAAGTCTCTGGATGTTGGCCATTGATGGAATTACACATACCTGGGTTCTTCTGCCGATACCTTCATGCATGAGGCCTAACTGAACGTGTGGAGAGGGGCCTCAAGCATGGCTGTGGCTAGGTTCCGGTGGTCTTCTGCTCGGGGCAGGGAGGGAAGCTGGAGCCCATCCCCTTTATTTTGGTTTACAATACTGTTAATAATTATTTCTCATGCAATGATTCTACACCCATCACCAGTGTACACACTACCCTCCCTCAGTTGTTTTAAAAATGTCACACAAGATTTGGGGAAGTCCTATACAGAGACTTGAGTAACCTGCAATTGACAAGAAATATTTTTCTACAATAGGTAGATACTTTATTAATAGTCAGTCCCATATATGAATCATACCTGTCAGACAGAACATAAAGGCATATCTTTTCTAAAATGTACTTTGAGTACAAATGGTATCAAGAAATGGATCACATTCTGTAAGTCTGTAAGCAACAAATAATTTGGGATGTTCTATTTTGATGTACAAAATAATCATACTGCTTGGTAGGCAATACCTTGCTCATAGCCCATCTGTAACTCTGGGACTTTGCGGATAAAGCAGTTTTCTATAAGACATGGAGCCCAAGTTATGGATTCATAGTCATGCTCCTATATCAGACCCTTAAGGGGGTTCAATCAAAACATCTAATTATGCAACTGCTAGCTAAGAAACATTAAGTATTATCAAGACAAACTTATTTAGGCCTGAGGCTTGTGTTGGTCTTTCAGCATTACAAGAAGCAAGGAATACATTTTGATTACTAACACAGAAACTAGGCTCTAGCTCTGGCTTGTAACTTAATTTTTAAAAGATCCAAATCAGGAAATGGAAGGATAGGAAGGGGAAGTTGGAAACACTGGTGGAGGGAAGTTGACTCTGATGATGAGATTGGTGCTAGAACATTGTATATGTGAAAACTAATTATGGAGAATTTTGTAAATTATGATGGTTTAATAAATCATGAATCATGAATCACGAAAACCCCGTTAATCGTTGATTTCTCGAGTGGGCCAGTAACCTCTCCATTCGTCCTTTTCCTGAGATCTTAGAAGTCTCTCTCGGCTTGGCCCTCTCAAGGATGTCTCACTGGAGGCTCTTTCAGGGTCAGAGGAATGAGATCCAGCTTGTTATTGGATTTAGCATATGAATATACCATGGAAAGCTTGTAAGGCTGTCCCATGTGGTCAGGAAACTCTTAGAAGCTTGCCAGTTTCTCCCAGAGGGAGAAGTAGGCTACAAGATATCTTCTGGGAGCTTGCTTTTAAGTCTCTGGGTGCTGACCGTTGATGGAATTATACACACCTGGGTTCTTCTGCTGGTACCTTCATGCATGAGGGCTGTCTGAACGTGTGGAGAGGGGCCTCAAGCATGGCTGTAGCTAGGTTCCAGTGGTCTTTGGCCACTGGGAGCTCTGCTCGGGGTGGGGAGGGAAGCTGGAGCTCATCCCCTCTGAGGGGCCCCCGGGTAAGACAGTCAGGCGTGCAGGCAAGAGACTCTCTGCCGGTTTAATAAAATTCAATTTAAAAAAAGATCCAAATTATACAGTGAATGTCCAGCCTCCTTGTCATTTGCAGTTACCTATGACCTCTCAAGAGGCTGATATTTCACATTACTGCAACCCACAATAATGCCACGTGTGTCCTACCCTGTGCTGATGCTTTGGGAACAAAAAGGAGGTTCGTGGCTAACAACAGGAAGCATGGGGAAATACCAAGTTATCCTCTCTGAAAATCTGTATGTCAGACTCCAAACACATTCTCTCCTGAGCCCAGCCATATACCTCCCTGAGAACATAGGGAGCTGATAAAACATGATTGTTTATAGGCCATGTAAACTGCATATACTAACAGACCTGCCTTTGGTCATCAATCACTAATAAACTAAGCAGAAAACCTTTACAAGCAGTAGTAACTTTATGGAGCAGAGTAAGAAACATGTAAGATGTGGTTGTGACCTTACAATGAGACTCCAGATGCCTGTGCAGTAGACGCAGTATATCAGCTCATAGGCACTCATTTGAGCCTTTTTCTTCTGTATAAAAGTAAAATCTATACTGATTCCTATTACGCTTTTACACTCACTGAATTCTCTGGAAGGAATAAAGACTCTTTAATTTATATAAGGTTATTAATTATATTAGAAACATTACAGTTATTGGAAGGTCTTTGTCTAATGCACAAATGGACATGATGGACATCAGGACATGCAGGAAAGCGAAAGGGAGAGAAAAAAGTTGAAGAATAAAACAAATTGTCAGGCAGATAAATAGGCTGCAATAGAAAAAATTGTAATCATTATGTGAACACTTGTTTTCCTCAATAAATATTTCTGAATTCATTCCTAACTACTTTGAGGAAGACAGCAAAAAAAGTAGAAGGATGATGTTTTGTCTCAGATTCACCTGAAAGTTGAAAATACAACTCCTGTGGCCAAATTCTTATACAAAAGTCTCTTATGGATATTGTGTTTAAGCACATACATGACAGTACATATAGATTAAGATGATATCCTCCAAAGTGTTCATAACAGTACATAAAAGTACATAACAGGCCCAAGTCACTGGTGTACTATAGATATTGTTACTAAAAATCCGCTTCATATGTGTAAGGAAAAATCCAGAGACTCCAGCAAGCCCCTCCAAACTGGGTGTGCAAAGAAGGGGGAAATCCTGACTTAGAATTGATAGGTGGACTTCACATATGTGCTCAGAGCAGTAAATGGCTACTATTAACTCATATTACTTAGTATGCATTTGCCCTTCAAACTGAAAAATGAGCTAAAAGGAGCATAAATTCTCTTAAAGTAAATAATATCCATAAACAGTTTACCAAAGTTCCTCAAGAGTGACAATAGATCTGCTTTGATGTCACAAGTGTCAAAGATTATGAATATTATCTGGGAACTTCATTCAGCCTAGAGACCCCAATAAAGAGGACACTTTGAGAAAACTAACAGCACTTTAAAAAAAACTATGATTAAATTATACCAGGAAGCACATCTGAGTTGGAAAAATTTATTGCTGAACTCCCTGTTACAAATGAGAGGACCCTCTGAAGTAAATTTAGATTAAGTCCTTTTCAAATTCTATATTGCAGACCATTCATACATCATGTGATTTATGTACACACTAAAAACAACATATTAAGAAATGTTATATAAGTCATTGAGTGATATTCTAATTTTTCTGTGTGGTTTTCTCCACTACAGGTCACTGAGTTTATCTAGCATTTCTCTGAGAAATTTTCACTGTTGACCATATCTTCCTGAAATCCTGGAAAGAACAAAGTCTGGAAGACCTGTTAAGTTAACTATATGGGTCACTTTGATGCTTTACCAACAACACATTCTTCTGTAAAAGTTGACAGGAATAAACACTTGAATCTATCACATGTCAAGGCAGCTGTAAAGTAAACAATCTGGACAAATTTTTCTTCCAGAAAGAGGATCAATGGATATATGAACCTAAGACATATTTAAAGCATTGCTCAAGAATGGTGGCAAAACCTATAAAAGTCTTGTAATTAACAACAAGATGGAAAGGGTATGGTCAAGATGTCTGAAAGGGAATGGTCAAAATGTCTAACTTTACACTCTTGTGTTATCACAAGAAAAAGTGCAGAGAAACAGAATGGCAGAATTACACATGGGCTGACTGAGAAAAATAGATAATGCGATTATCACCTCAGGAAGATATAATGCTTCAGTATAAAGAACAATGAGCAAGTTCAGAGCTAAGAAATATTTCCCCTGACTGGAGGATGGGGCATGTGGAGGACAGAGAAGAAACTGAAAGGGAAAGGGTACTGGCAAGCTGGTACAGGATATAAAATGCCAGTATAGGGCAGGAGAGTGATGCACACAAAGGCTTCCACAGAGCTTCAGGGTTATAATGGAACTCATTGATCCAAAGACTTGGGTCTTACTGAGCCCAACACAGTGGGTTGTCACTCTTGGCACCAGTTGGGAATAACCATTCCTGAGGTAATCCCTGACTAACACGGATATAGTCTTAGCTCTGTGCCAACAGTCACAGTCTCAATTCTGCTCTGACAAGATGACAGCCTTGAGCCTACACTGTAAGCTCAGAGCTGCATTATTTCCTGACAGGTTTGAAGTTTCAGCCTACCCAGAATTAAAGTAAGTTTCTCTCAATGTGAATGTACCAGACTTGATACCCGTCTTAACATGGTAAGTGCCATTTCCAAAGGCCTTACAGAGGTTAAGTTGTGCTTGCACCTGCTATATCAGAAAGAGGCTGGAAGCTCGCAACAGCCAGCACGGACACAGTGTGGTCATCCTAGGTCATAGAGAGGAGTTGCCACTCCCATACCTACCATAACTGCCACTGGAAGCTGCCATCCCACAGGTCAGAGCAGGGAGAAGACATTCCAGAGGTGAGCCCCACCCATCATGCTGTGGCTGTGAGCAGCTGTCACCCACCTGGTACTGACCTATGCAGTGTGTCAACTGCAGTTGTCAATAATGTGACAACTATTTTTATTAAATGTGACCACAATTTCTAGTCACTGTCCAAGTCAGCTGGTCTGTAATACCACAGCAACTGCCTGCCAGACACCAGAAAGTGTGAAACTTGGGTCAGAGCCCAGACGAGCTAGAATAGTTTCAAGGCACTGGTAATCACAAATCTCTTGTTGTCACCCAACTGCATACGATTCAGAGTCACAGGCACCAATTCAATGTGGCAAATATATAAGAAATTCTCACAAGGCATCCTTAGAGATCAGCAGAGTCAGAGACGGTGCCAGATATTATGAACGCGAGCACTGACTCACAACTCAGTTCAGTCACAACTTGGAGCTCCTGCTTTAGCTCCCACAGAATAGCAGGTATAGTGCAGGGAGGTGCAGAAATTTAGCTGCACCAAAGGACTGGACAGAAGTCTGTGAAAGTTCTAGACAACTTCAAAACTTTCTTAAACTGCAAAAAGATAACTTTAAAGTAAATATTCTCTTGATACTGATAGTCATTAAATTGAGGAACGCGTTGGAAGAGAGAATCAATGTAGCACTGTTGCACTGTCATCCCGTTGTTCATCAATTTGCTGGAGCGGGCACCAGCAGTAACATCTCCATAGTGAGTCTTGTTACTGTTTTTGGCATATCCAATACACCATGGGGAGCTTGCCAGGCTCTGCTGTACGGGCAGGATACTCTCGGTATCTTGCTGGGTTCTCCAAGAGGGATGGAGCGGATGGAGGAATTGAACCCAGGCTGGTCGCATGCAAGGCAAACGCTCTACCCACTGTGCTATTAGACTGGAATACATTGGAAGGGAGAATCAATAATTTTGAAAAAATATTGTGTAAAAAAGAATTCTTTCAAACAGAAAGAGTTAGGGTCTGACATCCAAAAGACCTCATAAAGCAATTGGCAAATAAAGTTTTATTTGGCACAAGTCAAGCAAGCATTGAGTTCAGAAAACTGAGAAAGTTGAGAAAGCGGACCTGTGAGGGCAGTCCCCTCTAGAAGAGCAACCCCCTCCTTTGTTCTCACACCCCTCTTATCCCTGATTTCTGCAAGTTGCCCAATTCTTGGTGGTCTAGCAAACTTCCTGGTGACCTTTTATTTCTTTGGCCACCTCCAGCTGGTTTGTGTTGGGTGAGTGCCATGTCAAACTCCTATTGGTTGTTACCATCTGGGGGTTCATGTCTCATCTCTTTCTGAGGACTGACCAACCTCAGGTTCCCACATCCTTCTGTGTGTCAGGGTTTCTAGCTAACTCTGTCATCCTGAGATATGCCTCAAGGCCACGGTCATGGCTGTACAAATTTTCACTAAGCAAGCTTAGGGTGCAGAATAGCTGACACTTCAAAATAGTGGTGCTCTTGCTCTGCTGAATAGTACCTATTTTCTCTGACATTCTTGGGGGAGGGCCCCACAATGACAGAGGTAAAGAATATAGTAACACAGTTCATCAGCAGAAAGGAAGAAGGCAAAATTTGAACCAGTGATCTATAAGACAAGGTACAAGTCAACACTAAAGAGTAGGTAATAGAAAAAATCTTTTTAAAATACAACTAAAAAATTGTAGGAATTCCAGAAAGTGAGTGAGAAAGAGGAAGAATGTCTAGTAAAGAACATAGTGAGAGGTTCCCCAGTGGGAGGAAGGATATTATGCACTGATCCACGAGTTATAAAGTGTGCCCAAAAAATAAACTGCAAGAGTACAAGACCAAAACACACGGTATCCAAAATGGAAAGAATCAAATAGAAAGACTGAGTCCATAAATAGTCAGGGAAGAAGCAAACCCTCACATACAAAGGAAAAACCATCAGATTTGCATAAGATGTCTCACATTCAACTCTACGAGCAAAAAGAAAAGGAAATTATATACTCAAAAAATGGAATAAATCATAATCCATGAGAAATAACAGCAGTAGTATAAGGGAAGTTGACAGCAATACAGGCTTACATTAAGAAAGAGGAAAAATATAACTTCACAGCACGTCACTAGAAAAATAACAACAAATGAAGAGAAAAATAAGTATAAGGAAAATTCAATGCATATTTAAGGAGAAATCAAAGATACAGGATTCAAAAAATAATAAAACAGTCAATAAAACCATAAATTGGCTTTATAACAGCTAGAGAGAGTATGCACAAATAAATTTAATCAGAGATGAAAGAGAAAAATATCAATACAAAAGGGAGTAATTTTGTGCCACGATGCTAGAAAATATAGAGGAAATACATGCAGTTATAGAATCATACAATTTCCTAAGACTGTATAATTTAATAAAAAGTGAAAAAAATGGAATAGTTATTTGAGGACCACACATTATCTGGAGTACAGAGAATAGGGCATTTGTCTTGCACAGGGCTGACTCAGGTTTGATCCCTACTATCCCATATGGTCCCCCATGCCTGCCAGAAAAGAACCCTGAGTGCAGAACTAGGAGTCAGAACTGAGCATTCTGGGTATGGCCCCCAAAAATGAAACAAAGAAACAAAAAATAATGAAGTCATGACAGTTCTTGTTAGACTAGTAAGCCTTTAAGGACTTATTACCTTTACTCCATAAGAATCCTTTCTGTGGGTCCAGAGAGACAATACAGTGGGTTTAGCACTTACCTTTCTCATAGCTGATCCTACTTGCATCCCCAGAATCCACTGTGTTTCCCCTGAGCACCACCAGGAGCTATTTCTAAGTACAAAATCAGGTGTAACCCCTGAGTATTGCTGGGTGTGCCCAAAGTCAAATAATTTTAAAAAGAAGCAAAGAATGTTATTATAGGACCAAAACCAAAAATATTAATAGGAAAGAAAATTATAGGCCAATAACTTTGATGAATATCGATATAAAGATTCTTAAAATCTTAATAACTGAAATCAGAAATATATTAAAAGAATCACACGTTATAATCAAGAGAAATTTATTCCATAAATTTATTGGTGACTCAATATATACAAATAAATTAATGAATACACCAGATCACCTAAAGAAGCTACAGAACATCTGGTCCTACCAAAAGATGCAAAGAAAGCTTTTGAGAAGATTCAATAACAATTCATGATTTAAAGAAAAGCAAACTTAAGAAAATAGCACTCAAAAAATATAACTTAAATTAGTCATGATCACTTACAGCAGATCCAAGACAACATAGTACTCAATGGTGAACAACTCAAAGTGCTCCCCCTGAAATTAAGCACAGGCCAATGTTGCCTACTTACTCCACTACCATTCAATAGAGTTTTGGAAGTCCATACCACAGGAATCAGACAATAAGAAGAAATTGAGTGCATCTAAATTGGAAAAAAAGAATATAAACTATCAGTTTTTGAAGGTGACATGGTAACATTATTAAAATACCCTAAAGTTACTCTAACACCTCTAAGAATTAATAAACCAATACAAAGTAACAGGCTACAAAATCAATACATAAAATCGATTTCATTTTTATATGTAATTACAAACTAGAAAGAATGAAATAAAAAAGACAAATCCATTTAAAATAGTGTCCAAAAACCTTAAAAAATAGGCCAATGATTTATACAACAGCCACTATGAATGGCTATTGAAAAATACATAAAAAGACATAAGAAAATGGGAGAAATGAGAGAAAACAGTTCTTGTTCAAGGACTAGAAGAATTAACATTATCAAATGACCATTTACTCAAAGCAGCATAAAGATTAAATAAAATCCCCCGGAGTCATTTTTAGAAGCTTTAATGTATGTAAAATCATAAAATTCCCCCATATAGCCAAAGAAATTTTAGAAAAAAAAGATGATGGGCCAGATTGCAAGTCCTGCCTTTGATATACTCTTAAGGTATTTAAAGATTATACTCTTTAGGTATTAAAGCCTGTGTGGCACTGGTATATAGAGATATTATCATACCTATGGAATAGAACTGAAATCTCAGTGATAAATCTTCAGGTGTATGCAGAGTTAATTTATGACAACGTAGATGGTTACATAAAGTAGAACAAGGAAAAGTTCTCCAACAAGTGGCTTCATGCAAGCTAGCTATCTTCTTGCAAAATAATGAAATTAGATTCATATTTCATACCATAAACATAAATTTATTTGGCATGGTCTCAAAATGGGACCAGAATCCTTTAAATATACTAATGAAACATAGGCAAGAGACTCTAGGATTTGGGTAGCAGACTTATCTTCAATTTGACCCCATTGTCAAAAACAAAAAAAAATAAATAAAAGTAAGAAATTGCACCTATATCAAACCATAATTGCTTGTATTGAAAATAAGACTGAGACTAAAATTAAAGTACAAATAACTGAATATGTGCACTATATACATCAATGATTCTCAGAAACAAACAAACAAAAATAACCCAACTAAAGAGGTGGGCCAAACCTGTAGCAAAAGGTGATGAACAGATGCTTCCCTGAAGATGACATAGATAGCCATATAGGTACTGAAAACATTTTTTATTCTATTTACTGTGAGAAAAATGCAAATCAAAATTTTAAAAAGTTATTATCTGACACCATGAGTATGGGAAATTTTCTCCCTAGTAAGATCCCAAGGTCAGGACAGTTCTCTTGGTAAAACAAGTTTAGTTTGGTTTTAACAATGAGGGCTGCAAAAGGAAACCAAAGCAGGAAACATCCTGCTAGAATAGAGTAGGAGATTACCAGTGAGCAGTAGCCAAGGAGGCGGTGGCGGGAGCGGGGGAGGCAAACATTGTTCTCATTAAAGGCCAGCCTTGTTTGGAGCTGACCAGGCTAGCTTGCTGAATAATAACCATGTTTCTCTTATTCTCTGTGAACAACCCTGTTGGACAAGGTTGAGGAACTAGTCTGGAAGCTACCAGCTGCCACACATGAAAATTAGAATGGAATATATAAAAAATATGAAAAAAACAGTGTATGTGGGAAAGTGGGAGAAATGAATCCTCTTTCACATTAGGTGAAAATGTTGTCTGATACTGTCTCTTTGGAAAATAGTAAGGAGATTTCTCAGAAAAGAAAGGATGATTAAATAAAGAAGCTGCATAATGGAATAGATGAAGTCATGCAATTTGCTGATACATAGATGGATCTGGAGAGCATCATTCTGAATGAAAGGAGTCAGAGGGAGAGGGACAGGCAGAGAATAGTCTCGTTTATATGCTAGATATAAAGAAACATACTAGGAGAATAACTAATGGCCAGAAGAATTGGTCCCTAGTAGGAAGCTTGCCAGTGTGGGGAAAAGAGGGGATAGTTCAGGGAAGGGACCACTGTGGCAGTGATGGAGGGTAGCAGTCACTCTGGACCAAGGACTGGGTGCTACAAGAAGGTAAAGTGATATGCATTATATTGTACACCATCATACCTAAAAGGAAAAATGGAAAAAGGAAAAAGGACCTGCCATAACAGCAGGTTAGGGGGCTGGTGGGAAACTGAGGATATTGGTGGAGGGAAGTGAACACTGGTGAAGGAACTGGTATGAGAACATTGTACACCTGAAACTTGATCATGAACAACTTTGTGACTTTGTAGCTCCTGCTGATTAAATTATTTTTCTTAAGTAAGCATAGAGCTTTCCACGCAACCTGTGATTCATCTCTTGGCATCAACTTCAAAATCAGAAAATAGCTCCAAAAGATTTATGATGTACAAGCATGTCCAGTGTAGCACTAAATACAATTTCTAGGATATGGAAAAATCCAAAATGTCCCATGACAGATGAATTTATGAAGAAATTATGATATAAATGTACAATCAGTGTGTTGCAACTTGGAATAGAATTGGAGAGAATCATTTTCACACATCAGAGGGAGAAGGATAAATATCAAATGACCTCATTCATTTGTTATAGAGAGAAACAAAAGAGGGAGAAAAATACAAATGAATAACAGACCTTGGGACTTTGATTTCAAAACTATGACCCTCAAGCTTTGTGGAATGGATTCAGGGAGGAAGAGATGGAAAAGAAAGACATATCAAGACTTTAAGAGAGAGAAAAAGAGTGAGAGAAAGAGAGAGAGAAAGGGAGAGAGAGAGAGAGAAAGTACTGTAGGTAAAGGGCTTTCCCTGAATGCAGCCAATCCAGGTTTGATCCCCAGAGAATGACCAAGCATGATCCCTGAGCACAGAGCCAAGAGTAAGCCCGGAGCACACAGGGTAAAACCCCCAAAAGAACAAAACAAAGCAACAACAACAAGCTGGTAGAGTCTTGAGCAGTTTTGTGATAGTGAAAATGCAGTAACTTTGTACATAAAAATCATGAACAGTAATGTTCTTTTAACCATTTTTTAAAACTACAATAAAAATTGTTAAGGAAAAAGACATTTAAATTGAGAATGACTTTATTAAGTTTTTTAAAGTCTTACTTGTTAACTTGGAGCTGTTTGGGGAGATGGAAGGATAATGATGAACTAAGCAAAAATTATGCTGCAAAAAAAGAAAATTTAAGAAATTTTAGAATATGCCACTTAATGTCACAGTCTGTGTAAGAAGATAATTATATGCCTTTGATAGTAGCCATACTAATTTTGTTTTTGTTCCTATTGTTACTATTCAGTCTAGGCACAGCAGGTAGGGCATTTGCCTTGCACGCAGCTGACAGGGTTCAATTCCTCCGTCCCTCTTGGAGAGCCCACAAGTTACCAAGAGTATCCCTCCCATACAGCAGAGCCTGGCAAGCTATTTTTGGTGTATCCTATATGCCAAAAACAGTAACAACAAGTCTCACAATGGAGACGTTACTGGTGTCCACTTGAGACCTTACTGTTATGGGAGGATGGTGCTACAGTGCTACAGTGTTACTATTCATATGGATTTTCTTCCATTTGACTTTCCAAGCTCAAACTTCTCTCTCTTTCTCTCTCTCTCTTTCTCTTTCTTTCTCCCTATGTCTTTCTCTCTCATATATACATACACACAACACACACATACATATCTTAATGCTCCTATAGCATTCCCATGATTGTACCCTTTTGATAGAGTACACAATTAGTATTAGCACTCTACAATATTTCCCATGCATGATTAAAAAAAAGGGGGGGTTAAAATAAAAAGATTAGACCGGAATTGTGCAGGAGACTTTTTCAGATTCATGTCACATAGAAGGCTCATGCTTTAGGGGCCGGGTAGATAGTACAGAAAATAGGCCATTTGACTTGCATGCAGGCCACTCGTGTTTGAGTCCAGGTAGTCCATATGGCCCCCAAGGCCTCCAAGACTGATCCCTGAATGTAGAGCCTCACAAGCACTGCCAGGTCTGGCCCAAGAGCAATAAATAAATGAATGAATGAATGAATGAATAAATAAATAAATAAGGAAAAAAAGAAGACTCATATTTCAATAATATCCCTGCCAGTCTATCCATTGATTCTTTGATAAATAGAAATGCATTGTATGTACACCTCCCCACCCAGGCTTTGTATTTGTGTGTAGAATAAAAAAGATTACTCTGACTGAAGTATTGTTCATCAATGTTTTGACAGTTGATAAACTGGAGGGCAATGGTTACTCATTGTCTCTAGCATTCCTTTATCTTTCTATATGATTGAACAGTTAACCGAGAACTCAGCTTATCAGAGAATATGATTAACATGCACACCAATCAAAATGGGAAATGGTTTCAGGTTAAGAGAATAATTTGTGGCACATAATTCTCAGATTCATTTTCCCTCGTGCAGACTAAAGTGAACAAAGGCATGATCTGCAATTCTTTTCAGCTACCCTAGGCCAAATATCTGAGGACACCACTAACATCACAGCTTCTCAGGAGTTTCATTAGACTCCTTGGCACATGTGGTTTTAAACAACTGTGTCACATTAGACTTCCTCATGTGACCAGGAGATATCTATGCTGCACCTGCACTGAAGTTTCAGAAAAGTGGAAATCCAACTTGACAGGATAACTGAAAATCTTAATAGTTAGGGGCTGTAAGGAAGAATGAAACTTTAAACCTGTGCATCTCAACTTTTTCCTGAGTTACCTCCTTCTAGTCTTGTTTACTCTCTGTGGCTCCCCAGTATCATGTCATGTCCCCCTTTTACATGATTTTGGTCTGTAGCCTCCCCCTTAGAGTATATTGGGAGCTGATTGGGGCCATGCAGCCCTTAGTCGAGATAATGCAACTTTACACTATTTTGTCTGTCAATTGTACTCAGGATTGTGAGCCCTCTTCAGATGACCTTCCAGAGTAAATTCAATTCTTTGAAGTACTTTTGTCCTTTTTGCCCCCACATAATTATTTAGTTGTAATAAAAACAGGTGATGTTAAAACTCATCCTAAGCTAAAAAGCCAGATGTTCTAAATAGCTGCTTCTGAGACCCTCAAGCATTTCCAAAAACCTTTTCCACCAGACCAATGTGTTCTATTCCAACCTCCCTCATGATGACCCTGTTCAGCAGGAAGTAGTCAGAACTGAGTTGCACTCTTTCCCTCAAGACTGTGGAAATGATACGCAAATGATACCCAAAGAAATTAGGAACAGCAAACATTCAGATAAAGATATTTGCCTTTCTAGTTTCTACCCGCCTCCACACTGAAGTGTAAAGATAAGGATAGCATTCCTAATTTTATACTTACTTTGTTTGGGTTTGTAGATAAGACCAGTATGCCTTAGGAGATCAGCCCACAAAGAAATGTATTATTCTTTCTGGAGACCAAGGTCTGCACCCTACCCTGTTATTTTTTTAAAGATTATCTCTTGAATTAAAACACACACACACACACACACACACACACACACACCTTACAATCTGGCAGGAGTGATGGTTACTTTGAAGACATGACTCCACATCTTCCAAAGTGCTGACTTGTTGCCAGTCAAGTCTTCACATGTTGCCTTGGCTCTCATCTGACTGACCCTCACATGGCAGTGGAACTAAACCTGACAGGACAGTGTCACTTACTGCCACTACGGCTAATAATGCTTTCATGAATTGAACAATTATTTTTATCAGTCATTTTGCATATAACATCCATTTCTTCTTGAGGAAGTCAAGAAGGGAAGCCTGTTGGCAATGAATTTCATAAACCACGAAAACAAGATATAATCTGAAAAAGAGTTGTTCTGATACTAGCCCAAAGCTCCAGACTTAAAATACCCCAGGAATAGTCTTTATCATAAGCACAGAGAGCCCCAGGCTGAGGCTATTTAGTCAGCTTCCAGAGGCTGCTCAGCGCACTCCATCCTTCCACTGTCGACACATCTGACACGTGACAGGAAATTCCTCTACTTTCTAGAGATCTCTAGCTGGGGATTATACATTGCAATTTGGTGTGCATCTTTAATTTAGGGAATTATCTCTCTTTTCTCACACAATTACATTTAAATACATGTCTCTGCTTCATTCATTGTATTCTGAAATTAATTTCTGTGAGAGATAAACAAAGCCAGAAGATGTGGATGAACATGATAACTGATTATTTTTCTATAAATAGTACAAATTTTACTTCATTTTGAGGACCACAGTTCCCCAACATTCTATGTGGCAGGAAACAGCTCCCACGCCAAGCAGATTGAGTGCAGTTGCAGTGAGATTGGCACGTCTACAGGGTTTATACAAGCTGTAACCCTGAGTTATGTGAATGTGGTGGCAGGACTAGAAGGCGTATGGGGACACTTTCCCTCTGTGTACACCTCCTCTCACTATGGGAGCCCCTTTACAATTCATCTGTAACATTTTCATTAACTTATTGCAGTTAATAATGAGTTAAATGCAATGGTTAATGAATTTGCTTCAATATTACAATATCCACGGTATTTACCTCCATGTAAGAAAAAAGCATCAGAGTAGAAGAGTCAGTGGAAGTAGTAGAGTCAGTAATATGGCTCTAAGATCATAATTCTTAACCATCGGGCACTTCCAATCATTCTATTTTATGTTTGACTCCCACTGTCTGCACTCTCACACACAGCATACACGCAATGAGAATAAAAACAGAATAAAACAAGGGAACAAATAACTTGTATATTATTTGATTCACCACATGTGTTTATCAAAAAAGTATCATCCAGAATTATGGAGACAGAAAGAATGATTTGTAAACGTTACCCTTTCCTTCCTCAGAGAATGAAAGTGTTAACTTTCTGAAGTATTAACTCTTGTGGCAACGTACTGTCATTCTGTGCTTGAAGGCGTATTTAGACAGAATGGCTGTTTGCTTGAGCGGTTTAGGCAGATGTGTGATTCTAATGGTACTCACCATTAATGGTAGTCTAATGGAAGTCTCTGCTTGAGCCTGGGAATTAAAGTTACAAGGTTTCTCTGAACTCGTGTCAAGAGTCTGCTTTTCCTGGAGCCTCAGTTACTCTGCTGTGAATCAGGACGGACTCACCTGCTGATTACAACTTTTTCCAAGAAAGTGCCTGGAGACAGATGCCTTTACATGCCAAATACCCTGATATTACTTTTAGAAACTGTTTACTTCAGAACATTGAAAAAAATATGCTTTGGATAAGCACAGTATGATTTCTTGCTATAGTTCCTGAACAACTGTCTTCTGAACTGGCTGTGATTTTGATATTTTGTTTGTTTTGGGGCCACACAGAGCTGTGCTGTTCCTGGCTCTGCATTCAGGTATCACTCCAGGTGACCTTGGGAGATCATAAAGGATGATGGGGATTGAATCCAGGTTGGTCACATGTAAGGCAAATGCTTACTGTATATCTGTGGTTTCATTTTATTGTTGTTGCTGTTTATTTGGGGACCACACCTGGCTGTGCTCAGAGTTTGCTCTTGACTTTGCACTCAGGGATCAATCCTGGTGGTGCATAGGGATCATATAGGATGCAGGGGTTGAACCTGGGTTGACTGCATAAAAGGCAAGTGTGCTTCCTCTGTACCATTGGTCCTGCCCCAATTTTGATGTTTTTAATGCTGAACTAAAACATCAAAATAAACTATTTCTGTATTTCAAAGGTTTATCATTGTTCATTTGAGACCACAGACAGCTTTTCTGGGGGGTACCCCAGTACTCAGGGGTTGCTTCTGTCAGTGCTCAGGGGACCACACAGTTCTGGAATTGAATTTGGGGCTCCCACGTTCAAAACATGAACTCCAGTCCTTTATGCTTTTTGGCTAACCTGGAAGCAAAATAGCTAAAAATAAAATAAATACTTCAGTCTCAGCTGAAGCGATAGCACAGCGGTAGGGCTTTCATCTTTCACGCGGGTGACCCATGTTCGATTCCTCCACCCCTCTCTGTTAGCCCGGCAAGCTACTGAGAGTATCACACCCGCACGGCAGAGCCTGGCAAGCTACCCGTGGCATATTGGATATGCCAAAAACAGTAACAATAAGTCTCACAATGACACGTTACTGGTACCCGCTCGAACAAATCAATAAGCAATGGGATGACGTCAGTCCCTGTTTCCTTACTCCCTAAATCTTGTTCTGCACATTAAAAAGTTGGACTTGGTAAGAAATTTCATTGTTCTGAAGTTCTTGTTATAGTACAGAGATAACTGGTATTAATTAACATCAAGATAAGTAAAACACTTTTAGAGCCTAGGAATTGATTGATTTTGAATTATACTTATTTTAAATTGAAATATTTTATTTTATATTTGAATTTTTTCAGTATCACAGTACTATGCACCATTCCACAACAGACTTCAGATTGCAGCTCTGCTAGGGAAAATTGTTGTTGACGTGGATATGACTGAACTTGTAGAAGGAGTTAATAAACCCTCAATACATAGAGCTGGAAAATGTATCTTTGTTGTAAAAGAGCCTGAAACAAGGTAAAATAGTTGAGGCAAATATTTCCCCACGTTCTGCCAAATTGAGTTACAACAATGAGAAAGTTTTTGTGTATTTCTTCCTTCCTACCCCAGTTCAAGTTCAAAGTTTATGAGTTGCTTTTAGTAATCTGTTTGTAAATACGTCATGCTGGCCCAAGCACACAGACTGAGTGGAGCTGCAGTGTGCTGGCGATCGACCCCATCTCACAGTAATTTCTCTGCTGTGCTCAGGGAGGAACAGGAATCTGGATGACACCAACTGTTTTAGGTCTGATGTCCTCACATAATGACACTTTTCTCCTTGCTGGTACACTTCTAATTCAAACTGATTAAAAAAAAACAACTAGTAATCATTCTTTTAAGATCTTTTCTAATGATTAAATTTCTAAAGTCATATAACATAACTAATCTGGAAAATTACTCTTATTTAGAGAACAGTGAGATAGGTTTTAAGAAATGTCATTAAAAATTTTACACAGTGAGGTGTAGTGTTAGAATTAGAACTCAGGTTAGTTTTAGAGATTATTCTCTTTTCATACTCCATATTGCCTGCAAGGGGAACAGAAATGACAAGGGCTTTTGTGACTATACGAATATTTGAAATGGCTTAAACATAACATGGTAATAGAGAAAAATTGTTTAGAATTAAAAACAATATATCCAACTATATTATTTACATACCTGTAGGACAGTGGGTAGGGTGTTTGCCTTGCATGTTGCCGACCTAGGTTCCATTCCTCTGCCCCTCTCAGAGGGCCCAGCAAGCTACCAAGAGTATCTCGCCTGCACCGCACAGCAGAGCCTGGCAAGCTCCCCGTGGCATATTTGATATGCCAAAAACATTATCAGCAAGTCTCACATGGAGATGTTACTGGTACCTGTTCGAGCAAATCAATGAGCAACAGGATGACAGTGATACAGTGATACAGTGATATCTGTTCACAGATGCTTCATTTTCAAAAGTCGAGTATTCAAAATAAATGTATAAACAAAATGCATATGTATGTACATGCACGTATGTACATATACACATGTATGTACATATATACCATTGCCTGTATATATATATATATGCAATAGTAAGTATTCATCATTTAAAATGGAAGAAGATTCTGATATAAGCTACTGCCTGGATAAACTTTGACATTATGGTAAGTGAAATAAGACAACAACAAATGAAAAACGTGTCCTATAATTCCACTTATATGTTATAGTGTAGTCATACTGATAGATAAAAGATAGAATGATGGCTGTCATGGATGGGGAGTAGGAATAGAGAATTGTTACCAAATAGAGACAGGATATCACTCGGCAAAATTATGAGTTCTGTCAATCGATGATGATGATGTTAGCATTACAATGTAGATGTATATTTATAATAGCTGATGATGAAGTTTCTGTTATGTGCACTTTATCCTAATTAAAAAATTTGAGATATCACAGCAAAGAAAAGAAAGTTCTTGGTTGGTGAGATCTCTGGAAATTATAGAGAAAGAAAGCAAAATGTGAAAGAGCTTTGAACAAACTAGCTGCTAGCATTGGCTTCAGTTTTTCCAGTGATGATTTTGGTAAAAAATAAGAAATGTAGACTGTAAAAAACTAAGGCACGCCGAGGGGCACGTGCACTCTCGGGCTCTCCGGGCAGATCTCTCTCACCACCTGCGTTTGGTGCTCTGGAACCACAGTGTGTGGACTGGATCGGGTCGGCCGTTGGCAAAGGACAGGCGAAGGAAGAACGAGGACCAAGCTGGTTGCTGATTAATTACCGTTTATTCAATCTTCCATTTTCCTCATCTCTCGCACTCCCAGCTCCATCCTCTCTCTGGATCAACTGAAGTCTCTCTTGCTTCTCTGTCTCTCCTCCTACTTGTCTCTCCCACCTTGCCCTCTAGGCTACACCCAGCCAGGTAGCAAAATCAACATAAGAAAGCCCATCCTGAGGGCAGGGCATTCCAAAGCCCTTCCTGACTCTTAAGGTTTTTTTCCTTTCCTTAGTCCAAACACTTATTAACATCTTAATACTCATTATTTTTGCAAGAGATACATTGAGGTTTGCAAGGCAGCTCTCCTGGCAACATCTTGCCACAGACTCAGGCCACAGCACTCAGGCCAGATTAATCATTCCTCACCCTAGCAGGGTCCAAATCTAGTTATCACTGTTTGGATCATGACAACATTTGCCCATGATCAAGCTCTTAACTTATAGTTAAGCATTAGGCACTTTGGCCAGGCCCATCTCAATGCCAGAGTAGCACACAACTCACCGCTTGCCCTGGGTCTGTCTCATCCCTCGTCGGGACCCTGCTTTTTGGGGTGCTAAGAAGTAAGGGCAGCTGAGGCTTAGGTCAAGAGAACAGATGCCCAGGAGGAAAATATCATGTAGAGTCAAATGACTCCTAGGTTACAAAAGCATAGCATTTGCTAAGTCTTCCTGTGTCCATACAAAAAGGACATGGCTCTAAATAAACTATGCAAAAAACTCAAGGAGAAGAGAAAAACAATATTTACAAGTAAACAGAACACTAAGAAAGAAGTTACAAATAAACACAGAGGAGTGGGAGCACTGTAACGGGAGTAACCCAATAAATCTAAACTACCTGAAGCTATGTTATCCTACAGTAGACTACTCAACTTATTATTCTATTTCTTTTGACAGCTGCAGCTCTTGTTTTTTTGTTGTTGTTGTTATAGTTTAAACATGATCACATCTCTTCCTTTGCTAAAAAATTCCATTGACTCTCTACTATCATTAAAATAAAGTGAGGGGCCAAAGTGATAGCACAGCGAGTAGGGCATTTGCCTTGCATGCAGCCAATCTGGATTCAATCCCTGGCATTCAATATGGTCTCTCAAGCACCGCCAGGAGTAATTCCTGAGTGCAGAGCCAGGAATAACCCCTGAGCAATGCTGGGGTGACCCAAAAAGCAAAATAAATAAATAAAGTGAAAACCCTTCAATATAGTTCCCAGGACTTCTGTAATTTAACAGCAGGGATCACTTGTCTCATCTTCTCATGTATATCTCCATTCCCTCCTCACTGTCTAAGGCCCTGTCCTAGACAAGTATTTTTAGAAATAAACTTTCTAAACTTTCTATACTCATTTGAACATCTGTAACCCTGTGCTTTCAAGTTTTCTTTCCCTATTACTCTTTATAGCTCTCACTGACACCTGTTAACCTATATTTTTTCAGTGTTAAAAACATAAATTAAACCTTCCAGTCTTTCATTGAGTCCCCAAACTCTAGATATGTGTTCTTATTTGCTTTGCTATAGTACCCTGCATACTGTAGCATTTCTGACTTCCATCATCAGAATACTCTTAAATTTATATAAAACTCAGGTTTTTCTATATTCCTCAAATATTACAAACTCATAAGAACAGAACCCTCATTGATGATTTTTGTTGCAGTGTCAATGGATGCTTTCCAGGATGTTTAAACATTTTCACCCAGTGTGTCTACACTTTCCTCTCCACAACCCAGGATAATTGCTTTATTTTTTAAGTATTTGCTCACTGGTTTTCAATACAACCCAGAAGTCTGTGTAAGACATTAGTGTACTTAGGATCAATACAAAATTTTTAAATTCTGAAAACCACTAGTTAACAAAGTCTTCAAAATCTCTAGTGGAATAATTCTGAGGTATTCCTTCTGGTCCCAGTGTTTTTGCAGAGCCTCTGTTAAGACTGAGCTACAGTTGTATGCAGTTTACACACTCCTTAATGGAACTTTTTTCTCCTTGAAGCATTGTCATCACTCTGTCATTTGTGTTTCCAGAAATAATTTCACAAATAAATCAACACACTAAAGTCTTTGTCTCACATAATTCTTTGGAGGAATAAATTCAAGATATTGACAACATCATAAGTAAAAAGTTAGGGTTCAGAACAGGGCTTTCTTTACTGTGCTAAAGTTGCCCTTGGAAAACATTCCCCTGTCATATTATTCACTTGTCTCCTCTACAGATGCTTTTTTCGTGGCCCCTGTAAAGTCACTTATTCTGTTCTAAGGCGTATTTATTAATCATATCCTAGTTCGGAGAATATTATTCTTCTCTGTGTCTGTTCCTATAGCTGCACAAGCAGCCTCAGGGTACCTATCTGGACAGGCTGGTAACAGCACAAAGCAAGCAACCTCTGTGCCAGTTCTCTGTGTCCTTTGTTTATCAGAACTGCCTGGAATTACTGACTTGGAATCCTACGGGGAGGACAGAAACTGCAAACAACCATGGTTATCTAAACTTCATTAACCAAATCAGACAGAGTCAGAAGCACAAGAGAGCGTTAACTTCTAGACATCCATATTTAGTTTTAAACAGTTTGTTGGAAGGGAGTCTCAGAAGAAAACATAGCCATACAGCAAAATGCAAATGAGCGGCACACCAAATGCCCTTGCCTTATTATTGTGAAACTAAGTTTCTAAAACCAGTTTTCCCAGAGTTGTTGAAATGTTTGTTCAAGAGGCATGTCTATAAATTCCAAAGGTCAATTTAGTTGATTCGTGTTAGCCAAGCTCCATCCCAAAGTACATACTTCTGGCATGTACCCTTCTTTTTCACCTCTCTATGTTGGAATACTACCTGCTAGGCACCACCTGGGCACAAATTTACTCACTGTCTTTAATCTCAACTATTTTTGTTTAGTGATTTCTTCAATGCATAATCTATCTGGCAGAAAAAAATAATCATAGGTGTAAGGTTGGAAATGTGTTTGTATTTTTTCTCAGAGATCTGCATTTAATCAATCTTTGGGCACTTCAGTAACTTTATTTATCTACATATTTTAAGTAAACATCAGGCACTTAACAGATGTTCATTAAATACCTGTTGAATCTGTGAATCAATGAATGAATAGATTCATTAATACATGCACAATTTTTCCAACTTTAAGGACTGAGGTATGTTTTACAAATTTATTTCCTGAGTAATTAGTTCTCTGCATAGTAATTAGTTCTCTGCATAGCTCAATAAATGTGAATTAATAGATTGTTCCTGTTCTAAAGGGATTTTGAAGATTTGAATGTGTGCTCATGGTAGTGGATTGCATGCTGTACACATTTAGCTATTATAGGCTCTTATGAAATGTTGCTGTGATTGTTATTTTATTTGATGTGGGCATATAATCACTTTACTATAACTAAGGCATCTAGAAGGTTTGATGGTGGGGAAATGCAAATCTATAAATAGGCTCTGGAGATAGCTCCTCATCAAAGAAGAATCTGAATCCTCAGCATAAGCTATTCGTCTTCAAGAAGTGCTAGTTACCTGGAGAATGCTGTGAGGCATTTTATAATAAAGTACAAAATTCACAAGATTCATTGTTATATTTATTTATTCACAATTGTCTCATAGTGTTTTATTGAATAAACTTTAAAATAACCTCATAATGATATTGTGGAATTAATTTTTTGCTTACATGAAGCATTTAATATTTCTGAGAAGTTGAATCAACACTATTGCTCTTTAATAATAATGTAATATGTTAGCAGTTGAAATTTTTGAGTACTTTCTCTGAAATAAATGTTTATATTGATAATATTATTATTTGGATTAAATTTTGAAGATTTATTATTTCATGAATAATTGGATATTTACAGAACTGAATTGATCATTACCATATGACTAGAATGTAGAAGAGTAATTTACAAATTTTTGCACTCAGATATTTTTTAGGAGCCAAACAGGAATACTTTATAGAAGGCTAAAATTAGGGAAAACACTTAAAAATAAGTCTCGCAGAGTTAGAATTATATCTCAGTGGCAAAGTGTAGAATTCTGTGTATTTTTCCACTCCATGATAATTTTCAGTCTAAGAAATTCAACATGGGCAACTGTTGTCAAAAAACACTTCAGTTTCATTAGGTAGGTGATTTTGAAGTTATTTTTTATCATTTCATGTCATGATCCTTTGAACATTACTCTCTTCTGTGCCTGCCCAGTTCAGGCTCTCCGGAGCCTTCCCAGATGGCTAAATTCCCTAAACCTGTGAACTAACCATCTGCCTGCCTGGCACTCATACTGAGGACTTCCATTCACCCAGGGAGGCAGCAGTACCCCCATGAATAATGAAGAACTTTAGGAATCCATTTGGACTAACAACAAAAAAATTCATGAAAATGCAAGCATAGGTATTTCTAATTTCCAACGTGAAAATTTCCAAGTCCCTGTGATTAAGCTGCTTATTGAAATAAAGAAAATGATAGAAAGCTCTAAGCAAGGAAACTAAATATGAGATGGCTTATAAGAGAAATCACTAAAGTACAAAATAAAACTTAAAAATACATTCAAGAAAGTAAGAAATAGAATGGCAGAGATAGAGTGATGAACCAAGTAAACTGAAAGATAATATTCATAAGACCACCCCAAACAGCAAAAGAAACAGGAAAAATGAATAAATATACATGAAGAAAACATCAGATATATGTGACTGAAGAGAAGTAGTATCTTAATTATAAGAATCAGAAGGAGAAGAAACATAGGGAAAAAACTGGTTGAGAAAAATTATAACAAAAACTATACCAATTTGAGGACCAACTTAAGATTCCCAGGTCCAGGAAGCCCAAAGTACCAATCAGAATAAAACCCCAGGGGTCAGAGAGATAATCCAGTGGGAAGGCTGTTTGCCTAGCTCATGTTCAACCCAGTTGATCCCCATCACAAGGAAAGGTCCCCTGCGGAGTTCTGCCAGAAGTGAGTGCAGAGTTCCCTAAATGCAGAGCTAGGCAAGCCATGAGGACTACTGGGTGTAGCCCTTAAACAAACAACAACAACAAAACAATAGAATAAAGCCCCCACAACAAAATACCAAAACACAAAGTAATTGAATTTAAAGATGCTATCCTAAATCAGCAAAAGCAAACCCAAAAGTTAACTACAAGGAAGCCCCATGTTAAACCACAACTGATCATTCAAATAAACTTCTTCAGGATAGATGGAAAAATATGATACATCCAACACACTGAATCAACTAGGCACACAAGACAAAACACTTTATATAGCTTTGTTATCATTCAAATTCAATGGTATAATGCGAAGTTTCAATAATAACAGCTAAAGAAGCTCTTGGTACACTTTGCAGAAGTTCAGTACAGCAAAATATACCAAATGGCTCATATAAAATGCCAATGGTAAAAAAGCTCATTGTAAAAATGCTCAGAGCCCACAAAAAATTGCATAAATTTCTTTATCTCAATCATTTTATTAAATCCTAATGGCCTGAATTTACTAGTCAAAACATGCAGATTGAATTGATGGATCATAAAACTGAATCCAACCTTGTAATATTTATAAGACTCAGTTGAATGGTTATGATAAATACAAGCTAAAAGTATGAAGCAAACACTAGGCTAAGAAAGTTGGGGACAACCATATATTTTATATATATTTATATATATTTGTATATATATATATTTTTTACCCATATTTTGATGGGGTTGGAGATTTTTTTATTATACAATTCTACTAGTGTCTTGTATATTCTGGATTTTAATCCCTCATCAGATGGGTTTTGGGTAAATACTCTTTCTCATTCTGTGGGCTCTTTCTGTATTTTGGTCACTGTTTCCTTTGAAGTGCAGAAGCTTCTTAGTTTGATGTAGTCTCATTTGTTTATATTTGCTTCCACTTTCATGGTCAGTGCTGTTCACACTTAAAGATGCTTTTAGCTTCAATGTCATGGAGACTTTTGCCTATATTTTTTTCTATGTACCTTATAGATTCATGTCTGATATTGAGGTCTTTAATCCACTTTGATCTGACTTTTGTGCATGGCATTAAAATGGGAAGAAGAAATAAACAGAAGTTTCCTTAAAAAAGAAATACAAATGGCCAAAAAGCACATAAAAATATGCTCCACATCTCAGGTCATCAGGGAGATGCAAATCAAAACAACAATGAGATACCATCTTACACCACAGAGACTGACACACATTCAAAATAACAAAAGAAACCAGTGTTGGCCTGGATGTGGGGAAAAAGGGACACTCTTTCACTGATGGTGGGAATGCCGACTGGTCCAGCCTTTCTGGAAAACAGTATGGACAGTCCTTCAAAGACTAGAAATTGAGCTTCCATATGACCCCGAAATACCACTTCTGGGAATATGTCCTGAGGATGCGAAAAAGCACAGTAGAAATGGCATCTGTACCTGTATGTTCATTGCAGCACTGTTCACAATAGCCAAAATTTGGAAACAACCCAAGTGCCCTAGAACAGATGACTGGTTAAAGAAACTTTGGTACATCTACACAATGGAATACTATGTAGCTGTTAGGAGAGATGAAGTCATGAAATTTGCTAACAAATGGATAGACATGGAGAATATCATGCTAAGTGAAATTAGTCTGAAAGAGAGGGACAGACATAGAAGGATTATACTCATTTGTGGAGTATAGAATAAAATCACATGAGGCTGACACCCAAGGACAGTAGATACAAGGGCCAGGAGGATTGCCCCATAGCTGGAAGTCTGCTTTATGAGAGGAGGGGATGGAATAGAGAAGGGATCACAAAGAAAATGATGGCTGGAGGAATCAGTCGGGATGGGAGTTGTGTGCCGAAAGTAGATAATGGACCAAATATGATGACCTCTCAGTGTCTGTGTTGCAAGCCATAATGCCCAAAAGTAGAGAGAGAGTATAGGGAATATTGCCTGCCATGGAGGCAGGGGGAGGGAAGGAAAGTGGGGGTTTATTGGGGATATTAGTTGTGGGGAATGTGCACTGGTGGAGGGATGGGTGTTTGATCATTGTGTGATTGTAACCCAAACATGAAAGCTTGTAACTGTCTCACAGTGATTCAATAAAAATTTTAAAAAATATATTTATATATACACATATATGTATATATGTTTTAATCCATAGAAAGGAAATGAATGACAGATATTGGGGTGCATATAGTGTTGTGGGTACATAACTTGCCTTGCATATGACAAAACAAGATTCAAGCCCTAGAACCCCAAGCCCAACTTTAAGTGATCCCTGAACACAGAGGCTGGAGCAGGTCGTGAGAACAGCTGGGTAGGCCTAAACCCCCACCAATGCCCAAAGAAGGAAAGATAAAAATGCAACATATATGAACAAATCATCATAATACATAAAACAAATACTAGCACACATGTGAAGGAGAATATCCACAGTAACATTATAGTTGTAGGATATTTCCAGTAGTTCACTCCCACAATTGGCTAGATTAACCGGGTAGAGAATAAATTGGCAAACCTCAGGAAGAATGTTAGAAATGGGCTTAAAAGCCATATTGTAGGGTTATCCATCCTTAACAAGCTGAATATGTACTATTCTTCTGTGTGAATGGGTTACTTCCCAGAGGAGACTACATGCTTGGCCAAGAAACAGTTTTCTATAAAATCAGAAAAATACAATTGCATCAAGTACCTTATTACATAATTCTTAAAATAATATATTTATATATCAAAGTATCAGGCTACAAAATCAAAATACATACACCTGTTGCATTCTTATATACTAGCAACTATGTCCAAGAGATATAAATTTACCAAATATGATTTCAAATAGTGTAAAATTTTAACTATCTGAGACTAAAGTTAACTATTTATGGAAATCATAAATTCTGAAATAAATAAAACTGATAAGAGAATATAGAATTCTTTTTCATGTTTATGGTTTGTAAGAATCAACATTGTTAAAACTACCCATCTTCACAAACTTCTTTACAGATACAATGTAATTTCCACTGAAATCCTAAGGTATTTTTTCAAAAACAGAAAAAGTACTTATGAAATTTGCATGAAACTATAAAATACCCACAGTGGCCAAAGAATTACTCAGGAAAAAATAAGATGGTATACACAGCATTTCTAGATTGTAATATTTGCTATAAAGATAAAGTACTCAAAACCTTGGACTGGAGCGATAGCACAACAGGTAGGGCGTTTACTTTGCATGTGGTCACCTGGGTTCAATTCCTCTGTCCCTCTCGGAGAGCCCAGCAAGCTACTGAGAGTATCCCTTCCACAAGGCAGAGCCTGGCAAGCTAGCTGTGGCGTATTTGATATGCTAAAAAAGTAACAACAGGTCTCATAATGGAGATGTTACTGTTGCCCACTTGAGCAAATCGATGAACAACCGGAAAACAGTGTTACAGTGCTATTCAAAACCTCATGGTACTGGAACAAATATAGACTCTCAGATCAGGATAAACTGAGAGCCCAGAGATAAGCTCTTAGATTCCTGGCAGTTAGCTTATAAAAAAAAATAGCTAGGAACATGAGGGAGAGTGAGGAGAGCTTTCTTAACAAGTGATGATGGGAAACCTGGATAATCATCCTCAAAAAAAAAAGAAAGAAAGAAAGAAAGAAAGAAAGAAAGAAAGAAAATTATACCCAGGAATCATACTCCAAAATAAAAAAAAAAAACATTAGGGCCTGAAGCAAGCACAGTGGGTAGGGCATTTCCCTTGCACATGGCCAAGCAGGGTTTGATTCCTCCACCCTCTCAGAGTGCCCGGCAAGCTACCGAGAGTATCTCATCCGCATGGCTGAGCCTAGCAAACTACCCATGGCGCATACGATATGCCAAAAACAGTAACAACAAGTCTCACAATGAAGACATTACTGGTGCCCACTCTAGCAAATCGATGAGCAATGGGATGACAGTGATGACAAGTGATGACAGGGGCCAAAGAGATAGTATAGTGGGTGCAGTGTTTGTCTTGCACATGGCTGACTTGGGCTCAATCCATGGCATCCAATTTTGCCCTTCGAGCCCATGAGAAGTGATCCCTAAGTACAGAGTCAAGAGTAAACTCAGCATTGCCATATGTGGTCCTCCAAAACAAACAAAAAGAAAACCACAAAAAATCAACAGCTTAAGAAAAATTAATTCAAAATTCATTAAAGGCATAGATATAAACACGTTGGGGAACAATTTTTCCCCAACGTGCCCAGACATGTTGTGCACTGGATCCAGGCAGACATGCGGTGAAGGATAACGGGCTCTCGGAGAGACACTCGCCGGGAGCAGCCGATGACTGTTCACTTTATTGCCAAATAACACATCTCTTATGGAGGGTCTCAGCTTACAGGAAGGTCCAATAGCATTATTGGCCTATCCCCTCTCATCTGTTTTGCCCTGGTCCAACCCAATCAAGGCTAGATGCTGTGGTTAGGATGACATGCTAAGCATACATGATGGTTTCTGTTTCTTGGGCTCATGTAACTAGGAAGTAGAGTAACTAGGAGCACATCTGGTGCTAACACCCTGTCCTTGCCAACTTTGCCCAGATACTCCCTTCCACAGGGCCTCACTTCAGGACTACTTTGCAAGATACTACTTATCTGCTCCAGTGTCCATAGCTATGCTCCACATCTTCCTCCATTTTTTTTTTTTTTTTAGGGACCAATGTTCTGGAGACCCACAATCTGTATGCTGGCTTACTTACACTGTTAGAGGTATATAGAAATATGTCAGCTTCCACTTGCCAGCATTGGTGCAAGGAATTTGGTATCTGTAACCCATTTTTTTAAATTTGTTTGTGTGAGGGATAAACACTATTACTGAGAGGAAAGAATTTTTATCTGGATTTATGCAAACCAACATAGTGCCATGAAGCATCAAAAAACATGCTGAAGGTACAAAGAATAGAAAAGCAAATACTTCACTTTACTTACAATAAGATGCAATATACTCATTTGTTATGGGTCCTAGTCAAAAGAAGCATTAAGTTCTGTAGAGATAGAATATACAGTTTAACAACATCATTTCAAACTCATTTAGTTCCATGTGGACAATCTTGATTTCCAATTATCTAAGAACACTGTAACAGGATTCTGTATAATAGAACAATTCTACAGATATAATTTAAAGAGTTTCTTATAACAGTATAGTTTGATCATGGTTTCTTTCCTTAAAGCACAACCTCTAATCTACACATTTCTTTACATTCTCATTCTGTCCTGTAATCTTTCTTCAAAACCAGTTTCACTTTATCAGGATTCCTTTCCTTTTTCTTCACTAATGATATTTCCATTCATTATCTTTCTTACTTAAAATACACACTTATATTCTTTCCTTATAGTCATATCTCACAGGTTTCAACCTCCTTATTTTTTCTGAATTTAATATAGTTTGATCTACCAAGAAATTTAGAAACAAGTTGCTAATCTCATTTACCATGACTAAGCTGCATTCTTCAGTGCTCTTTGAAAAGCATTACATCAGCCCTATAGATTTTCAGAAGGTTTTACAACGCTCACAATTAATGATCTTATAATGTAGAATTCTGAATTCTAGGAAAGTAGGAATAAAAGAGGGCTAACAGACTCACAAGATTTATATATTTCAGTTACCAACATTTTTCTTCCAGGGGAGAGCATTTTGTCTTTTTTAAGTGATTTTAACCTCAATTTTATTTTTCTCTCTATTACACAATTCAGATAGTCACATATGCAGTTTATGCCTGTATTTTTAAACAATCCTTGAAAATAAGATAATATGGAGAAAGGGAACAAAATTTTAGATTGTCTATGATCATCTTAGTATGACGGTAAAATATCCCTTCTAGTTTTCTGGTTTATCTCCTTTTACCTTTCATTTTTCTTGAGACAAAACTATTCCTTCAGGATGTTTTAAACTTTAAATTTCTTTTTACCACAAATACATATTTTTGTTTTCTGGGTATAATCTTTTCAAAAAGTATTTAAAACTTTTACACTTAGATATTAATTTCTTTTTTTTTTTAATTTTTATTTTTTTAAAAATTTTATCACCATGTGGAAAGTTAGAGTTCTCAGGTTTATGTCTCAGTTATACCGTATTCAAACACCATCCCTTCATCAGTGCCCATATTCCACCACCAAAATCCCTGGTATACCCCCCGCCCCCCAGATATTAATTTCTTTTTTTTTTAAATTTTTATTAAATCACCATGTGGAAAGCTACAAAGTTCTCAGGTTTATATGTCAGTTATACAATATTCAAACACCCATCCCTTCACCAGTGCCCATATTCCACCACCAGAAACCCCAGTATACCCCCCGCCCCCACCCCCTACCCCCTACTGTATAACTAATGAATTTCACTTCATTTTTTCTTTACCTTGATTACATTCCATAATTCAACACAAAACTCACTATAGTTGACATAACTCTCTCTCTCTCTTTTTTTTATTCTCTTTTTCCTTTTCCCTTTTTTTTTTTTCTTTTTCCCCCTCATCCCTCTTCCTGCGCCTCATAGTATGGTGTACGCCACGCCACGTCGGCCAGCGTGGGGCTTTTGCTTAGTTCACAGTCCAGAGGTGGCTGCTACATTAAAAACCTTCAATATTTTCAACAAAAACTTACTGTTATTATTTGGAGTTTCCCCCCCAAGTCAGACCTGTTCAAATGGAACCGATTCACATTGCTGACGATTATAAATGTTAAGTCCGCTGCTGCGTCCGCGCGGTTTTGGATTTCTGTATAAAGTCCAGGGAAAATTCTGCCAGAAATTACATAGCCCAGCTCACAGTCCCAGTGCATTACTGTAAGAAGTCTCTGAATTCAAAGTCTTTAGGCGCAGAGGGTCCGATTCGTGCTCAGCGGCTCCGGGTTTATCTGGGCCGAGGGCGTGCCGGTTACGCCCTCTTCCCATGAGTTCCTGCGAGCCCCCAAAGTAAAATCCGAATACCTGTGGGTCTGGAATCAGAAGATGGCGCCTGCCACATGGTGCCGCCAGCCCCCCCGCTTTCCATGCAGGAAGACAGGGTGGGGAGGAAAAAAAAAATCCACCCCCAGCAGCACCGAGTTGTAGCCCAGTTTGGTGTCCCAATGCATTGCTCTCGGGTGCTGCGCTGGATGCCCGAATGTGTTACATCTTTGGAGTCAAAGTCTTTAGGCGCAGAGGGTCCGATTCGTGCTCAGCGGCTCCGGGTTTATCTGGGCCGAGGGCGTGCCGGTTCCCAGATATTAATTTCTTAACTTCAAAACTAGAATCAGCATAAGGCTGTGATTTATCACCATTCTCATCTCTCACTTGCCTCAGCTCAGAAAAGGCAGGGGGGGGGGAGTTGAAGGGGGAGCAGCTGCCTCTGTTCAGCTGCAAGTTCACTAAAGCCATAGGAGCTGTTATTATCCTATTGAATTTTAAAGTAACTCACTTTTTTTTCCTTCAGCAGGAAGGTCTAAAGCTCATCTGAAATTCCAGCAAAAAAGCCTGATATCTTTAAACTCTAATAATATAAAAGTTTTGCAACCAATTTTATAACTCTAAAAAACAGACTAATTTTTTATTAAAATTGGCTGAGAATTATAATATAAAGCCTTCTACTCTCTGAGCTATTATTTCACTTCAGTTTCAGGCTCTAGTTCTGTAGCTCTAGATAGTACAGATTCTGAAGCTCAAAAAAATTTCAACTATTAATAATTATTAATGTTTTTCCAATAAGAAATTCATATTGAGAATTTCAATTTCTCAAATTTAGATTGAGAATTTCAATTTCTTTGTAGGCTCAACATTCTGTGAGAAATCTTTGTTTAAACCTGGCCTAACAAGTTCCAAAAACACCTAAATTTTTTAAATTCCTGGGTTGCATATCACTCTGACCTCTTGTGATGTTGATGCTTGCCCAGGTCTAAAGATTTCTACTTCTGATTTCAATTTGACTCTAACATTCAAATGTTCCACACAGAGAGATAATGGACTAACTACAAACACCACATGTACACGTGTATATGTATACAGTTGATCGATCGATCTGACCCTTCAAGAATGGCAGGAAGAAAACTGACAGATTGAGAAAGGAAGGGCCAGTAACCAGAGCAAAGTTATCCCTGACAGCCAGTTGGATTTCCCATCCTGACCAGCCTATTTCCTGTTTGTTAAAAATGGGTCAAGAAAGCACTTTTGATAATATAAAGCTGGCAAAATAAATTATAACAAAGTTGTTGCATATCTAAGATGGTCAGATGTTACATTTTTTACTTGACTCATTCTGAGGTCGAGTTAGAATTTTTTTATCAGGCATGAGGATAGGCTTCTTTAGCAACACACAGTTAATCATATGATCCTGCTTTTTCTTGCCTCCTCTGGCTTGATAATCCTGTTCTTTTGTTTCTTGCACAATATATAAATGCAAAAATGGTCTGGTAGTGCAAACTGGCATTCACTGGCGATCTCTCCCTATGATCTAGTTTATACTCAGGCCGTATGCTATGGCAAGACCAGAAATAAACTAAGAAAAGAGAAGAAAACATAAATCATAATAGTTCCTTGGCACAACTTTTTTTTTTTATTAAAACACCATGAGAGCAGTTACAAAGTTTTTGGTTTAAGTCTCGGTCATACAATGATGAAACACCTGGCCCTTCACCAGTGCACATTTTCCAAAAACCCCAATATTCCCCCATCCCACACCCTCGTCCTACCTTGTCAGGCGATTTCCATGTTGCTCACTTTCTACTTTGATTATATTCAATGTTTTGACACCAAACCACCATTATTATTTGGGATTTTATCCCAACACTCAGATCTGCTGAAAAGGCAACATAAGACAATTTGTTTTCTATTGCTGGTTATGAATTGCATATAATTATGCACAATATTGGAATTCTGAAGTTTTAATAATTAAATCTGGAGGGATTTCTGCCAAAAGCTGCTGTGTTCAGAGCTTTGTTTCTGAGTCTCTGGTGTGATGGCCAATAAGAAGCCAGAGGGCTTGTTCGTGGGCGGCAACTCAGAGTCTTGTAGGGGCACGGGGAAGGGTAGGGAAAGACCTGCTCTGCCCCATCCCATGAAGCCCCACATTTCTCTCACTGTGGGCCCCTCCCTGGTTGTCCCTAGGCCTCTGGAAGATGGTGGCAGTGACCGAGCCACCAGGGGAAACAGGCCAGAGCACAAAACCCATTCCCACCTGGGGTGGTCCGGCACCGGACACCTAATGCTATTCCGGATGCATATCTGCCAAAAACCACATGTTTGATATTCAGCAATACAATGATCTATCACCCATCCCTCTACCAGTACAAACTTTCCACCACCAATATCACCATTATCCCCTCTTTTTCCATTTCAGTCCTTACCTTGCCTCTACAACAGAAAATTATTCAGATACTCTCTCTGTAGTTTTGAGCATTACATTTTGCTTGGATATTCCCACCACCATTCAAGCCTGCCTTCTTGAGACAGATGCTAAGATCCTCTATTTTTCATTGCTCACTTTGAATATCATGAAAGGTCGTATGGTTGCATAAGCAGCTGCGCAGTTTGAAGAAACAGCCCTGGTCCCCACATACTGGAGCCAGGCTTGTAAAAGCTCATGGTCACCGGGATTCCATCTGGAGAAGGCAGGGAGACTGCACCTGCTCCATCTGGGGCACTCTGGTGATATCGCCTCAGTTTGGGGTCCAGAGCATTCTCCGGTGTTGTGTTGCCTGCAGGCTAGGATTCTTCACTCTTGACAAAACTTTCCTCCAGATCTCTTACCTTCAATGGCAGGGGCTGAATAGGGAGATTAGTAGGCTCAGTGGGACAATGGAGAAGCTTGTCCTCAAGGAAGTCAGTTTTTAGAGAACTGTTCTCAACAGAAGTGTTAGAAGTGATATTGAAAGGCTCTCTCTGGAGCAATAGAACTTTTTTGACTCTATAATCCCACTCCTGGTCATCAAAACACAAAACCCATAGGTCATATAGACACCTGTATTCATCACAGAGTTATTTGCAATTGTCAAGATCTGAAAACAACTTATTGGCTAATAATAGATCTGTGGATAAAGTAATTGTCATACATCTATATCTATATCTGTATACATATATTTGTGTACACATTTGTTACATACATATATGTGTTTGTATAATGGAATACTACTGTCTGAGAAAATATTAACTCACCCAGTTTCCTACAACTTGACTGAAATTGAAGAGAATCACCTCAACAGAAGAGAATCAGGACAAATGTCATAAAAAACATGATCTATTTCATTTATAGAATACAAGGAAACAAGGCAAGGAATTCAACTATCCCCAGTGGAAAAACCCCTGAGTTAATGTTGATAGAACTCTATTCTATATGGCTGGGGAAGGTGATCTTGGCATAATAGTGGAATGATCTTGGCACTCACTCTGATCGTGGGCATGGAGTAGGGCACGCCAGTGAAGGGCATGGTGGAAAAGCACTGCAACTCAAAGCAATAATATTGGATCTATAATGAATAAAATTAACAAAATTAAAAATAATCAAATACAAAAGCACTGATGTCTTTAATGCATTTCTATTTGATTTTTGTACATGGTACTAAAAGGGGTATGAATTCATTTTTTTCATGTAAGCAACAAGTTTTCTCAACATTATTTGTTGAAGACACTTTACTTGCTATCTCTAATACTTTTTCTCCCTTGTCAAAAATAAATTGCTCATGTGTCTGAGAATTTTCAAGTCTATTTCATTAATCTGCGTGTCTATAGTTATTCCACCCAGTCTAACACTATTTTGATGTTATAGTTTTGTAGTGTGGTCTGATACTGGGGAGAGTAAAGTCTCCCCCCCCTTTTTTTAGAATTGCTTTAGATGTTCTGGGTGTGGTGGTTATATACTTCAACATGAAATTTCAGGAGAATTTAATCGATCTCTTTAAGAGTGCCAAGGGTATTTTCAGAAGGATCACATTGAATCTTTACAATGCTTTGGCAAGATTGCCATTTTGATAATATTTATCCATCAAATCTATGAACAGAGGATGTGTTTCCATTTCTTATTGCCATATTTTATTTACTTTTGTAGAGGTTTATAGATTTTTTTGTATAAATCTTTCACTTATTTTGTTTAGTTTTTTCTCAGATACTTGATTTTATGAGACAAAATTGTGAACGGGGTTTTAATTTATTTTATTTCTCTCTTACTTGCATATTAAAACAATAAATTCAAAAAAATAAAAAATAAAACAATGAATTCATAAACAGCGATTTTGTAGCTGGTATTGTTATTGCACAAGTCTTTTGTTCGTAGGAGATTGTTTTGTAGTGTTCTTATGGTTTTCTATGTATAATATCATGTCAACTACAACAAATAAGTTTAGTTTTTCTTTTCCAATCTCAATGCCCTTCTAGCACCACACACAGAAATATAATAAAAATGGATTAAATACCTTAACATCAGGCATCACTTCTATCACTTGTATCAATTGTCATCCTGTTACTCATCGATTTGTTCCAGTGGGCACCAGTAATGTCTTAGTCCCTGTCACGTGCTAGTGTGGCCCAATGGCATCTGGTCGCTCCAGGAACATGAGGAGCATCAACCATTCATTCAGGATCTTGATGAAGAAGTCTGACCATCTCTTAGGTGGGCTGTCACGCGCTCTTTTGATGTCCTGTGGAATCCAGTCAATAACAGCTCTAGTCCAGTGGTTGTCTCCAAGTCACATTATGTATCTGGCCCATCTGATTTTTGATGCCTTAGCAAACAAGGCAGCGTCCCTAATTCTCTATCATTGATGGAGATCAGAAGTCCGGATTCCTTCTTTCACTTCAGTGAAATGTGATATTCCGAGCGTAGATCTTTAGATGCCTCTTTGGGAGACTCGAATAGTGTTCTCATCCTTTTTTTGTAGGACCCTACTAAAACAGAATGAGAAAACATCAGGCATGGATTCAAAAATCATATTGTGGAAAATATAGAATACTTCATGACATTGAATGTAGAGGTATATTAATGATTCAAAGCATTGTCCAAGCAAAAACAAACAAGACTACATCAAACTAAGATTTTACACTAAAAAAAATGATTACTAGAATAACAAGACAATCAATAGACAAGGAGAAAATATTATTTGTCATCATTTATCTGATCAATGGCTAATATCCAAGATATGTAAAGAACTGGCAGAACTATACAAGGAAAAATATACAAACCCATCAAAATAAGGGGAAAAGAGATGAACAGAAACTTCCTCAAAGACATTCAGAGGTTCCAAAGATATATAAAAAATGCTCTATATCACTTAGCCTCAGAGGAATGCAAATAAAAACAACAATGAGACATATCATGCCAGTAAGATTGGCACATATCACAAAGAACAAAAACAACTGGTGTTCACATGGATATGAGGTTAAAGGGATTATTCATCACTGGTGTAAATGTCAACTAGTCCAGTGTTTCTAGAAAACAATATGGATACATCTTTTATAAAAAAATTGGAATTGAGCTTCCATACAAGCCAACAATTATACTCCCAAAGGTCAAAAATCTGTCCAGAAAAAAATTTGCAACTCTATGTTCATTGCAGCATATTCACAATAACAAAATCTGGGTACAAGCAAAGTGTTCAAGAATAAATGACTGGAAAATAAACTATTGTTCATATTTGTAACACTGTCCTCACATTGTTCATGAATTTGCTCCAGCTGGCACCAGTAATGTCTTCATTGTGAGACTTGTTGTTACTGTTTTTGGTATATTGAATATGCCATGGGTAGCTTGCCAGGCTCTGCCGTGCAGGTGGGATACTCTTGGTAGCTTGTTGGGCTCTCCGAGAGGGATGGAGGAATCAAACACTGGTTGGCCACATACAAGGCAAACGCTCTACCTGCTGTGCTATTGCTCCAGTCCATTGTTCAAATACATGCACAGTAGCACAGTAGCACAGTTGTCCCATTGTTCATTGATTTGCTCGTGTGGGCATCAGTAATATCTCACAACGAAGTTGTGATACTTCTTGTCACTGTTTTTTGCATATATGCCATGGATAGCTTGCCAGGCTCTGGCATAGTGGGCAAAATACTCTCGGTAGCTTGCTGGGCTCTCCGAGAGGGGCAGAGGAATCGAACCTGGGTCAGCTGCGTGCAAGGCAAACACCCCACCCACTGTGCCATCGCTCCAGCCCATGTGTTCAAATACATGATGATATTTTATTCGGCTTTAAGAAAAGTTGAAATCATACAATTTGCTGCTTTGTAGATGAATTCAGAGACCATCATGCAGAACAAGATAAAAAAAATGGGGGAGTAACAAGAGCCCAAGGAAAATAGAAACTGGGAACTGGTCTTCAGTAGAAAGCTTACCTCAGAGGGTGTAAGCACAGGAAGACAATGGCATAAAGAATCAAAAACTGGTGAAGGGTGTAATACTGCAAGTGTTATTTATGAAACCATACCAGTCACAGTTTTGTAAACCTTGGTACTAAACATATTTTTATTTTTTGTTTGTTTGTTTATTTATTTTTTTAATTATTATTTTTATTTATAATTTTTAAATTTTATCACCATGTGGAAAGTTACAGAGTTCTCAGGTTTATGTCTCAGTTATACCGTATTCAAACACCATCCCTTCACCAGTGCCCATATTCCACCACCAAAATCCCCGGTATACCCCCGCCCCCCACCCCAACTGTATAACAGATGAATTTCATTTCATTTTCTCTTCACCTTGATTACGTTCCATATTTCAACACAAAACTCATTATTGTTGTGGGAGTTATACCCCCAAACAAGATAACACTAATAAGGAAGCATTTGATAATTAGTTTTCCATTAAAAGATTGTATGTTTTAAGGTTTTAGAAAAGGTCGCGCGGCCGCGTTAGCAGCCGAGGCTCGGATGTGTCCCAGTCCCGAATCCTGGAGCCATGTTAGCTGCTGCTCAGTGTCGCCAGGGCTCCCTCTGGAGAAGGTGTGCAGGCGGCACCTCCTCCTTCCGGCTCCCCGGTGTTGCTGGCCCCAATTTGGGTCCGGAGCATTTTCCGGGCCGCGTTGCTCACCAGAATGCCTCGGTACTAAACATATTTTTAAAAAGGAAAATATAATGTTTTTGCTTTACAATGTTACTGACAATCTAGCACCAGGACCATCTGACCGCACCAGCAATAGTGGACATGGAGGGGCTTCTTGCTGTCATCATATTCTTCCAGATCCCGCATTTCTGAGCAGACCACCAATCACGATAATACTTTGGGTATCGTTCCCAGCCATGCTCAAGGCCACTTTCCATATGTTCGGACGAGCCTCATGCATGAAGGAACCGGCAGAGGAACCCAGGTGTGCGGGACCTGGGGTCGAGATCTCCAAGGCTGTTTGAATTGGGATTGAGCCTCTTCTGCCCAGATTCCCCATTTTCCAGTAGCTAGGCAGTCACACCCAGAAACTGCCCCTGGCACCATGTAATCCCATCAACGGCCAACATCCAGAGACTATAAAACCAAGCTCCCAGAAGCACACGGCCTCATCGTGCCCAGGCATGGGGGACATCTGATTGCCTAGTTCTTCCTCGTGGAGAACCTTACAAGCTACCGAGAGTATCCTGACCATATGGGCAGAGCCTGGCAAGCTACCCGTGGCATATTCAATATGCCAAAAACAGTAACGATAGGTCTCATTCCCCTGACTCTGAAAGAGCCTCCAATCGTTGAGAAAGACGAGTAAGGAGAGGCTGCTAAAATCTCAGGGCTGAGAGGAATAGAGATGTTACTGGTGCCCACTCCAGTAAATCAAAGAAAAATGAGATGACAGTGATACAGTGATATAGTGTTATAGTACTATAAGGGGACTGGAGTGACAGCACAGCAGGTAGGGTGTTTGTCTTGCATGCAGCCGACCCACATTCGATTCCTCCGTCCCTCTGGGAGAGACTGGCAAGCTATAGAGAGTATCCTGCTTGCATGGCAGAGCCTGGCAAGTTACCCGTGGTGTATTTGATATGCCAAAAATAGTAACAAGTCTCACAATAAAGACGTTACTGGTGCCTGCTTGAGCAAATCGATGAACAATGGGACAACAGTGCAGTGCAGTGCAGTGCTATAGTACTGTAATAACTGATCTTGTCATATCATCATCATCATAATCATCATCATCATCATCATCCCATTGATCGTCGAATTTCTCGAGCGAACTCAGTAACATCTCCATTCGTCCAAGTCCTGAGATTTTAGAAGCCTCTCTCTACTCTTCCTTTCAATGATGCCATACTGGAGGCTTTTTCAGGGTCAGAGGAATGAGACCCAGCTTGTTACTGGTCTTGACATACTAATACACCATGGGGACCTTGTTAGGCTCTCCCATGTGGGCAGGAAACTCCTAGTAGTTTGCCAGGTTCTCCCAGAGGGAGAAGTAGGTATAAGATTTCTCACAGCTGCAAAGCGGCCGCGTGCTTCCGAGAGCTTGCTTTAAAGTCTTGGATGCTGGCTGTTGATAGGATTACACCGTGCCAAGAGCAGTCCCTGGGTGTGACCGCCTAGCTACTGGGAGATGGGAAATCTGGGCGGAGGAGGCCCAGTCCCGATCCGAGCAGCCTTGGAGGTCTCAGCCCTGGGTCCCACACACCTAGGTTCCTCTTCCTGTTCCTTCATGCATAAGGCTCGTCCAAACGTGTAGAGAGGGGCCTTGAGCATGGCTGTGGCTAGGTTCCGGAGGTCTTTGGCTGCCAGGATCTCTGCTCGGAGTGGGGAGGGAAGTTGGAGCCCATCCCCTCCAAGGAGACCCCAGGGAAGACAGCCAGGCATATGGCAGGAGACTCTCTGTCATATATATATTATTTAAATATAAATGTGTATATACATTCTTAATACTTGAGCACAATTTGTAATTGCTAAATTAATTTTTTCAGCAACCAGAATATTGTTATACTAATGTGAAATTCAGTTTCTCTATTTTGTTTAAATTTGACTCAAGTGCAAATTTTTTTAATTGTAAAAGTTTACAAATACTTTAAATTTTTTTAACTTCGCCCAGAGCAATAGTACAGTGGGTAGGACACATGTCTTACACATGGCAGACCCAGATTATATTCCCAGCACCATGTACAGTTCCCTGAGCACCTCCAGGAGTGATCCCTAAGTCCGAACCATGAATAAGCCTGGAGCACCCTTGGCTGTGACCGCCAAGCAAAATAAACAATTTCTTATATCATAAGTCATTTGTTTAGCAATTAATTGGTGAATTCAAAATATGGCAGCTTTATTGTTATTTTTCCATTAGTTATTTCCTGACATGATGTGCTTTGTTATTTACCATTGTAAGAACATGCCCACTGCCACTTAAATTGCATCCTATTACTAGAAGAATAAAAGTCAACTTTTATATTGTATACCCTACACTAAGGCCAATATATCAGCATATTCAATCATTTTTTATAGTCTACAAAATAAACCAGAGGTAAAATATTTTAGAAAATTCCTGAAATTATGACATAGCAAAAATCCCTATAGAGATAATATTTAAATCTGCCATGACTATTATAAAAATATTAAGTGAAAAGTATCTATGAAGTCAGCTTCCATGGTGTTGATTAACTTGTGTTAATAAAAATTAAGAATAATTCATAGTTTTAAAATTATCTCAGATTACTTCAGCTGCTTTCAATTGGGAAATAGAGCAATGTCAAATCAAAGATTTATATGACGTGTGGTCCACCAAAGTTGTTGCATATCACTAATGTCTCTTCCTGAAATTTTTTGCTTTATTGGAAGATGAAAGACCAGGAAAGCCCCGGTAAGATTTAGGATACTTTCCCTTCCTTCAAAGAGCAATTCCTCATTCCAAGTTGGGTAATATTCTGCCCTAAGGAATTGGGTGGCAAGGATCATTTCCTGTGCTGGACAGAAGAAGTGGAAGTGGGTGTTGTTAGGGGACCCTTCTAAATGTGGGACTGCTGGAACATCAGATCTGTACCATGCAGGTGCTGACTGCAGACTCACATAAATCCTAGAATTTGCTGGGTATTTCCCTAGGTGCAAGGTAGGTCGAGAGGGAAGCTGTAGTCTCACTTCTGGGCTGCCAACTCTCTCCACCCCACTCACATATACCACCTGGCAACCCACGTCCTCACTGGTGGATCCTGTCTCCCACAAGCAATATGAGTGGTGATCATAAAGGGACAGAGGTGGAGACCTTCATGGGTAAGATGCAGCCCTGTGAGCATCTGCCGGGTAGGTATACTGCTCCTCTCAGAGTCTCCTCTGTAGTCTTTGAGAGAAATTTTGCTCCTGAAAGAAGCCTCAGTTTCCCCTTGCCAGCTCCTGTGAGCATCTTCATGTTAGCTATCTCCATTTTCACACTTTAACCACTTGTGATGAAAGTCACACACACACACACACACACACACACACATACCGCACACAGAGTCTTTTGCCCGCATGCCTGACTGTCTTCCCCGGGGCCCCTTGGAGGGGATGGGCTCCAGCTTCCCTCCCTACCCACAGCAGAGCTCCCGGTGGCCGAAGATCTCCAGAACCTAGCCACAGCCATGCTCAAGGCCCCTCTCCACACGTTCAGACAAACCTCATGCATGAAGGTACCGGCAGAGGAACCCAAGTGTGTGTAATCCCATCAACGTCCAACATCCAGAAACTTAAAAGCAAGCTCCCAGAAGCAATATCTTATAACTTGCTTCTCCCTCTGGGAGAAACTAGCAAGCTACTGAGAATTTCCTGTCCACATGGGACAGCCTCGCAAGCTTCCCCTGGTTTATTCATATGCCAAAGCCAGTAACAAGCTGGATCTCATTCCCTGACCCTGAAAGAGCCTCCATTGCGGCATCATTGGGAAGACCGAGTAGAGAGAGGCTTCTAAAATCTCAGGGATAGGACGAATGGAGAAGTTATTGAGACCGCTAGAGAAATTCGATGATCAACAGAATTTCGTGAACCACTTGTAAAACATCTTACACTCTTCCTGAGGAAGGGACATTAGAAGTTTCCCAAGACTGTGACTTATTTGCCAAAGCTTAAGTTCACTAAAGATTGAGATAATGGGAAATAGCTAAGGCAAATGGTCAAATTGATGAGCCGAAAGGCCTAAACTAGGCATACAGGTGTACAATCCTTGCATTCTTGTAACATTCTTATCACTTGACATGCAACATAAAGACATACAACAAAAAGACCCAGTTTTCCCGTAAAAACCCCACAAAGTGAACCAGATTTAACTTAGCTTTATACTGTTCCTCCTCATATGGGTACTTTCTTTTCCTTTCCCTTCTACTTTCTGACAAACTTTCTTTCCTAATTATGATTCTGAGCATCTTTGTGTTCATTATTTTCATCCCTGAAAATACTGAAGAACATGCTTTCATGCTCTGTATCACTCCCAGGGCAATACACAGAGCATTTTCCCTTAATTCTTCCTGTTTAGTAGATGAATTTAAGATCAATAAGTAGAAATTGAAATGCTAAGTAGGCCAGGATACACGCTTAATCTTGACTTTCTATAATTGCAAACTGATTTCTACAAAAAGAAATATTACTTTTAGTAAACTTGGCTAGTTACTTTGCATTAGTACAGCAAGGCAAGATAGAGAATTCTCTATTTGGGATACCCTGTAATTTGCTAAGAGGTTCTGGGGACAGAGCAAATGATTCTCTTATTAATTAATTAGTGTGTTAATTAATATTTTATTTGTTACATAAGGGACATTGACTTGAAGAACTTTCTTACTGGTCATTGTAAGTTTCTTCTGACTATACTCAAGAAAAAAGTAGCCAAGTTGGAAACACTGTGTCTTGGCTCAGCTGCAAGGACATCCTTTACTATGTTGTCTGCCATGGATCACTAGCCATCCAAAAGGTCATTTTGCTGAGAACTGGGTATGGCAATAGTAAAGTACAATCAAATTTAGCATTAATATAAATGACAATAAAATTTTTGTAATTTTATTTTAATTTTTATATAATTTATTTATTTCTATAAATAATATATAATTGCCACTGTCACTGTCATCCCGTTGCTCATCAATTGGTTCAAGCAGGCATCAGTAATGTCTCTCATTGTGAGACTTATTGTTACTGTTTTTGGCATATCCAATAAGCCACGGGTAGCTTGCCAGGCTCTGCCGTGTGGGTGCGATACTCTTGGTAGCTTGCCGGGCTCTCCGAGAGGGGCTGAGGAATTGAACACGGGTCGGCTGCGTGAAAGGCGAACGCCCTACCGCTGTGCTATCGCTCCAGCTCAATAATTTATAATGCAATTTACATAATTTATCACTTGTATCACAGCAGAGCCTGGCACGACACCTGTGGCATATTTGATATGCCAAAACAGTATCAACAAATCTCACAACGTAGATGTTACTGGTGCCTGCTTGAGCAAATCGATGAACAACGGGACTATGGTGCTATGGTGCTCACTTTTACCACTTGTCATCCCATTGATCTTCAATTTGTTCCAGTGGACACCAGTAATGTCTCCATTCATCCCTGTCGTGTGCTAGTGTAGCCCAATGGCATCTGGTCGCTTCAGGAACACAAAGAGCCTAAGACCGTTTTTTCAGGGTTTTGACGAAGAAGTCTGACCATCTCATAGGTGGGTGGCCACTAGGTCTTTAGACATCCTGTGGAATCTAGTTGGTAACAGGTCTAGTCCAGAGGTTGTCTCTAAATCGCATCTGATTTAGAGACCTGTCCAGCCCATCTAATTTTTGACAAATAAGACAGCGTCCCTGATTCTTTTTGTTTGTTTTTTTTTTTGGGGGTTACACCCGGCGATGCACAGGTGTTACTCCTGGTTCTGCACTCAGGAATTACTCCTGGCGGTGCTCAGGGTACCATATGGGATGCTGGAAATCGAACCCGGGTCGCCCGCGTGCAAAGCAAACACCCTACCCGCTATACTATTGCTCCAGCCCCCAGCATCCCTGATTCTTGATCGTCAATGGAGGTCGGAACTCCAGATTTATTTTATTATAAAATAGTTTATAATAAAATTAAATAATTTTATAATGCAATTAAATATTTTATATAATTTTATAATGTAATTAAATCACTGTCATCTCATTGCTCATCAATTTGCTCGAGCGGGCACCAGTAACATCTCTCACTGTGAGATTTATTGTTACTGTTTCTGGCATATCCAATACACCACGGGTAGCTTGCCAGTCTCTGCTGTGCGGGCACGATACTCTCGGTAGCTTGCCAGGCTCTCCGAGAGGGGTGGAGGAATCGAACCCGGGTTGGCCGCATGAAAGGCGAATGCCCTACCTCTGTGCTATCACTCCAACCCATGCAATTAAATATTTTATATAATTTTATGAATGACAATAAAATTTAGCATGAATACAGTATTAGTCACCTTCTTTAAAGAGGAGGAAATTATTTTATAGGCACAAAGTTTTCTATATTTAAATTTACTTTCCAAGTTTATATGACTTTAATACCCCATAACCCTGACCTTGTTAAAGTCACTTTACAGAAAATATTACTTTATATTTTCATATACATTTTTATTATTTTTAAATTTTTTTTAATTTATTTTTAGTGAGTCACAGTGAGGGTACAGTTACAGATTCACATCTTTTTGTGCTTGTTCTTCCCTCATGCAATATTCGAGAGCCCATCCCTCCACTGTAAGAAAACACGCAACCCGGAGATTCTTCTGGTAGCGATTTATTAAGAGACCTTCTCGGGAAAGAAGAGGAACGAGGGACGAACGAGGAGGAATCCCTATATAGCTAGGCAGCTTCCCTCCTTATATACCCCTCGCTGCTTGCTTACGCCCAAGTGTCTGCAGCTGATAGACTAGTTACAGCTCGTGGCGTGACAAGACATCCTGATTCCTTATCAGGTGTTGTCTACAAAGCACGGTGCAATTAACAGGTGTCCACGAAGCACAGTCCCGTGTTGGCTCTCCACAGTTCCCCCTTTTTTGTTTTAGAACAGCAAGTCTGTGTAGCGACCTCGGCCCCCTTGGCCTTACCCGTCATTGGGAGCCCTCTCGCTTGTAGGTCCCTGTCTTAGGTTGGTCCAAGGGTCAGGTGGGGTATAATGCACCCTTTCAAACTCCTCAACTACAGGAGGTCCCCTGCAATTAAGGGCTCTCAGCTGCATAATACCTTTGCTACATCCAGCTAGACCTGATTGTTCTAAACGAGATTATTGTTTCAGTGTTGCAAGCCAAAGCTCCAGGGATTGCTGTGCTTCCAGGGCCGTGAATGCCTGTAAATACCACGCCTTTGTAAATAGTTGTTCTTGCTGCATTTTGTATAGACACTAGGCAAAAAACCAAAGCAGCGAGAAGCAATAAGGATAGTACTGCTCCCACCCCCCCCCCCCCCGCCCACTCTTTGATAAAATGGAGGGGACTTTCTACTCTGGTTTTATCAAGATGGGTAAGGAAAGGATTAAAGCAGGCCATGTTGTAGCAATGGCCCAGAAAGCTGCTTCTTCACCTCGTACTGACACAGGAACCAGGCTGAGCAGGAGCACCAGTTTGCACATCTTGGTCTACTGGAGGCGCGGTCTTCCATGTCAGGCGTTCAGGAATCCACACTGGTTTTACCCTGTCCTGCGGAAAAACACAAACAAAACTCCTGGCCCAGGTTAACACGGGGGCCTTGAACTATCTTAGTAAGGTTGTCTCGGCAGTCCTAGGTACAACCCAGCTCATGCTTGAAAAAATACTCTAAAGTTACTAGAAGCCTCCGCAACCGGGGCTTTTTATCTCCATGTCTGAACAGAAAGAGTCAGAGAAGCTCCAACACGAAAGGACATCCCAGAGATAAACGAGAAGGTGCTCCTGCCAAATCCTTTCTTCTTCAGGAACCTGTGAATTTCAAGGAAAGGGTAGAAGTAAAGTATTATTAATTCAAAATATGGAGGCCTGGCATTGTCCGATCCACGACCTGAAAAATAAGAGTATAAGGAAAGGTCTTAACGTGACCTCATGAAATGTGTAAGGAGCTAGAGGCTTTTGCTCTAGGTTCTCTGACGCTGACTCCTCTTCTTTCCTTGTGACTTCCAGCTGAAATCAGTTTGGCGATGAATCAGAGCTGGAATTTGAAGGATTGTGAATCTCTGGAGGTCTGAGATCCAAATCAGGTGGTTGAATTCTGCTTCTGATGAGATGTAAAGGGATCCAAACTTCTTAGTGGGGTTATCATCTGTTGAAACAAAAGCATAACCTTTCCCTCGAATGAGGAGTTTCCCTGCTACATTTAATTGAGAAAATACCTCCTTTTTTGTATTTGATTTAACATTCCATATGTCCACTGAAAATGCAGAGGTGGTGGGCTTAAAGCCGCAGTGTTCTATACTGAAAAGGGGTTGTAGTAACTGTATCGGGGCAGGAAATAGGCTGCTTCCTGCCGTCCCTGGCTGCAGAGATTATACTGATTGGAGCTCTGAAACTCCACACTGGGAAAAGGGGCTGCAACTGAGAACATTCCCTGATTTGGCGAGGCCCGAGGCTGTCCCCCTTGCAGGTTTCCCGAATTGGGGTTACCCACTGCATCAAAATTAAAGCGACAATCTCTGGCCCAATGATTTCCCCTCTTACACCGGGGACAGGGCCCGGGAGGTGCAAGTCTGGCTCTGCAGTCTCTGGCCCAGTGGTTTCCCTTCTTACACCTGGGACAGGGCCCAGGACGTGCTCTCATAGCACTGCTTGGGGGTGCTTTGCAATCTCTACGAAAGTGGCCTGGTTTTCCACAACTAAAATATCTTTTCTGAGCTTGTCTCTGTAAGGCATACGAGACATAGGCCTGTTTGAAACGACTGAGAGAATCCATCCTTAACCTGCGATAAGATGGATGCTGCTTCTTCTCTGCCTGGACTGGGCGATTGAGAGCATGTCCCAAGCGGTCTGGAGGCCGTTTGGCTGAGTCACTCTTGGACTCAGAATCTGAGTAAGTGGCAACAGACTCATAACCTGCATCACTTCCATCTAACGCACTGGAAGAGCTATATTCACCAGCTTCAGAAATATTTTTACTATTAAAACCCTTTCGAGACTTAGTTGTGGGAGGAGCTGAGGCCGTATTATTCCTAATGTTCTCCATATCAATTGCACTATTCAAAAACAGGAGAATAGAATTAACAATCTCCCATGTATTCCAGAATTCCACAGGGATCTTAGTCCTTTTCTTAGATGTCTTATAGACATTTTTTCTAACTTGTTTCCATATCTTGCTATCTAGAGTTCCTTCGTCTGGGAACCATGGGTTAACCTCATAAACTACCTTAAGGCAGGACCGGAGTTGGCCTCTGGAAATGTAGAATTCCGGGTCTCCTATTCTGCAGGAGAGAGACTGAATCAAATCCATAAATGATTTGCCCTCTTCAGTCCGGCTCGAGAAAATATAAAATATTTTGAAAAGGCCCAGAATCTGCCCCATTTTATTGGGGGATTGCTGTTTGGATTCCAATCCGCAGCACACAAAAAAATCCTGATCTCCCGCTCACTTTCTAGAGTGGGGTGCACCGAACACTTATTCTTACCTTTAGTTGATAGTTCGGGCCCACCCCGGGATGCCAGCTGTAAGAAATCACACAATCCGAAGATTCTTCTGGCAGCGATTTATTCAGAGACCTTCTCATGCAAAACGGGAAAGAAGAGGGACGAACGAGGAGGAATCCCCATATAGCTAGGCAGCTTCCCTCCTTATATACCCCTCGCTGCTTGCTTACGCCCAAGTGTCTGCAGCTGATAGACTAGTTACAGCTCGTGGCGTGACAAGACATCCTGATTCCTTATCAGGTGTTGTCTACAAAGCACGGTGCAATTAACAGGTGTCCACGAAGCACAGTCCCGTGTTGGCTCTCCACACTCCACCAGTGTCCATTCTCCACCACCAATGAAGCCAGAATATACATTTTATTAATTCATTTTCAAATTAGAAAGGCAATGCTCCTAAGCTTATTGTGCATTGACACTATTGTTAATATCAGTTCACTTTGAGGAAAAAGTTGTGCCTCAGTGAGGAAGTAAAACATTGTCAGTCATTTTGCTGTCCTGAGGATGTAATAAATTCTATGAAACATTTACACAAAATACAGTTTTATTATCTCCATAGTTATAATATAGTTCTGGAAACTAAAATATAAAAATGCAATTGAATAAGTCACAAGGTTACACAGCCACTTGCCATATATACCATAACTGATTTCTATTTCCAGGATCTTTATATCTGAAACTTTTGAAACTAATTCATCTGGAAACTCAAGATTTCCTTTATCATTATGAAAATAAAACAGAAAGAATGCTATGGTATTAGATGCATGGGTAAATTGATTATTAATTTCATTTGGCTAGAGAAAAATAGGAATGAAACAAATTTCTTTGTACAAATGAACCTAAGTTAATGGAAGCCATTATAGTAAAACCACAAGTTTCAGTCCTCTCAGGAAGGCAAAATTTTGGTCACTATATTAAGAAGTTAATTGGTTTCTGAAGATGGCAATGTAACTGTTGCATGTATATGAGGGAATCTCAGAGGAAAATATCTGGTAATGTTTTGTGAACAATTATAATAATGCATCATAACTGTGATTTTAATTGTGTTGAATCTCCATGTTCATAAAAATATTCATACTTTATAACTGCTAAATTATCTAAATTATCTTATTTTTGTTCCTTATTATTGAATAATTGGATTTTTAAATTATTATGCAATAAACTATGGAGAAAAAATAGCAGAAGAATCAGTGAAGGAGGAAAGATTATCTGAGTCCCTTGATTTGGAGATATATTTATAATTGCATGACATTTGGCACACCATTCTTATTATATGTTAATATCTGTATTATGTTAGTTCATAGAGATTGTTCCAATGTTACCCCTGGAGATAAATATATGACTAATGGGCCAAAAAATTATACTATCAATTTTTGTTAATATTTTTTGTGAGATCTTTCAGATATTCATTCATTTGCCCTCAAAGTGTGCTTTTTACCTTTGGGAAAAAATTGTCTCAATAGACCAAAAAATCCAGAAGCCCACTTCAACAATTAAAGTTATGAGTCAAAGTATTTATTATTGTGGAAGAAGCATGTATCCAAAGACTTCCCAATGAACATATTTTTTCCTCTTAATTCTGAGTTTTATGGCAGTAGATCATTCATTCTAGTTCTGGAAACTTCACCAGTTTTTAGAAGATAAATATATGTGATTCTGTTTTCTTAGCTTCTGACTGAAATATCATGCTTTTGCCTTTTGTCAGATTATATGACTTCTAATTATAGGAAAATAAAATGAGTATAATTTCTGCATCATTATTCTTTATTAACCGTAGTTAAAATCCTTTCACCTTGTTGTCAAAATAGCAGAAAGATATCTTGAAAGTTGAATGATATAGAGCAGGTAGGGGGTTGGGACATAGCTCACAGGGCTAGAACTCAGCTCTTCATGCTAGTGGCACAGATTTGACTCCCTACCACTGCATGTTCCCCTTAATGCTGCCCAAAGCAACTCCCAAGCACTAAAATGAGACTAGCTCCTAAGTACCTGCAATTGTGGGGCCATAGCCAAAGGAAGGAAGGAGGGAAGGAGAGAGGGAAAAAAAGGAGTGGGGAGGAAGGAAGGAAGGAAGGAGAGAGAGGGAAAAAAGAGTGGGGAGGAAAGAAGGAAGGGAGGAAGGAAGGAAGGAAGGAAGGAAGGAAGGAAGAAGGAAGGAAGGAAAGAAGGAAGGAAGGAAGTAGAGAGGGAAAAAAGGAGTGGGGAGGGAGGAAGGAAGGAAGGAAGGAAGGAAGGAAGGAAGGAAGGAAGGAAGGAAGGAAGGAAGGAAGGAAGGAAGGAGAGGGAAAAAAGGAGTGGGGAGGGAGGAAGGAAGGAAGGAAGGAAGGAAGGAAGGAAGGAAGGAAGGAAGGAAGGAAGGAAGGAAGGAAGGAGAGAGAAAAAAGGAGTGGGGAGGAAGGAAGGAAGGAAGGAAGGAAGGAAAAAGGAAGGAAGAAAGGAAGAAAGATGAAAGAAAAAGAGAGAGAAAGAGGGGGGCTGGAGCGATAGCACAGTGGGTGGGGCATTTGCCTTGCACGTGGCTGACCCGGGTTCGATTCCCAGCATCCCATATGGTCCTCCGAGCACCGCCAGGGGTAATTCCTGAGTGCATGAGCCAGGAGTAACCCCTGAGCATCGCCAGATGCCCCAAAAAGAAAAAAAAAAGAAAGAGCAAGAAAGAGAGAGTTAGGACAGACTTATTCAGAATGTTGGGACACAGATAGAGACATATTGGTGAACTGTATTCAGGATATTTCTATGGTATATAATCTTACCCTGGAAAACAAGGGGCATGTGCCAAATATTCAGCACCCCTACTGACAATTATGTACTTTTGGCACTGGGGAGACAGGAATCTATGGTCATAAACAGGCCTCAGTGCCCCAGGGCTGCCATTCTGGAGATCTTTAATGATATAGGGCATAAAAGCTCTGATGAACAAAATATTAGTACCCAAGCAGCATAGCCACATATCTTGAGGGAAAAGACTACCGAGGCACACTGCTGACTTGAGCCAGCTGGTGGCTGATAGAAAATTATCAAGCATGGTATTTTCCAACAGAGAAGCAGACCCAGGTCCTGCCAGCCTGCTTCTCACTGCTTAATGGAAGATGCATCCTATAGACAGTGCATCTCCCAAAGTAGTACAGAGGTAAAGAGAATGTGCTCCACTGCCTGAAAGCCAGACTCTGCAATCTTATTAACCTAGGTGTGTGTACTCTGTCACCAGCTGAGGCTGAGGACTTAGCCTCATAACCCATCCAGCACAGCCTCTAGCAAAGGCAAGCTGTCTATAAAAACAAGCCGCCAACAAATACTTCCAACCTAGAATACTTACAATGTAGAATATTTCTAACCTAGAAAGTCCTAGTCACTCACCATAGCACACAGATGCTGTTTGACACCTGTGGGGTAGATACCTGACTTCTTCCAAAGACCTGCTTAACTTGGCACACATTTGCCCCCAGGTATTTGTCGTAGTGACTCCCTAATTATTGCTAAACCTGTTATGCTCTGTGGGTGCCACATGACTAGCAAAACTCTATGTCCTGCCAATCCCTGAGTGAATGTTCTGCTGCCACCTGGATTTGAGTGCCAAGTCTACTTTCAACCTGCTCTAGCACTGGCTCTGCAGCAGCTGCCTAATCTGCATGACTGTGACATTTTAGTAGCAGCAAAACACCCTAAACTTTGAGCTTCCTGGTCATTGCCAAAGGCCTACTTGACCTTGACAATATAGCCATTGAAAGCCACCTGTGACCACAAAATACCAGTTTTTGTTCAGGCTAGTTGGAATTCAGGGACACAGTGGATTATAGACAAACACAATTAAACTCACTACTGAACACCAGTTCAACTCAATCTGTAGCTACAGGCTTAGAGCTGTGAAATCCCTGGTTGCCTACAGGCCCTCTTCACCATGGCTGCTGAAGTCAGTGCTAAGTACTCAGAACTGCATTCCTAGTCACGGACAGGATTCTTCAACTTTAGTATTACAATTAGGGCCACACAAGCGTAAATCCAATGGTCACCCCCAGATCTCAATCTGGCACTCTCAAAAACCCGGTGTTTTTGCACCCAATGCCACTGGCACTCTCAAGTGCAAAAACCCAGACAAATCCCAGCACCACTCAAGCACAAGCCATAGTGTTGATGCAGGTTCTCATCAATCTTAATGTATAATGAGAAAAAAGAGAAATCCACCCATACTAATAGAATAATATTGCCAAAAAAAATTAATGCGCAGTGATATGTAAGCAACCTGAAGAAGACATCAAAATAACAGTCCTACTATTGCTCAGAGAAAATAAGAAATTATGAAAAGTAACTTCAATAAACACTAAAAGTATAAGAAAATAAGAAATTCTGGACAGACAAAAATAGACCTAAATGAAAATAACCAAAATGATAACTAAAATATAATTAAATTAACATAAAAATAGAAGATGGTATCAAGAGAAACTGCACTTGTACTATTAGAGTATCACAAAAAGATAAAGAAAAGAAAAATGATTTTTGCTCAAATAATAGCCAAAACTTTATCAAACTGAGAAAAGAGATACAGTTAGACATGAGAGGTTTAAATAATTCCAAACAAGATAACCTGAACAGGCAGTCTTGAAAAAATAATACTTTAGCTAAATGACTATATATGTTTAAGATGAAGAAACAATTACAAAGAAACAAGCACTGTAGCACTGTAGCACTGTCATCCCATCGATTTGCTAGAGTGGGCACCAGTGACATCTCCATTGTGAGAATTTTTGTTACTGTTTTTGGCATATCAAATATGCCATGGGTAGCTTGCCAGGCTCTGCTGTGTGGGCGAGATACTCTCGGTAGCTTGCCGGTTCTCTGGGAGAGACAGAGGAATAGAACCTGGATTAGCTGTGTTCAAGGAAAATTCCCTACCTGCTGTGCTATAGCTCCAGCCCATTTTCTATTGTAAATCATGCAAGAAAAAAAATCACATGAGAAAAATTGCAAGATTTAATGTTTTTAAAGTGCACTGAGGAAAGTATTGGCAAAGCATCCCTTCACTGACAAAGCCTATCTTTCTTATAATACCACCACAAGTGAAACTGTGCTATCATTCTGGCTCTGTTGTAAATGGGGTCTCATACTTTCTAAGCATACCTATTCTGACATTCAAAAAATGAATAAAAAGTTATTTCTTAGATACTGCTGATGGGGATATATATATATATATATATATATGTGACTAATGGAACTCATACTTTTTAAGAGAGCAGTTAACTGAAAATTAAATATAATTCATGAGAAAACTTCATAATCATAGATGAATTCTATAACTTAGATAATATACAGCCAGGGAGGTAGAGGTGGGCTAAAAGATGTCTCTGATTTTAGTTATTTGAGATTTATAGCAGGCATTAGGAGATGTACTATCTTTCTGCATTTCACTGAGTGCAGAAAGATAATGTTGAGCAAAATCTCTGTTCTCCTTACCTAAAATGTATTAACATGTTAAAATTAATATTACAAAAATAAAGTAGCAGTAGTCACTCATGTGATATAATTTGCAATAATATATGCTCATGGTTTAGTGTGGACTGGTTTAATGAAGTTAAGATTCATGGAGAGGACACTTCAGAGAAAGTAGATGAGTTCTATTTCTTTGTATATTTCATTGTACAAATAGGAGTAATTGGTCTACTTATCACTATGCTTTTCATAAGTGTCGGTTTTATTGAAAATTTGCAGGATACATCTTAAGTCATAGAACCTGACTAGGCGTTTGTCTTGCACGCACCCGACCTGCGTTCAATTCCTCTGTCCCTCTCAGAGAGTCTGGCAAGCTACCAAGAGTATCCCACCCGCATGGCAGAGCCTGGCTAGCTACCCCTGGTGTATTCGATATACCAAAAACAGTAACAACAAGTCTCACAACAGAGACGTTACTGGTGCCCGCTCAAGCAAATTGATGAACAACAGGACAACAGTGCTACAGTGCTACTTTACAAATAGAAAATATGTCCAGTGCCTTCAGTCCAAGTTCACTTTTAGCCTAAAAGTAAAGCATATACAAAATGAATGTCCTTATAGCTCCTTCGGCAGCATATTTCAATTCATAGTTGAAGTCGTTGAGGCCTGAGGAATAAAATCACCCTGCTAACATGGCAATTACAAAGGAGCAACACAATCTTACAGTTACATGACACATTTTTCTTTGCAGAAGAATCCATATTTGTAAATAAACATTTTTCAACACTGCATATTTTCACTAAACTTCAAAGAATATTTTATGTAATAATTCATCACAACTTGAGAAACATTAAATTAAATTCTATCAGTCATAGAACATGTCTTCCATGGAAAATATTATAGTTAGCAATTGATTTAGGATTTTGTCATTTCTAAAGAATTATCCATATCCTTTTCTATGCCTTTTGGCAAACAATTTTTATTTTTGTCCCCATCCACCTTTTTTTTTATAATAGTATTGTTTCTTTCCACCCTCAAATGTGACTTTTTTCTCCTAGCTTTGTTTAAATACTATACAAGAGACCAATCAGAAAACATAGTTAGTCACTAGAGTTTCTCGAGTTTCTCGGGGCATAGATTTTTGCCTATAATTCCTCCTAACACTCATTATACACTGAGCTTTGCATGCCAAAGCGGTGTTCCTCACACTGCACACACATACACCTCCTGTGAAAACACATACTCAGGAAAGCACTGGTGACCCCAGAGACTTTTTGCTATTAGAACTCCATTCTTAGCCTCACTTGCCTTTTCTGCAGAAAAACACTTACTACGTAGTGGTGGTAATTATAAACTATATAATTTTAAATTGAATTGAGAGAAGCTTAATAGGGGTCCTAGGGGGTCTCAATAGGAGCCTTTGGGGAAGGGATGTGTGGAAATTGGTGATAGTTGTGGTGTTGGAATTATGTGCATGGGAAACTCTCATTGACAGGATTGCAAAGAACAGGACCTCAAACAATTATAAAAAAATAACTTTCAGTGAGAGGAGACACAGAGCTAGGATGATATCAAAAATAAACTTATAACCCACATCCCACCACAAAATCAGAAACAGAAGCAGCAAACCACCTCTTGAAGATAGTTGCTAACTAAAAGCAATGCTAATTAAAAGTATCACTTGTCATCCAGTTGTTCATCAATTTGCTCGAGCAGGTGCCAGTAACATCTCCATTCATCCCTGTCTCATACTAATGTAGCCCAATGGCGTCTCTCCAGGACTACAAAGAGCCTCAAACTGTTCATTTAGGGTCTTGACAAAGAAATCTGATCATCTTGTAGGTGGGCGGCCATGTGTTCTTTTGACGTCGCATGGAATCCAGTTGGTAACTGCTCTAGCCCAGCAGTTGTCTCTAAACTGCGTTATGTGTCCAGTCCATCTGATTTTCAAAACCTTGGCAAAAGAGACAGCATCCCTGATTCTTGATCATCGACGGAGGTCGGAACGACCCAGGTACACATAACTGCTGCATTTTGAGATGTTCATTCCATTGATAGCAAATACAACATCAGGAACTTGTCCATTACTCCTGAAAATTGTCTTCGTGAGACTCAGCTGCAGTCTGACCTTTCCACACTCATGGTTGAAGTCGGCCAGCATTCATGCCACTTGGCTGATATTTGGTGTTACTAGAACAATGTCATCAGTGAAGTGGAGGTGGTGTAGTTGCCGACCATCTATCTTCATTCCCATTCCTTCCCATTCCAGTAATTGCATGACGTTCTCCAGGGTGGCACTGAAGAGTTTCGGTGAAATGGTATTACCCTGCTGAACCCCTCTCTTTACATCAGAGATCATGTCTTTGTAGAATGGTGAGATTCTGATGGTGAATCCGTAATACAGCTAACAGAGGATCTTGATCTTTTTTTTTTTTTTTTTTTTTTGCTTTTTGGGTCACACCTGGCGATGCACAGGGGTTACTCCTGGCTCTGCACTCAGGAATTACCCCTGGCAGTGCTCACGGGACCATATGGGATGCTGGGATTCGAACCCAGGTTGGCCGCGTGCAAGGCAAACGCCCTACCCGCTGTGCTATCACTCCAGCCCCGAGGATCTTGATCTTGAATGCCCTGTTTAGCTAGGGCTTTGATGACCACTTCAGTCTCAACAGAATCAAAGGCCTTCTTTAAATCAATGAATGTTAGACAGAGAGGTATCTTGAACTCTCGTGATACCTCAATGAGTTTGGTTACTATGTGGATATGGTCTATCATGCTGAATCCTTTTCGGAACCTGGTTTGCTTACATGGTTGTCCTTTGTCTAGTGTTCTGCTAATCCTGCTCAGGATGACTTGAGTGAATAACTTGTAGACGACAGACAACAGGCAGATCAGGTGATAGTTGCTGATGTCGTGGATATTTCCCTTCTTGTACAACAGGATGGTCCTGCTGGTTTTCCATTGGGATGGAGCCTTGTATTCAGACGGGTAGCATGTGAAGAGCCAAGCCAATGTATTGATGAGTACTGGCAGCAGATTCTTCAGGTGTTTGGGTCTGACCTTGTCTTGACTGGATGCTATGCACTGCTTTACCTACAAAATTGTGTGTCAGATTTCGGAAGGGAGAAAGCAGAGAACAACATATCCATCCTATGGAATTTAGTATGTGGGAAGGTGGACGTGACTATCAAAGAGATCTGAGTAGAAGTCGTGGATAAGCTTTTCCATTGCCCTTCTGGAAGATGTGATAGATCTATCAGGATGTCAGAAGGCAGTCATCTTGGTCTTATAGTTGGTGAAGGACAGGTGGTGTTGTGGAACTTTGTGACATTGGACTCTAGAACCCACCACATGATATAGAAAATGCTGCAGACAGAGGTGCTTTGGCCTTTTAGAGATAAATTCAAAAGATTAAATGGTTTTCTCTTAGTATGTCTTGTTTTTTGAGTTACTAACAATAACTTCTATATTCTGCCCACCCTAGTGCACTTCCTCAAAACTTGCTCTTTTTAACCAAAGGCTGTGAGAGTTGCCAAGAGTCCAGAAATTCCCCCTCTACCACTTTTGACATTGGAGGTGGAAATTTTTGTCATGGGTACTAGACCAATCGTATGAGCAAGTATTGACACTTGCCATTATATGAAGAATGTGGAAATTAGTCAAGTTTAAAAAAAATCTCAGGTGATACTATAGGCCCTTGAGAACTGGACACTTTAAAAGACCTTTAGAACAGATGAGATATTCTGCTGGCTCCTTGTGACCAACAAGAAACTTTCCCAATACCTTAGGCACTAAGGCAAATAGGTAATTTTCCCTGGTGTGGTCATATTAAATTGTCTTCAGTTTAGATTCTATCTTAGGTGTGTATGAGCGGCTGTGGGTGTATATGATAGGTTAGAATCCTATTTAATTAAACTTGTCGTTTTTAATAAAACTTACTCTGTACAGCAAGATTATTTTTTTTCATTATACTGTCCAGAAGGATGAGACATCAAGATAGAAACTAAGTAAAAAGCTACAGTTCTTTTATCACTATGTGTAGATTTAGCATTTATATTTTCCTAGTCAATTAATTTATTTTCATGTACAACTTAGAGCATAAACAGAAAAAACCTACAAAAAGTAAACAAATAAGCTAAAATAGAATTTGAATATTTATGGAACATTCCCTTCCATTCCTATAACATTATTTATTTTCATACTTGTGACTTCTGTGTCCTGTATTGTCACTCTCCTCTTTTCTCAGTATGTCACTTAAACATTTTCACATTTGTGCCACCAAATTCAATGCATATATGAAGACGAGTTGAATGGGAAAACTCTGTCCCAATCCATAAATCAGATCTTAGTATAAATTGAATAAACACCTAAGGAAATGAATGAATATTTAATTTACTTTCAAAAACAAGACAAGTTAATCTATATACAGATAATTTAATTTAGATCTGGATTGACCAAGATGAGAAAGCATTGAACATATCACGTCATTTTTGACACTGGAGAAGAACTCTTCCTTGGAACATGCGACAATAGAGGCGTTGGTGGTGTCGGTGTCCTTGTCAACACGAACTTGGCCACGAGTATTGATTCGTTTGAATGCCTAACAACACAAATCGGACACTTATGTTTGAATAGATGTGACCTGTAGCCAGCAGTTTCTATCTTCATCGTCTACACACCATCCAACTACAACGAAGAAGAAATTGAGAAGTTCTACATGGAACTGGAGAAGTTCTATAAAGAACAACACATCTTTTACAAGGTCATTGCCTATGATTTTAATGCCAAGATAGGACCTAGAAGGTCACCTGAAGAACTCCACTTAGGGACCCATGACCTAGAATGGAACAAACAGGGTGAAAGACTGTCTGAGTTCATCATGTTGACCAAGACCATCCATGCTAACTCTCGGTTCCAGAAGGCTGAATCTAAATGTTGGACATGGAGTCTTCCAGTCGACAATTCCACAATGAAACTGACCTCATCATATTCAATCAACGGTATTGCCTGACTAATGTCGCTGTTGTCCTGAAATTCTGAACAGGATCAGAACACCGTCTGCTTCATGCAAAATTTTACTTCATGAAGCGAGGAGAAAGGGCTACAAAGTTTAAGAAGAGAATGGCCATCAACTGGGAGCTCTTTGGCACTATTGTAGCAATATGGGAAGATGCCATCATTGAAAACATCGACGAGGAATACCATTGACTGGTTCATCATATTCATGATTGTGCAAGGAATGCAGAGAGAGAGAAAGCCACAAAAAGTCACCTGTCTTCAGAAACTCTCAAGCTCATTCACCAACGTGGTCTGACGTGAGCCTCAGGCAATGAGAAGCTAAAGTTCGAGCTTGCAAAGCTGTACAGAGAAGCGATAAAGGAAGACCTCAAAGAGAGAAGAGCAGCAGTGTTGGCTGATGCGACAGAAGCCAGGAAAAGTATTTGCTAACTAAAAGTAGCTAACTAAAAGCAATGCTTAGCAGAATCCCTCTCAGGGATCTCCTTCAAGGAAAACTGCAAAGTTTCACCCTCAGAACAGCTCAGAAAGAGTGGGTAAGTGTAGAATCCCACTAAGCTGAATGTGTGAAGACAATTGCCCAGACAGCTCTAATAATACCAATAAAATTTTTTATCCCTCCAATGAAAACTTTAAAGACATCATATGAAAGAATTCAGAGAGCTCAAAAAACTTATGGTACAGTTGTCAATAGATCCCAAGGTAATAAGAGAGCAAACATGAGAAGCTGCTATCAGAAATGATAGAGATGAATAGCATCATGAATGAAATTAAAAGCTCAGTGGAAGGCTTTAACTGTAGAATAACCGAAACTGCAAGAAAAAATTATGATATTCAGGTAACCTCTAGAAAACAACAACAACAAAAAAATGGAAAGAATTCTGAATCTAAGTGAACAACACACAGCAGAACTACTGGAATAGTGAAAAGGAACAATATAAAATCATAGAAACAGGGAGGCAAAATCAATTAGGAAATACTAGCCAGAGAAATCATAACTAAGAATTTCCTAGAATTTAGAGTTACTTCTATTCATATTAAATAGCCTCAAAGGGTATCAGCCAGAATAAATCCAAATGACAACTCCAAGACTCATTGTAACAAGAATGCTAAGAGCCAAAAACAAAGACAAGGTATTGCAACCAGCATGATCATAAAAGGAACTCACATACAAAGAAAATCCCTAAAAGCCAGTCTATAAAATGAGATTCCATAATCCAGAGAGAATGGCGGATTATAGGGAAAAATAGAAACACCCTCTGCCCCCAAGAAAACCCTCAATGAAATTAACAACTCACCGATTATACTCTGCCCAGCTAAGCTATCATTCAGATTTTAAGGAATGATGCAAATCTACATAGACAAAAAAAAAAAAGTTCATCATCTCAAAATCAGCTATGCAAGAATGACTAAAGGTCTTCTTTAAAAGAAAATGAAAATGTCATAAGCACACATTTTTTCACAACATAATGGATAATTTTCATTTCAATAAACCACTCATTAATGAACTGAATTCACAAGTCAAAGGCATAGAGTGCCAGGACAGGCCAGAAAACTGAATCTAACTGTCTACTTCCTACAAAAGATACAACTGACCACTGGTAACACATGTTCAAAGTAAATAGCTGCAGAGGTTGTAGCAATAGAACATCAGGAAAGTGTTTGCAGACATGGCTGATCTAGCTTCAAATCCTCTGGCATTCATTGAGGTCCCCTGAACTCACCAGGAATGAACACTGAACACAAAGCTAGGGGTAATCCCTGTACAACACCAGATATGACCCTAAATCAAACAAAAAAGAAAAGTAAATAGTCGAAAAACAATATTTTGTATATCTGTTTATGTTAATGTGTTGGGTCAAGCCTGACCCAACATATACCACAGAATGTACCACAGAATATATGTTGTCGGTATAGATATAATATTTGATTGTATATAATCAAAGAATTATCAAGATCACTATAAAAAAGCTCTATTGCATAAAATTGGAGAACCCAGAAAAAATATATATAAATCATTGAATTCCTATAACCTTTCAAAACTCAGTCAGGAAGAAAGAGAATCCCTGAACTGACAAATTACTACCAGCGATGTTGAAAGGGTAATCAAAAATCTCTTGGAGGAGGACAGAGGAGTGCACACTGTCTGGGATTGAAAGACACTGAGCAGAAACTTTTTAGGCTAGCCCAAAGCAGGCAGTGGTTTTGAACTAGTGATGGAAACTGCAAGGCTCTAATACTTGGAAATTACAGGTATGAAGGAATCCTACCTGCATAAAGCACATTTCTTTGCCTTTCCATAAATCACTGTAAACATATAAAGACATCCTAACTGTAGGTGCCTAACCACAAAAAAGTATACAAGAAACCACAAAACCACAAAAAAGTATACAAGAAACAACTCCAAACTGCAAAGGTCACAATGGTAAAACAACAAAGCAAACCACAAGACTTAGTGAGTGAAGACGCTAGCTCAGATGACCCAACCAGTAATAATAAGCTATATAGCTTCTCTGATAAGAAATTTAGAACGAAACTGTTAAGGATGTATAAGGAGCTCAAAGAAACAATGGAACACGCCACCAATAAAATGCAAAAGAATATAAGGGAAATACAAACAAAAAATACAAGTGGAAATGACAGGTCTGAAAAACCAGTCTATGAGATGAAAAGCTCACTGGAAAGCCTCAGCAACAGAGTAATTGATGCTGAGGACAGATCAGTGGCTCTAAAATGAGGTGCAGAAATGAAAAATAGCAGAAAATGAAAATGAAAAGGAGCCTCGAAATAAACCAACAGATGACAAGAGAACACTGATTTATTCTCTTTCAAGAGAAACAATAGAAGAATCATTGGGGCCCCAGAAGGGCAGAAAGAAAGTCCTGATGAAAAAAAAAGTACCCACACTATGGAAGGCAGGAAAGAAAACCTAGGACGCACAATGAAGAATTCTGAACCTTGGACCTTATCGAGCTGGTTGAGACGGACCTAGAGGACCAGGCTCTTTATGTCTCAGCCTCAAAGTCCATCACAGTCACTGTATCACTGTCATCTCGTTGCTCATCGATTTGTTCGAGTGGGCACCAGTAACGTCTCCAAGTGAGACTTGTTATTGTTTTGGCATATTGAATACTGTGCAGGCGAGATACTCTTGATAGCTTGCCGGGATCTCTGAGAGGGATGGAGGAATTGAACCCAGGTCGGCTGCATGCAAGGCAAATAAATGCCCTAGCTGTAAAGAACTAAAGCTCGCCGAGGGGGCACGTGCACTCGCGGGCTCTCCGGGCGGCTCTGTCTCACCACCCGCGTTTGGTGCTCTGGAACTGCAGTGTGTGGACTGGATCGGGACGGCTGGTGGTCAAGGACAGGCAAAGGAAGAACGAGGACCAAGCTGGTTGCTGATTAGTTACCGTTTATTCAATCTTCAATCTTTCTCATCTCCCGCACTCCCAGCTCCATCCTCTCTCTGGATCTACTGCTCAACTGCTGCTTCTCTCTGGCTTCTCTCTCTCCTCCTACTTGTCTCTCCCACCTTGCCCTTTAGGCTACAACCAGCCAGGTAGCAAAATCAACATAAGAAAGCCCTTTGAGGGCAGGGCATTCCAAAGCCCTTCCTCACTCTTAAAGTCTTTTTCTTTTCCTTAGTCCAGGAACTTATTAACATCTTAATACTAGTTATTTTTGTATGGACATAGCAAGGGATACATTGGGGCTTGCAAGGCAGCTCTCCTGGCAACATCTTGTCACAGACTCAGACCACAGCACTCAGGCCAGATTAATCATTCCTCACCCTAGCAGGGTCCTAATCTAGTTATCACTGTTTGGATCATGACAACATTTGTCCATGATCAAGCTCTTAACTTATAGTTAAGCATTAGGCACTTTGGCCAGGCCCATCTCGATGCCAGGGTAGCACACAACTCACCGCTTGCCCTGGGTCCTTCTTGTCCCAGGTCGGGACCGTGCTTTGGGGGTGCTAGGAAGTAAGGGCAGCTGAGGCTTAGGTCAAGAGAACAGATGCCCTGGAGGAAAATATCATGTAGAGTCAAATGACTCCCAGGTTACAAAAGCATAACATTTGTTAAGTCTTCCTGTGTCCATACAAAAAGGACTTGCTCTGAATAAACTATGCAAAGGACTCAAGGAGAAGAGAAAAACATTATTTACAAGTCAACAAAACACTAAGAAAGAAGCTACAAATAAACAAAGAGGAATAGGAGCACTGTAACAGGAGTAACCCAATAAACCTAAACTACTGAGGCTATGTAATCCTACACTACCCACTGTACTATCACTCCAGCCCATAATTTTATACCTTTTCAAAATAAGTTGCTATGCAGTACCCACCACCAAACTAGCTCTTAATGACTATTAACACACCACACTCAGGACAGAAAAAATTGTAACTTTTATGGTTGATACTGGAACTTATCACTTAGTTATCACAACTTCATTGCCGCCCTGACCAATAGAAAAACAACAATTATAAGAGTCCCAAGAGAAAAGACAATGTTAGTTTTTCTGGAGCTGGACAGGAGATAGAGCATTTGCCTTGCACGTGGCCACCCCATGTTCAACCCCAGTACTCCATATGGCCATCCCAACACAGCCAAGACGAATTCCTGAGTACAGACCCAGGAGTAACCCCTGAGCATTGCTGGTGTGGCCCCAAAACAAAACCAAATCAAACAACAAGTTTTTCTCCCAGAAGCAATTTCTCTAACTGGGGGCCAGCAGGTCAGGCATGATTTCCTGTATATTCCTAAATACCGATCTCCTCCTCAGTGGGCCTGGGCGTTTTAGTGAGAAAAGAGTCCAGATGACTTTTTATCCACTCTAAAATCTCAACTCTCAAGGTTAACCTTGACTATAAGGAGCCAAAGTCCTTCCTCCTGGCAGCCACCACACCCTGAAAAAAGAATGGAGGCTGTTTTGTGAACAGGCTCCAGCTGACAATCCAACAGAGTTCTGGACAGGCTTTGCCTGTCTGGGCGCAGAACAACACCCCTGGGCTGGCTCGCAGCCAGGCCCCTGTTATTGTTGACCTATTATAGGGAGCAACCCCTGCCCCCGGAGACAGAGACAATACCCAATCTCTTTAGAAGCACTGGCGGGGATCCAAGAGCATCTGTCTGGGCTGAGGGACACAGGCATTTTGGTGGAGTGCCAATTCCCTCTGGAACACTCTACTCCTTCCTGTGAGGACTCCCGGGAGCGGGTACTGGGCAGTCCTAGGCCTCTGAATGATTAACAAAGTGACTGTTTCTGGCCTTGTGGGTCAAATCTTTACACTCTTCAGAGCTAGGCCCCTCGTTCACCAAAAGGGTTCATTTACTTAGATCCCAAAATTTGGGTTCTGCCTCTATCTATTCCTTCACCCCTCAGAGTCAGCCTCTCTTTGCTTTTGAGCAGATGGATCTTGGGTCAGGTTCGCCTCCTCCAGCTTTAAGACTTCCCCTGCATTGTTCAAGAAGGCTGGCCTTGCCAGCTTCCCCCAGGAAGATACTCATTGTACCCTACTCCAGTATGTTGACTACCGCCTTATGGCTGGGGAGACAAAGGTGGCCTGTTTGCATGGAACAAGGACTTTTCTCCAGCTCTTATCTAACCAGGACAATGGCCCAGATCTGTAGACAAGAAGCTCAGAACTTAGTCTTCCTTCTCTCCCAAGGCCAGCAGACAGTCACCACTTCCCTGTCACACTGATCATCAGACAGACTCAAAGATTCTATTGAGTTGGTATTTAGCCTGGTGTTTAGCTGGCCTGGCCTTTGTCGGAATTTCTGTTAGGCCCATACCACAGCCCCTCTGAGTGGAAATAGTCATCTGAGAAATAAAGACAGTCCTCCAGCAAGCTCCAGCCCTGGGTTGCCAGATGTAGAGCAGCCTTGACTCTGTGAATGAATATACAAAGACAGCACTGGTGGTTTTTATCTAAGCAGCAGGCTGCTGGCCAAGGCGAGTAGGGAATCTCTGTGAAAAGGTTGACTCAGTACCTGTGAAATGGCTGCAGTACCTCAGAGCTCTTGCAGTCACAGTTCTTCTAGTCCAGGAGGTCAACAAGTTCATTCTCAGGCAAAACTTAAGTGTCAAAGTTTGCCCAGGCAGTTGCTTCTCTTGAACAGTCACCATTTCCTCTCTATGTCCCACATGGCTCAATACCAGGATTGCTCTGAAAATCCCTGTGTCACCCTAAAGAAAGTGTGTACTCTAAATCCAACAACCTTCTTCCCCACAGAGAAGGGAGAACCAGACCATGACTGTTCTGAGGTGACTGATGAAGTCTCTACAAACTGCCCAAACCTGTGGGACCAGTCTTTGCCTAACTCAGACATAATTTTGAGGCCTTCCCCACCAGTGCAGAACAGAAGTTATGAGGTAGTTAAGGCCCTTCTCTAGGAAATAATCCTCAGGTTCAGATTGCCTCTGACTTTTCACAGGACAATATACCAACATTCATAGCAGATGTCATCCAGCACATGACTAGAGCTCTCAACATATCCTCGAAACTGCAGTCAGCAGATCACGTTCAGTAAAACTACTGTAGCCAAAGAATCAAGCTGTCTCTGGAAGGCCAAAGTGGACTGGGTGATATCCATAAAACCTGTTGTTAACTGCCTTGACAACACCCCCCAGACAGTCCAATGCCAGGCCCCTCTTGGGCTGTTCCTTTGGCTGAGAGCAGTCTCATCACTAAAGAAATTGAAAGGGGCCCTGAGTGTCCCAGAGCAGAGTAGTTAGGGCGCCTGAGGGAAAGAAAAGATTCTCCAACAACCACAGAGAAATCAGGCAGAAGTGTAGCAACAGTATGAGTGGTTAGGGGTGTCATTCAAGTGAACTTCCCATGACCATTGACTAAAATGGGTCACACACTGTTCCTCAGTTACAACAGAGAAGTTTCTGTAGAGCAGAACTGAGGTCAAGAAGGGGAATTTGGAAACATTGGAAGGAGGTGACATTTTTTTTTTTTTTTTTTTTGCTTTTTGGATCACACCCAGCAATGCACAGGGGTTACTCCTGGCTTTTCACTCAGGAATTACTCCTGGCGGCGCTTGGGGGACCATATGGGATGCCGGGGATCGAACCCAGGTCAGCCGCGTGCAAGGCAAACGCCCTACCTGCTGTGCTATTGCTCCGGCCCCAGGAAGGAGGTGACTTTTGGCTTCATGGCTCAGTTAAGGAAGATGAGACGGGTCTATGTTCCTTTCAGATCTAGCAGTTGGTTGCCAGATGCCTGTTAGATCAATTGAGGGCTTGATAGATGGCATAGATCACCCTCAAGAACTGAGTGATAGTTTCTTCTCTCAGTTTCAGTTGGAGACCAGGTACACCTGGGACATGGATCTGACTCTCCTTATTCTCACCCACCTCTAGGTGGGAAAGTCACTATCACTATCACTATCATCCCGTTGATCCTCGATTTGCTCAAGCGGCCCCAGTAAAGTCTTCATTCATCCTAGCCCTGAGATTTTAGAAGCCTCTCTTTACTCATCCTTCCCAATGGTGCCTCATTAGAGGCTTTTTCAGAGTTAAAAGAATGAGATCCATCATTGTTACTGTATTTGGCATATGAATATGCCACAAGGAACTTGCCAGGCTCTCCCATGTGGGCAGGAACACTCTCGGTAGCTTGCCACATTCTCTGACAGGGAGAACTAGGATATAAGATGTTGGTCATGCACTTCCGGGAGTTTGGTTTTATAATCTCTGGATATTGGCTGTTGGTGGGATTACATGGTGCCAGGGGCAGTTTCTGGGTGTGACCACCTAACTACTAGAAAATGGGGGATCTGGATAGAAGAGGCCCAGTCCTGATCCGAGCAGGCTTGGAGATCTCAGCCCTGGGTCCTGCACACCTGGGTTCTTCTGCCAGTTCCTTCATGCGTGAGGCTCTTCCGAATGTGTGGAGAGGGGCCTTGAGCATGGCTGTGGCTGGGTTCTGGAGGTCTTCAGCTGCTGGGGCTCTGCTTGGGGCAGGGAGGGATAATCAACCCACTCCCTCTGAGGGGCCCCGGGGGTAGCCAGGTGCGAGGGCAAGAGACTGGACTGGGGAAAGTAACTGGACTAATCCCAAACCTGATTACAGTGCTATGATCCTCAGTGAGAATCTATCCCTTAGGTCCAACATCCACTTGAGGAATTAGTAATTGTGAGATTAAGTGGCTAACAATGAGAGCAGTTTTCCTTTAGATTGTTGTATCAGACCAAGGCTTCAGGGTCCATATGGCCCATACATTTGTTCAGGAATAGTTGGCACCCATAACTCGCATTCCTACTCTCAACAAATATGTGGGATCGAGTCAGTTGCTTAGGACTAGGTACCCCCACATATAAAAATATCCACTTCTCCTTCTCTCACATGCTCTGAGGGCAAGGGGGAGGGCATAGTAAAGGTACCAATGATAGCAGTCATCAGATTAATCCATGAGCTTGTGCCTGTCAAAAAAAGATCCACTCTGTTTCCTGTCACACATTGCTACAGAAAATGGAACTTTGAGACTAGGATTTAAACGGTAGAGTTGAAACATCTGGTGAGGAACCCAGGTTGAGTGGAGTGAGGAGAGTCATGATTGGATTGATCTGGTTGTAAAAAAATATCCCATGCATATAAGCAGACAACTCGAGGCAACAGGAATTGGAGTCCACAATCCCAGTCAGGAGGAGCAACAGCAGGTAGACAGCAAGAAGTCAGCGAGAGTTGGGGTTGTGCATGCTTGTTCTTAAAGGAAGAGTCCAGTGTAGCCCAGGAAAACCTTAACTCAGCTGCAGAAGAGGTTAAGTTGCTTATGGGTGCTCCAGCAGATTTCCTAGTGGAAGTTTAAGAGATTAGCTCTATTAATTGATATATTAATATTTAATATATTAAATATTAATATATTACACCTCCACAATTTAAAAAAGTCATTGCTCTCATAGGTGGGATGAAAAGGGGCTATAAGAGAGTAACAAATGGTTAAAGTCATTGGAACTCAAGATTTTGTATGTAGAACTGAGCTTACAAGAGAGGACTAGAAGGGCTCCTTGGAGCACTGTTGGAGGAAGCAGGCTTCCTCATTATGGGTGTGGTATTAGATGGTTTATAAATGGAAAGTTATGATTATTGTAAATTATTGTAAGTATTATAAATCCTGGTGACTCAAAAAAGATTAGAAAAAGAAGAAAAAAGTAAATAAATACTTTTGCAGACAGATAGGAATGAGAGAGTGCTGACAATAAGTTTTTCAGGAAATAATTACACCAACATGTGATTTAAAGGTGTAGCCTAGCCACCAACTTGATGGTACCCAGAAGCAGGAAGGCCAGAGCCCCTTTGAGATACAAGTACTGAGCTCTTGAAGATGCATAAAGACACTGCTCAGAGAAAGTGAACCCCTGGAAAAGGAAAAGTTCTTAGAAAAACAAAAGGTTATAATAAGTATAGGAGAAACATTAAATCTAAGACTTTTCCCCTGTGACAATAACCAGTTGAATTTTTATATATGCAGAAAATTCTAGATCAAGAAAATTTGTATAAATTCAAATATTTCTCTCTCCAAAATTTTTTCTCTCCCAAATACATTACCCCCTCCCTAAAGCTAATTAAGGCGGTCTCCACTTGGAAAGCACATAACATTTTTGTTTGTTTTCTCTGTTTCCCTCATATTTCCCTAAACAAATTGCTTCACTATTCACTATTTGTCCACTCATAAAATCCTTTGCTGCAAGCAGTAGATGATGAATCTGAAAACCTGAACAGATATTGAAACTTATTTTCCCTTTTCTGCAGATATCAAATCTTTGCTCCAATCTGAGTCCACAACTCCCTAAAAGCTCATATAATACAGAACAATTCACATGCTATGTAGATCAAATGATCTTCAAGTGTAAATTTATTCAATGGGACTGCTGGACAATCATGACAAATATGCATGAAAAATACTATTTCTGTTACATCTTACAAGTATATGTGTGACTCTTTAGGTTTTTTATTTAAGATTTTCTATATATTTGCATAGAAAAATAAATACAAAGTAATTTTAAAGAATGTATTTAAGACCAGAAAGTAAAATCAGTGATTTTAAAGTGCTCTTAAGACAAATTTGTATCTTTTAAAGAGGCCACGCGTCACTTACAACTTTATTTTGATCTTCTAAATAAATGTAATGTGACCACTAGTGTGATAAAGTTAGCCAAGATAGTCTATTTTCAGGTGTGAATAATGGACTATGGTTATTGTAATTCTGAGGGTTCAGTTCACTGCCACTCGAAGGTCAGTCAAATGAGAGATGCCATGATGGATTAAGAAAGAGCTTTATTGTAATATGCCAGCAAGTTGGAAGATCATGAATTCACATTCTCAAAATAGTCACCTTCTCTGCATGGCCCCAAGAAAGGGTTTTTTTAGAAAACAAACAGTGAAGAAATGGTGTACTGCAGATTGGTGGGCTCTAGAACAAAAGTGAATTTCTTCACAGGCTGCTCTCCTGAGGCACATCTCCTCTCAGTCACAAACCTAATCAAAAGGTAAAATGAGAAACATCCTAATCTCTCTGCATTAGACACAAGGTGAGAGTGAGACAAAGACAAGTATTCTTGTCTAGGAATTTGTGTTTCTCTTTTTTTTGGTGCACTTTTATTATCACCTGGAATATCTCCTACTTTCTGTGGTGCATTTCCTTAGGTAAATATATATATATATATGTATATATATGTATCTATATATATAGTCATTTAGAATATGGTATTAAACCACTGAAAACTCTAACAAACTATTGTGATATGTTAGAGTTAGATTTCAGTTTTTGATCTGCTCTTCCTATGCTTTTTGAATTAGAAATGCCTTAGCTTGACGTATTATTATAGTGATGAGAAAGGTAGAAACATAAGCAGGGAGATAAGTGGGTAAGCAGGAAGTCAGGCAGGAGCTGGGGCAGCCTGTTTTGGAAGCTGAGAGGATATGAATAGGTCTTAAATCATAAAACTGACCAGAACAGAAGGGCCCAAACCAACCTGTCACTTTAGCTATGAGAATGGGGTCACCCAAACAGTTAGGTTAATAAGTGTCTCTACGGTTTCCACAGCAGAATGTAACCTGCTCAAAGATTAGCAGCAATAAGAGCCCCCTCAAGTCACTGTTGTGCCTTCCTGCCTCAATGTAACTTGGTGTATTGCCACCAAGTAAAATGTCAAGAAGCCCCATTTTTTTGTTCTTCTCCCCTTTGTCCCACACTTTGCTGTGTTGCAGGGAACCCTCCTCTTCAAAGCACTCTGTGCCTCTGCTCCAGCTGCCACTTCAGGCAGCTGACATCCTCTTGATATTAAATAATTAAATCTCCTTGTTTTCTCCTATATATATGGCTTCAGTGTGATTGATTAAATGAAACTTTTTGCAACAGAACAGCAATATTAATTCAGAAAATGTCAAACAGGTGTTCCTTTGATACAAAATTGATTTTCTGTGTATAACAGGGAAACAATGTTAGTTGTTCTAGTTTTATTCTTTCAGATTGCAAAACAGATTAGAAATTTTACAAAGTATGATTAAAAGAACCTCCTTGAAAAGTATAGAATGATTGTTTACTCTGTAAGCATTTCACAGTAAACTCATACAATCAGGTAATGTCTCTCCCAAGCTAGCTTTGGCTAATCTTGCATGCCATTTCCTTTATTTAATATTCCACAAAGCTAAATTTCCATCCCAAGGACAATGCCACTACTCCTGAAATAGTTCTCAAAATTTTCTGCAGTTTTTCATTATTGCAGTCTTTCCATTTGCCCTCCTGAGGGCTTTTTTTTTTTTGTAAAATACTGAAACCAGACTGCATAAAACACAAGAGCAGTACTCCTGCATATTTTTTACTTTTTTATGTTTATGGTTATTTGAAATGGAACAGGATTGAGAATACTTGGGTTCAAATGTTTCTCAAGTTTAGTTTCCTATCACATTGCGCTAATTTCCTAGAATTACTTTGTGTGGTTAGATCAGTAAACTCAGGTCTACTTGATCAAGGTGTTTTTGTTTTTCAGCAAATTGTGGAGGGTTTACATTCACTCTAATTTTTAAAGTCAGGTTGTTAGTCCCACTATGATGCTTAAATATTAATTAATGTTTTATTTATACTAAACTAGATCCTATATCATTGAAGTTTGTTTAAGTTATGAAAATTTTCCTTGGTTAATGTTCCTGAAGTTTCTGAGGCATTTCTTCTGATGCCACCTTAAAATTCTTAGAATTTATCTCTTTATTAACATCATTATCCAATCTCAGTATATTACAATAATTCCCTTTAGAGAATTTCATTTTCTACTTTTGATTTACTGTGTTGGTAATCTCTTTCATGTATTTCCACCTGATACCTTGAAGCCATTGTCTCTGAAGTGACAACTAAGACGTCTTTATCTGCAGAGATGTATTGGTTGAAATGCCCAATCTTCTCAAGTTTCAAAATTTCCATAATTTCCCATTCACTTGTCATTTCTAATCTTCAATTTTTTTGTTATTTTTGTAGAATATCTCCATAAAGCATAAATATCAGTGTGTTTGTGCCTTTTTTGTTGTTGAATGTTATTTTTGCCACCACTCTCATTCTTATAGTTTTTCACTTCCCAAATGTTTGTATGTTTACATAACCACTATGTCCTACAAGATATTCAAAAATATATTCAAAATTGGATGTGGGGCAATTATAAACTGGAAGTAATACAAGGAAATTGGTGCAGGATATTTTGAGTAGTTTGTGGTGGTGAAGTGAGGTGACTGTATACACCAATATCATAAATGTTAACATTTTTGGAAACATGATGCATAAACAGTAATAAATATCAATAAAATAAGTCCAAAGTTGAATAAGATACAATACTTTTAATGCAAACGTTTAGATATACAGAGAGATTATACCCCAAAAAAGCAAAATGTATTAAGTTTTATAAAAAGAAATTTAAATAATTTACAAGTAAATTGACTTATAAATCTTGGTAAAGATAGAATATAGGTAAATGTTAACATTTTATTTGGGTCTGAATCTATATAATATGTTAATGGAGTTCAGTGCCTATTACAGCAGACTGACTACCTGAAAGAACTTAGATCTAATTTATCTATAAACTTAAAATTAGAAGAGTCTTATTGTATTAAGAATAATAGCACTTCTTTTAAAATGTTATGAGAATTAAATGATAGAATACATATAATTCATAGTGCAGTGCCTGAGACATAGTATTAATACAAATATTTAAATGGTATTATTTTTTGTCCTCTTTAGATGATCTTCTTTTAGGAGTTTGCTAAAGGAAGAAAAAATCCTGTGAAATATATTTAAAATATATTGAGGAAACAGAATAATTGGGTGCATGAAGTTTAGTTCTTGGTCAACTAAAATTTCATTACATATAAATAGGTCTAATTGAGGGTTTCTTTACTAGGGAATTGAATAATTCTGTTTCAACTGAATTATCCTTTAGTAGAAAATTTGCATAATCTATCCACAAAGCTCTGTGGAGTTGGATATATAATGATGAAAATTTGTAGTCCATTTATCAGGCTATTATCATAGCCTAAGCATTAAAACAAAAATGCAGTTTCTAGTAATCCTCCGGAGTCACTGGATAGATAGGAATAAGACTTAGAACACCTACTCTACAAGCCTGTGGCCATGAATTAAAAACTTGGCAATACCACATATACTAAGCACGATTCTGACAGCTTTGCTTTTGATTTTGGCTGTTCTGCAATCTATAATCACTAGTACTATAAGCAATATCCAGCTATATAGCATATTTGGGTCTATGTAAGTATCACAAAGGTAAAACCCCTGATGAGCTTCACAACCAAAATGATGTTCAAGTCCCGGGGTGATAATGCCATTCCCATTCAGGCAGATGGGCACATGTCTTTTTTTTTTTTTTTTGTAATGTAGGAGCACTGCTATTTATTCAGCCATTGATTAAGCTAATTGAATTGGGCATGAACTCTTTTTTTTTAATTTTTTTTAATTTTATAAGCTAGTTTACAACGTTTGATTACACTCCATATTCAAACACCAATCCCACCACCATTGCACCTTCCCTCCACCAAATTCGCAATGTTTCCATCCCAAACCCCAATCCCTGTCACAGGGATATATGAAGTAATATATTTCATATTGTCTATTATGAAGAACTGCTGAACATGGTTACAAAATAATGTTCATATAGGAAACAGTGTGAAGAATGTTCTATTTTGGCAGGAGGCATTAAGACATTCTATAGGATATCACTAACATGTTGTTAAAGTTTGGGTGGTGTGAGCTTTGGTATATATATCTGAAGATATATATATATGCACATATATACGTATATTTCCCTCTACGATTTGTTGCCTACTACCTAAACCCTGTCAAATGTGGTGCAGTAATTATGGAGAATGTGTAGGGAGTGACTTATAATGTGTCGCACGGCCACTTTTGCAGCCATGCAGTCCAGGAATATGTTTACTCATATGTGAGGCTTGGCCTAAGCACGTGGGGATTGGCCTTGAGCATGGCGGTGGTTGGGTTGTGGAGCTCTTTGCTGGAGATCTTCTGAGAGTCCCCTCTCCAAAACAGATGTATGATCACCAGTGCCAGGAAGTGAATCTCTGGGTAAGCATGTGTGCAAATTATTTTTGAAAAATGTTTGTATATTTTTTATTGTTAAAGAAAAAAGTGACAACTGTTGATACAATTCTAGGACTCAAATAGATGCCAAAGTTGCAAAATTGATACCAATCGATCTAGAAAATATATTTATGTGAACACTGTTATATCTGATTGCAGATTTGCTAAGTCCTTGTCTAAGGATGTATTAAACTTTGTGTTGACTTAGGAGGTGTTGCATCTCTGGACCTATGGCCTAGGCTAGAGAGGTGACAAGGCTGCTGGCATGGATTGTGTGGATGGGACTGCTGGGGCTTCTGGAAGTGTGGGGTTGGGGGGAGGCTGCCCATCCTGGAGGTTTCAGCCAGGGCGTTATCAATACCTGGAATTATACGGAGATTGGTGTCTGCGGAAAATATTCTCAAGGCGGAGAAGTTGAGCCTGGGGTTTTCAGCAGTGGGGTAGCAATTCCCTAAGGGCCAGTTTCCAGCTTCTCCTGGGAGGAGCAGGGCAAGAACTGAGTCCACTTGGCACAGACGTGGATGCGGGGCAGGGTGGGTGCGAATTCTTTTGTGACAAAAATAAGGTTGATGGGAAAAATATTGCTTTTGTTTTTTGGTGGGGAGAAGGGATGATTTGGGTAACACATCCAGCCATGCTCAGGGATCACAATGGCTCTGTGGTCCGGGTCACTCCTGCTGGTGCTCAGGGCTGATGCTCAGAGCTGGAGATCTAATAGCAACCGGATGCATGTAAGGAAAGTGACTCATTCCTTCTACTATTCCTCTGGAAGGGGGGAAAAGAGGCACTTTATTCAAGTTTTAGCAGCCTGAGAAGATGGTGGCATTTTTGTAATCCAAAGCCCACGCTGTCTTCAGGATCCCAATAGGAGGGTTTGGTGATACAGATTTCCAGGGGAGGAGTAGCATCCCCGGCTACTGGTCCTCAGAGGTATAGTCCATCCTACCAGCAAATATAAGCGAAGTCGAGTAGGCTTGGGAGGTGGGCAGAGGGGGATCTGACCTGGGACTGGTTTTAAAATTGTGCAGTTAGCCCCTCAACCAAAGAATGAGAACCCCTGAGGAGTATTTTTCCAAGCACTGCAAACAAGGAGGATGAACCTCGACCACCGGGCGCACTGGGGTTGAGTGTGGAATCACTCTCATGTCTCATACAAGCTGATGTGTGGCTTCTGCCATTGCAGCAACATCAACAACAAAGGAAAGGGGGACAGGATTGACAAATACCACTGTAGGTAGGCAGTAGGGGAAACTATTGAATGGTGGGATAGATTCCGGAAAAAATAAAATGTATCTGTGTGCGTGTGTGTGTGTGTGTGTGTGTGTGTGTGTGCCCCTGCATGTGAAAAGAGATGCTGTCTTATATCTTCCACTTGCTTACAAAACAATGTTGAGTATACCAAAAATAGTATCTAAAACCAAGCCACTAGGACAGATTTCATTCAATTTTCCATCCCTTCAACTTTATTTTCAATTTATGATCATTTATTTGCATGCATAACAGAGGAATGTACAAGCAATTACTTCTTTCTCAGATTTTTGCTTGAGTCATAGTGAAAAAAAATATCCATTTTTGTTTGCTTAATTTTTTAACTGCAAACGCCTATTCAATTAAGAAACACGCAGGAGTTAACACTATGTGAAATGTTCCTGGTTTTTTTTCTTTTCCATATTATCAAGTCAATAAGATTTTGTTTTATATATGTCTAGGGGTTTTATTGAATTGTTTTACTTATTAATGCAGACATTTAAGCAACATCTATAATATGTCTTGTGTTAGAAAATCAATATTTCCTTTCTTAGGGTAAAATACTCTGTACTTTTATAGACTCATTAATATTTTTTCATGTAAATTTACCTAATTCTCTCCAGTCTTACTAAATTTTACATTTGAACGTTTTGACTATTTCAAGGAAATTCTACAATATATTAGCACAGAACTTTAAAAAATATCTTATTTATTTATGATGGGAAAGATATAATAACCACAATAAGACCCTAAATCCATAAAATTTAATACAATATATTTTAGGTGCCAGCATTGAAAAATTAGTTATGTAAATGAGAAATATAGGATACTATATTGTATTAAATGATTTGAATTTTTATTTACATGTTAAAATAATGTAGGTTAAAATAATAAAATAACCACAAACTGACTTACATTTATTTATTTTCTGATAATTCTATTTGCCATTCATTTAAATTTTACTGGAACAATTAGCATGAAATAAATTTGTTTTATGCCTGACAAAGGGACAGGATTGAGGTTGGGATGAAGCTAAGAACATTGGTGGTGAGACTGTGTGTCTAAAACTATTATGAACAAACAACTTTTTAAATCACGAAATCTCAATAAAAATAAATTTAAACAAAATTGTACTTTGTATTCTTCTCAACATAAAATTTATTCCTAATCTTTTTCTCAATAGGAATATGCCATTGCTTTTGTTCTACTGGATATTAGATATAGCTTTTCAGAGTAGGCACTAAAGTGTCATTCACATTTTACGTTAAAACATTTATATTAAATTTAAAATAAAAACTCACTTAAATTTGTTTAAATAAAATGGTCATTTATTAAAAATACCTATTTATATTCATACATAAAATAACTGGCTGCCATGTATTAGTCAATATTCACTATTATCAAACTTCTAGGCCATTACGAATCTGTTAGGTGAAAGGGATTCACTTTTATTTTTATTTGGATTTATATGACTAATTACAGTGCATAGAGTTATTTATGTTTAATATATTTCATAATCCTTAATTTTTTCTTTTTGAATTGTTTCTTGGTATTTTTAAGAACATTTTAATTATTTTTTTTTACAATACTGTATACATTTTAGGAAAATACAATGTTACCATATCACATCCACTACTGGTTGCCAAAATTCTTCCACCAGTCTATGAGACTTCTCCATCCCTTCTAACCACTCCTCACTACACTACTTCCACATTATTAAAGTTTATTGCCAATTTTTCTATTTGTCACACATCAATTTTTATGAGTTGTGAAAAAAACTGTTATTGTATTTATAATTTGTGTTTTATGCAGTCTATGACAAATGCTTTTATATTTTGGTCCTGAGTTTAACTCACAAAGTTTTAAACTTTATTGAATTCAATGCCGTTATTGTTTTTCAAATACAAATTGCTTTATCCATCAGTTCAAGAGGGAGAAGTATGTCCTATTTTAATAAATATTTTATCATATATTTTTGTCTATGCATTTTTTAGGAATAGATCTGGACTGGCTTGAATACTATTCGGCTGAATCAAAAGATGAAATTATACAGTTTGCTGCAATTTGCCCGCAGCTAGAGAAAGCATGCTGAGCAAAATAAACCAAAGGAAGAGGACAAGTTCTGGGTGATTTCACTTTTATGTGGTGTATAGGGAAGCAAAATAAGGAAATGAAGTGGTCTAGCAAAAGCTCCTGTGCCTAGCTTACGACCCTATTTCAAAGGCCTGACAGGATAAGACCTTCCCTGTGACACAAACAACTGTGCTGTGTCTGTCAACTTTAGCAATTGTGCCCAGAAGACTCTAGAGGTCCCACAGTAGCTCAGTTCTGGTGTTCAATTCTTAGAATTGATCACACCTCACCTGCTCATCCACCACCCAGAATTAACTAAAATACAGGAAGCAGAAATTTCCTTTCAAAGCAGTCCAGAGACACACAATAAGACCCCCAAGACAATACTAAGCAAATCTCGCTCTCTTTGGAGGCCTCTATTCTGTCAGTCTGACCACGTACTCCTTTCAATAGATTTACTTTGCTCTGTCTAAATTGTCTCTTTTGTCTAGTCAGTTATTTTACAAATCCATGCTTGAGATCCAGAGACCCTTTTTGTCAGGTATGGGTAATGAGCATCTCTTCCTATTCCTTCAGGAAATAAATGGTATAAATTGATGGCAAACTCTGAATACTGGAATAAAAACTGAGAATATCAGATTAGGAGAAAATAGCTGGAGCGCACCTGGCTATGAGCAGAATTTTGGGCTCTTGGAGGTGATGAGCTGAGGTGACTGTGTACACCAAGACAAAGAATATCAACAGTATTATAAACACAGTACCTTAACCATAATTAATTCCATGAAAGACTGATGAACTGTCTTGAGTTAAAGGATTATAAGGAAACAAGATATTAAAATGCAAACTTCATACTGAACTTTATTTTATATCAGAAATAAAAAAACCTTATGCTATCGAGAATTAAGTGACAATAGATCAATTAATTCTTAATTAAAAACTTGACTATATAAGTTTGATAACAGATATATTATAATAAATTTTCTGATTTGAAAAAATGCATTCTTATTTGTAAGAGAATGCACTTGATTTTAAGAAATTCACACTAGGGTAAAGATATATTATTTTTGCAAATTACTCTCAAAGTTTGTGCTAGTGCAGAAATTCACATGGGTGGTAAGCATCTGCTCTACTGAGGCCAGTCCAAAGAAATTAAGATTTGAATTCAGTATTATAAACCAGAAAATTTGCCTGGGCAAGGATAGTTGAAAATGTTTAATATTTCTATTATCTTGTTCTAAAGATTAGAAAGCAGAAACTTCAATTCAAAATCTTTAAATCTTTATTTGCAGTTCCATTGTAAATGTGCTCAGGGGATCATTGCTTGAGTCAATTTATTGATCATTCTGATGCCCACCGGTCTGCAATCCATCCTTTCTAAATATGTGTTTCCCTGTTCTCTTTTTTTGATAAAAACAAGTTTCTTGTAACTGAAGATAAGATGGCCGGTTCATATATATATATATATATATATATATATATATATATATATATATTTTAGTTAGGAGTGGAGAGCTACTGCAATACATTAACCGGCTCTAGGAACTGAGTCCTGTTGCCTGAGCTGACACTCACTGTATTGTACCCCGCCCCTGACAGGTGTAGTAGATCGGCAATGTTCATGTGATCACTTCTGTGTGTATAAATGGGAAAAGCCACCTTGGGGTGCATGCTCAAGAATTCCTTTTCACTGCATCTGGGTCCCCTTTTTCTGTGGAATGGAGGCAATTCTCAGAGAACTTTCTGAATTAGGAACAGTTTACCCAGAATCTGTGAATAAATTAATGATCTGTATGTATGTGACCACGTCTATTTCTATAATTTCCTAGAAAGAAAGCATACTGGGAAAAGGAAATTCTCATCTAAAAGTTATATTACCACCTGTGAGAACTCTGGAAAGCTGAGCCAATTTAAAGTTTGGAGTAGGAAAAAAATGCGTTCACATAAGTATGTGTAACTAGTTAACACGCAGGATGGGCTAAATTATTGCCATAAAACAGAGAAATGGAGAATCTAAGAATCAGCTAGCAACTTGAAGGGCTTAAGAGTCATTTTGAAAATTTTGATGTGTTCCTCCTCACCCCATGGCCTCTGATGCTTCTGAGAGAAGTCGGTTGGATGCTTTATCCATGTGGCGTGTTTGGTTTGTGTTGTTGTGGACAGTCACACCAATGGAAAATCAACCAGCACACCTTGAGACACAGGAATCACTGCTATATTTTGTTAATGGACCCATTTAAGCTCATGCTCCAGGACTGGGTTCAGAACATTTAATAGAATATTTGATGGGGATCTGAGCATTTGTAGGAAGCTGGCAGGGGAGAACAGAAACAGAAATTCCGAAGCATGTTATTTTGTAAAGCAGTTTTGGATCACCTCAAAGACATGAGGTTACCAAGGATACAAAGCGAGACTATGAACCTCTCAGAACATCCCAAATACACTCCATATCTATGTGATGTCTCCCACGCTCAGCGATCCCTTGGCTGCTCCTGCTTACTGGTGTGAGCCTGCTGAAGTTAGCTTATTTGAAATATTGGCAGGGGTCTGTTTTCCTCATCAGTGTTATGTGTTATAGGCTCTGATTTGAGGCATTCTGTGAACTGAGGCAGGGGTGAAGTTTTCTTTTTTATGTTTACTTCAAAAATTTTATGCTGTGCTTTAATGTTCTTACAGAAAGGATACCTGAAAACAAAACATTGTAAAAATCTTAGTGAGTAATGGATGCTAAACACTTAGGCACTGAAGTTTCAAAAATCATGGAATCCATAGCATTTTGCTAGTATTTTAAGATGTCTGTGTCTATAGTCATATATCTATCAGAGAGAAAAGCATATAATTTTATTCCTTCCTGTCTCCTTTTCTTTTTCTTTCTTTCTTTCTTTCTTTCTTTCTTTCTTTCTTTCTTTCTTTCTTTCTTTCTTTCTTTCTTTCTTTCTTTCTTTCTTTCTTTCTTCCTTCCTTCCTTCCTTCCTTCCTTCCTTCCTTCCTTCCTTCCTTCCTTCCTTCCTTCCTTCCTTTCTTTCTTCTTTCTTTCTTTCTTTCTTTCTTTCTTTCTTTCTTTCTTTCTTTCTTTCTTCTTTCTTTCTTTCTCTCTTTCTCTTTCTTTCTCTCTTTCTCTCTTTCTCTTTCTTTCTCTCTTTCCTCTTTCTTTCTCTCTTTCTCACTTTCTCTCTTTCTTTCTTTCTCTCTACTCTCTTTCTCTTTCTCTTTCTCTTTCTCTCTCTCTTTCTCTCTTCCTTCCTTCCTTCCTTTCCTTCCTTCCTTTCTTTCTTTCTTTTCTTCCTTCTCACTTTCTCTCTTTCTTTCTCTCTACTCTCTTTCTCTTTCTCTCTCTTTCTCCTTTCTCTCTCTTTCTCTCTTTCTCTTTCTCTCTCTTTCTCTTTCTCCTTCTTCCTTCCTTCCTTCCTTCCTTCCTTCCTTCCTTTCTTTCTTTTCTTTCTTTTCTTCCTTTCTCACTTTCTCTCTCTTCTTTCTCTCTACTCTCTTTCTCTTTCTCTCTCTTTCTCTTTCTCTCTCTTTCCTCTCTTTCTCTTTCTCTTCTCTTTCTCTTTCTCCCTTCTTCCTTCCTTTCCTTCTTCCTTCCTCCTTCCTTCCTTTCCTTCCTTCCCTTCCCTTCTTCCTCCTTTCTTCCTTCCTTCCTTTCTTCCTTTCTTTCTTTCTTTCTTTCTTCTCTTTCTTCTCTTTCTTTTCTTTCTTTCTCTCTTTCTTTCTTTCTTTCTTTCTCTTCTTTCTCATCTTTCCTCTTCTTTCTCTCTTTCTCTCTTTCTCTTTCTTTCTCCTTTCCTCCTTTTTCTCTCTCTTTCTCACTTTCTCTCTACTCTCTTCTCTTTCTCTTTCTTCTCTCTCTTTCTCTTTCTCTCTTCCTTCCTTCCTTCCTTCCTTCCTTCCTTTCTTTCTTTTCTTTCTTTCTTTCTTTCTTTCTTTCTTTCTTTCTTTCTTTCTTTCTTTCTTTCTTTCTTTCTTTTCTTCCTTTCTCACTTTCTCTCTCTTTCTTTCTCTCTACTCTCTTTCTCTTTCTCTCTTTCTCTTTCTCTCTCTCTTTCTCTTTCTCCCTTCCTTCCTTCCTTCCTTCCTTCCTTCCTTCTTCCTTCCTTCCTTCCTTTCTTTCTTTCTCTCTTTCTCTCTTTCTCTCTTTCTCTCTTTCTCTCTTTCTCTCTTTCTCTCTTTCTTTCTTTCTTTCTTTCTTTCTTTCTTTCTTTCTTTCTTTCTTTCTTTCTTTCTTTCTTTCTTTCTTTCTTTCTTTCTTTCTTTCTTTCTTTCTTTCTTTCTTCTTTCTTTCCTTTCTTTCCTTCTCCACTTCATTAAGTTCTGCTCTAAGTTTTCTTATTCTCTTTCTTCTTCTTGCTTTGAATTCCCCTTGTTAGTATTTTTCAAACATTTTAACCTGTGTGGTTAGATTGTTTATTGGGGCACTTTCTTGCTTACTATTGAATGCTTGCATTGCTATGAACTTTCCTCTTGGTGCTGCTTTTGTTGTCTTTCATATGTTCTGATAACTCATGTCTTAATTCTTGTTTCCAGAAATCTTTGGATTTCTTTTCTAAGTTCCTCCTTTGACACACTGGTTTTTCAGTATTGTTCTCTAATTCCAAGTGTTCAATATTTTTCCCCATTTATGTTTGTGATTAATTTCCATTATCACTGATTATGGACTGCAAATATATTTGACACCATTTCTATCTTTTAATTTTATTGGTGCTATGTTTAATGACACAGCATGTGATCTATCTTGGATGATGTCCCATGTACAGTAGAGAAGACCTTATGTTTAACTTTGGGGATATATAAAGCACTATTCATGTTTATTAGGCCCTTCTCTTTCATTTCTTTCCTCAATGCCTGTGTTTGTTTGTTGAGTTTTTTGCCTAAGTTATCTATCCAGAGGTGATAAAATAGTGTTAATTCTTTAAGTATGTAGTATGTTGCTCTCTTTCTTCAGGCCTATTTTTTAGTAGCTGTATTAAGCATTTCATAATTCATCAGTAGGTCCATAAATGATTTAACAGTGCAGGTTCTTCATGATATATATATTTCCTGAAAATTAAGGAATTACTATCCTTTGCTCTTGGCCTTTTAAAAAATGAGGTTGGAAGGCACCTCTTGTTTTGTAGAGAGGTTTCGTTCAAAAAGCACAAGCAATTTTTTCTTTTAAAATCTATAAAGGGGGGGCTAGAGCAATATCACAGCAGTAGGCATTTGCCTTGCAGGCAGCCGACCTGAGTTCGATCCCCAGCATTCCATATGGTCCCCTGAGCACCACCAGGAGTGATTCGTGAGTGCAGAACCAGGAGTAACCCCTGAGCATTGCCGGGTTGTGACCCAAAAAGAAAAAAAAAATCTATAAAGGGTACAACCTGATTTTAACACGATTATTTTATAAATAAAAAGACAGAAGGATTTGCTTAATTTATGAGTTATGGGCATGAAGCAAGATTTTCTTTAAAAATCATTGACCTCATATGGCTATGCTTAGTTAACTGTACTGAGTTAACTCTAGCATTTGTGGCTTGTTGGAAGGGTCATGTTAAGTACTGAAACTGTGATGGCTTGCTTTCATGCTTACTTAGCATGCTGTCTTATTTTCTGGGGAAGCCAGTCTGTGGAACTAACTCCCTTCCCTGCTGAATTAGTCATATGCTAGTGCTATCAACAATTATTGATATGTGCTATCAATAAGTGCAATTTAGGTAGCCTTAGAGTACTGGGTGGTAACCTGAGTTCAAACAACTAAAAAATGTATTTTTTCTCAATAGCACAGTGGATAGGGCATTTGCCTTGCATGCGGCCAACCTGGGTTTGATTTCTTTGTCCCTCTCAAAGAGCCCAGCAAGCTTCTCCTCCGGACTGCTGGCCGAGTGACCGGCACGCCGACCCCAAGCACCACCGCCATTCTGTCTTCCGTCCGGCAAAGGTCTGTGACACTCCCTCGACCCGCCCTTCCGGACCCAGCCTGCTCCGCGGCCCTGAGAACCCCGTGCTTCCCTCTCCTCCGGACTGCCGGCCCCCATTGACCGCTGCCGGGTTGTGGGGGAAGGGGTGTGGCCTAATCGTCAGGGGGCGTGGTCTAGGGAAAGTGGACGTGGCCTCATTAGTAGCGGCAGCAGATAGTTTCCTCAACATCCTATCCAGGACTAACATCCAGGACTAACATCCTAGCTATTCTCAAGCAGTAGGACAATAAAACACAAGACTTAACATAAGAATTGAAGGAAACATCTCAGTAGGAGACCAGGTTCTACAAGTAAAAAGGCAACCACTATTAACTGAGCCTATCCACAATCCTTTTTCACAACAAGAAGAAACAGGGATACTCATCTTCAAGGGCCCTCTTTCATACCACAACAACAACATGAAGAAACAGCGAAAATCCCCACTGCAAGCAGAGGACTATCAAAGGAGTCTGGAAACCTCAATGGGTGCTTCCTACAAACTTGACCTCTCTGATAAAGAATTCAGAGTTGAAATCCTCAACATGTTCAATGAACTCAATGCAAAGATGGAGAACTTCGAAGAAGACCTGGCAGAAACAATACAACAGACAGCCGACCAAATACGGGAAGAAATGAGAGCAGAAATAAAAAACCTTCAAAAAGAAATGAAGGATTCGGTACATGAAATCAAAAACTCTCTGGCTGCCCTCAACAATAGGATGACTGCAGCCGAAGACAGAATCAGTATGCTTGAAGATGAGCTGCAAGAGGCCTACAGGCAACAACAAACCATGGCAAGAGACCTCAAAATAGCTCTAGCCAGAATAAGAGTCCTAGGGGATGATTTCAAGAGGAACAACATTAGAATCATTGGACTACCAGAACCACAGGGAACCAACCCCAATGAAAAAGACACAGTCAAACAAATCATTTCGGAAAACTTCCCACAGCTGGACAATGCGGGCATCCAAATTCAAGGCGCCCGAAGAGTGCCAGCTAAAAGAGATCCTAACAGAAAAACCCCAAGACATATCATAGTTACAATGATGGACATCGTTCAGAGAGACACAATGCTGCAAGCAGCAAGGTCTAAGAAGGAAATCGCATACAAAGGAGCACCCCTTAGACTCACAGCAGACCTATCAGAGGAAACCCTCCAAGCTCGAAGGCAATGGTGGGATATAGTGAAAAAACTCAATGAAATCAACGCTTCACCAAGAATACTTTATCCGGCTAAACTCTCATTCAAACTAGAAGGAATCATACACTACTTTGGGGATAAACAACAGCTCAGGAACTTCATAGACTCAAAACCAAACCTAAAAGAAGCACTAAAGGGGCTATTGTAAGACAAGAACAACCCCTACAAGCACAACAAACCCTTGCACAAAGATGGCACAAAATCCCATAACAATAATCTCCCTTAATGTCAATGGTCTGAATTCACCAATTAAGAGACACAGACTGGCAAAATGGATTCAAAAGACTGAACCCAACACTCTGCTGCCTGCAAGAAACACATCTGAATGGCCAGAACAAACACAGACTCAAAGTCAAAGGATGGAAAACAATTCTGCAAGCAAACAACTCCCTCAAGAAAGCTGGGGTGGAGTTACTAGTATCGGACAACATAGACTTCAGGTTGAAAATGATTAGAAGGGATAGTGAAGGCCACTTTTTATTAATCATGGGATGTGTACATCAGGAAGAAATCACACTCCTAAATGTCTACGCACCCAATGAGGGACCAGCTAAATACCTATAACAGCTGCTAAGAGACCTTAAGAAGGACATCTCGAGCAACACAATAGTAGTTGGAGACTTCAACACAGCACTGTCTCCTCTGGACAGATCAAGAAGATTAAAACTCACCAAGGAAATACTGGCTTTGAAGGAAAAAATAGAAGAGAGAGGGCTAATAGATCTATACAGGGCTTTATATCCCCCCCAAAAGGAATACACATTCTTTTCCAGTGCACATGGAACATTTTCCAGAATAGACCATGCGCTAGGCCACACAGCATACCACAACAGAATCAAAAAGATAGACATTGTACCAGCTATCTTTTCAGACCATGATGCACTGAAGATAAAACTTAATCGTGGACAGATGCAGAAAACCAAATCAAACACCTGGAAATTAAATAGCTCAATATTGAACAATGAGTGAGTCAGGAAGGAAATCAAGGAAAAAATCAAAAGGTACCTTGAAACAAATGAGAATGAAGACACGAGCTACCAGAACCTGTGGGACGCAGCTAAAGCCATTTTAAGGGGAAATTTTATAGCTCTGCAAGCATATCTCAGGAAGGAAGAAAGGGCCCACATAAATAACTTGACTTCACAGCTCAAGATCTTAGAAAAGGACCAACAAAAGAGGCCAAAAAAGGCAGAAGGAAAGAGATAATAAAACTTAGAGCAGAAATTAACGACATGGAAACCCAAAAGACAATCCGAAACATCAATGAAACCAAGAGCTGGTTCTTCGAGAAAATAAACAAGATTGATAAACCACTAGCAAGACTCACAAAGAAAGAGAGAGAGAGAACCCTTATAAGCTGAATCAGAAATGAAAAGGAGGACATCACAACAGAAACCAATGAAATTCAAAAGATCATCAGAGACTACTTTGAAAATCTCTATGCCACGAAACAAGAGAACCTAGAAGAAATGGATAAATTCCTCGACTCCTATAATCTCCCAAGGCTGAACCAAGAAGACCTGGAGTACGTAAATAGTACAATTAACATCAAGGAAATTGAAATGGTAATCAAAAGTCTTCCCAAAAACAAAAGCCCAGGTCCAGACGGATTCACTAACGAGTTCTTCCAAACATTTAAAGAGGACCTTTTGTTTTTTTTTTTTTTTTTTTTTGCTTTTTGGGTCACACCCAGCGATGCTCAGGGGTTACTCCTGGCTTTGCACTCAGGAATTACTCCTGGCGGTGCTTGGGGGACCATATGGGATGCCGGGGATCGAACCCAGGTCGGCCGCGTGCAAGGCAAACGCCCTACCCGCTGTGCTATCGCTCCAGCCCCTAAAGAGGACCTTTTGCCAGTCCTTCTCAAGCTTTTCCAGGAAATAGAAGTAACAGAAACACTCCCAAACAGTTTCTATGAGGCTCATATCTCCCTAATACCAAAAGCAAACAAAGACACCACAAAAAAAGAAAACTACAGGCCAATATCCCTGATGAACACAGATGCGAAGATCCTCAACAAAATATTAGCAAATAGAATTCAACAACTCATCAAAAAGATCATACACCACGACCAAGTGGGATTCATCCCGGGGATGCAAGGATGGTTTAACATCCGGAAATCAATCAACATAATCCAGCATATCAACAAAAGAAAAGATAAAAATCATATAATCATATCAATAGATGCAGAGAAAGCATTTGACAAGATCCAGCATCCGTTTATGATGAAAACACTCGCCAAAATGGGTATAGAAGGGACCTTCCTCAATATAGTTAAAGCCATTTATCACAAGCCTATAGCAAGCATTGTACTCAATGGGGAAAAACTAAGAGCCTTCCCTCTGAGAACAGGGACGAGACAAGGATGCCCACTCTCTCCACTTCTGTTCAATATAGTACTGAAAGTACTTGCAATAGCGATTAGGCAAGAAAAAGATATTAAGGGCATTCAGATAGGAAAGGAAGAAATCAAGCTCTCACTATTCGCAGATGATATGATACTATACCTAGAGAATCCTAAAACCTCTACCAAGAAACTCCTAGAAACAATAGAGTTGTATAGTAAAGTTGCAGGCTATAGACTCAATACCCAAAAGTCCATGGCTTTCCTATATGCAAATAATGAGAGAGAAGAAAGTGACCTAAGAAAAGCAATCCCATTCACAATTGCGCCTCAAAAAATCAAGTACCTCGGAATCAGCTTAACAAAGGAGGTAAAGGACTTGTATAATGAAAACTATAAAACACTACTTCAGGAAATAAAAGAGGACACAAGGAAATGGAAAGACATCCCCTGCTCATGGATTGGAAGAATTGATATTGTCAAAATGGCAATTCTCCCCAAAGCATTGTACAAATTCAATGCGATCCCAATAGGAATACCCTTGACATTCTTCAAAGAAATGGAGCAAGCTCTCCTGAAATTCATATGGAACAATAAGCCCCCACGAATAGCTAAAGCAATCCTTGGGAAAAAGAAAATGGGAGGAATCAACCTCCCCAACTTCCAACTCTACTACAAAGCGGTTGTCATTAAAACAGCATGGTATTGGAACAAAGGCAGAGCTGCTGACCAATGGAATAGGGTTGAATACTCTGACATACATCCCCAAATATATGATCATCTAATCTTTGATAAGGGAGCAAGAAATGTGAAGTGGAGCAAGGAAAGCATGTTTAACAAATTGTGCTGGCAAAACTGGACGGCTACATGCAAAAAAATGGGCTTAGACCTCCATCTATCACCAAGTATAAAAATCAGATCAAAATGGATTAAAGACCTCAACATCAGACCAGAATCCCTAAGGTACATTGAAGACAAGATCGGCAAAACTCTCCACGACATTGAAGCCAAAGGTATCTTCAAAGCTGACACACCACTGGCCAAGCAAGTGAAAACAAAGATAAATGAATGGGACTATCTCAAACTAAGAAGCTTCTGCACCTCAAGAGAAACAGTGACCAAAGTACAAAGACAATCTACAGAATGGGAAAGGATATTTATGCAGTACCCATCTGATAAAGGGTTGATAACAAGGATATACAATGCACTGGTTGAACTCCACAAGAAGAAAACTGCTAACCCAATCAAAAAAGGGGGTGATGAAATGAACAGAAACTTTTCCAAAGAAGAAATCCGAATGGCTGAGAGGCACATGAAAAAATGTTCAGCATCACTAATTATCAGGGAGATGCAGATCAAAACAACAATGAGATATCATCTCACACCACAGAGACTGGCCCACATCCCAAAAAACAAAAGCAACCGGTGTTGGCGTGGATGTGAGGAGAAAGGGACTCTCCTTCACTGCTGGTGGGAATGTCAACTCGTTCAGCCCTTTTGGAAAACAACATGGACGATTCTCAAAAAGTTAGAAATTGAGCTCCCATTTGACCCAGCAATACCACTCCTGGGAATATATCCTGGAGAGGCAAAAAGGTATAATAGAGATGACATCTGCATTTCCATGTTCATTGCCGCTCTGTCTACAATAGCCACAATATGGAAAAAACCAGAGTGTCCGAAAACAGATGATTGGCTAAAGAAACTCTGGTATATTTACACAATGGAATACTACGTAGCTGTCAGAAATCATGAAGTCATGAAATTTGCATATAAGTGGATCAACATGGAAAGTATCATGCTGAGTGAAATGAGTCAGAAAGAAAGAGACAGACATAGAAAGATCGCACTCATATGTGGAATATAAAGTAGCTGGAGGTAGAAGCTTACAATGTTGCGATTCCTGGCAGACATTTCCCTGGACTTAGTTACTAAAATACAGAAATCCAAAACTATGCTGCTGCTAGTGTGGCCTCCTGACCTCATATCTCTTCATTCTCAGCAATGGAAAACAAATTACCAAATGCTTTCTTTTCAGCAGATCGACTTTAGGGGGGAGAAACTCCAAATCAATAATAGTGAATTTTTTTGTTTAAATATTGAATGTAATCAAAGTAAAGTGAAAGTAAAATGAAATTTACCAGTTACACATGCGGGGTGGGTGGCTGGGGAGGTGGGGGGAAGGGGGGAGGTATATCGTGATTCTTAGTGGTGGAATATGTGCACTGGTGAAGGGATGGGAGTTTGAGTATTGTATAACTGAGACTTTTACCTGAAAGCTTTGTAACTTTCCACATGGTGAATCAATAAAAGAATTAAAAAAAAAGACAAAGAGCCCAGCAAGCTGCGGAGAGTATACTGCCCACACAGCAGAGCTTGGCAAGCTACCCATGGTGCATGTGATATGCCAAAAACAGTAATAACAAGTCTCACAATGTAGACGTTACTGGTGCCTGCTTGAGCAATTTGATGAACAATGTGACAACAGTGCTACAGTGCTATGAAAAAGTCTATGTTGTTCATACAAGTATGGTCACCCACTGCCTTTTAAATGGAGTTTTTGCCTATAAGATTGTTTTCCAGACTTTGATTTGAACCTGTATTTGCCTTGACTGTTAAGATGTGTCTCTTAAGAGACAAGAAGTTATTCATTTCTCTGATCCATCTTGCCACTCTGTGTCTCTTGATTGGTGAGCTTAGGCCTACTCAAGTGACATTGAGTAAATTATTAAAATCAATAATTTTTGCCATAATTTTGTGGTAGTTGCATGTGAATGTGAAGTTTACCTTGACTTTTTAAAAATTTGAATATTTTAGTTCCCATGATTTCCAAGACTGATAATAATAGGGCTTCATGAATAAATATTCAAGCACTGTCCCCTCCACCAGGTGAGTTTCCCTCCGCCATTGTCCATCCACCTCTCTCCCATGATATTTCCCCTCATCCCTTTGTTATAGTAAACTTCCTACTGAAGACTGGTTCTCAGTTACTTTGAGACTGATTATTTGTTTATTATAGTTATTGGTAGTTATGATATATAGTTATTATAGTTATTTATTATCTTTATTGTTAGTTATTTCTTTATTCATATCCCAGATGCTAGGGAAATAATTCCACACTACTCCTGTCTTTCTGACTATCTTCACTCAACATGGTACTCTCCAGATTTATCCACATAGCAGCAAATTGCATGATTTCATCTTTTCTGACAGATATATGGATCATGAAGATGTGGCATATAGACACAATGAAATACTACACCCCTGTAAGGAATGATGAATTCATTTACTCAGCTGCAACATAGATGGAAAGGAAGACATCATGTTAAATGAAGTAAGAAAAAATAAAGACAAACATAAGATTATATCACTCATACATGGTGTTTTGGATGAGGAAATGCAATGCTATCAAGGGGGAATCCCCAGATCAACTTTGATTCCGAAGTATTGGGAGAAGAAGAAATGTAAGAGAAGACAGGAGGGGGAAAAAGAGACAAATGAGAAGCAATAGAGGCCAGGTCAGGGGATTAAAGTACAAAGGTGATCTTAAGGAAGGATAGAGCCAAATATCCAAACCACAGAGTCAACAACACTGAAATCAAGAGAGAGAAACTTTAACAACCAAACTTAGAAAGGTGCCTGTCAAGAGGGCTGGAATTGGGAAGGAAGGAATGTGGAAAGGAACCTGGGAATATTCCCCAAATGAAGTTGACATTGGTGGTGTTATGTGTTGCTGCAGTATTGTATGTCTAAAATCCAACCATGAACAGCTTTGTAAATCATAGTGGTTTAATAAATTTTTTTTAAATAAAAAAGGAAGTTTCGTCAATGCTTCTTACAAAGGCGGTTTCATGGTTATGAAGTGCGTAATCTGTTGTTTGTCCTTGAAGCTTTCATCACCCCTTCAAAACCAAACGATATTGTAGCTAGGTGAAGTAATCTTGATGAGGTATTAATTTCATTTTATCTTTCTGCTGTGTTTTACAATATCCCTCCCCACCCTCTGTTTTCTTCTGGCCCTTATGTTGTCACTTGATTAATCTGGAGACAGTGAGTCTTATTTAATTTCCATTGCATGTGAGTTTCTTTGATCTTACTGCTTTCAGTATTCTGTGTTTGTCTTTGACTTTTATTGTTCTCATTCTAATTACAAATTACAGTGTATATTGCAGTAGTTTCATTTGGATAGATTTTTACCCTTTGGGCTTCTTGCAAATGGATGCATGAATTGCTCAACTCAGAAAAATTGCTTTGCGATTTTTATGAGTTTTATTAGCACAACAGGTAGGGCGTTTGCCTTGCACAAGACCGACTAGGGTTCGATTCCTCTGTACCTCTCAGAGAGCCCGGGCAAGCTGCCAAGAGTATCCCCCATGGCAGACCCTGGCAAGCTACCTGTGGCATATTCAATACGCCAAAAACAGTAACAACAAGTGTCACAATGAGACGTTACTCTTGCCCACTCAAACAAATCGATGAACAACAGGACGACAGTGCAGTGCTACAGTGCTTATCTTCCATCTTCCTATTCCTTAGTAACTGCAATGGTTTTACATGTGTTTATCTAGACTTCTCACTTTCAACCACTGCAACTGAATTCTGTGGACCATCTCTCCAGTTGAACTGTCTTTCATCATTCTTTCTACATATGAGAGATAACATTCTGTATCAGTCCTTTTTTTCTGACTGACTTCATTCAGCGTGATATACTCTAGTTCCATTCATATCACAGAAAATTGCATGATTAGTTCTTTCTTTCAGCAACATAGTATTTCATTATGTACATATATCACAACATTTAAATCTATTTATCTGTAACTTCGCATTTGGGTTCTTTCCATATCTTGACTATAGTACTAAGCACTGTTATGAACATTGGTATACATATATCTTTTAAAAATAAGTGTTTAAATAAGTATTTTTGTGTTTGGGGATGTAGAACAAAAAGAGGTATTGATGGGTCTTATGGAAGATAAATTGTTATTTATTTTAGAGTTATACATGTTGCTTTTCATGAAAGTTGAACAAGATATCATTCACAGCAATAGTAAATGATCGATCCTTTTTCAAAACCTCACCAACTAGAGCTGTTTTCAGATTTGGGGCACCATTATCACTAATGTGAAATGACATATCATTGTTGTTTTGTGTTTTTATTTGCACTTTCATAATCATAAGTGATAGAATTTTTTAATATGCTTATTGGATATCTGTATGTCTTCTTTGGGAAAATGTCTATTCATTTCTTGTCTCCAATTTTGGATGGTGTTTTTGGTGTTAGATTTTATGTTGTTGAGTTCTGTGAATAAATTTTAAATATCAAACCCTTTATCTGATAGATTATGTTTAAGCATTTTATCCTATCAGTATGCTATTGTTTTAGCTTGAGTTTCTTTTGCAATGCAGGAGCTTTTAAACATGATTAAGTCTCTACCATGCACTCTATTCATTTTTTTTTTTATCTTTAGTTCTGTGAACATCTCATTGAAGTCACCTCTATGGCCCAAATATTTGAGAGTTATGTCTGTGTTTCCTTCATCATATTTTATGGATTTTGGACTTTAATCCACATTGAATTTACTTTTGTGAATAGTATGAGATATGGTTACAATTTCAACTTTTTACATGTGACTATTCAATTCTCCTAGCGGTCTGTTGAGGAGATTTTCTTTGTTCTGCCTCATGTACTTCGATCTTTAGTCATAAGTTAACTGCCTGTAAATCTGGGGATATAACAGGATTCTCAATTCCATTTATTGTTCTTCAGATATATTTCCATTCTAGTGTCATGCAATTTTTCTTCTATAGCTTTGTAATATAGCACAAAGTTGGAAAACACAATATCTCCCATATTTCTCTTTTTTTTTATCCCCATAGGATTTTACTGGCTATTCAGGAAGTTTTATGGTTTCATAAAAATTTTAGTAAGTTAGTTTCGAGTCTTTGAAGGACTTTATCATAATTTTAATGGGTATTGATTGATTCTATATAATGCTTTGCTTTGAAGGGTCATTTTGACAATGTTGGTTCTTCCAAACTATCAACAAATAATATGTTTCCATTTCCTGGTATCCTCTTTTATGTCTTTTAGCAGTCTTTTATAATTTTTATTGTATAAGCATTTTATGTCATTTTTAATGGAAGATATGGGATTGCAATAAAAGCATCAACAATTAAAAAATGAAATTGTCAATCTATGCAACCTGAAAATCCATGTTGTCAGGTTGCAGTTGGTACTTTTCTGGTTTTGCTTTTATATAATAACCTTATTGGAGTATTGTTTGTTTTTTTTAAAACAATTTTATTAAAGTACCAGGATTGACAATACCATTAATCACACTTTCTGTGTATACATCATTTCAACACCACACCTGTCACCAGAGTCCTGGCTTCCAGCCACCCAATTTAAACTAATTACTATGTGTGAAATAACCCACCCACCAGCACCCCTGATAGTAACTAAGTTATATAAACAAAATCTTTTATGTTGATGAATTTTCTCATTTTTTCTTTTAGTAAGTTTCTTTTTTATATTTCATATTTGGGATAAAGTGTTCTCTCTCTCTCTCTCTCTGTCTCTTTGTCTTTCATTGTGGAAGTGGTGACACTTACACAAATAGTTGAAAAAAGACAATCTCCTAGAATTTTCAGTAATTTTCCTTATACTCTCTTTATTTTTTCCTCGTTCTCTTTTCTCTTTTCTCTTTTTTTTTTCTTGCTGAATAACTCAATCTTCAAGTGTGCAGATTAACCTTCAGCTTCATCCATACTGCTTCTAAGATTTACTATTGTTTCTTAAGTTACATTATTTCTATTTAAAGGGCTTCTTTCACTTTCTCCCATCAATATCTCTTCTAGCTTATTGATTCTTTGCCAATATCATTTTCTGATCATTGAGTATCATAGAATTGTTATCCTAAAGCCTTCTTCCAGCTGACTACAGAGGTCTGAGGTCATTTGGAATCCTCCTGTGTCTTTGTAATCTTTTGTAGGAACCTTGGGGTTCTTTCATGTTGCCTTGTCTTTGAGCTCCATTCACCATTGGTGAAAGTTAGGCTGGGCCTGTATTGCTTGGAAAGTACAGTGTCTGAATGGGCCTAGTGCCTGTGCTTCACAGCACATGTGTTTTGTGCCACACTGTTTTTTAATTGAATCACCATGACATACAGTTATAAAACTTTCAGGATTGAGTTTCAATCATACAATGATAGGACACCCATCCCTCCACCAGTGCACCTTTCCTACCATCAGTGTCCTCAGTGTCCCTCTCATAACCCCTACCACACCACACCCACTGCCGCTATGGCAGGCACTTCCTTCTTATTCTCTCTCTATTTAGGAACATTATATTTTGCAATACAGATACTGACAGGCCATTATGTTTGGTTCTTTTGTGTCATACATTTTAATGATGATTTTTTTGTTCTACTAATCTGAAGTCTGAGGAATTTCAACAGAAGTTTGAGTGTGTGAATCATTGCTGCATGATTTGGGGCTCTTTGGGGGGCTTAGGACTACACACAAATTATTGGTATAGGGTAGGTGGGCAGGACCAGATTTACATGTAATGGTACCTGGAAAAGTGTTCAGATGGTTTTTGTCCCTGGGTATCTCTCTTCAGCATCTGCACAATCTCAGTCTTAGCTGTGCGTAGAGTCTAGGTTCAGGTTTGGCAGATAGGATGCTGATGCTTCTTTCATAGTTCCTCTTGAGCTTATGCCATATTTTTACTGATAATCTTCACTTATTTTGATTCACTCCTACATTCCATTGTTTCATAGAGGTTTCCTATAACCCATCCTGGAGTTTGCTGATATTTCTCTCTCATGTTGTAACTCTGCTGCTGAGGCCTTCAATTGAGTTTTTTTTTTATTTCACCCACCAAATTCTTTAGCTTTGTCATTTCTGACTATAGTTTTCTTGTTTCTGCTCTCAGACTTTCTTGTTCTTTATTTACTACCTGAAAAATGTTTTCTTTAAGCTTATGAAATATCTCTATCACAGTGTTTCTAAAGTTATCATCTTCACACTTACACGTTCATTAGTTCACATGGATTCCTCCATTTTATTCTATCTTTTGTTGCAGCTGCCTCTCCAAGGTAGGAAATTGAGTGGCAGCCCTACATGGGTCAATTTTAGGGGCATAGGGGTTAAGAGTGTCCTCTCAGGGTTCATTTGAAACGTGTAGAGCTTCACAAAACAGGACTGCGCTAGTTTTGGTTTGTCAAGTGTGGGGTCTCTCCCCAGGAGCTAAGACACTTAGAAGCTCCAGGGGAATTATGGTGAGGCTCACCTCAGATGGATGGTGCGGTGTGCAGTTTGTCACTTCTCTGAGGAGTAGGGGATGTCGACCCAGGTGGCAGCTTTGTCAGAACACTGGGACTGGGACTGTCTTCACAAGGCTCACCTTATAGGGGTGGCAGGAACCAAATCAGCTGACACCCTTCTACTGGGCTGGGCCAGCCTGAATAAAGGAGTCAGTCGGAGCACCAGCAAAGTGAGTTCTAGTGGGGTTCACCGGAAAAAATGAGGGCTGTTTTTCCTTTTTTTTTTTTTTTTGCAGATTTCAGTCATATCACTTATTTTGATTTTGTCTCACTACCTGCTTCAATCCAAGAGGTTTATCAGAAGGTCTGACACTGTTTAAATTCTCTCTCTTAATGTTTAAAGTACAAACCTTTATTTTTATTTTAAAAAATAAAAGTCTGAAATAAAAGCAAGTTATGGGTCAGGGATACTAGAAGAAATAGGTGGAGGAAGGAAACAAAGGTCTAAAGGAAACAAAATAATTGGAAAACACTTAAATATCTAAATGAAAATGCATTGAATATGATAAATGATCAAGTTGGTTATTCATTTATTCAGCATGTAAATTTTCAATTTAAGTTCTTAGAGTACATTATTGATATCAGTATATGTTTCTGCTTTAAGTTTTATTTTCCATTATGAAATAGTCCATAACAGTTAAGGCAATAGTTAAAAAAAAGTTAACACCCATAGAAAGCTTAAAGTGAAATTTTAATGACTCTGAGACTGAACTAAGTGGGAAGGAATACAGGTAAATTTAGGTTTAGTTATTTTATTCTCGGCTGGAGCAATAGCATAGTCGGTAGGGCTTTCACCTTGCACACGGCCAAGGCAGGTTCTATTCCTCTGCCCCTCTTAGAGAGCCCGGCAAGCTACTGAGAGTATCCTGGCCACACGACAGAGCCTGGAAAGCTACAGGTGGCGTATTTGATATTCCAAAAGCAGCAACAACAAGTCTCACAATAGAGACGTTACTGGTGCGCGCTCGAGCAAATTGATGAGCAGCAGGATGATAATAATACAGTGATTTTATTCTAGAACCATCTTAAAATGGCATGCTGATGGATTCTTTCTGTAATACATCTCCTGTGTGTTTCTGAAAATTGTGTGTCTCAGCTCCCAAGGAGCCCATGTTAGTGGAAAATTTTTCTTTTATTTTCAACTTTTCACTATGCTAAAATTTAGTTGACACATTAAATTTAATGAAGGCAAAACTGGACACATGTACCATGCTTCATCTAAATATTTGAAACAATGTTAATAGAGCAGAATCTGGGCTCTTAATTTTCAAATGCAGCATTTAGTAAAATGCCATGCTTTTAGTAACATATGCATAGGTTTAATTTGTAAATCCAGTAATTAAGACAGTCAAAGGGTAATTGTGCACATAATAGAACCATTTTTTATTTCTTGATTTTAAATTGTACTATAAAGCTATAATAATCAAAGTCTTGTGGCATTTTAATAAAGACAGACTCACAATCCAATGGAATAGAACTGAGAATTGGAGATAAACCCTCAGACTTATGGACAGTTAATCTATGGCAAAGGGATTGGGTGATAGAGTGGAACAAGAAAGCCTCTTCAAAAATGAAAGCCTTTTTTGGTAACTGGATAATAACATAAAAAAAATCAGGAACAAAAGAAAGTGGATCCATATTTCACATCATGCACAATAGGTTAATTCAAAGTCATTATAAACCTCAAGATTAGACCAAAATCCACAAAATACATTGAGTAAAGCATGGATAGAGATTCGCAGATTATGGGCCTCAGAGATGTTTTCAAAAATTAGATTCTATTAGCAAAGATACTTAAAAAATAGTACTATATCAAATTAAGATATTTTGCTTTAAATAAAGAGACTTTTAGGGTTGGGAGAAAATATTTGCACACCAAACATCATTTAAAGACAAATATCCAAGTACTATCAACTCAACAAACCAAAGCTGATATTCTCATCAAAGTATGGGTAGAGATCTGATTAGACACTTCTATGAAGATAAGGATTTCCATTAGACAAACTGAAATATGATCAAATTTTTGCAGCAAGCAGAAAGCATTTTATAAAATGTTGATTTAAACATAAACACCTAAAGTTGTATAATGTTATTTTTCAAAACTTTAGAAGTCACCTTTATCTAGAGGAGAGCCCTCGTTCAAAAAATGAAAATCTCTGGCTGGTTTATTAGTTAATTTTCAAAGTCATCACTTGCTAAGTATTTATTAGATTGCAAACCCAAAGATTACAAAGATAAAATCTGTATCAGTTACTCTCCTGGTAGGTCTCATATTCACTGTGTGCCAACTCATTTTGGCCAATAAACACTTTTATTATCTATGCCTCTTGAGGCTATAAATTTTGGAGTCTGTTTTTGGTCTATGTCTTTCAAGTTTCCTTTCTGCGCAATAATTTATTTCTAGTGACTCTTCTGTAGTAATATATTTTTCATTTACTCTGATTGCCAAGTCATCTTTATTACTTGAATAGCCTTCTAAAATAAGGTTTTCTTTTTCCAATTATTCTCACTCACTCATCTCTTAGGCATTATAAATGCCAATTCGCTAAAAACATGACCTTCATCTGTAACCATGCTTTCTGGTTCAAAAACTCTTTCGTAAGTACGGTGACCATGAACATATGCCAATAACTTCAGGAGTAAGCTATATATTTGTTGATATTTTGATAGAGAAAAGGCTTCACCATTAATGATTAGTTGAGGTCTTTTTCATTAATAAATATCATTACACAAAATTCTACACTGTCTATTAAGAACAGGGATTGCCTGAATTTTTATTTGAGCAAATGGTATGATCACTATAAGTCATTTCAACAACTGAATTTCTACATAAGCCCTCTTAATACTTATGTACATGTATATGTATGTATATATATATACAGAATTCTTATATATATCTATATACACATATGTATACATATATATATATAAGAATTATGTTCTCCAAGTAGTTTGTTAGTATTAATGGTTTGAGTATACCATTTTAAATTTAATTGACTTGAATTTCTCTTGCATTTTGTTTACATCTAATTTAATGTTATTCCTCGGTTAAATATTCTCTTTGAGAGGCACCATCATGTACTAGGTGAAAGAATAATTGTGTCCAAGCTACCTGTGTTCAAACACAAGTACTGACATAAATCTACATGTTTTACTTGGGCAAACATTTCAAGATCATAGTTTCTTCTTATAATTGTTCCTATGCCATAAGATTGTTAGGATTCAGTGAGTTAAGGAACAGAAAGTGCATAGATAAATGCTATTTCTCTTCAAAAGAGATTTGGGAGTGAATTAAAAGTGCCCCTACTTCACCTGCCCCTAGAGATTGCACTCAAATCTCATTTTCCATCTCCAACATTCCCATTTCTTTAAACTCTCTCCTACTGATCTCAAACTATATTATGCTACAAAGGAGGCTTGACACAAATCAATAATTATATAAAATTTTGCAAAGAATTTTGCAGAAGAGTACATTGCAAAGAAATTTTCAGAAGATTGGTGTTGAACTTTTACTTCTGCAAGTGAATAACTAGGACATAAAAATAAACCCAGCCTGAAAAGATAAGTCCAACCTAGTGTAAATTGATGAGGGAGATGACAATAGTGCAACTCCCTTCAGTATACAACAGGCATTTACCATTTCAACAGGAAGATCACTATCAAACACAAATAAAAATGTCCCCAGTACATAAATTCTATACATGTACTTGTTTGTTTTATCACCACACTCTGTGGTACTCAGACAAAGAAACTCCTGTTTCTTTGCTCAGGAATCACTCTAGGTGTGTTCCAGTAGTTGGATCAAATGATAGTTGGCTATATGCAAGAAAAATGTCTAAACCCCTGTACTAGCATATATCCACTCCAAAACTATGTATTTTTATTTTAATTTTACTGAGAATCTATAGTTTACAATGCTTTATATTGGTTTCTCATGTACATAATAAAAATTCTGTATTTTTAAAATCTAATTTCTTGAGTTATGGATTGTATAGTGAACTTCTCTTTTTTAATTGCCACAGAAATTTATGTAAGCCAATCTCAATTAGAATTAAAAGAAAATACATTGAATATCACTCTTCTCACATTGTTCCATATTTTCTCATTTTTTATTAATCACTAATCAGGAGTCACTTATCTAAAATTATTGATTTTTGCTAATAAAACAACAACAAAATGATGCATTCAAAAACAGTGTTCGTTAGAATGTTACTAAGGCTCACCTCCTATAGCCATTCCCAGGTTGACAAACCCACTAGCTCTGCTCTTCAGATTCACGAATAAATGTCTGAGGAGATGAAATCCAAGCAGCTGAAATTTATGGATACACTTGTTCCCTTGGCTGAAAATTCTGGGGTGCTTCAGAGGTGGGGAGGGCCATGTGTTCTGCCTAAGTCCTGGCAGATCACCCCACTACTGCCACCATGTCAATGACCTAACTCCACTAAGAATCTCTGCAGACTCATCCCAGTTCTACAGAACTTGACGTTTCTGGAAACCTCCAAATTCCACAGTACTGAAATCCCAGTAGGAGCACGCCAAATTAAATGAGAAAATAACATAGAAGCCAAGTAAATTCAACAAAGAAAAACAACATAGAAGGCTCAAAAAGCTGCAAACAGCTTAGTAAATTCTCAGATAAAAACAAGCCCCATAGTGATGATATATAATAATTTTCACAAATTTTCTTTTTCTGAAGCATTTTTGATTATTCCTTTAGCCATTTGGTTGAAACAGGCATTATTTAAAAAATTATTATGTGCCTGCTAAACAGGCCGTCTTGGAGGGTGGTTGGGAAAACTGGGACAATGGTGGCAGAAAGGTCACTCAGGTAGGGAAATTGGATTTGCAACATGCAAAGCCCATAACAACTGTATTATGAACAACTGTGTAAACCATGATGTTTAAATAATTAAATAAAATACAAGGTTTAAATCATAAAATAAAATAAAAGGCTGCTAATGTGCTTGACGTTTTCAGGAGTTATTGAATATTCTCACTTATAGGAATAAATTGAAAATACAATAAAATAATTTTATTGTTTCTTATTTTACAAGCAATGCATTTTGCCACTAATGGACATGAAAACAGTCATAAATGACATGAAAGAAAGTGCACTCGTGATAGAGAAGTCCATAATTATTAAGATATTGGGGTTACAGAATAGCTTGACAAGCTAAACTTTAAAACAAAAAAGGCAAAAATCATCTAAGTAGAGAAACTTGTTAAGACCATTTGTAGTTTGGCATGCCTGATGGATAATGGAGTGACCTGCCAGCTGTTGTTCAGATTTCAGATAGAAAGGCAGTGGGGATGGTTCGAAGAGGAAAGTTGAGACCGCATTATGAAGAATTCTGAGTACTACATTGAGATTGTGCTCTAATCTTAGGTTAATGACTCAGTAATTTCTACAGAAGTATGCTTAAGACTGGCAAGAACATCTAATGTCCTTATTCTTATTTGGACTGGAGCAATAGCTCAGCATGTAGGGCGTTTGCCTTGCACATGGCCAACCCGGGTTCGATTCCTCTATCCCTCTTGGAGAGCCTAGCAAGCTACTGAGAGTATCCCGCCCACACAGCTGAGTCTGACAAGCTACCCGTGTATTCGATATGCCAAAAACAGTAACAACAAGTCTCACAATGGAGATGTTACTGGTGACCACTCGAGCAAATTGATGAACAATGGGACTACAGTGCTACAGTTGAGTGCTATTCTTCTTTGACTAAAAAATGGAGAGCCTTGAAATTTTAGATAGCAATTAGTATGTTTTTTAATAAGATAATACACATTAATGTTGCAGTCTACACTATACTATTTATTTTCATTTCATTCTGTTTTTTTGAGAATTCTCATTAAAGAAATTTCAATAGAAGACAAATTACGAAGCAAAACATATTTATTTTGGATTTATTAGATAATAAAGAAAATAAACCCAAACATTTTTAAAGTAATTGCAAACCCCATCTTGGGGTGCACGTGACTCTAGACTGAAGAGTGCCATAAGGCAACTGAAGAGAAGTGTGCAGTACTCCCAGACAAAGTGCTGACCACCTGCATTTTTTTTTTTTTTGCACAGCTGGTTTTATAGCCTTTGGCTTGAGGCTTTCTTCTTTGATTAAATCCATTTGCTGGGCCATTGTTATGGTCCTCATCCATTCTTACTAGCTTTTGTTCCTGCTAAATAGTCTCTTCCCTTAAAGGGAGGAGGACTCATTCTTCTCCAGTTGGAATGAAGTCATTCTCTGCTTATCATGCTTTGGGGGTTCCTCTGTTTAGAACAGGAGGCTGATAATAGAACAACATTTTCCAGATAACATCCTTATTCTACTTCTTCCTGAAAGCCCAATGCCGAAGGGTAAGCATCATCCCCACCCTCTCAACAGTCCACAAACCCATTTGCCTGCCTCCAGCCTGCCGACCTTTATTTCTTCCTTCCTAGCTCATTTTGAAAAGGAGAGAATCACACACTATATTAGGGCATGGCATATCTTTGAAATCATAGAGCAAAAGCTATGGGAAATTTTCTTTCTTTCTTTTCTAGGAAACCTTCATTTTCCTTAAGCACTTTCTTTCCCAAGTACTTTAAAATGCAGTCAAGATAAAGGTCATGAGTATCATTACTAAACACCAACTTATCACCACCTCTCGGAAGCACACACGTATGATTTCTTCTTATTCAAGCATCTACTTCCAGAAATGTCTCAGAGTCAATAACTTCCAAAAGATATTGCCAACAGAAAAAATTATACTTTATGCTCTTTCTACTCATTATTTTTTTAGTTGAAAACTCAAAGATTTATTTGATAAAAGATTCTACCATGGGAAATATTGAGTCTCTAAGTATAACTAAATATTAATTATCCCCCATAATATATCTTCGATTAGAGGAGTATTATCACTTACCATTAATGTATCTCTTTGAACAAGGCTAAGAATATTGTACTGAGACCAGCATGCTAGTGAAGATGTTCGAATCATATCACCCCATGGTTCTTGTATGTAGTCTCCATAAGACACCCAGATCCAGTATCCAGGTGATTTTAGTTCAGAACAGTGAATTCTCTGAAGGCCATGGAGAATTTTTTGCCCAGCCCCTAATTTACAATGCAATCGTTTAGCACAAATAACTATCAGTACAAAAATAACTTTATTCTTGAGTGAGTAATTGAGTGACACATAAAAGATTCACATATGAAACTCCAGATGCTTATGAAACTCTGGTTACTTACTCAACAGCTTTATGGAGGTAGTTTGGATCCCCAGATGTTCCATGTCAAGACCTTATGCTGTTCCCTCACTGGTTCCTTGCTGCTGTCCAGAGGCCCTTCGTAGGTGGTCCTTACTGCTCTTGTCTTTTGGTGGTTCTGTCTCTCAAAGTCCACCCCTTACTTCTGTCCTCCTGGCTATCCTGATGCTATGTAGTCTTTTTCTGGGTTCATGTTATTGAATGTTTGTAGGGCACTGGCTTACTGTTCCTTCAGCTTTCTTAGTTTTCTGACTATGTGTACTATTGGCGAGAGTTGCCTCTTTCCTGCCATCTATCTGCATATAGGTGAGATGTCAAAGAGAAGATTCCCTAGTCAAAAGCTTTCTTTTATGTTGTACTATTTCCAACCTTTAACCAGTTTTTTTTTTTAATCTATGCCTCCCCCTCTTGAGTGAGCAAAAGAGAAAAGGACCAATCAGCTAGATTGCTTGATGCCCTTCCTTCATCTTACCTCCACTTTCGTCTTAGAATAACCATGAAGAACTAGTTCTGATGCGACTAAAGGACCAAAGACAAGAGGCACAGTGACAGTTGAGAAATTGCTTTATTGACAATAGGCTGAAGGGCTGGATTTGCATCCAAGTAATTATCTTTCTGTATAATCAGAAGAAGTAAATTTTTATAGAAAAATAAATCAGCAAAGCATATTTTTATAGAACATGGATTTCAGACTGGTGGGTACCAGGATGAGAAGTACATTCCTTCCTGTCCTGATCCCTTGAAGCATACTTCATATTATTTGCAAAAATAAGCCAGAGGTTTCTGAGTTTGCGTCTAAACTGTGCTTTTCTCAGACTTTTGTGAGAAGGATAAGATATAGAAAAGCAACTGGTTTTTAATTTTGAATTCATTACATTTTTTGGCCTGGTTTGAATAATAACAACCTTTTATTGCCTACAAAAATTTAATTTGAGGGTTTTTTTATGGTATAGTCTTTTCTATAAGCACATTTTTCTACTGAAAAGCCCAGCTTTGCTTTCAGAGAAAAGTTGAAGTCATCATTTCTTCTCATGTGAACTTCCTCTATAATTGTCTTTGATATCTCAAGTTCCTAACGTCAGTCAGTTGAAGTAATAATGAATGAAAACACTAATAAAGGAAATTTTATTTCTGAGTCAAAAGGTAGACTTGGGAACAGAGCAGAAAGTTTGGGCCAGCTAACTCTTCTCAATTATATTACAATATATAGCACTGTGAAAAGAAGGCAGCATGTAACAGAAAAATAGTAGTCATTCTATAACAAAGTGTTTGTTTTAGGAACTAATATCTGGTAATCTTTTAAAATCTTTACAGAAAATATAAGGGGCAGAGGAGTACACTGTGCTGATTTAGTGGGTTTTTATTACAATGATCTGATGTAGTGTTAACCTAAGAACTTTGAGTCCATAGATCTGTATCTGCAAGTATGTCTTCTGTGAACATAAGGGTTTAGTCAAATGTTCCACTAACATTTATCCTTCAGCAGGGCCAGTGGTAGTGTGAATGGCATTATGGTACTCTGGGTCTTTATGGGGAGTCCTTACAGTGTCTTCATGACAGTTTGCTTTCTCATCATTGTTCTCCATAGCGTTCCATGCCCAAGACTGTTGATCCCCGATTCTGCTTCTCCTACACCTTATTTGGTTTATTGATCTCAAACCTGTGATCCAAACTGGAATTGGGCCAGGTATAACCATTGTCACTCTCTCACACATATTATTTAATTGACTTTTGTCTTCTACCAAACTAAGTGCTCATTTGATTACCTAAGCATCTAAAGAACCCAGAAGTGTGTGGAAAGCTTTCCCTCTGCTCTTTTGCTGACTGTCTATGGTCCCTCGGATCTATACAAGGTTGCTTAGGTTGCTTAGGCCCCAGGTCCTTAGGTGCATCATGGAAAATGAGGGTTTGTATTAGTGACACATGAATTGTATTTAAACACATTGAATGAACAGGTGTTTTAAGACTGCTGTGAAGAATTTTATATCAAGACATGGTGCTAATATTTGCCCCTAACACTCATGGTTGTGATGAACTGAGAACCTTCATTTATGTGTGTATCCTATTTATTTTGAAAATTATAGTTGGGAATATATTGAAATAGGAAGAAGTGGAATTTTCTTCCTACTGTTAATTGCTTCTTCTCCCTTCCAAAGACCCTCCCCAATGTGAAAATTTTATGAAATTTAGACTCTCATAATGTATGATTTTTGAAGGTAGAGTTTATTTCTATTTGAGACCAGAGAAGTATCTTAGAAGCTATAAAGACATATTTTAAAAGTGTGACTTACATAGTGTCTCTGAAAACCTTGCCTGACACCAAATATCTTCTACCTGCAAAGATTCTGCCAAAATTAAGGGGTTCATTATTTAAACTAAAACTTAAGTATCTTCCAGATAGGAAGCATTTAGCAAAAGGATAGTGGTTCAAAAGGCTAAGAAAATTTTAGATTCAATTGGAAACTTAGAAACTTATAGAAGAATAATGTGTAACATTTGTTTATTCAAAGTTTCACTTAAGAAAAGTTAGCTATAAATTCAACACATAATTAAATAATTATTTTAAGAATTATATAATAATGGTATTTTTAACAATAACTTGTCCTAAAACCAAAAGTAACTTTCAGTACATCTTTTAATTTCTATATTTTATTTCTATGTTTAATTTATTATTTTTAATTTTAAAATAAAGCAGCATTTTAATGATGGTGTAGTTCCACTACAATTCAAGGTGTTAATGTATATTTTCTGAATTGTAGCTAAAGGTGAAAAATAAAACATCAGGATCTTTAAAATTTTCTGGGGAAGATTGTGTTGTGGATACATGTACTTATATGTGTGTGGGGGGGTGAGAGAGAGAGCAAGAGGGAAGACAAAATAAAAGAGCTTTTAAGATGGTCTAAAATGAATGGGAACAAATTAAGAAAAATGTCAAAGTTTAATTTACAAAAAGAAAAGAAAATACCAATTAAAGATTCCCAGGATGGTAGACTGGAACCACAAAGAAAGCAACAGAACTCTATTATATGATTCAAGTTAAAACAAACAAAACAAAGTTCTATTTTTGTCTTTTCCATTTTCAAAAAGTGCAGCTTTCAGGAACCTACCTCTATTTCTTTCTTTATTAAAACAAAATTGAAAAGAGTCAAAATTAAATTTCAGATTTATCTGAGGAAGTTTAAAAAGCATTTCAGTCATAGAGCGGCCACTTCCTGACTGTCTGTTGTTCACAGTACACGACAACATGACTCTTGGTATAAACCTAGCCTGCAGCCTTTGCAGCTGGCTGGGCCCCAGCTCCTTAGGTGCATCATGGAAAATGAGGGTTTGTATTAGTGACACATGCATTGTATTTAAACAGTATGTTATGCTCTCCTGCATGTGTGTAGGTTTGGAGAAGGTCACAACACATCTGGTTTTATTCTACTCACACAGTTTAAGCAAGATGTAAGTGGGCTCTTCAAACTGATTAGGGGGACAGGGCTTGCAACTCTCTTTCAAATGGAATTGAATATAAAGAATACTCCCTCTAAATACTATGAGCTGATGAAACATGTTATTTTTATTATTTTGAAGCACCATGATTTTTAATACTGTTAAAGATAGTTGCATGCATATATCACAGAGCACCCATCACCCCTGTGTCCTTTCCCTCCACCTCGGGGTAAAAGAACAGAACGTAAGAACTGCTCTACAGAACTTACCTAGTGTATACTGGTAGTTGAGGGCAAGTATGGGATGGGAGGACCCAAAAACTCTTCATTGTAATCATAAACATAAAGTCAATACTCTAGGTGAATTATCAAAACCATTGTTAGACTTAGCACTGTCCAGTTTGAAAATATAAATTTCAAATCATGCAGCATCTTACCTCAAGTTCAAAAGTTTTCCCATGTCCCAAGAATTCCATGTTTTAAAATAAACCCTTTGAATTGACTTTGATATCTCTGTACCTACAATCTACTTCATACTTTCTTTTTCCCTAATTATTTTTTATTAAGAAGATATCCAGCACCTTTATTTGTTCCTCTACTCTACTTCTAACTGCTATATTATATATGTTAAAACAATTGTCCCATAAAAATAATTTATCTTCAAATCTTATAACTTTGATAATAGTAAACGTTCTGACCCTGAAATCCATCTTCATAAAACTCTTCATATCTGTTTCTATACAATTTAACTTTCTGTTCATTTAACTTTCTGTTTGTCCTCTCATTACACTTCCTATTCTTTACTCTGCTGTCATTGTACATTTGTTTTTCTTGCATTAAAACATTTACTCATTCTGTTTCGTTATCTCATTCACTCTAATTTCTTAGTAGGGAATTAGTGACTGTAATACTACTAACAATACATATTAGACATCTCTAGATGGTGTCCCAAGGTCATCACAACTTCACATGACCAAAATGGTTTTCCTCACGCAAATCTCAATACAAATAACAAATATATTTTGAGTGTTCTTATTCTGTCTACCATTTTCCCAAGTTTGAAGACTAGAGGTTTTGCAATTACACTTTATTCTTCCATTTCTTTATATATCCATATTTCCACAAAAGCCTTCCTCTGTCTTTGAAATTTTGAATTACTAGATTGTTTTAATTGTGGGTACTACAAATTTGTCTTCTCTTCACACAATACAGCTGGTAAACTTCTGTGAGACTAATCTCTTCAAAATGTGGCCATTATTGAATCATTTCATTTCTCAAAAAAGATTATTTACAAGTGATAAATTAAATATATAAATTTTCAATTGTTTCTAATTAAATCCTAATTGTTTCCAACTTTTAACTCACTACTGCATAATAGAAATCAAGTAATAATATCCTACATTTATTTGTGTATTTTTTATATGTACTCTGAACACACATACAATATTTTTAAGACATTTTGTTGTAGTTTCCTTGGTTTGTTTGTTTTTTCTTTTTCTTTTTTGGGGGGTTTGTTTTATTATACTCCCTCTTGTCTCCAAAATTATTCATGTTTTTTTCTAGGCAACTTCTGTAGTTGATGGGACTGAGTCAAAGGTGATAATTTAAGTCTTGTATATATTCTTAAGGCTCCAAAACCTTAACTGGTCTCTTAACAAACACAGTAAAATAGAATTTTCCTATAAGTTGCAAAAATAGTTTTAAATGGGAGTAAAGGGTTTTCATTTTATGTTTTGTTTGAACCATTTATATATAAATAATTTCATAAATTTCATTTATGGTAATGTATTTTCTGTTTCACATGATAATGCTTTTCAAATTATTCTTCATGTCTGAGTTCACACTGACTTTACAATGAACAAACTAACATTAGTCAGTGTGAACTCTTGGATAATATGCAATCTAATAAGGTATAATCAAAATAATGCCTGTTAATTTATATTCCCACTGGGAATGATTTTAATCAGAGAAATATACTTCTAACTTAATTTGATTAAAATACTTCTATTTAGTTTGATGACATATTCTGAAGGACTAGCTAATACATAAGACAAAATTTATACCAAATGATGAATTGGATGATATACATCATCATGTTTATTCTTTCAGTCCAAAAAATCATAAAGACTCTTAGAGATCATTCACTTTACTCCATCTCAATTTCTTTTGGAAAAGTAACATTCATTTTATTCTCCAACTCTAAAATTAATTCCTCTGTTACATAAAAAAAGCTAAGTGAAGCTAAATTCAGAGTCCAGAGCAACAGCACAGCTGGTAGGCTACTTGTCTTACATGCGGTTGGCTCAGGTTCGATCCCCGAACCCCATGTGGTCCCCAGAGCACTGCCAAGAGTGAACCCTGCCAGGAGTAAGAACAAAGCACAGCTGAGTGTAGCCTGAAAATTTAATATATTTATTTTTACTCATAGCTAGACATACCTGCTATTAACAATCCAAACTTTTGCTTCTAACATTTTCCTTCACATATGATATTTTATAGCAAATAGGAATACTTATTTATGAAATACATTTATATTTTGTAAACTATGAACATGCTTCACACGGCAGAGCCTGACAAGTTACCTGTGGCGTATCCAATATGACAAAAACAGTAACAATAAATCTCACAATGGAGACGTTACTGGTGCCCGCTCAAGCAAATCGATGAACAATGGGATGACATTCTTACAGTGCTTACACACATTAATATTATTTTGATAATATGATATCATTACATAATCAATATTTTATCCTAAATATGCCATATAAATTTAGAGGTATTTCCATTGTTAAAAGGTTCATTATTTAAAAGTTCTCATTTCAATAAAAATTCACTTTCAATAATATCTTTAGACATCACTGACAAAACTATAATCAGAGAGAGAGAATAAGCATCTTTTCAGTAGAAAGGGTTGAGGTTTTATGAAATAGATGGAGGGATCAAGAAGCACAAACTTCCAGATAAATTTAAGATAAAATGTCTGCAAACTTAAGATTAAATGTCTAAAGTAAAATTTCATTTAAAATATATAAAACTTTAAAAGACTTATTATTATCATCATATTGCATCTTGATTATTATCAAGGCTATAAAGGGCTAAAATGGAGATTATAGTTTTTACATTTCTTGCCAGCTTGGTAAATAAAAATTTCTATTTCAACATTTCCTTTTGTTTCAGTGCTAATTAATCTGAGTACTTTGCTAAAGTTTTTATTAACTATTTACATTTCTTCACTTGTAAATTCCCATTACATAATATTTACACATTTTTCTTTGGGAGTATTCATTAATTTATATGAGTTCTTCACGCTAGAAATTTTTGCCCAACCTACACTTTCCAAATATAAAGGTCTGGATTTTATAGACAAGGATCCAACTCACAAACAAACCTCATGAACTTTTCATTGTAAAAATAGCCTGTTAGGAAAAATTATTGAGAAAGCAAAACCTTTCCAGAAAGGGGGCCTTTTATGGAATCTATATTTAAACCTGAAAGGCAGCCAGTGACATTGCTTTGGGTTAGATTTCACCCAGTGCCCCTCTTTACCTCGGAGTGGAAGCATCCAGGTGCCTTTACTTGTTTGCCTCACTAACTTCAACCACGTTCTGGCATTTTACTCCAGAAACACAGAAGAAAATAATTTCTTCAGGAGTCACATAATAACCAAATAGTACCCTCTGATGGCTTATCATTCTGATATATTATATTGAGTTTCCAGCCCTACAGAATGTCAGTGTGTGTTTTTAAAAAATATTAAAGTAATTATCTAAGGAAGCTATGTGAACAAACCAAGTTACTTAAAATACAAAATATGTGACTTGGAATGCCTAAACCATATTCTCTCTGGAGAGGTCATGATTTTCTAATCATTTCAGTCATTTGTTCCGATATAAGTATATGAACCGTTAAGAAATAATTTAAACTCACAAATCTTAGGGTTTAAGGAATTTTTTAACATCATTATTTAAAATGTAATCTACTATAAATCCTTGATAAAAATTATTTTGTTTATGCTGTTCAAAGTGTAAAATGTTATTAAATTGCATTACTGTGTGAAGGAAGATCAAGAGAGACTCTTTAGGTACCTTTTCAAGATTTTATTGGAGTTACCCCCCTTTTGTAATATCCTATAATAAAGAAAGTTTCATTTCTGTGTCATTTTATTATCAGTATCCCTCTAGGGTAGAAAGATTAACCATGAGGCCTTACTTCTTTCAGTTGCAGCAAAACACTTCAAACATTTTTATTTTTTAATAAAATGAAAAACCTTCAATAACCCACCATTGCAAAGTTATAAAATTCCTAATATAGTCTATTTCAAGCTGTACTATTTCCCTTGAGAGAATAGGAAGTAAATCAAACATGCAATGGCATTGCAAAATCCAGGCCATTCAAATAGGAGTTTGTTTTTCATGACTGCCACTATCAATAATGGTTCTAAACAGCATCTGCTAGAATCTGCTAGACATCAGTATTTTATATTATAGATCAGGTTTTTCCTTCATGTCTATTTTTCATTAAAAAAATTAATTCAATAGTTTTTATATAGTTGTTTTCAATAATTCCTATATAATTAATACCAAACTCAATTACATATCATCCATTTGACTCAATATATAGAAATATGCTAAAGTTGATGCTTTTACTAAACTATTTACAAATATGAACACTGTCGTATATGTGTGTGAAGTTGCTACCATTCTTCTCTATTAAACTATTTGGTCTCATAAAGGTTTGAAGCTTCTCACTCAAACTGAACATATACTCACACCTTCACTGTTTTCTCATCTTTAAAACACACAACACAAAATTTACTGTAACACAATGCAAAAACACAGTAGAAAACTCCCTGCTTCCCAAAATTAGTATGACACTTAATGATTGAAAGACTCTAATAGATGTGCCTAAATGCATTGCACCATGCTGTGTAGTAAATAATGTGCTAAGTCTTTGCCCCTGGTGTCTAGAAGGTATATATATATTTTCTGCTTGTTGGGTCATACTCAGAGATGCACAGGGGTCACACCTAGCTTTGCACTCAGGAATTACCCCTGGCGGTGCTCAGGGGACCATATGGGATCCTGGGAATTGAACCCGCGTTGGCCGAGTGCAAGGCAAACGCCCTACCCACTGTACTATCACTCCAGCCCCCTAGAAGGGATATTTTAAAGTACAGCATGTACTCTTAAAGAAGTATTATAGGAGACATATAGTGAAAACCTGAGAAGCTCATCTTAAAAGTGCAAAATATTAAAAAAATAATTTTATGCTTTTAATCCTACTAGTTTTATATTCTGTATTTGGATATGACATCTTAATTGTATCTCCCATTCAAATTTTGTAGAATCCTAACCTCTCAATATAAACTCTAACCTCTCAAGCAATCATCATGGTGAATTCTTCACTAATTATAGTCCATACAAATTATTTATTGAAGGACTATGATTAATAAAATACGTAAACTTTACATATAATAATATGTTCTCAAGTTGACCATTTTAAGTTGACCATTTTAAGTTTTATTCAGTTAAGATAAATATTCTATCTTAAATTTTTACTCTCTATAACTGTATGCAAATAGTTTTAGGTAATAGTACTGTAACTAGCTGACAATTCTACAGTTTCACACTCGTATGGTGGATAGATAATTGTCTACAGTTTTTCTAATATGATAAAAAGTTGAAGCTAATTTTTAGAATGATTGAGAACATGGAAGCCTGTTGCCTTGAAGGCCTATCAAAGTTGCTCCAATTTAAAATAAAAATGCTTGCGTGTATGTGTGCAAACACAATGCCAAACAATATTGCCCAAACAATAGGAGAAAAGAAAATTTATGTACCCAAGTTCCAATGACGTGATTTACAGTCCACAGTGTATCTAGATTAAAAGGACCAAGAATCTAGCCAAACAATAAAGTGCCTGCTTATCATAAGCAGGATTAAGCCAAAATTTCCAGAGAGAAAACACAGGATATCCCCTTGCTGTCAGAACAGTGAGTCAGTGTCGCTTGCACAAAACAATGCATGAATACACAGTCATTGAGCGACCTTTTATCTTAATCCATGTTTAGCAATATGTAGGCCTTGTAGACACCTCACTCTCTAACCCTCTTGATCGTCATTTGTTAAACAGGAAATCTGTTGCATGCATTTTAGTAACTGGGAGTGGTGAATTATCTTCCAAAGTTCAGCAAAAAGGCAAGAATTGCTAACTACAGGTTGTCTTTTAGAAACTGAGTGAAATTAATGGTGATGTGTTAGATAATGCCTGGAAGTATTCGGGATGAACTCTATAAAAGAGACATAATTCATCTAGGTAATCTAAATTTCAATAAAAAACTGGTCTGGATCACTCATCTCCCTAAAATTAATCTACATGCCATAGTTTTCAACATGGATTGTTTGTTGTAAATTACACAGGAAAGAAAATTATTTCACAAATTCCTATTTTTATTGACATAGTACCATTATATGTTACCACCCAATAATTATGAAAACCTACACATCAGAACAGTATAACATTCCAAACTCTGACAAACATAAGTTTTATTCCCTAAAAAAGGATAAAAGTCTTGGATATATCTACGAGAGTACTAAAAGTTACTCTTAGGCTCCAATAGTGGGATTTATTCAGTGGCTAGTAAAAGAACTCCAAAATACAACTGCATAAATAACCTAAGATTTGCTATTTATCACATCAGATATTGGCAATTTAGTGTTAGCAAAGGCAGATTCACAACTTCAGCAGGACTCTATCTTTGTTACTCTGTCTTTCTCCATTCTAAATTCATAAATCTTATCCCCCAAAACCATCATGTAAGACATAAAGGGAGGAAGCCATATGAGAACAGTATTAGTTCCTTTTAAAGAATTTTCCCAGAAGTCCCACTCTATGACTTTCACTTTTACTTCAATGGCTAAAACTCACTTTCATGGACATTTGCAGACACATACAAATAACAATAAATAAACTTACGTGTGCCATTGACTCCTGTTTACAGTTATAGGCAAAGAAAAAAGAACTTTATCATTTTGTCCAGCTCTTAAGCTTAAAAAAATAAAGTCAGTTTTTTAGGTATATTTAACTCTTGGTGCTTCCTGTTGACATTTTGCTTCTTTGAATTGCCCGCAAATGTAGTACTAACTTCTGTTCCCTACCACTGTGTGATCTCTTCTAAGGAGAAAACTTGGTAGCCAAACTTTGTTCAAGCATGGGACAAAATTCTTTTAGCTATATATTCAGTATCGATTCATCAATCAATGGTGCATAAAATTTCTTTAAACACATATAAAACGGTGTATTTACTAAAAATAAAATATGAGGGGGCCTCGTGCGGTGGCTTTCTCTCTCATCGGCCTGTGTTCGGTAGTCTCATGCTGCTTACCCCACCCCAGGGAGGTCAGTGACAAAGGGAAGATGAAGGAGGGAAATGAGGACCAAGCTGGTTGGAGTCAGTTTCAGTTTCTTCCATTTCCATCTCCATTTCCCTCTGATTCTCCCTCTGCTTCTCCCTTCCGCCTTTTCCCCCTCTCCCAATCTAGTTAAATCCCAAATCACGAGGGGTAGAGGTCATAATTACACATAGGTGTAGTCATACAATCAACAGAGGTAAAGTCTTTCCCTCAGGGGAAACTTCTTCAGGACAGATTCTCATACAGCAGGATGACCCGCCCAAGAGCAGAATCCCATGGGTGTGTTTCTCCTCTCCTTGTCCAACAAACATATAAACATTCACAATATTAATCATTTTGTCTGGACACAGTAAGAGATACATTAAGCTTATAGAATTGCTCTCCTGGGGGCATCTCAATCTCAGACTACAGTGCTCAAGCCAAATTAGTCTTTCCTTTCTCTTTCAGGGTTCTAATCTTGTCATTACTTCTGGATCATGACAGTATTTGTCCATGACCATGCTCTCAACTTATAGTTGAGTATCCTGGCGCTTTGACTGGCCCATTTCAATGCCAGGGTAGCTCAACAGCTTACCCTGGGTCCATTCAGTCCCTCGTCAGGACTCTGCTTTGGGGATGCTAGGAACTAAGGGCAACTGAGGCTTAAGTTGAGGAAGCAGATGCCGGCAGTGAATAATATTCAAAGTCAATTAAATCCCAAATTACAAAAGCATAATATTAACTGTCTTCCTGTGTCTATACAAAAAGGACATTGCTTTAAAGTAATTCAAAGGATATAAGGAGAGGAGAAAGGCAATATTAACTTACAATACAGGTTCAGTATCCTAGAAGGAACTGACCTTACTAATTAACAGAATCTGATTAGGGAAAAAGCTGATTAACTGGTTGGGGAGGAGAGCATAGAGAAGAGGTGACAGATAAACAAAGGAATAGGAGTGACTAGGGGGAACTATGATGGGTGTGACTCAATAAGCCTAAAATCCCTGTGGCAAGGGAGAAGGACAAACCAATGTTAGGCTTAAAGTATTTAGAGCTATATTCCAACATAAAACAATCTATGAATAACATCCAAGAACAGTAGAGATAAGTACCAGGAGAATTTTCTATAGCTTAGAAGTTGGCCTTACATGCTGGGGGAAAAGGCAGCTCAGATAGAGAAGGGACACCAAGCAAAGGGTGCTAGGAAGGCCAACTCAGGATGGGAGATGCGGGCTGAAAGTAGACTATAGACTGAACATGATGGCCACTTAATACCTCTACTGCAAACCACAACACCCCAAAGGAGAGAGAGAGCAAAAGGGAATGTCCTGCCACAGAGGCGGAATAGGGTAGAGGGGACAGGGTGAGGGTGGTGGGAGGGATGCTGGGCCCATAGGTGGTGGAACATGGGCACTTGTGGAGGGATGGATACTCAACCATTGTATTACTGTATACTGAAATGCAAGCACAAAATTTTGAAAGTCTGTAATTGTACCTCACAGTGATTTGCTAATAAAAAATTTAAAAAAAAAAACAGCTATGTTGATCAGTTTACAAAAGTATGGCCAAAGACTCTCAGGGATCTAGTGATCAAGTTTAGTATTTACTGATTCAGTATTTATTGTGATTTTTATAGACCATAACTACCATAGATAAAGAAACAATTGTATTCTGCTCCAGTCCTTAGACTGGACCTCTCTCTATCATCAGCTTACAGTATTTAGACTTTGACTGTTCTTGATTTTCTATCTCCATAGTTTACTTTTGTTGTAAGCCCTAGAGTCATTATTGTCTGTGATACGATAAACAAATTAACTAAGAGGGTAAAGGGGAGGGATCTTTACCCATTTTTGGGGGGTTTGTGCCACACTATGTGGTGCTTAAGACTTATTCCTGGATTTGGGCTCAGACGTCACTCTAAGTGGTGCTCAGAAGACCATATGGCATGCCACATGCCAGGTAAGTACCTTAACCCCTGATTTTTACACTCCCATTTTATTTTGAATTATAAAAGAATTGAAAATACACAAATTTGTTATCTATTATTGATGCTTCTGACTGGCATTACTTTATTCACTTGATTTTTCTAGTCATAATCTTATGTGGAAATTTTTTTCAAGAAAAAATAGAGTCACTTTCTATAGACTATAGAGATATACTCTGGACGCCAACAATCTCCAATAGCATTATTTAGTGATAGTTCTTAAAGCAGAAAACCATAGAAAACTTTCTGTCAGTCTTCTGTCTCTCTCTGTTTCTGTCTCTGTCTACCTCTGTCTCTGTTTGTCTCTGTCTGTCAGTCTGTCCGTCTGCCTGTCTTGCACACGGCTATGCAAGACACACACACACACTTGTGAAACATTCTTTTTTGCCCATGTAAGATAATTTCTACTCACATCATTAACTCATTTACTATGAAGAAATATACCTAATGAAGCACATTAGTTGACTAAGGTGATTTTTAGACAGACATTTGATTTTATTCACATAGATAAGATAATGAAAACGCTTTTAAAAATGGAATATTTAGATATAAAAATTTTTCATTGTCACTCATAATTAGGAAATGCAAATCAAAACAACAATGAATTATGGTCTTATTCCTCTGAGAATGGCACATATCAAAAAGTCTGAAGATAGCATAAGCTATTTATATCAAAAAGTCTGGAAATAGCAAGTGAGTATGTGGTGAGAAAAGAACCTTCACTTACTATTTGTGAGTAAGTAATCTGGTTCAACCTCTGTAGAAAGTAATGTGGAGATTTCTCAAAGAAATGGGAATAGAACTCCTAAAGGTTTAGTGTTACTATTTCTTTATGTCTATCCCCAAAACATAAAAACATTAATTCGAGAGAAAACTGGCACACCTATTTTCATTGCTGTTTTTAGTTTAATAGCCACCATATGGTAATGACCCAAATGCACAACTACATATGAATGGATTAAAAGCTGTGGTATATATACGCAGTGCAATATTGTGTAACTTTAAGAAAGAACAAAATCATGCAATTTGCAGCCACATGCATGAAACCAGAGGACATTATGCTGAGTGAAGTCAGCCAGCTGGAAATAGAAGTATAGAATAATCTCTGTTATGTGTGCAAGGTAGCTATAAAGGTCCAAAGGCAAATAGTGGGAGAACTGATCCACACAATTGAGTTGGGGTGGGGTGGGGAAAGGAAGGGAGGGGTCTGGGGTCCCATCGAAGAAGGAGAGGGGTACACTGGCCATGGATTTAATGTTGAAATTATGTCCATGAAAAACCATTATTTATAGTATTGCAGACCAGAGAATCTCAATTTTAAAATAAACTGTCACTGACATCCCGTTGTTCATTGATTTGCTAGAGCAGGCACCAGTAACGTCTCCATTGTGAGTCTTGTTGTTACTGTTTTTTGCAGATACGCCACGGGTAGCTTGCCAGGCTCTGCTGTGCGGGCTGTATGCTCTCAGTAGCTTGCCGAGCTCTTCAAGAGGGACGGAGGAATCGAACCCGGGTCAGCAGTGTTCGATTGGCAAATGCCCTACATAAAGTGGTTATAAAATAAATCTAAAGGCCTTAGTGGATAACTTTGTGCTTCATAATCAAAATGAACTCATCCTTTTAAAAATATAGTCATTGAAAACATTATTATTATGTGTAGGATAATACTGGTTTATCGTTTCTCCCTGGCCTCAGGGAGCTTAGGTTTATTGGGTTACACTCACCACAGTGCTACTGAGGCACTCCCACTCCTCGCTGCCCGCGTTATTCCACTGTGTGGTCATGTCAGCATTGTGGCTGCCTTGGCGGGGCAACCATCAGTCCTGGAGGGACACAGGCGGGGAATCGGGCCGCGTGGGGGAGGCATGTCATGGGCTGGGAGCACCTTGCTGCTCTGTCAACGGAACCATTGGGCCAGGGAGTGGAGGGGCACGGAGGGGTACTTCAGGCAAGTTTTCAACTTTGGCAACTGGGGACCGACACCGCGGAGCAGCGCTGCTGGAGAAACAGGTGCTCCTGATATATATGGAACAACCAACACAGTGCTGCTCAATATAAATTCAATGGTGGAAAATGATCCTAGAGCTCTAGAACTTGAAAACTAAGGTACACTTTGGAACTGGGTAACATACCCCGATTTCCTCACAAACTCAGGTCGTTCTGGATCTTGTTTTTCGCTGCTCAAAATGGGCTGCAGAGATATTACAGTGGGTAGAGCTCTAGCCTGGCATATGGCCAGCCCGGGTTCAATCCCCAGCACCACCTATGGACCCCTGAGCACTGCTCTGAGTGGTTCTGGAGCACAGAACCAGAAATAAGCTCCCAGCACCACTCAGGTGTGAACCAAAAGCCAAAGAGGGGTGAAATGGAAGATTAAGGAGCATAGCTAACCCTCTCAGCTCCCTGTTCATTCAGAAATGTAAACAGACATCACAAAGAGTAAAGGGTTCCCATTCCTAAACCTTTCCTCTCAAGTTCCTCAGTTTAGAAGTTTACTAAGGAATAATATACTTAATAAAAGGAATATATACTTAATAAATTGTCATATATAATTCCTTTCACGTATTATAGTAGCTGTATTATGTATCATTAAGGGCTAGAGTGATAGCACAGTGGGTAGGGCATTTGCCTTGCATATGATGAACCCAGGTTCAATTCCTCTGTACCTCTCGGAGAGCCTGGCAAGCTACCCAGAGTATCCATCCTGCACAGCAGTGTCTGGCAAGCTACTCCTGGCGTAGTCTATATGCCAAAAACCGTAACAACAAGTCTCACAATGGAGACGTTACTGGTGTCTGCTCGAGTACATAGATGAACAACGGGATGACAGTGCTATACAATGGTAATGTACCATTAAAGGTAGTGATTTATTGTACTTATACACCAAAAATATTCCATAGGATGTGAATAAAAGAAAGTCATTGCCCGAAAAGAATAATGCAAAGTAGTCTATATTATAATGTATGTTTTCATACTAAAATTAGTATACTCATATTTCTGTAAATATGTTTAAGATAAGAAAACAAATATTATAAAAGCAGAGATATGTCATACTCATAAAAAATATGTTACATATCTGTGAATAGCTAAAACATTGTGATACAAAACAGAGGGTTATGACAGCTACATAGTATTCCATTGTGTAGATGTACCAGAGTTTCTTTAACCAGTCATCTGAAGTCATGAAATTTGCATATAAATGGATCAACATGGAAAGTATCATGTTGAGTGAAATGAGTCAGAAAGAAAGAGACAGACATAGAAAGATTGCACTCATATGTGGAATATAATGTAACTGAGAAGTACAAGTTGGCAACGATGCAACTTCTGGCAGATATCTCTCTGGACTTTGTTACTAAAATACTAAATTACAGAAATCCAAAACTGAGAGGCTGCTAAGTGTGGTCACTCGACCTCATACCTCTTCATCCTCAGCAATGGAAAACAAATTATCTAATGCTTCCTTTTCAGCAGGTCTGATTTTAGGGGAGAGACTCTCCAAACAATAATAGTGAGTTTTGTTGAAATATTGTATGCAATCAAAGTGAAAGTAAAGTGAAATTTATTAGTTACACAGGCGGGGTGGGGCTAAGGGTGGGGGGCTAGGGGCGTGGAGGGGTTAGGGGTGTGGGGGGGCGGGGTGGAGCTATACTGGGATTCTTGGTGGTGGAATATGAGCACTGGTGAAGGGATGGGTATTCGAGCATTGTATAACTGAGATTTAAACCTGAAAACTTTGTAACTTTCTACATGGTGACTCAATAAAAAATTTAAAAAAAAAACAGAGGGTTATGATCGTGAAAAATTACCCAATGGAATAAGATTAATTTTTCTAGTTTAGGGCTCATCTATAATATTCTGCATAACTGCAAGATTTGATATTTAGAAAATATAAAATTTATTTCATACCAGTGACATTGGTACAAATAAATTAAGTAGACTGTGTGATGAATATTAGAGCATACGTTTACATTTTCACTTTAACCCAGTCTAAACTCAGATATATAGTGGGGATATAGAATCCTCATATTCATAGCTATTAATATGAAAAAGTTATGTGTTTTTAAGGACATCTTTAAGATCAAGATTCAAACTTTAGTGGAAGAAAAGGGAAAGAACCACAAAACAGAATTACTTAACTTAAAAATGCATTGACTTTAAATAATCTTGCTCGTGATTGCACTGCACTGTCACTGCACTGTCTTCCCGTTGTTCATCAATTTGCTTGAGTGGGCACCAGTAATGTTGCCATTGTGAGACTTGTTGTAACTGTTTTTGGCATATCGAATATGCCATAGGTAGCTTGCCAGGCTCTGCTGTATGGGCTGGATACTCTTGGTAGCTTGCCAGGCTCTCCGAGAGGGATGGAGGAATCAAACCCGGGTCGGTTGTATGCAAAGCAAACACCCTACCTTCTGTGCTATCTCTCTAGTTCGCTCATGATTATGCATAATAAAATGCATTTTACCTTTACAAAATTAACTGAAAAACAAAAGTGAATTTATTTTTACCAGTTCACAGGAAGTTTTAGTTATTTTGAAATCTCCTAATCCCATTAGTAAGAAAATGGCATAGCTAAATGTAATCAGTTGGATCTTTCCATCTGTCATTTCTGACTTAATTTTTGGTCTTAATTTTGGAGAAAATAGCTAATTACTCTTATTGCCTTAAAATTCAGAGTTCTGATGTGGAAATGACACTGAAACAGCACAACAGGTAGGGTGTTTGCCTGCCTTGCATATGGCTGACCCAGGTTCGATTCCTCCATCCCTCTCAGAGAACTGGGCAAGCTACCGAGAGTATCCCACCCGTATGGCAGAGCCTGGCAAGCTACCCATGGCATATTTGATATGCCAAAAACAGTAACAAGAAGTCTCACAATGGAGATGTTACTGGTGCCCGATCAAGCAAATTAATGAGCAACGGGATGACAGTGATATAGTGATACTTATAGATTTATAATTTTATCTCTCTAACAGAGCTTGAGTTCCATGTTCACAGAATTAAGTTTATTTAAATAATTATTAAAATAATATCTTGCATTTTAATGAGGAAAGGATTCACTTTTACTATAAAGACTTTATTCAGAGATTATATAAGAATAGATCAACTATGGCATTCACAAAATTTTACCTACTGGTTCAACAGAAATATATTCACACTATCTTCAGATATATAATTATGTCATTATATAATGATAGCATAATATTTATTTTATTGCATGTGAGATATCATAAATAAATTAAAACAGAGGTTATAGAATCAGTAGTTGAAAGAGAATTTTTTTTATTGGATTCTGAATTTCTCCCCTATTGGAAAGTCTGACCTGTGACAAATAATAGGAATGAATTCTCTCACAATTTGGAAGACTCAGTCTGAAATCAAGTGTTGACAGGACTCTACTATCTCAGAAGGCACTAGGAGAGGTGTTTTTCCTATCATCATCATCATCATCCCGTTGATAGTCAAATTTCTTGAGCGATCTCAGTAATGTCTCCATTCATCCTAGCCCTGAGACTTTAGAAGCTTCTCTTTACTCTCCTTCCCAACGTGCCTCATTAGAGGCTCTTTCAGGGGCAGGGGAATGAGACCCATCATTGTTACTGGTTTTGGTATGTGAATACATCACGGGGAGCTTGCCAGACTCTTCCATGCGGGCAGGAAACTTTTGGTAGCTTGCCAGGTTCTCCGAGAGGGAAAACTAGGCTAGAAAGATCTGACCTTACAAATTAACAGAGTTTGATTAGGGGAAAAAGCTGATTAACTGGGGAAGAGAACATAGAGAAGTGGTTACATCCATTCCTTTGTTTTTCCTATAGTAGTTTCAAAAAGTTAATTCCTGGCCATCCCCAGAATTCCTTAATTTATTACATGCATCACTCCAACCTGTGCCTTAGTCTTCACATGGTCATCTGCCTAGTGTGTTTAAGTCTAATTTTTCTTTTTTTCCATTCTTTTATATGGGTGTTTCAATGGATGTGGGCCTATCCGAATCCACTATGTGCTCATATTAACTGATGCCATTTGCAGAACCTCTATTTTCAAATAAGACCATGTTCATAGGTTTCAGGAAGAATTGCATCTTCAACATATTTTTATGTAAACACAAACATGCAAAAGACTAGCCAAAGATTCCTGTGTAAAAAAAGACACTGGAATGGGAATCTTAAGAGAGAAGGGAAGGTGTAGGCATTCTGGATGTGAGATAAGATTCTGTGAAAAAGACAATGTAAAAATATCCAAAGTTCTAAAGTTGAAGCATTCTTTAAGCAGTGAGAAGACAGAAAGGCAAGTGTGACTAAAAAAGGGGGTGGGGAGAAGAGAGAACATGAGATCATGTGTATAAATAGAGACCAATGAAACTACTTTGCAAACTACATAAAGAGTTTAATTTTTATTATGTTCAGTGTGAAATTTATTCAAAATTTTATTCAGAAAATATATAATGTGATCTTAACCTCAAAAGAATCATTGTAGGGGTCAGAAATATAGTACAGAGGTTAAGACTTCTTTTTTTCATGTGATGCACTTCAATTTCCAAGAGGACCAAAATTGGTCCTCTAATCCCTGCCAGAGTGATCTCTGAACACAGAGCCAGGAATAAGCCCTGAGTACCACTTGGTGTCAAACAAAACACAAATAAGCAAAAATAATCATTGTATATGCTCTGCATGAAAAAAGTAAGTAAATTTGTGATGTTTTTATTGAAAAATGAGGTGGCATCAAAGATAATGATATCAGTAAAATTATTGAGATATGTTCTGGGAAGAAGACTCATCATACCTAGTTCAGTAAACCATAAGGCAGGGGAAAAAAGAAGTACATAGAGCTTCATAGCACTGGCTGAGATGGCTATTATTACCAGTAAGAAAGATGAGACACAATCAGAGAATTAAGCTTGTGCTAAGAAGAATGGAGATCCTGTGTGTGTGTGTATTCTGTACTTCCTGAATTAGTATATATTATTTACTATATATAGTAGAGAAATGTATACTATATGTACATTTACTAGAGATGATAGAGAAACGTATTCCGTATATATATATGCTATGTATATTATATACTATATATAAATGTAGAGAAATGGTGATGCTATAACACAGAATAAGCACTTGAAAACACTTATAATGTATGCATCCATCTCTTTAAAAACTTGCTCACATTTTCACCTTACACAACTCTTCTTCATTCCTCATTGCTCTTCCATCTGTTCTTGTACATCTAACATAGCTACAAAATCATTAACATCTGTAAATCCCCATTCTAAATGTTTCATTAAAATGTAGTCGGAGGATGGAAAATCAGAGAACTAGATTTTATAGAACAGGATAACTGCTCCATACCTGCTATTCAATCTGTATAATGTTTAATGTTTAATATCTGTATAATATTTAATTTCCATAGACCTTAGTTTTTATGAGTTCAGTGAATTTTCCTGATGATTGTTTTTGTTGATGCATATAATATTGTGAATGAAGTGTACCCTAAATACAGATGTCAGAGACAAGGAAAAGAAAAGGAAGAGGCAGCATTCACATTCTGGCACCAATTGAGGAAAGTTTAGTGGATGGTCTCTGAGGATTAGGGATCAGAGAAAGCAAAACAGAAAGAGATTTGATATACTGTTCATTAAATGAACATCATCTTTTTAAATTTTATTTTATCAAAGCATCATTTTTATGAAGTTATTCATAGTTGATTTAGATACATAACATTCTAGCACCAGCCCCACCACCAGCATCAACTTTCCTCTACTGGTTCCCTTCGATACACCTCATTCCTCCCATCAGCCTTCCTGCCTCCTTGACAAACACATTTTTAAATTTTGTTATTCAAATTTGCATCTTGTGTTTTCCGTGTTGTTGACTCTGCAGTCTGGATTTCAGCTATACCACTTCCTTTAGACTTCCTATGTACCTGACTTCCCCTTAATTCCTATCCCCATTGCTTCTGGTGTGTTTCTTCTTCCCCCAGATTTCTTTCCTTTCCTGTAATTCTCTTCCATGAATTATGGGCTCAAAGGTAATTAGGCTTCCCCAGTAAAACATCTGAAGTATCCTACTTTGATTTCTAAATTGAATAGAAAGTGTTTGGATCAGGGGTAACTCAAGAAACAGACTTACCACCCTACACCCCTCTGCTTCAACTCAGAGTGCCGTTTGCCAGAATGCTAGTGCTAATTACTCATGCTAATTATTTATCCAGTGTTAAATTTCAGACAGTATTTCTTGAGACTAACACTTTTTATGAAATGTTTGTTAGTTTCAGTTTAGTTATTTTTTCTTTTGATTTCTAAAAAAACAAACGAATTCTACCTCTACCACCATTATTGTCACAATAAAAATTAGTCAGTAGAGAAGCAATGCCCAGGGAAACCAAAATAGAACTTTGAATTTGCTTCTTATAATGAATTTGTGTGGTCTGAGCCAATAAGATGTCTTGTTGTGCTTTGCCTATCTGGATTCTATAAAAGATTGTGTACTATGTCCAGTGAGGCTAAGTAAGCCTCAGAGAAGTAAGAGCAAATTTGCAGAAATGAATAGAACTTGAAGTCCTGGTACTCTGACTTACCCTACACCTCTTTTCAAAATCCTGGCAGTCCAGTCACAGTTCCAAAATTCAGTGATTACAAGGGTCCAGAATTAAGGATAGTCTCAAAATATCTGTTAAAAAGATAGCATGGTCTGATGCACTCTTTTTCAGCTTATCTGACTTTTAGACTTTTAGACTAGACTTTTACTCCTTTAAAAGAAGTAAATGCCATCTCTTATATCAATGACTTCCTGCCAGGTGCACAAAAGGGAAGAAAAGTGAGGACGCCAGAAAGGCAGATTCTGTACTTGCATACAGTCTGAACATTTTGTGAAACCCCAGGGATCTGGGTCTCAGAGAGTACACTAAGGGCAAGTGACTGATTAACTTTGCAGCTGTTTAAGGAGGTGCCTCCACTCCAGCTCTTTCTCCATCTTTCTTCTACATCAGTTGCTGAAAGTGAACAAGCATGTCAAGAACTGCAGTACATTCTGGAACGCAGAGACTGAAAGGGTCAGATAACTTGACTTTCTTTTTTTAAGCTTAGAAAAATTTATCTCCATTTATGGGCTCAGTAGAAATTTAATTTGCATTGTTCAATGACTGTAGGCCAATGTAAAGAAAAGCAATGTTCAATGATTTTGATTCATTTCCTCTGCCTTTGACACATAAAATCTATAATAAATACTTATTAGGTTATAGTCTGCAAATGATCCTATGATCATGTGTATTGTAACATTGGTTTGTCCTTTCTGCCTTGCCACAGGGAGCTTAGGTTTATTGGGTTACTACCATCTCAGTGCCTCCATTCCTCTGTGCTTATTTGCAACCTGTTTTTTGTACTCTGTTGACTTGTAAATATTGTTTTTCTCTTGTCCTTAAGTCCTTTGCATAGTTAATTCAGTTTTTTGTATGAACACAGGAAGACAGTTAATGCTATGCTTTTGTAACTTGGGAGTTAATTGATTCTGAATGATATTTACATCCTGGACATCTGTTCTCTTGACCTAAGCCTCAATTGCCCTTACTTCTTAGCACTCGAAAATCATGGTCCTGACGAGGGACTGGATGGATCCAGGGCAAGCTGTGAGCTACCCTGGCATCAAAATGGGTCTGGCCAAAATTCCATTAATTCTTAACTGTAAGTTAAGAGCATGGTCATGGACAAATTCTGTCATGATCCAAAAAGTAATAGCTAGATTCGGATCCTGCAAGGGTTAGGAAAGATTAATCTGGCCTGAGCACTGTAATCTGAGTCTGTGGCAAGATGTTCCCAGGAAAGCCACCCTACAAGCCTCAATGTATCTCTTACTGTGTTGATACAAAAATAAATAATATTAAGAAATAGAATTAAGATGTTAATTAAGAGTTTAAGTTATTGGACTAAGGAGAGCAGAAACACCCCTATGTGGTATTTTGCCCTTGAGCAGAAGAGGGTTTTTGATATGTTTATTTTGTTGCCTGACTGGGTGTGGTTGCTACCCCCCAATGCAGGGAGTTGGAGAGAGATAAGAGAGAGACCAGGGCAACTAGATGGAGTGCAGAGAGACTAGCAAGTGGACAGAGGGAGAAGAATGTAGAAGAATGCAGGAGAAGGCAAGTAGAAAGAGAGAGACTAGGCTGCGAGATGAAGCGTGGAGAGATGAGTGGGAAAGAGGAGCAAACTAGAATGAGGAGTAGTATGAGACTAGATTTGGGAGCTCAGTGAGACTAGGACTGGCATGTGGCAAGAATGGAATAAATGGCAACTGATCATTAACCAGTTTGGCCCTCATTTCCTCCATCCATGGCATGGACCTCCCCAAGAGGGGCAGCAGCCTAAGACCACCAAACCCAGCAGCAAAAGGGAAAGCGGTCAAGGCTTTCCCTAGCAGCCCAGAGATTACATAATCATGCACATGTTGAAGGTTAGTTTTACTTTCTTTTAAGCCTTTCAAAAACGTCAGGTGTGTATGTGTGTGTGTATGTGTGTGTGTGTGTGTGAGAGAGAGAGAGAGAGAGAGAGAGGGAGAGGCAGAGAAATAGAGACAGAGATAGAGACAGAGAGGGACAGAGAGAGAAAGAGAGAGACAGAGAGAGATCCTACCATTCGGGATATAGTGATGGTGGTAGGAAGGAAACTGGGGACATTGGTGGTAAGAAATACACATTGGTGAAGGGATGGGTGTTGGCACATTGTATGAGTGAAACCCAAACATGAACTACTTTGTAACTATTTATCTCACAGTGATTCAATTAAAAATCAAAGTTCCGTTTGTTGCATTTGAGTAGAAAAGTAGATTTATCTATACACAGTTTGCTGGAGTGATAGCACATCAGGTAAGGAATTTTTACAATTGATTTATACTATTTATAATTTTTTATAAATATTTATTTATTTATAATTTATTTATTTATATACATTTATAAACAAATGTATATAAATATTTGTTTATAAATATTTATTATACTATTTATCATCATCATCCTGTTGATCGTCAAATTTCTCGAGTGGACTCAGTAACGTCTCCATTTGTCCTAGCCCTGAGATTTTAGAAGCCTCTCTTTACTTGTCCTTCCCAATGATGCCATATTGGAGGCTCTTTCAAGATCAGGGGAATGAGACTCAGCTTGTTACTGGTTTGGGCATATTAATGCACCAAGGGGACCTTGCGAGGCTCTCCCATGTGGGCAGGAAACTCCCGGTAGTTTGCCAAACTCTGCCCGGTAGTTTGCTATATAAGATATAGCAAGGCCGAGAAGCAGCCGCATGTTTCCAGAAGCTTGCTTTTAAGTCTTTGGATGCTGGCCGTGGATGGGGGATTACACGGCGCTAGGGGCAGTCCCTGGGTGTGACTGCCTAGCTACTGGGAAATGGGAAATCTGGGCGGAGCAGGCCCAGTCTGGATCCTAGCAGCATTGGAGGTCTCAGCCCCAAGTCCCACACACCTGGGTTCCTCTGCCGGTACCTTCATGCGTGAGGCTCATCCGAACGTGTGGAGAGGGGCCTTGAGCATGGCTGTGGCTAGGTTCTGGAGGTCTTCGGCTGCCGGGAGCTCTGCTCTGGGCAGGGAGGGAAACTGGAGCCCATCCCCTCTGAGGGGCCCCAGGGAAGACAGCCAGGAGCACAGGCAAGAGACCAAGAGACTCTCTGCCTGTTTATACTATTTATCAATAGTATGAATAGTATATATATAAATATATATATATATATATATACTATTTATACTATTGACATTTCTGTGCTTTTCCAATGATGTTCTATGAACATTTTTAAAAAGACCTCAATTTATGTATTTTGGTTATGTTCAAGGCTTGCTTGGCTTTGCACTCAGGGATCACTCCTGAAAGGGCTCATGGTTTCAGATCAAACTCAGGTTGGTCAGATGCAAGGCAAGCACGTTGCACACCATGCTATCGCTCCGGTTCTAGATTTCAATTTATTATAACAATGGCAGCAGTACTAGAATTTATTTCATTTCCAGGGTAACAATGTTGGAGACCTTTCTTCATATAAATTTTTTAAAAAACAACCAAACACACAGCAACAGCCAGCAGAGATATTTCTATACTTAGGCACATTTTAGGACAGAGTCTACGTCTGTGCCCCCATAAAAATCAACCTTCAATATTTACTATGAATATTGTCTATGCCCCTCACAGATTTTACATACCATGTATTTATAGATAGTCCTATAGAGTATGGTGATCTTCAGAAAGAGGATGCTGGTGGGTTTCCTGTTCAAAAAAAAAAAAGGAATTAAAGGGAGACCTTTAATACAACTGGCATGTGTATCACTACTTAAGAAATCTTGGAGGTGCAGGCAAGTTCTTTTCTAGTAGTTCTACTTGAGAATGACTGAAATATGTCAATGTCAGAACCCTACTCGCCACTCTCAGCCAGAAGCACACACTGAGAGAGAGGATGCCAGCAGTGGGCAGAAATCGTCCATAAAGACTTATTTGGGCTTAGTCATAGATTATAGAAACACACATGCTGCTATAAATACACATAAATACCTCATGCTCATTTCCTGAAGGAAAAAAAGTTAGTTTATGTTCACAAATGTTTTCTTTTAAAGCAGCTATAAATATCAGGGGTTTGATATCTCAATCTGAACAGCTAATTAAAAGTTTTAAAAAGAAAAGCTTATCTTCCAGTTCTTTTTTAGGAAATATTGCAAATACAGACTGATGGCTTAAGCAGAGACAGCTGTTTTATTTCACATAAAAATGCATCATTTAAAAAGAGCACTAACAAATAGTCTTGGATATAATTCTTTCCAATAAAGTTGTGGTTTCTCCCCCATCTACACACACACACACACACACACACACACACACACACACAAACACACACGTATATTTTGGATGAAAGTCTTAGAAAATGCATTTCCTCTGTTTTAATTTTTTATTTGTTTTACTTCTGAGTTTTAATTAGCTTCTTTTTCAGTCATTAGATAAATATAAGAATTAATTTTTCTACACAAAACAGTGGTCAGTTATCAAGTACTATCTAAAGGTGAAAATGCACTAAAAAGTTTTAGTAAAAGGCAATGTGTGCCAATTAATTTTTAAAGTTATTAACAATTACAGAAGAAATGTGAATGTGTATTCTTACATAAAAAAACCTAATAAAGACCCTTAAAACAATTGCTAAATCGAATGTCTGTCATTTCAGTAATTAAGTGTAATAAATGGAGAATTTAGCAGCAGATGTGATTAAGCAACATGGTCACTAAACTAACTTGTTCATTTTTTCATGCTAGTTAGCCTTACCTAAGCACTGGTTTTTCCTTTTGAAAAATACATAAATAATTTGAAAACTACTTATAAGATCTTGTTCTGGATTCTGGGGTTAAGCATGTGGGGTAACATGGGTGGAGGGAAGTTGACACAGGTGGACGTATTGGTGTTGATTATGGTAAGTCTAAAACTCAACTATCAGTAACTTTGTATATCATGGCTCTCTAATAAAATTTTTAAGAAGTAGTTTTCGGGGTGGAAGTGATAGTGTACTTGCCTTGCACACCCTGATGTAAGTTCATTCCCAGGAATCCCAAATGGACCTCTGATCATTGCCAGGAATAATTCCTGAGTGCAGAGTCAGGAATAACTCCTGAGCATTGCTGGTCATGGCCCATAACAACACCAACAACTAAAATATTAGTTTCTAGGGTCAGAGAAATACTACAGGAGGGCAGTTAGCTTGCATGGAGCCCACTAGGGTTTGATCCCTGGCAACCCCTATGATTCCTGTCAGGAATAATTCTTCAGTTGCAGAGCCTAGAGCGGGTCCTAAGTATTGTCAAATGTGGCCCCAAAACATAAAGAAACCAAAAAGTTGCAATCAATGTTGATTTCTTGACCATTATTAAAGATAAAACACAAACTAAAACTGCATCTGAGAATTCTCTGGGCTCTGATTCATATATCCAACTGTCTTCTTCCTTGTTTCCTAAGTATTCCAAATTTAGTATGTACATAACTAAACTTGCTCTTGCTCTCAAATCCTCTCCTCTTTGACTTTGGTCACTGGAATCTCCCTACCAAGGGTTCCAAGACTTAATCTGGAAACCACCTTGATGATTATGCGATTCTTTCTCCATCCCCCATTCAAGTCACTACCAATTTTCTGTAAGTTTAATTCCAAAATACGTTTAGAATTTTCTATCTGAACCATAATTATTCTCATTATCTAATTCATAGATAATAGCTGAAGCAACTTCAGAAAAGAAAAAAAAAAGGTAAGTGCCACATAAATTTTGCTTCTAAGTTTATGACCTTCTCAACACTACTCTTTGCTCTTAGGATAGTTTGTGATTTGCTATGTCCCACATCAATAGCCCCCTAGCAACTAATCCTGCATTAAAACCATCTTCTCCTCACCTCTTTGGTTTTATTTTTCCAGAAACATTGTCTTTATGACTGCTTTTCTGATCTTCAAAGCCTTTGCATACAATTTTCTTTTGTATAGAAATTTTTTTCCTCACTCCTTTCCCCAGTTAATTTCTACACATATTTCAAGTCTTAACTTACACATCTCTTCTCCAGACTCTTATGATTCAAATAACTCAAATTATTTTTTTAAAACAGTTAAGAAACTAAACGAAAAAGGGATCTTACATTAAGCCATTGGTTTAGGTTTAATATGAACTATAACATGATTGTTATTTGTATGTGACTTCTTAAATGATGAAATTTTTACCATATTGTATTTCTATTGTAATTTCCATTAAAAATGTTAGAATAATAAAAAAATCAAATTATTTTTGATGTAATAAATAATTTTAATAAAACATCATGGTGTATATTCCTACATATTACTGGATGCTTTTATTTTCAAGCACTTATAAAGCTGTTATTCATATAATATTTAATTGTTTAAGTTGTATTTAGTTATCATGAAATTACAAAGTTATTCACAATTATTCAAGCATGCAGTGTCTCAACACCATTTATTCACCATTGTCCACGTCCCCCACTAATGTTCCTGTTTCTCCATTTGCTTCCCACCCATCACAATACCACAAAAGAGTTGCTTTTTGGTGTCTGATTTTGTACTACGGTACTGCTCCTGATAGTGTTTCGCACCTCACACTTTACAGCCACTCTGCACTCCCTCCTTTTCTCAATTGTACACTCCCTCCACCATAGTGGTTGCCCCTTCTCATCCTATCTCCCAGCAGTTCCTGCCAAATGGCATGTTTTCTACTGAAGATCCCATTCTCATGTTTTATGTATAATCAATATACTTCTTTTTAAAAAATCTTTTCATTTTTGCTCATATATATAACTCTACTTTCCTCCAGGAGTTTTTAAGCATATAGTATTTTACTTGGCACAGTAAGAATCTAATAATTTGTTTCTAAATCATATTATAAATAGTTTAATAAGCATAAAAATATAAAAATGCTTTAGTAGAATTTCCAAACTACAGGAGATGAATAAGTAATGAGCATAATCAGGTGTTAGACAAGAGTTAAGGGGACAAAACCACAAAAAATGAAAATCAAAGTTCAAGACCAGCTCTGTCATTTAATTAACTCCAAGATTCTGAGAAAATTATTAAACTTCTGTAGCACTCAAGCTATTTTTCACCTGTAGAATGGGTGTAGTAGTACCAGTGAAGTCATGGAAGTCAAAATAAAATCGTCACTGTATCACTGTAATCCTGTTGTTCATCAATTTGCTTGAGTGGGCATCAGTAACGTTTCCATTCATCCCTGTTGCGTGCTAGTGTAACCCGATGGCATACTGGGGGCTCTTTCAGGGTCAGACGAATGAGGACCCTCATTGTTACTGTTTTTGGCATATCAAATATGCCATCATAGCTTTCCAGGTTCTGCTGTAAGGGCAGGATACTCTCGATAGCTTGCTAGACCTCTCTGAAAGGGATGGGGGTTTTTGGGGTGGCCTCTAATCGCCTTTACAGATGTTCCCATTCAGGCATATAATTTGTTGCCTACTGTCTGCATCCCATCAAATATGTTGTGGCAATTATGGAAAATGAGTACGGAATGTCTTGTGATGTTTCATGCGGCTGTAGAAGAGGCCATGCAGTCCAGGAATATGTTCACTCATATGTGAGACTCGGCCCAAGCATTGGAAAGTGGCCTAGAGTTTGGCAGCAGTTGGGTTGTGGAGGTCAGCTGCCTGGGCTGTGTCCCATGGGGCAGGGAGGGCTCTCACTTGCACCTCTCTGGGGCACCCTGAGCGAAAACAGCCTGGTGCGGAGTCTGGTGGCATGATTATAACGGTCTCATTTTGTACTCCCTTCCAGGAGAAGCAGTGGTAAATTTTGGATGGTGGCTGATGAGATTATCTGGCACCAGCTAGAGGTGGTTTATGGGCATGACCCCTGGGTAAGCAGGCAGAGGATCTCTGCTCCATGGTCCTATTGAGCCCAGAGTCTAGGTCACAAAGTTCCACATTACCTGGGTTGCTTGAAACTTCACTCATGCTTGAGGCTCTGCCTGAGCATGGGGTAAGTGGCCTGGAGTATGGTGGTGGTTGGGTTGTGGAGGTTGGCTGCCGGGGCTGGGTCCCTTAGTTGGAGAGGGCTCTCACCCATCCCCCCTCTTAGGCACCCCGAGTGAAAACAGTCTAGCACGGAGTCCCAGGCTGTTTTATTGTATACAAATAAAATCATGTGTATACAAATGCTCTTTAAATTAAAACAGTATGAAATGCTTATTGATAAACATATTCAAATGATTTAAGATAAATTTATGGCTAAAATGTCAAGTTTTGGGCATCTATATTTGTATTCAGGAAATTGATAGGGATATAAATTGGTACACAATAACAACACTTCAGTAAATACTGTGTACTTATCTTTTCCCACTTAATTACATAGTTATTATAAATAATACTTATAAACTAGTACCCCCAAAGAAAATACTCTGGTCTAAAAGCCACTTCTGTTTTTGTATTTTTGTTTTTTACTTTGAAAGCAAAAAATAATAATCTATAAGGTTTATGGCAAATCTCGCATGAGAGAGCCTGGCAAGCTACCCATGGCATATTCGATATGCCAAAAACAGTAACAATAATGGATCTCATTCCCCTGACCCTGAACGTGACAGGGACTAATGGAGACACTATTGGCGCCCGCTTGAGCAAATCAATGAGCAATGGGATGACAGGTGATACAAGTGATACAGATGATAAGGTTTCACAGCATAGTCTTGTCCAGGTGCAATTTTTAAATTCTGGCAGTAATATTCACTTCATTGGGTCAAAATATCTATACTAAGAAAGCAAGAATGAGGTGACAGTCATAAAAGGTTTTCCAAACCCATATTGAGTTACTTTTGGCAAAGAGAATCCAGAAGCCCATGACCACAAGTATTGTGTTATGTACTTGAGAAAGAGAAAACAGCATTTTCCCGCTATGGATGGGCATTTTATCTAAAATTTTTTGAGATTTTTTTAATCTCTTTAAATATTTTTAGGTAGGACACAGGAGAACTACTAAGTGTCCTGTTGATACATTATTCAGACTTTTTTAAATCATTGTAGTTGATTTAGGAACAATAAAACAAATTGTTTGAAACCGTGGACTTTAGACTAGTTATAGGTTCCATTTGTCCTTTGAATCAGAGAGATAGTCCAGGGGGTAAGATGCTTGCCTTGCCTGTGGCAAGCCAGGTTTAGTCTCTCACACTGCATATGGACCCCAGAGAACTATTAGGAGTGATCTCTGAACATAGAGCCAAGAATAATTCCTGAATACAGATGGATGTGACCCAATACCACCCCTTACTCCCCCAAAGACAGTTGTCTTATTGTGGCTGAAGGATTTACAGACCGAACTGCCTCCATATAGTCTCTGTAACAAATAGTCACAGGCTCATTGGCTTAAAATTTAAAACTTTTTCTAATAGTGTAGGCCAGAATCTAAAATGATTCTTAAGTGATGAGTTCCTTCTGAAGATTATTAGGGAAAGTTTCTTTCTTTATATTTTTCACCTTCTAGAAGCTGCCAACATTTCTTACCTCACAATCTCCATCTTCCCTCTGCCATCTTCTAAGGAAGCAGCTTAGCATCGTTCCTTCCCTAAGACCTACAGTCATCTTAAGAGGATCCCTATAATTCAAGAATGAGTCTGAAAATCTAAAATAACTCCACCCCTCAATATATTTCACATAAGTACCCCTTTTTTTTTTTTTACCACCAATGTCCCTTTGGCAATGTATTTTTATCTTTATTTATAGGTTCCATGGTGTAGATGTGAAAATTTTAGAAAGTCATAATTCAGCCTACAACAGGGATGTTAATTGACTTGGTTCTTTATATTACATGAAGAATGCCAATATTCCTATTGAATAAGACTGTATGAGACTAAAATTGAATTGCATATATTGTTTTTCAGTTATGAAAACACATTAAGTAATCTAGGAGATTTGGACATTAATTAAAGAAGGACTGATCTCTTCTGCTGGAAAGAGGTTTTAAATGGGGACTCATAAATTTAAATGCATAATTGAAAATTGTTATAAGTAATCGAAAGGAGTAGTAATAAATAGTAAATGAACTTTGGCAAAGATGTCTGATATTGTCTAAAAGGATTTTTAAAAAGACTTCACTGAACAGATAGCTTTTAGTTGAAATTTTATGAGTGGTTAAGAATTATATAGCAGATAAAAACAAATAAAAACATTTCACAATGAGGAAAACATGTGCAAATACTTATGGCAGGATTGATAGTGTATTAACATTTTTGGAAGATGTAAAGAAACAGAGTCAGTAGCAAATTATAATAAAGAAGAGGTCTGGAACCAGACAATGACCAAAAGGAGTATAATAATATATGGAAGCTTTCCTAAGAGTCACAGTATGATCAAGATGCTCACTGGGAAATATTTCTCTAGGTGCTAGTTAGAGAATGAAGGACAATAGAGGAAAGAAGAATTCAAGAAAATTCTTAGTGTCAGTGGAAGAAATTATAAAAATTATATAAAAATAGTTTCCCAAGGAAGCAAACCCCAGGATGAAGTTCAAAATGCCTGTTATTTATAATAGAATATCCTTTGGATCAATGTCTGCAAATTGAAAATGGGTGTATGGAAGTTTCAGTAGCCTAAAAATTTTTCTGTGATTTACATAATACATCAGAATAGGGATGAGGTAGATAAGCGTTGACATACTTATGATTAGTCACTTGATGCAGTTGCCCGATGGAAAAGCCTAAAGAAGTATGAACTTTAATTATGATGGTCACTGCAGGGATAGATAGTTGAGGGTGTAAAAGGAAGTTATGGTGTTATACATAACAACACCCACCATGTAGAGGTTTGTATTAATAGTCCAGTGGAAAAAATAGAGAACAAATAGATTTTAAAAATATTTTATACTTGGTTTTATATATATAAAATCTAGGCTTCAATCATGAGGAAAAGAGAAGGTTCCAAAGGTTGCAGCTATATTTTTGACATCTATAACTGAATTCATATGTTGTATATTTTTGTATTGCTTGTTAAATGATCGAGTCATATACTGGAAATTCAGTTTATTAGTAATAAAAAACAACAGTTTAAAAGCAAGAGCCTAGAGAAGAATCATCTGAATAATGAACTTGACATAAGAAGACTAACAGGGGGTGGAGAAATAGTATAGCAGGTAGGGCATTTGCCTTGCATATGGCCCATCTGGGTTCAATACCTGGCATACGATATGGTCCCCAAAACACTTCCAGGAGTAATTCTTGAGTATAGAGACTGTAGTAATCCCTGAGCATGGCCAGGTGTGGTCCACAAACAAACCAACAAAAAAGAAGTTTGACAAAGCCCTGACAATGAAGACAGGTTAGGCACAGTTCTTGAAATTCAGTGAGAAATTCTATTGTAATATAAAAAAAATATTAATTATGACATAGAATGCCACACAGCTATGCTATATATGCCAGTGAATTCATAGTAATATGCAGCACAGTGGGGTTCTTCCATGGAAAATCTGGAACAAATATGAACTGCTTTGGTTTTTAAATTGAAATCTCTTCATTTAGAAATGTCTTTCAAAAAAGCTAAAGATCATCCTGGTTTCCTCCCTGTGTTTCATTACTCACATTGGAGCCTTAAGGAATATTTTTGATACTTAACCTTCACAAATTTTGCCCAAATATCATCAGTTTCCACCTCCACAAAAATTTCTCTAGTGGAGAACTTTATCATCCCTTGCTTAGGTTGAGTTTATTAACTAAGCTTTGTTCTCCTCAGTCCTTGCTTACCTCCCGAAAACTTTGCCAAGAAATGCTATTCATTTTTTAATCATAAGTAAAATCATGCTAATTTTTTATACAAGTTCTTCAAAGCTTTTCTATCTCTGATAGCATAAAAGTGATATCCATGAAAAGCCTATTGAGCAACATTTAATCTGTGTACTCTGCCCTCCTCCCGTTTCCTCCTGCCCTGACGCAACTCCTCCTCCTTTACTCTGTAATTGTGTTTCAACTACACTGCTCTCCTGACTATTCAAACTCTATACAGTTTCCAACTTCATCTCCTTCAAGTAGTTGTGCTTGCTATGCTAAAAAAATGTCATTCATGAGTATTCAAATTTTAACCTTTCCTTTTCTCTTCTGTATGACTTTGTTGTATTTTATCTATATGTATTACTTTCTGACATTTATATTTTGAATGCACATTGTTCTGTAGTTGTTACACTTAGCTTGGCATATATACACATATATGCGCATATGTGTGTATATATGTATTATCTGTATATGTGTGTATTATGTGTACATACACATACACAATATAAGCCTCGAAATGCTCTAGCTGAATCAGACCTTTAATAAGTGTGATTAAATAAAGATGTAAGAAGACTCTGAAACACGATTTTCAAGAGAGGTACCTTTCTCACATTCTGCGTCTTTGGGCATTTTCTAGGTCTGGCTTTACTAGGTAAGACAATAATAAAGACATAATCCTGTTTCCTGGACCCTTAGAAAACATACAGACCTAAGATCCATGAAGAGGATTTGAGACCAGAATACAACATCTAGTTGGTTGCAACTCTTCCAATCATAGGTCTGCACACTAACTGGTTGGATACCGTGGAAGGCAGAAAGAAAAAATTCAAATTCTTCCAAATAAAGTATTATTCTATTTCTGGTCAATGTCAACAAAATAACTTTTTATTAAAGTGATTGTCCAGTATAGCATATGTTTCAGACATAAATCATAGAAAATTTGTGTGGCTGTATACTACATTAACTTTGCCATCAATAAATTTTATAGAAAGAATCATTTATTTTGTGTTATGTGTACTTAGAGCACCTAATTAATTTTAATATCATGATTTCTTGATAGCTATTTTTATGTATATGTGGTATGTTACTAATATTAAATAAAACCATTAATTATAATTATATTAGTTTTGCACTCATATTTTAGTGAAATGTTTTAATTATATATTAATCATTGATTTCAGACTATTTAAATTGCATTAAAGTTAATTCAGTGGGTGCCTATGAAATTTGTCTATAGTTTCTAAAAGATCAGAGCTTCATTCTGTGCCATGTCAACTTTCTAGGGTAAATTCCCTGTCTATAAATTAGGCAAACTCTAATCTATAAATTAACATTCTTGATTTCTAAACTCTTCTCAACAACTCCAAAATTGTTCTGACATGGCCTAGATTCTGATGTGGGTTGTCAAATGTTTGGAGTGCACTTTTAAAAATGTCTCTAGAAATTAAAACCTCCCAGTGTTTCTCGGAACGTTTTGTTCCGCTGTTGTTTGGAAAAGGTTTTGAGTCTGAGCCACTTTATCTGTGTCTTATTTTTTGCAGTTTCTAGGTTTGTTATTTTGTGAGAAAGACTGAGGTCGGTATAGAACTGTGGTCCACCGATGGGAATAGGCCCAAAGCTATTCCCGCCCCGCCAGTGAACAGTTTCCAGAAGCACTTGGGACAGGAAGAGGGAGCTGGCACCTCAACTGTTAACCCGTCTGGGGTTAATCTCCTGTGAGATCGCTGATGTCACCAGTGTAATTTGAACCCGGAGAGGGCCCTTAGAGCTTAAATAGCCGGCCGGGAAAGTTTGGCCGCAGATTCCCAGCCCCAGGAACTGGACTCCAGGAAGATCCTCAAACCCATGAAAGCAAAGCGGAGAGGCCAGCAGGTGACCATCATGTCCACTTCGCTGCGCGTGAGCCCGTCCATCCGCGGCTACTGCTTCGACACGGCCTCCAGGAAGAAAGCGGTGGGCAACATCTTCGAAAGCACAGACCAGGAGTCCCTCCAGAGGCTCTTTAAAAACTCTGGCGACAAGAAAGCGGAGGAAAGAGCCAAGATCATCTTCTCCATCGATCAAGACTTGGAGGAGAAAACACGAGCCCTGATGGCCCTGAAGAAAAGGAGAAGAGACAAACTTTTCCAGTTTCTCAAACTGCGGAAATATTCTATCAAAGTCCACTGAAGACAGGACAATGGATAAGACTATTTAAAGTGCACGTGAGTTTCTGAGACTCTTGACGCACGCCAGCATTTGTTGTAGCCTTGAAAGTTTCCCTTCCGACAGGACTCCTTACTTCTGAGGCTGTGAAGGAATGGAACAAACCGGCTGCAGAAACTCCCATCAATCTCGAGCCTGGGCTGGACAGAGGAGAACAAAATGCTTTCTGCAAGGATCTGAAATTTTTTCCTGTGGGAAAGGACTAATGCTGCTGTCAGGAGGAGTTTGGACAGATAATGAGAAATGCAGCTGAAGGTGACAGATGGCTGGGGGGAAATGCAGCAAGCTCCCCTTGCAGCCCCTTCGGACTGAAATTCAACCTGAATTTCTGTGCTCTGTTTTTAACTCCACTGGGTAGTGAGTAGAGAGAGGGTGGAGTACAGAGAAAGAGGATACCACGCTTAAATTGTTTACTGATTTTTTTTATTTGAATGTTCAAAATTTTGCCAAACTTTAATGTTGTTTATTGGTAGAGGTTTTTAGAAATCAGAAATTATTTATTTTCACTTCTGATAGCACCTGGAAAAGTGCATATAGGAATAAGTGCACATCTGTGGACTTGCAATAACTTCAGCTCAGTAAAACTGAACTTTCATCTTCTGGCTTTCAAAGGGTGTTTATGCATTTCAAACTGGTTGCACAACATTTAAAATAATGAGACCATATATATATGTCCATATATATCTGAAGTACTGTGTACTGTGAAAAAAATTTATAATTTTTAAATTTTTCCAACTAATGCTAAGATATAGTCAAATTATCTCTCTTGGTTACCGTGACAGCATTAGAAGTAATAAAATACACTAAGTAGCTTATAAAGATGCTTTGGTTTTTCTATAATTTAATATACATGATAAGTGGTATGCAAACATAATAAATTATTGTACAATTAGTTGTTCTTGGCCTGTGATAATTAATCTCAAAAGAAAAAATTATACAACTGGGTATTTTTTCTAAACTTTTGTAAAATATCGTTAATTTTCTAAAAATTTACTTTAAGAATAAAAGGTAATTTTAGAGTAATGTGATGTTAATTTACAGTTTTTCCAAATGAACTCATAGTAAATAATTAGGAAAATTCCTTGTCTCAACTATGAAATTTAGACATATAAATTTATAGGTTTACTCATATAAATAGTTTATCCATTGAGAGTAAGTCTTTAGCTCCATATTTTTGAAACTTTTGTATCTCCTTTTTAAAATATTTTTTCTTCTATGACTATATCAACTATATAAATATACTTTATTTTTTCTGGAAGAATACACTTAGAAGTTGATTCAGAATTATGATCAAGATTTTGTGTTCTATCAATGTTTATGTAATTCAAACAAGTACTGGAATGACATACTTACTCATAAAACTATAATAACTCTATGAAGATGTATATCAATGCATCTATACATTTCTGAATTAAAAACAATTGTTTTTATCCCCAGAAATTGGGGCCTGAGCATATAATTGCTGGGCAGTTGGACCTGGATTTGATCCCTCATATAGCAAATGGTCTCTTAAGCACGGTCAGGAGTGATCCCTGAACACAATCACAGGTAGGACACAGCAGGAACAAATCCTGAACTGGGTGCAGCTCCAAATCAAAACAACAAAACAAATAAAAAAAAAATCCCCAAAATAGAGCATTTCAAAAGTATCTAAAAGGTTTTGAAACAGCTGACCATCAACAGGCCAAATAAGTAAATGATTTAAAATCTTTTCAGCAAATTACAAGTCAGAATTCTAAGTCATATTTTTAATGTAATTTGAGGTGGTCACACCTATTTCAGTGTTTAGAGACATCCAATGGCTATTGGGGGCCAGTGGGAGGGGTGGGAGTTATGCAGGGCTTGGAATTGAACCCATAGCTCAAACATGCAAAGCATGGACTCCAGCCCTTTGAATTATTTCCCTGGTCCTAAATAACATTTTTATAGTAAATTAAATGGCAACATTTATTTTCAAATGTTAGTTGCTTAGGGAACATAGCAAAATCATCCCATTAGAAAGGGATTATTAATAATAATATAATTATAAGGTGTATAGCTTTGTGATAGAGTGTGTGATTCACATATATGAAACCCTATATTCCACTCTCATTTAAAGCCCAACACCCAAATGAAATGCATTATCTGAGAGCACAGATTGAAAAGCAGAATTGTGTCTGCGTGTGTGTGTGTGTGTGTGTGTGTGTGTGTGTGTGTGTGTGTAGAGAATGTTCATGAGATGAAATAAGTTACAGACATAAAAAGGTAGAGCTTTAACAGGTAAGAAATTGTAATCTCTGTGGATTATCTAAATAAATACTGTTTTAATGTTCTTTTTCTACCAGATTTTGAATCCTCTTGATAAATAGGTTTGCTTGGTACCTTCACTTAAAGTCTTCTCTCTTCCTGTGTAGGTATAAACCGTCGACCTCAACATGCAGGTCATTAGTGACTTGTTTTCCTCTGTCTTGGTTGAAATCTCTAAATGATATTGATAAGGTAAAAGAAAATTTACTAATTTAGTTCTCTAGGTTATAAATTATACTCCTTGTTTGCAATGAAAACATTTAAATTACTTTAGATTCAAATAGTATAAGTTTATCTTGAATACTGAACAGGAAATTTGTAGAATTTTAAATTTTCAAAGGTTAAATTTTGTACAACAATTTATAACTCTTTCTCTACTATTTGTTTTCTGGGGCCTCACCCAGCAGAGTTCAGGCCTTAATCCTGACTCTTGACAGGCTTGGTGAACAATTTGGGGGTGCCTAGAGTTAAACCTGGGTCAGTAAATGCCCTACCAGCAGTACCATTGCTTGGGCCCTGCCTCTGTTGTTTTTAACAAAATGTTATGTGCATCTTATCTGATTCATGTTAGCAAACAACATTTAATCGTTTGAACTCAGTTTTCTTGAAATATATTATCATTATTTCTGATTTTAAGATCCTACTGGGGAAACAAATCAAAAAGAAGGTACATGTGCAAGTGATCCCCAACAGTTTGAAGGATAAAATCTGTTATCCTAAAATCTGCTGAAAAGATTTTAAATCACTTCAGGGAAAAATCCATGTAAGACCCTATTACACAAAGGGCCTATCTTTCCCTTTGTTTTCCATTAGTTTGCTTGTTCAACTTGTTTTAGGGCCACACCCAGCTGTGTTCAGGGTTTACATCTGCATCTTAGCTCAGGGTCCACTCGTGATGGGACTCAGGGAACCACATGTGGTGCCAAAAGTCGAACCTGGGTCAGCTATACACTAGGCAAGTGCTTCACCAGCTGTTCTATCTCTCCAGCGCTATGCTCTCTCCAGTTGTAGAGACAAAGATGTGAAGTAATGTGATGTTATAACAATGATCTTTAATTTAATGACATTTTTTACTATGATGGAAGATAAAAATAAACCTAATTTGACCATGTTAAAATAGTTCATTTAAAAAAATCCATATCACAAGAACAGTCAAATATTTCTTGGTGGTAAATATTAATTATATTAAAATGTGCACTCTATGTTTTGAAAATATACAGAATACTGAGACATATAATATGCTTGTAAATAATACTCTGTACACATAGGTTTAAAATTATATTTTATAATTTTATTTAGTTAATAAAATAAGCAATGTAATTAACCAAGGTTAATTAAGCAGGGGTTGGAGTGATAGCACAGTGGGTAGGGCATTTGCCTTGCACACAGCTGACCTGGGTTCAATTCTTCCGTCCCTCTCCAAGAGCCCAGCAAGCTACCAAGAGTATCCTGCCCACATGGCAGAGCCTAGCAAGCTACCATGGCATATTTGATATGCCAAAAATAGTAACAACAAATCTCACAGTGGAGACGTTACTGGTGCCTGCTCGAGCAAAATCAATGAACGCATGGGATGACAGTGCTACAGTGCTACAGTGCTAATTAAGCAGAGTTAGTTTTCTCTGAGATTTTTCTCCTCAACTTGTAGACAGCTGTTTTTTTTCCATATGTCCAAATGGTTTTCCCTCTCTGTTTCTGCCTCTTATAAAGGCTCCAGTCATATTGAAATTAAGTTTACCTTCAGATCTCATTTTCACTTATTCAACTATTATCTTCAAATCTACTCCAAGATTTAGAGTGCTTGAACATTAACATAAGAGTTTAGAGGGAACACAATTTAGTTTATAACCATTTCTTGCATATTTCTCTTAATTGTTGTAAAGATATATATATATATTAGAATATTATTTATAGAAAAATCCATGTAAGATCCTTGAGAACAGGAATATTATCTTGTTCATGGTTGAGTATTACAATACATCTATCACTAAGCATAACATCAATAAGCAGTTAATAAAGATTTATTGATATGAGCATACATACTGGCATAAATATAAGGTTTTTGCTTGGCATACTAATTAATCTCAGTCAATGGAAGTCCATTAGCATTAACTAACAAACACAGAGAGGGGTCATGTTGAAAGCTATCTCAGAAAAGAATTCTGCCATGGTGCATTTATGCCACTAAGCAGCTTGTTAGGTATTTTTTATACGTGGACGGTTTAAAATGATTAGTAGAACAAATTCTCTGAACATTGTGAACTGTGTTTTCTGATAAAGTCTAATTTTGTTGTTCTAGACATAGTGTTTATTTATCTGATTGTGACCTGAAGACAGAAAATTTCTATTTTCCTTCTTGCTTCAGCATTGCAAACATCATTACTCCCTTAACCACATTCTTTGTTCTATATTAAATATAAAAATACATGTCACTGCACATTTCCAATAGTCCTCATTAAAAACTGTTTGAAAGGGTATAATATTAACTGCCAAAAATGTCTGTTCTATTCTCTGGAATAGCTTACATTGAGAAACATTAATATGAGGGAGACAGACAGACTCAGGGAAAAGAATTAATGGAAGCACATGGCTCCTGCAAGCAGGAAATGCTTTGATAGATCTTTTCCTCTTTTTGTTATCAAGAGAGCCTTGACAATAGACTCCATCATGAAACAGATGTTGTCTCCCCTTATGATGAGCACGGCTCATTTTCCTTGTCAGACTTGGAGTCTGCACAATGAACTAGGAAAGGACACACACAATGAGAAGGAAGAGACACACACACAATGTTGAGATCTGCCCTTGAGCCTCCCAACTGTGTGATGGGTGGAGACATCACCTTCAGGAGACACAAATCCCTTTGGCACATGTTTCAGGAAAGTCCTATGCTTCTGTTGTTCCACTGACCTTTTGTTAGAATTCACTCAAGTTGTGAAGAGATGGCCAAATGAAAACTAAGTGTAAGGCAGTTTGAAACCTTGTTATTGTCAAAGCACATCACATTAGATAGCCTTGAGTTAGTACCTAACATATGTTCAATATTATCCAAGATATCTGAAGTAGAGGGAAAATTCATATTTTTCAGTGCCTATAGGGTGTTAGGCATTATGTAAAAGTCTAATTATTTGGTCTCATCATTTCAATGTTTTTACAAGTCTTATTGTCTCTTCAGAAACATCATCAGTTTTCATTATAAAGCTCTAGTCAAAGAATGTAGAAAAGTACCATTCTATCTCTAACTTGATTCAGATTTTTCTCAGTGTCAATATTGCTTTTATTTTAACAGGTTTTATTCTTCACTTCATGGTCACTACTAAGAAATTGCATGAAACATGAGAAATGAAAATTGTCTCTAGTCCCCCTTCTGAACACAGCATAGCAGCTATTCAGAAACTCAGAATTATCCTTATCCAGAATTCTGCTTTCAGGTGTATATATAAAGCAGCTGTTGAAGTATCTACATACCCAGTGTATAGAAGCATTGTTCACAATAGTTAAAAAGGAATTTAAAAGAAATTCAATCTTTACTCAATACAGAATTTTAGTTTACAAAAATGAAAAAGCTTGGCAAATAGATGGAGGTGTTAGTTTACCAACAATCTACCTGCACTCTTTGGAACTTAAAAGTGATTATAATGGCCAAGTTATTGCATATTATCATAGTACATTTTAAAATTTGTTAATTTAAGGATTTTCACAATGACTAGCTTTTCAGGCCTGAAAGAAGGAGTTTGTTAACAATAGAAGGAGCAAAGGCACTGAGCAGTAGTCAGATCTGAGAGATAATTTGGGAGGAAAGATAAAGGATTTAAAGATGATTTGGTTTACTCCTCTGCTATTTCTCCAACCCTTTCCCACAGGCCTCAGCCACTATACCTTGAGCTCCTGGTCCTTACAACCAGAACATACATATTCATCTCCAGTACAGTTCCTAGCTTCAGCTCTTGTACAGAATAATATCCTTTCTACATTACAGCTAGATTCCTTTCTAAAATGCTGCTTGACACATATAACTTCCCAATGCGAAACTTGCAAAGTTTACATTACGATGACTACAGTATCTAGTCAAATAAATCTTAGTATTTAGGATTCAGTTTTTCTTACATGTTTGTCACATCTCCTTAAATTGAACACAAGAAAAAAATTTGTTCCTGTATAATGGACTTGGACTTTCAGTGGTAAATTTAGCACATTATCAACATATATTGGTATTTTAGTATTAAAACTTATATAGCATTATAATGTGTGTAAAAACACAAAAAAGCAAAAAGAAAAGGGGTGAGGAGCACCTCACCGCACCGAGCCAGGCACAGGGCACAGGACAATGGCGCTGTCTCTCCCACTACCTGCGTTCGGTAGGTAGTCTCCAGCCGCTTCTCCCACCCCGGGGAGGTTGATGGTGATGATGAGGCAGGCGAAGGAAGGAATGGAGTCAAGCTGGTTGGTCTCAATCGCAGTTTATTCCAATCTCCTCTCTATCCACTCCCGTCTCTCTCTCTGCTTCTTCCCCAACCCCCTCATACAGCCACCTTAAATCCCACCCCCATTCGGGCCGCCAGGGCTTATGCATAGGTGTGGTTACAATCAATAGGGGGTAAAGTTCTATCCCTTAGGGAATGCTTTCACTAGGACAGAATCTCTTTCAGCAGGACATCCGCCCAAGAGAGGAATCCTATGGGTGTGTTCCTCCTCTCTTTGTCCAACTAACATAAAAGTATTCATATTATAAATCATTTTGTATGGACACAGCAAGAGATGCATTAAGCTTATAGAATTGCTCTCCTGGGGTCACCTCGATCTCAGACTACAGTGCTCAGGCCAGATTAGTCTTTCCTAGTCCTAGCAGGGTCCTAGTCTCGTCATTGCTTTTAGATCATGACATGACATGTCCATGACCAAGCTCTTAACATATAGTTAAGCATTAGGCGCTTTGACCAGGCCCATCTCGATGCCAGGGTAGCACATAACTCACTGCTTGCCCTGGGTCCGTCCCATCCCTGGTCGGGACCCTGCTTTTGGGGGTGCTAGGAAGTAAGGGCAGCTGAGGTTTAAGTCCAGAAAGCAGATGCCCGGGAATGAATAATATTTGAAGACAATTAAATCCCATGTTACCAAAGCATATTAATAAATGTCTTTCTTTGTCCACACAAAAAGGATATTGTTTTAAACTATTCAAAAGACATAAGAGAGGAGAAAGACAATATTAACTTACAATACAAGTTCACTGTCCTAGCAAGGTCTGACCTTACAAATTAACAGAGTTTGATTAGATGAAGAGCAGATAAACTGGTAGAAGTGGTTACAGATAAACAAAGGAGTGGGAGTGACTCGGGAGCACTTTGATGGGCGTGACTGATATACCTAAGCTACTAGTGGCAAGGGGAGCAGGACATACCAATGTAGTCTAGAATTGTTTAGAGATTATTACCAGATAAACCCAAACTCTGTGGCAAGGGAGAAAGGACAAACCAATGATATCCAACAATAATGCAATGTCACTTCATTTGAAAAAAAAAAAGATCAATGCAATTCATAGCCAGAGAAATAATACAGCAGGTAGACAATTTGTCTTGCACTTTTCTGACCTGGGTTCAATTGCGGACACCCCATATGGTCCCCAGACACCGCCTGGAGTAATCCCTGAGCACGCAAAGTCAGGAATGAGCCCCAAGTCTTGCTGAATGTGGTCAAAAAGAAAAACACAAAATAAATACACAAATAAGATAAATGCAATTCAAGAGCACAAAACCAATTTTAAAATATTTGTTCACTTTGCTCTCCCAAGTTCTTGTTCTCCCTTGAATATGCCTCTCTCTCTCTCTCTCTCTCTCTCTCTCTCTCTCTCTCTCTCTCTGTTTGTCTGTCTGTCTGTCTCTCTCTTTGCTGGTTTTTCCCAGCAGGCTGGTTTGAGTCTTTCTGGTCTCCAGCCTGCCCCTCTCGAGCACATATTCCTTCTTTCTCTTCCCATAATCTTTCCAAGTGAATTCCATTAATGACAACTATCTATCTAGCTTTGTCAAATTACAAACACACTCACACACACACACACACACACACACACACACACACACACACACACCTGACCTGTAATGATGTGGCACTTCTCACATTGCCTTGCAATCATTCTATCTTCTTGAAATGCTCTCATCATTCTCCCTGCTTATAGAGGTAATATTCATGAGATTGATGCAGATGGGGCAGAAGTAGCAGGTTTCTGCAATTTCCAGGTTCCTCAGTATTTTCAGCAGTGAAAATATTGAATAATAAAGATGCCCAGACTAGAACTGGAAAGTAGAAAAGGTTATTGAAAAGTAGGAGAGAGAGGAAAAAGAGATCCCTGAGTGGGGAGGAACTTAGTATACAACTCAGTTAAAAGTGAAAGATTCGTGTAGGGTGTTTTAAAGGCCCTTCACATTTCTTATCCGTTGACAAGTATGACAGAGAATACGGGACTCTACAGGATGCGCAGGCTGGTTTGAGTATTTCTGGTCATTGGCCTAAGGTGTTGTTTATTAGTCTCCCTGTGAACCTAAGCTCCGGTCAGAATTTTACTTTTTTATGATGGACAATTGTTAAATTCCTATTTGTCACAAAAAGCCCAGGAATTTTCAAGGAGTCAAAAATGTATTATGGGCCAGCCAAAAACAGAACCACACACAGCAGCTGGTAAGGGTAAACTGAGGCTTCTTCTTCAATATACTATTGCATCAAAACATTTGAATCACAGTCTCTACTACTGCCACCAATTACTTATCCATCCACGTGGAAGTGAAAATCTTACTTTTTTTGCAATGAAGCTGGCAATAATCACATGTTTTGCTCAGAGAAGGAATATGGACTCAGTATCAAGTGCTAAGAGATAGTAGAAGTAAAAATGTGTAAGCATCAAAAAGGAAATGTGAAAAATACATGACATTCAATCAATAATTATTTTTAAACATGTGTAAATGACAATATTACAACTTTATCTAGTCAAAATGCTGAACTACAAGTAAATTATGAAAACTCTGGGACCTCAGTCTCAATTATGGCATAAATACAATTTATATAGTTAAGCTCAATCTTTCTTAATTACTAGGTTCAAGACACACAAAGAAAAATAGTTGCAGATTTAAAGTATTAGTGGGAGGTCAAGGAGGTTTGAAAAAGTTCATATACATTAAAAAATTATAATATAAGGAGATAAGTACAACAAATTCAAAAGAAATGATAATTCCCCAGAAGAGAAATTGTTCTTGTCTAGGGAAAAGTAATTGCCTAGAATTTGTTCATGTTGCAGCTTTATTGAAAATTATTACTCTGATTCCACTACAACGTATATTCACCATTGTCATAGCCTTTCTGCTCTGCATACCCTATTCCTGTAATCTGTGAACCAGTTATATTGATCCAATTTTCTCTTCTTAAACAAGCTTGCACTTTTCAGCCTATCTATGTTTTAGCCCCAGTGTACTTCAAAATCAATACACTCATAAATCATCTGTGAATTTTATAAAAATCTGGGGAATTTTGAATGTTTGGGAAGAGGCCCAAGATTCTGCACTACCAACAAGTTTCCAGATCATATCATTGTGTCTGGTTTGCAAACCCTAAGATCCTGTTGATTCCCTATTCCACCCGATTATCAAATCCTCTGCAATTTTTAATACTTCAATCAAATGTCTAAGCTAAGAAAGCATCATCAAAACCTCAAAACTAGGTCAGTACTTTATTTGCACTCTTGCATTGGTATTTTGACTCTTTGTCCTTCTCACCCATGGTTAGCTGCAGGTGCATGTCCGGGAAGGTGGGGGTGGGAGGTGGGGTTTGGCTGGTAATGTGTACTGAATAATGTATACGGAAAAATAAAACACATATGTCTGAACTTCAAAGGCCCCCAAACCTCTGAGATATAAAACCTATCTGTGGAAAACCTTTCATATGCAAAATTTGAGTCCAGAGCACAGTTGGGACCCCCCCAGCCATCCCCTGAGAAAAGGCTCTCCTGCTGAAACAAAGGCCATGTTAATGTCAAAGAAGGCCATCAACAACAGACTGATGAAGGAGCAGGAGGTCCAGTCTGGGAACATTGCACATAAGCTAACTTGGTAGAGTAAAAGGCATGCATTTCCCCATTCTAGGGAAGTGACCCGCATCTCAGCCAGAGGTGTGTGTTTTCCTACTTCATGGCATGCATTCTCCATGTTGGGGATTCACTGCCGCTCTACTTGAGATGTGTACTTGGCTCACTCCACTCTGTGGAGTCCACTCTCTCTTGAGCATAAAACGCTCTTTCTTTCCTCTCATTTCCCAAATATTTTTGGCTTGCTTGACTATTCATTTCCTCCGAAACTCTTTTCTGCAAGGTTAGGCAGCAGTTCTTAGAAGATGGAAACTGAGGAGAGTCTAGGACTGATTTTCCTTCCCTGACAAAAGCAATTCCTCTTCCCACCTGTGCTGCAGATGGCAGTGATGGTCTCACATGATGCATAGAACAAGTGTTCCTCAGGTTCATATTGATGAGTGCCTCGTGGAGCTGTGGAGTGCTAGATCTGTGCCATGTTGGTGTTTGTAAGAGGCGTCCAACAGCCCTCAACTAGTCCCCAGGCCCTTCCCTGGGTACCCACGGTGGATAGAGAGGGAAGCAGTAGATTCTCCCTCTTGGGTCTGCCACCTCTCTCCTGCTGACCACACGAAAGTCACCTAAATTAGCTCTTTGGTCATATTCATCTAAGTTTTAGCTAATTTACTGAAATTTCAGGATAGTATTCGTTACAGAATGAGACCTTAATAATTATTTGCTGAGTTAAATATGGATTGTACTTAAAAAAAAATAACATGATGAGAATATGCCTTAGCAATAAGGCACTTCTCTTGCATCTGTGAGACGATAGGTATCTCAATTCTTAAAAAATAGCTAAGCCAAATCATTTTAATACACGTCACCATGAATTTTAATAAAACATGACTTGTAATATCCATGGAGGCAGTCTCCTGAATACAAGCTTAATGAAGGTGACACACTTTTTTGTTGACATAGCAGGGACTGTATAGGGCCAAAATTGCAGTACTTGGGGGTCACTTCCAGTGTTCTCAGGAGACCAAACACTGCTGAGAACTGAACCCAGGTGTCTCACATACGAAAGGTGTCCTTTGTATTATCTTTCTCCTGAGTCTAGACCTGTGACTTGCACAGCGTAAACAACTAATAAATATTGGGTGATAAACCAAGAAGAAAAGATTCTGAATTTAAATTTTGTAACTAATCACAATGTAGTAAATAATGCTTATTAAGATCTTCATGTTTTTAAAATAAAGTAAAAATAATCAAGCAAACAATATTTGGAGAATTTACACTGAAATAAAGAAGGGCAAAATATAACCTATCCACTAAAGGTATCTATATATGTAGTTGCAGAACAAACTCTAAGATATATTTTATATGAATTGCTTTTTCTTAAAATATATTTTATGTCTACAGAAGATTTTGTTAACTATTTAACATCAAGAGCAATTTATTTCATTGTAAACAAAAAATATTTTTGCATACCACTACCATCAATTTTGCTGATAAGGAAGATTTTGCAGTCTTAGTTGGTACCAAAATAGATTTGTTTTGCTGACTCTTTCTCATCCTCACAGTACAAAGCAATGATAATGAAGCTGGGACATAGGAAGTTTACCATCTCACGGTATTAAAAATAGAATTTTTTTATTTCAAAGAATTTTGTCTCAAAGAAAACTCAACTTTAAATTTTTATCTTCTTAATCTCCTTAATATCATACCATAATAATTTGTAATAATATATACCATCCTAATGTATTTATACATTTCAATATGGGAAATACTGCTTTGTTATGAGTTTTTATATGAATTATAAGAATTAACTTACTTTTAAATTATATTACCTATAAGCATTTTTGTTATTGGGAGACTTATTTGAAACTAATCCTGGAAATAATAAATATTTTAAGACTCTGTTTCTCACAAATAACTAAGTGGCCGCAGTTTGTATTGCTGTTGTTCTTTTTTTTTAATTTTTAATTTTTTATTGAATCACTATGTGAAAAGTTAAAAAGCTTTCAGGTTTAAGTCTCACTCATACAATGATCAAACATTCATCCCTTCACCAGTGCATATGTTCCACCACCAAGAACCCCAGTTTACCCCCTGTCCAACTCCCCACCTTGTCTGTGTGGCAGATGATTTTCGCTTTACTCTCTCTTTACTTTGATTGCATTCAATTTTCGACAGAAAATCCAGTGTTATTATTTGACATTTTCCCCCAACAATGAGACCTGCTGAAATGGCATCATTTGAAATTTGTTTTCCATTGCTGAGAATGAAGAGCATATGAGGTCTCAAGGCTGCTGTTGCAGCCACGCGGTTTTGGATTTTTGGTATTTTAGTAATTAAATCCAGAGAAATTTCTGCCAGAAGTCGCATCACTGCAAACTCATACCTCAGTTTAATGGGCCTTATAAGATGGCAGTCGCCATGCCACCAGCGAAAGGAAAGGCTGAGAGAGAAAAACCTTTCCCCTCCTGAGGTGGCATAGGGCCGTGGCTCAGTTCACAGTCTAGAGGCATTTCTGCAAGAAGCTGCTGGGTGCCGAAAGTAGTTAGTGGGACTCCGGGATTATGGGCGTTCAGGAATGGAGGAGCCATTCATGTGCAGCCGCTCGGGATCACACCTGGGCGGAGAATGGTCTGTTTTGATTTAAATTTTTAACATTGATTTATTATGCTATTAAGTTTCAGGAATATAGCTTCATGCCTGGACAAAAGTTTGTACTACAATTCATCAAAACGAAAATTCTGGCAACATACCCCACTATCAAACTTGCACTTGCATTTTCTTTTTTTTTTTTTTTTTAGTTTTAAAAGTGAACTTTTAAGGTTAGTATTACTGTATTTTATTTTTAAAATTAAAAAAAATTTTAATTGAATCACCATGAGCTACACTTACAGAGCTTTCATGTTTTAAGTTTTAGTCATACAATGATCAAGCACCCATCCTTTCACCAGTGTACATTTTCCACCACCAATGTCCCCAGTACTCTTCCCCTGCCTTGTCCCATCCCTCCTCCTGGCTGTATGGCAGACAGTTTCCCTCTTTCTCTCTACTTTTGGGCATCATGGTTTGCAGTACAGATACTGAGAAGCCATCATGCTTGGTCCTTTATCTACTTTCAGCACCCATCTCCCATCTTGAGCAATCCTTCCAACCATCATTGACTTAGTGATCCCTCCTCTATCCCAACTGCCTTCTCCCCCTGACTCATGAGACAGGCTTCCAACCATGGAAAAATATTCCTGGCTCTGTCCCTACCGTCCTTGGATATTAGTCTCATATTATGATATTTTATATTCCATAAATGCAATCTTGCATTTTCTAACCATTCCCCTGTTGCCCTCCTCTTCCCATGGAATAACCATGACACTGTCAGTATCTAAGAGTCGTCTTTGTTAAGGTTTCTTAATTTTCACATTCTCTATATTATTTCAAAATGGTGATTTAGATGTAAGGGTATAAATTGTGGAGAACATTTTGTCAGCACTGTAACTTTAGCACAGTAGAAAAAGAAATGTTATTCAATTCTTATATAACTCTGCACTTATCTGCTACACTCCATTTTACACATGAAAAACCTCAGGAACTTCAGTTTTTAGGTAACTTGTCCAAGGTCTCACATTGTAAGCCTTGGAGATAACAATTTGGTTATTTTGATTCCAGAGCCCACATTCTTCCTTCTGCTCAAAAATATCCTCAGAAAACTACCACCTAATTTATAAAAATGTTATGTCCCAGTGTATAAAAGTTACCACCCAATGGTGTTTGTATTTTAGGTAGTATAATTTTATTTTGTTCATTAATTCCTTGAACATTTATTCACTATATTACTTCCATATGATTGACAATATAAGTCCTAAAATATGCCACAAAATTGCCAACATTAGACAACACTTGTGTTCCAAAAAGTTCATGTAATTTATATTTAAATGTGCTATCCAATATAGAATGACATATTTATTCTAGTTATTCTCACTTAATATTTTAGAAAGAAGAGCCCATCAATGTTGTTTCTAAACATTTTTATTATGCTGGATAAATAGTTTGCTCTTTTCCTTTCCACTTCCTTCTGAGAACCATGCACTCAGGACAGAATCCAGCCTTCAGGGACCCCCACTCAGTCCTGACTCAGTCACTTCCTCATTCTGTGACACTGAGAAGATCATCTAACCTCTCAGACATATTTACCTTATTTAAGCAGTGGATAAAAATTCACCTATTTCAGAAGACTGGTTTATTAATAAATGCACTGAGGTTTACTTATTCAATAATTTCTGTTCCTTTGCTCCCAATCCTGTTGTACTTACTTAAATTTTGAATATATTGAAACAGAAACAGTTAACATTTAAAGCTCCAAGTACTTCAAATTTCTTATAATAAAAATTTCTTTTGAATGAATCTTTCGGCTAATTTTACCATTGTTCTAGGTGACAAAGTTAACTTATCACCATATTAAAATCATTTCAGAGAACCACTCTTTGGCACACTGTTTCAGTCTATCACAAAAGATTAACCAGTTACAAATTCCAGGGCTTTCCTGACAAATGCACTTGATCATGAAAAATCTCTCTGCAATCAGAACTCAAGTCCTAGAACCAAACTAGCCTATTAGAGACAGTAATTTCCCAAGCAAGTCTGGTACCACCTCAAGATGTCCCCAAAGCTAACAGGAAATATGATTCAAGACCAGACTTAGTCAGAAGAAGTTTGGTTATTTCCTCTGTCCATAATATAATAAGGAATTTACATCATTAGCCTACTTCATGATTCAATTGATTCCAAATATTTTGAGGTAACTATGTTTAGATGCCCACTCGAGCAAATTGATGAGCAATGGGATGACAGTAACAGTGACAGTGAACTATATTTAGGATAGTTTATTGTATTCTCTATTTAATGACAAGTCATATGTAAGTGTAAATGCCACACCTGCCTTTACTCCCCCAACTGTGTCCCAAAAATATTAATCCAATTTTATTTAACTAATATACATGGTTTCTACATGATAAGGTGTAAATAGTCAGATATTTTCTAGGTCATTGGAATTAACTGACACTAAACATGTTTGTATCAGTTTGCGGTCGCATTTGTAGAGACAAATATTAATCATAAATACAAATAAATGTATAATTTTAGAATATGGTAATAAGCTTGAAATCAAGGTGCTATGAAATGGATATAAGGAAAGACCTAATAACCTGGCTTTTTCTAGAAAAAAAAAGAGTTTTGAAGTGAGAGCTAGAGCAGTCTTAAGCAGTAAAAAATAGTGGAAGTCAAAAAACCAAAGGACAAGACTTATATGTCCAACAAATCTAACGCAAATGATGACTTGACTGCGTTTTACTAAAATAAAACACCACTGCTACATGAAGAAAAAGAAAACAATACAAGAAAAAGTTATTTTCAGAAATTAAACTGCCTGGAGGGAGCAGCCAACACAGACTTTAGGTAAAAGATCTCTCCATGCCCCTCCCACCAAGGCAGGTCCCTATTATGGAACACGTGAGCAATTCACAAAATTGAATTGAGAAAAAGTTATATTCAAGTGTCCCAGGTAACGTTTCAGTGGCCAGAAGTCATGTTTTGCTAGTATGATATCTGTCACAAAGCTAGTCCCCAGTATGCCCACGTGTGCCAAGTCTAACCGTAACAGTTCTGTTTGTGCCAGGCCGTGTTCCTGTCTGCTCTACTCACTTAGCAGCAGCGCTGCAGCAAGGCACGTACAGGCACCATAACAAAAACTGCAGCATCGCCCCTCCCCCCGTCCCCACACACAGACACACACATAGGCACTTCACTTAAAAGGTTTGCAAGCCACTTGGCTAAAGGGATGCAAGCCCTCACAAGACCAGTGTCATGCCTCAGTAACCGGGAAACATGCATTCAGAGTAGGTGTGAATACACAACCAAAGAGCACAAACCTGATCCTGCATAACCCCCTTGTCCCCAAACTTGGCAGGTACTCGTGCAAGCACTGTGGTCTGAAGTGTGGGCCCTAGGGACCATGTGACTAAATGCATGAGCACAACAGTCAGGGATGTGTGTAACCCCCAGTAATCATGATCACAAGATATCTAGGGAAGAAGGGGGTAGAAGTAAAAAGCAAAGCAACAAGGTCTACGTGCTTTCAGGCACGATGATTTTTAACATCCTGGCCTGACAAGACAATGCAAATCTTTAACTCCTGATTCTTTTCTCCAAGGCAGAAACTGTTCTAGCAGTGATTAATTATAAATAAAGAGGTAAGAGATCATCCTGCAATTTTGGGTTAGGTAAACATTTTGTCAGAGTGCCTTGCCTCGTAATGTAATTAAAGGAGGCTAAAATGGAGATAGGTTACTGCCTCACCTCAGACCTTCTCAGGCTTGGACAAAGAAAGATTTTGTCCAAATTGGGAACTTACCTGTGTTCCCGATTTTATTATGCAGCTGTTTATTTAGAATGTAACCTAGTGTCAGGGTAGAGTTAATGCAACGTGGACTTGACTCTTAGAGCAAAGTCAGAGAAGTATTTCAAAGAGGGTAGAAAAGAAGACCCATTATTCTCCAACCCACACCAGTTTTTATTGAGGCACCATGATTTAGGGTGTTAGTAGCACTGCATTGTAGCACTGTCATGTCGTTGTTCATTGATTTGCTCGAGTGGGCACCAGTAACATCTCCATTGCAAGACTTGTTAATCTTTTTTGCATAACAAATATGCCACGGGTAGCTTGCCAGGCTCTGCTGTGCAGGCGGGGTACTCTCGGTACCTTGCCAGGGTCTCTGAGAGGAACAGAGGAATTGAACCCAAGTTTGTCACATGCAAGGCAAACGCCCTACCCACTGTGCTATCACTCTAGTCCAGGGTATTAATAGTAACTTTATTCTACTCTTTATTTCTCCCTTTTGTTAATTCTTTGGTTGGAACATTGTTAATGATTGTTTCCTGCGTACATCATTCCAGTACCACACACCACCAGCATCCCAGAGGTCCCGTCCAGGGAACTCTACCCCCAGTTCAGTTGTTTCTGGTTATTTGTTGCCCCCTTATGAATGTATGAAAAAGATCATTCTATATCTGTCCCTTTCCTTTTGACCAGTATCACTCAGCACAACTGCTATTCCATCCACGTACTAGCAAATTGTATGTTTTTGATGTGGGTGAGCCCCATGGGTGGTTGATGTGAAGCAGGGAGGAGAAAGACAGTCATTTTCTCCCCATCCACCTCTGCCACCCAAGACCCAGGGTTAGTAGACAAGCAATGAAGTGAAACAGATTTTATTTGGAGGTTTTGAAGGGAAAGAGGAAGAGAAAGTCGGGGAGACTGAAGAGAAATGTGCTCAAGAGAGAACACAGTCTTCTCCAAGGGCAGAGAGAGCCCTATACACATCCCAATATTAGACACGAAAGCATGAAAGTACACATCTCAAGAGAGGAGATGTGGGAGACACATGTGCTCAGGTACCACATGTGCTTGGACAGCATATGCAGCATATAATTCCCTTCCTTTGGTCAAGGTGGCCTTTATAGGGTTTCTCTAACCTGCACCCATGTGGGACTTCTACATTGGTCAAAGTCCATTGCTAAGAAGGTTGCCTGGGGTGGGGGGGGGGGCGGGGAGAGGGTTGGGAATGGTGATGGTATTCTTTGAAATTTCTTTCCTGGCATTTCTTTCCTGTTGGAGCTTCTATCTGAGGGGCTCCAGCCTCCTCAGGGTCCATTGCTGGCATCAGGTGAGAGTCTTATCAGGCCTTAGTTCCTGTTTTCTGTAAGGTTGTCCTTTGCAACTTCAGAGCTATTACTTCCCAGGAAATTTACTGCCATCACCTTGGAAGGGGCCTTCCCTATCTGCTTGTCTGCCTACATTAGTTTCACCTTTTTTTTTTTTTTTGACCTATCTCCTATTTTAAATAACTCTTGTTCACACCATCAGTATTGGAGTTTCAGACAGATGGATGTTCTCAATACCTCATGCACCACCAGAGCGTTACTGTCCCTTCATAAATATCTCAGAGCTCCCTTTCATTTCCTCATTCTCTGCCTTAGTTGTGATTACTTCTTGGAGACAGCATTTTGCCCTTTGGACATAATTGTTCACCACCGATGAATGTATAAATCTCTGTGGTAGCTTCTTGGAAACAGTATTTTGCCCTTTGAGTGTAACTAGCAAGAAGAGATGACTCTATTCTTCAAAGGTCTCCCAATGACCAAATTTGGCCTCTGAGATCTGATAGAAATATTTTCTATGAGTCATGGCTGTTTGCTTCATTTTCTGTCATTAGTTGTTATGGAAACCACACAGCATAGCTCAACAATTCAGAATTCCAAGCTTCAAATTTACCCACAGTTTATATAGCAAATAAGTTTGCTTACTTTGTTAATCTTTAGCTACTTCCTGCCTAGTTCAAATTGGAAGCAGAACTCAATATTGCCTACGGCCTAAGCTGCTCTTTTCATGTGGATCAACATAATAGGCACCATTTGTGTACTGCCCTGAGGAAAACATATATTTAGAAAAATTCCAAATTACTTCCTAGCTTATCTTATCTGATTGTTAGATCAAAGCTACTCTCTTGGAAACACAGAGACTGCACACATATGAAAGGAATTAAACAATTCTTCACACTGTCTCTTTTGGGTTCATCCCAATCTCTTTGACAATATCTGCAGTCAAACCTTAATGGCCACGGGGTTTACCTTGGGAAAGAGACACTTGAGAGAGCAGCTCTGAGTTTCACTGCTTGAGCTTCTCTGAAGATTATTGCTGGATCTTTGAGATCTCAGGTATAAGAAAATGTTCTGTGTCCATGAGACTGGATTTTTCAAAGACTAAAACTTTGAGGCTTCTTTAGCAAGGCATTGAATGACACAGACCTGAATACATACAAGCTAGTAATTTTTTTTCTGTATAGGAAACTTACTTTTGGAATTTCAAAACTTATATGTAGTATATGCTTAACTCCTGTTAATTATTTTTCCTTTTCCTTTAAACTTGGTGTTTTGTGGCTCTTTTGTTTATATGAGAACAGGATAGTTAATTACCAGATGAATAATATGTAATAATGCAAAATATCACAATTAAGAAAAACGGAATATTATTTAACTTTACACACAATAAAGCATCTAAGATCTTGATCACTAGGCACAAATATTAAAAAAGATAATCCAGGAGACAGACATTTGAATCTATTAAAGGAAGTCTAATAAATTCTTACTTAGATTTTAAAATACTACAAAAGAAAGAAAAATACAGAGATAGATGTGGAGTAGAGTGATAGGCATGTTTGGTGGGGTGAGTAGAATTCAAATCATAATTTGAATGTTCCCTATTGTGTGTAGCCCATGCATGGTAATGAGTAATAGCACTGTTGTCTGTAGCACTGTCCTCCCATTGTTCATCGATTTACTCGAGCAGGCACCAGTAACGTCTCTATTGTGAGACTTGTTGTTATTGCTTTTGGCATACTGAATATGCCATGGGTAGCTTGCCAGGCTCTGCTGTGTAGGCAGGATATTCTCGGTAGCTTGCCAGGGAGAGGGAGGAATAGAACCCGGGTTGACCGCATGCAAAGCAAATGTCCTACCCACTGTGCTATCGCCTCATGAGTAATATTAAGAATAATAACTTTTACTTTACATCTGATAACCTTTTCATTATACAAATTCTTTCCCTTGAAAGTATTTTTCAAAAATATTTGCAAATAAACCGAAACTCTTTCATATGTACTCCATTTAGTCCCTAAGAGGTCCATGATTTTGTACTTATTTTTGAAGATAGTTGCTTGTGAAATAATTTAGAGAAGGTTACTTAGGTCACTCATCAATCAAGAGACATCATATTTTGTCTGGGTTTCCCTATGGTATTCAGAATTCAGGCAGAGAGTCTCTTGCTCGCACTCCTGGCTGTCTTCCCCAAGCCCCTCGGAGGGGATGGGCTCCAGCTTGCCTCCCCACCCAGAGCAGAGCTCCCAGCGGCCGAAGATCACTGGAACCTAGCTACAGCCATGCTCGAGGCCCCTCTCTACATGTTCGGACAGGCCTCATGCATGAAGGTACTGGCAGAGGAACCCAGGTGTGTGTAATTCCATCAACAGCCAACATCCAGAGAGAGACTTAAAAGCAAGCTCTCAGAAGCGATATCCTGTAGCCTACTTCTCCTTCTGGGAGAAACTGGCAATCTTCTGAGAGTTTTCTGACCACATGGGATAGCCTTGCAAGCTTCCAGTAACAAGCTGGATCTGATTCCCCTGATCCTGAAAGAGCCCCCAGTGCAACATCGTTGGGAGGGCCCAGTCGAGATAGACTTCTAAGATCTCAGGGAAAGGACGAAATGAAAGGTTACTGAGCTCACTTGAGAAATAGGTGATTAACGGGTTTTCGTGATCGTGATCATGATTCAGAATGGTAGACTATCTAGACTATCTAGGGAGAACAGTTCCTAACTTCCAATTTGCTTTTTCTGCATATGTCCTTGCAGCCTTATGCACGTTCATTTGAAGTGCATAACTCTGTTTTGTTTTGTTTTTCAACTGAAATCTGGGAGACAGAGAAATAGTACTGAGGATAGGGGGGTTGCAGCACACACAGCCAAAAACCGGCTTCAATCCCCAGCACCTCATATGGTCCCCTGAGTCCCACAGAAGTGATCCCTAAGGACAAAGCCAGGAGGAAGCTCTGAGGTTTCTCAAGAAAGTAGTTGTTAAATAACTTTGCCAATAGTCCTCTCTTCATAGAATGCAATACCATGGGACCATGATAGAGATAGGTATTGTTTCAGACCACCCTTCTTTATCTCTTTGTCTCTCTTAGCACCAAATATTCATGAAAATTATTCCCTGAAGACCTTGATCTTCATTTATAGAACATGTTCAGATAAGCCATAATACAAAATTCAAATTAGAAACCTTCCACTGAGGAAAAATAGAACATATTCAAGTTAAAAGGAAATTCTACTTTACAAATAATAAAATATCATGATGGGTTGGATTTTTTTATTTAATTCCTGATATATAGAGACATATTTGTTTGTGGAGAAATTAAGTGCTAGAATGGTGAGTTGAACTGAAAGCTTGTGTAAAGACAAAGATATAAATACTTAAAGCTTAAGTCAATTTCCTATTTCATTTATTTATTATTTTTAAATTTTACTTTAGGGATCGTGGCTTATGAAACTGTCATTGGTAGTTTAATACATAAAACTTTTCAGTACACAGTCTATTTCTTTTAGAATTTAATTACATAATAAACTTCAGAGCTAGGAGTGCTAGGAGTGATGATTAGAAACTGATCTTCCCAAGCATCAGTTCATACTGGAATATCAGAATAATTTTACCTTTGTTAAATAAACTTAGTTGATACAGATTCTAGTGACAACTGATGGCTCAGTAAATGTCTACACTTTTAATCTTATTGTAAAGGACATGGTAAACTATTTTCACATTAAAAACACTTAACAATTAAGTTTGAATTACCCATATATTTTAATTATGTATGAATGTGTATACCTTAAAAGTGATAACTCAGAATAAGATCTGTCAGAAGAAATGAAAGGGGAGAATAGAAATATTAGTCTTAAGCACAAAAGAGCTTATTTTGTTTCATTTTCTAGTAAATCATACCTAAGCTTATTTATCTCAGTTAGATTACATAATAAGTGGAAACTAAGAGCCTTGAAAGAATTGAACTCTTGAGCTTTAAACTTTGTTTTTGGTTTGTCCTTTAAAGCTGTGCATTTTGAAAGATATTCTTCCTCCCCTTACTTCCAGATAAATAGACCATTTGAAGTCCCCATTTTCTCTTTATCATAAAAGTATACCAATTCAAAACATTAGAAGGCTACAGCAAGTTGTAACTGAAAGGTTTTATCTTCATTTGAAGTAGACTCTTCTTTCTCAGTTAAGACCTATTATAGGCCTATCACACGTGAAACCCAGGAAAGGGAAGTGTGCAAGAACTGGAGAATTCTTGGTCTTCAAATGTTCCATCTTTCTCAGAGATTTGAATGGTTCTTTCTTTGTTCCTGTTGCACTCAGCCCATAGTTCTCTGGTGGGATGCTCATTACTTTTTAGACACTTTCCCATATTCTATTGTTTTCTAAAGGTTTCCTGCATTTCATCTCAGAGCTCACTTATCATTCCTCAGCTTCTTATTTTGCTGTTCAGATCCTATTGGATTTTTGAACTTCACTTACCATACTCTAGTTCTGTCACTTCTGATTGTTCTTTTTCCATGTTGGTTCTCACACTTTCTTGTGCTTTGATTAATACCTGTACCATGATTTCTTTAATCTCATTAAACATACTCAGCATGGTATTCACTCATTGATTTTGAAGAACTCTACCTGATTTACCCAGGATGTCTTCTGTGTTCAAAGGATGAATCTTTGTAGTTCACCCTTTTGGAATTTTGAGAGATTCAGTGGAGTGTTGCTTTTTTCTTTGCCTGCTGATTCTTACATAGTGACAGGAGGCATAAATGTGTGCAGTGGGAGGTGTAATGAGTAGAGTTGCCACACAGCTATGTAATTCTTGGTACGTTTTTTAAATTTTTTTTTAAATTACCATGAGAACATTTACAAAGCTTTCAGGATTAAGTCTCAGTCATGCAGTAATCAAACAACCATCCCTTCACAAGTGCACATATTCCACCACCAAGAACTCCAGTACACCCCCCTTCAACCCCCAACACTGCCTGTGCGGCAGATGATTTTCACTTTACTCTCTCTTTGATTACATTCAATTGTCGACAGAAAACCCACTATTATTATTTGGAATTTTTCTCCCAACAATCAGACCTGCTGAAAGGCATCATTAGATCATTTGTTTTCTATTTCTGATATGATATTGCATGGCTGCAAAAGTGGCTGCGCGATTTTGGAATTCTGGTATTTTAGTAATCAAGTCCAGAGGTATTTCTGTCAGCAGCCACTGCGTTCCGAGATTGGTTTGAGTGCCTCTGGGATCATGGCTGTTAGGAGCGGAGGAGCTATTCCTGGGCAGCCGCTCGGGGTCTCATTTGGGTGAGGAGCAGGACTGGTTCTGCTCCCACCCCACTGTTGTGAGATTTCCTGAGTGCCCCATCACTGCAGGCTCCTACCTCTCTGTCCACTTGGCTCTGAAAGGTGGCAGTCACCATGCTGCCGCAAAGGGGAAAAGGCCTAGGGACAAAAACCCTTCCCCTCCCAGGGCTGCACAGGGCCCTAGCTTAGTTCACAGTCCAGGAGTATATCTGCCAGCAGCCACTGTGTTCCGAGATTATTTTATGTGCCTCTGGGATTATGGCCACTCAGGGGCGGAGGAGCCATTCCTGAGTGTTGTTTTGTATATCAGGAGAGGTTATGCAGCCACACGGTTTGGAGAAGCCGTGCTAGTAGAAGCTTAGTGTTGCTGGGATTCCATCTGGAGAAGGCGGGGAGACTGCACCTTCTCTGTCTGGGGCACCCCAGTGCTATCGGCTCGTTTTGGGGTCTGAAGAATTCTTCGCTGTGCGGTGCCTGCGGACCAGGATTCTTCACTGCTCTATTTTAACATGTTCTTGAGAAAATTTTTAAAAAAGCATTAATCCACATTTTTTTCGTTTGTACACAAGTTCATGCCTATCGAAGATAAAATTTCTATGAATTTTTATAATAGAACTGACTACTCTACTTTACATAACTCTGTTGCCTCACTATCCTAATAAACCTCTCTTTAATATCAGTTGGGATACAGAGACTGGAGGATAGTACAGTGGTAGAGTGATTGCCTGCAGTCAGTCCACACTGGTTTGATCCCTGACATCCCATATGGTCCCCCAAGCTTGTCAGGAGTGATTCCTAAGGAAACAGCCATTAGTAAGCCCTGAACATTGCCAGGTATGGCCTCAAATGGAACAAAACCAAAAAATTAGGTGTGATTTTACAAGATTCACAATAGAGACATTACTGTTGCCTGCTTGAGCAAATAGATGAACAATGGGATAACAATGATACAGTGATACAGTACTCTATTCATGTGACACTATTTCTTATAGTCTTAATATCCTGTTCATCTGACACTATGCCTTACAAGCTTAATATCCTTTCATTGTGTTGTGATTAATAGGTTAGAGAACATAGAACAGGCCAAGAGGGCCAAACAGGGAAGAATTCCACAAAGATTTCTCTTCACCATAGCAAAATATACAGTAAGAGTTGGGTTATATATCCAGAATCCTTTCTCTGGTCATGGCAGAATAAGGCCATCATTTCCAGAAACCCCCCACTATGGAACAAGAGCAGAGCTAGACTTCAAACTAAGGAACACCTTTTTCATGTGAGGGCATGGGTGCAAGGCACATAATAGACACTAGCAGTTTAGGAAGAATTTCTTTGCTCTTAATACTTGGACAAATCTTTCCTTTGGAAAAGAAATTGGGGTGAGGATCAAGGTGGAAACTATACATTGACAACTTCAATGTTTACTTCCACTAAACCTGCTCCAGAAAAAAAGACCTCCTGTACAGGGCAACACAATCAGAGGCCCTTACCTGTGGCATCAACATTTTGCAGGGTTGAATGGACCTGCAATTTCTGATCACTCTTTGAAAAAGAAATATCTTGAGGGTAAATTCCATTATTCCCAAACTAAGGTCTGAGCATGAGAGCTGAGTGACTTTCTTTCACCTCAGGTAAAACAAACCCAGCTCCTCCCCATGTGCATCTGCCAAAGATGAGGTATCTTAATTGAATGGCTCTTCTCAGAAAACACTTGCTAGAGTACAAGCAAAACCCACTTAGCTGACCTCCCATTGAATTCAACCCATTTTAAAACACTTAGTTGTAGCCATGTTTTGTCAGACTGTACCATAAGCCTCCCCAAACACTATGTTGTCGATCAACAGCACACTTCTGAGGACTACTTGAGCCTGACAATATAATTGCAGTAAAATTGTTATTAGAGGTTGACATCTGCAAATACCCTAGTAGCTATGCAGATCTGTTTGGTGTTACATTTGCTATTGTACAATCATGACTGATAGCGTAGCTATTATTAGAAACCTGTGACTATAAATATTTGGACTTCACTGTTATTCCTATAACAGAACGCTACAATGTTTTAGCACTGTGTAGACTTGCTGTAAAAACTCAGAGCCACAGTCATGGGCTAGACTTAGTGAGCATGAAACCTAGATTTCAGTTCATGCCTAAATGAAATCAGACCCTCAGCCATGCTATTATAGTAAATTTGACTTTGGTCCTTTGAAACCATGTGTAAAACTAACACACTGACCAAAAATGGTTTTTAATTTTCATTTATTTGATAGTTTTAAGTAGATTGTTTCTGCTGCTGTTGTTGGTCTGGAGTCTGCACACTACTGCCCATGCACAGGTTCCTGTACTTCTCCCATGCTGGACTCTGTTATCCTGCATCCGATGTCTTCATCTGAAATCTCTGCACTGGCTTTTGGGACTCTGCTGTCCAGATCATCTTTGCCTCTTTGCCTTTCCTTTGTTCTCCAGTCGCACAAGTATATAAAATCTGCTGCTTTTCAGCCAAATGCCTGAGCACTGGTGAGAGGGTCAAAGAGGAAATTACTTGATCTGTGCTCTCTTTTATGTCTGAATTTACCCCCAAACCTAGCTATTTCCATGATCAAGTTGATAAGCTGTGAATTGGGAACATTACAAGCAGGACCTATGAGTGGCCCATTCTAAGAACTAGGAAAAGTTGAATAGGTCGTAAAACACAAAGTTATGACAAGAAGAGAACAAGTGAGCAAGTCTAACCAGGATGCTAACAGGAACTGGATCACAGAAACTATTCATAAATGTTTGTATGGAACTTAAAACAAATTTATTAACCACTGATTGTCCCAATCATTGTATATGTTTGGAACCATATGTTAAATGAAAAATGTTTCTCCTGAGAATCAATGTACCTGTTATGAATGTAAAAAATACCTCTACAAACTTGATTTAGCAATAGCCAAGTCAAGTCTGCATATGTAAACAAACTGGGGAGCCGTCCCTCTCATATATCCAATGCAAATTTGTTTCTTGATCAGATTTCTGTAACAGCTACATCTCATGCAAGTGAGATTTAAAATCTAGGTAACTGTTACCTGGTGTTTCTCCTTTTCCCTTCCTTCAACGATAACATCACTCACTTAGCAACAATCAGATTGAAGATGTAGAAGAATCTACCTGCACAAATGGGTGATGATAAATATCTGGAAGGCTCACAAGCACACCATGGATTTTGAACTCCAAAGTGAATATTTTAAAGCATCAATGGCAAAGATGTTTGTTGAATTAAGGAAAGCAATAGAAGGAAACATCAAGAATGGAGAAAGTATGAATTTGGGGTGAAAAAGAGTAAAAGATAACTGAGCTAGAGAACATAATGATTGAACCAAAAACGCAATAGAAAAGTTCAACAGAATAAAAAAACTAATTTATGAATAAATTCGTGTACATAAGGATGTGGCAAATTATGTTATCATAAAAGAAAGTATTTGACCCAGCAATCCCACTTCTGAGAATATACTCTGGGGGTCCAAAATACACAGCCGAAACATCACCTGCACTCCTATATTCATTGTAGCACTGTTAACAATAGCCAGAATTTGGAAACAACCCAAGTCACCAATAACAGATGACAGGATAAAGTAACTATGGCACATCTATACAATAGAATACTATGCAGCTGTTAGGAAAAATGAAGTCATAAAATGTGCTTATAAATGGGATGGGCATGGAAAGTATCATGGTGAATGAAATGAGTTAGAAGATATAGAATGACTGCATTCACTTGTGGGATGTAAAATATATATGATAGAAGACTAATTTCCAAGGCCAGGGAAAACTAGAAGTGTGTGTGGGGTAAAGGGTAGGTAAGAGAAGGGACCAGTATGACAATAATAGATGGAAAGGATCATGGTGGGTAAGAACTGAGTGTTAATAGTAGATAAAGTGAAATACACAACAACCTTTCAGTATCTGTATTGCAAACCACAATGTTCAAAAGGGGGAAGGGAGAAAGAGACAGACAGAGAGTCAGACAGACAGACAGACAGCTTTAGGGGCTGGCTGGAAGTGGGATGGGTGATGGAGAAAGGGAACTGGGAACACTAGTGCTGGGAAATATACAGTGGTGGAGGGATGGGTGTTGGAACACTGTATGAATTAAACCTAATCATTAAAAAACGTCATAAGGGTGTTTCTCATAGAGATTCAATAAAAAAAATCACTGTCACTGTCATGTCATTGTTCATCGATTTTCTTGAGCGGGCACCAGTAACATCTCCATGGTGAGACTTCTTGTTACTTTTTTTGGCATATTGAATACATCATGGGTAGCTTGCCAGGCTCTGCCATGGGGGAGAGATACTCTTGGTAGCTTTCCTGGCTCTCCAAGAGGGGTGGAAAAATCAAACCTGGGTAGGCCGTGTGCAAAGCAAACACCTACCTGCTGTGCTATCACTCCAGCCTCAATAAAAAAAAAATTGGGGGAAAAACAAAATAAAATTCTAGATGACCTTGGTTTTCTCCTTGGCACTATAAGTGAATAAACAAGTTAAAATTTAAAAGAGAATTGGAGGTGGTTGTAGTAATAGCACAGCAGGTAGTGTTTGCCTTGCTCATGGACAATCTGGTTCGATTCCCAGCATCCCATATGATCCCCTGAGCACCGCCAGGGGTAATTCCTGAGTGCAGAGCCAGGAGTAACACCTGTGCATCATCAGGTGTAACCCAAAATGAAAAAAAATAAAAAAGAATGGGAGAAAAAAGAACATGGGAAAACTGGATAGTCAATATTAAAGAACGAAACTAGGTCCATGTTTCATTCACACCTTACACAAAAGTCTATTCAAAATGGGAAAAAGACCTTGAGATAAGACCAGAATCCATACAATTTACTGAGGGTTGCATCTATTTCCAGGATTTGGATCTCAAAGGTGTTTTTAATGGTATGGGTTCATTGACAAGGGCAACAGAAACAAAAATAAGAAATTGGGCTTCATCAAACTAAAATGGTTTTGCATAGTTAATGAAATAAAAGCTAAAATTAAAGGTAGTTAACATAATGGGGAAAATATTTACACTCAATGTCAAATTATGTATTAATAACGAAGATATATAATGCACTCATGAAGAGCAACAAAAAGAAATAAACACATCCTATCAAATGATAAGATAAAAAGAAAAGAAATGTCTCTGAAGAAGACAATGGATGGCCAATAGACGCAAGAAAAATGTTCATTTTTTATTATTGGGAAATACACACCAGTAATAATTAGAGACACACACACAGACAGAGACAGAAGAGACTGAAAGAGAGAGTGTGAGAGAGAGAAAGAGAGAGACCAGGAAGCTATATATATATATTGACAAAGATATGGTAGAGAAGAAACTCCCATCTATTGCTGGTGGGAAGGTTTGCCTGGTTCAACTTCTATGGAAAACAGTATGGAAGTTTCTCAGAAAAGTAAGAACAGAGCTCCATGTGACCCAGGAACTCAACTTCTTGATATCAACCTCCAGGATATTAAAAATATTCACTCAAAAGAACATACACAGCACTATTCATTGCAGCACTCAGCACAGTAGCTAAGATATGGAATCAATAATATAACAAACAACAGATGATTGGATAATAAAAGTATAACATATATACATAATGGAATACTCTGCAGCTTCAAGGAAGGATGAAATCATGCAATTTGCTGCATCATGGATGGAACTGAAGATTACCAAGTT